>NC_140591.1:335211616-335945585 GCF_964204655.1 Triturus cristatus | reverse complement strand
TTAGAGGGATTCTTCCAGTACCACACATATCCTAGTTAAAAATAGAAAGTGCTTTTAATTACTGGCATCATGAGGGGGGGGTGGTTTCTTGTTAGAAAACGGCCCGTTTTGCTAGCCTACAACCCCCATAACCCCTAGGGAAGGCAGCGACGACGACACCTATAGATGACGTCTTACATACGCCTCCTAATTGGCGACGTTGTTGAGTTCGTCACGACGTAACAATTTAAACTTCCGCCCGGCCACCAGATCGGTACGACGGCGGGCGATGGCAAACCTAGGTGGATCCATGGCGATTGATCTTTGACGAAGTAAGCTTTAAGTGGATACACCGGGGGATTGTATTTAAATCGAATGAATGTGTACTTGACACGGCAAAGTGATGGCAAAGGACGTCATTGTTTGAGAGAATGAGATACGCGAATGAGTGAATGGCGTACAGCGCGCTTCTTTGTCTAAAGCCTAACAGACGGGCAAATGCGATTTACAAAGTTACATCAGGGGTGTAGAGAACAGGAGGGCCGACATCGCAGATAACTGCCCTTAATGGTTCTTTAATTACAAGCTATGAGTCACATGAAAAGAGCAACAGCCTGAATACATACTATGATTTAGAAATATCCGATCACATTGGTACCGGTACCCGAATCATAGCATAGGTATTTTCCCTGTAGAACAATCTGCCGGATACGGGCAAAACAATTGAGTTTTTGTACTTGAATAAATAAGGAGAAGGAGAATGCATTACAGCCTGAGAACAGCTCACATTGGTAATACCTTTCTACAACAAGCGGAGATTTTCAGGATCGGATAGCAGAAACGTAATATACCATCATTGAAGGCAGACTATAAGGAATGCCCAGCCTAGATTTAAGATAATGTCTTTTAGATTATACCAATAAAACCCTGCATCTGAATATAGATCAGACCAAGTGGAAATTGACTGTAGTTATACGTTGTGATTCGTTCCAGTGTGTGACTACAAGACGACGCCTTGTGTCATGAGACCCGCATGGTGCATATCAGCACCGAGCAGTAGGTGAGGCTAGCACATCCGGTGATCATTTATTGGTTTCGCAAAATATATATATATTTTTTTAATTCTTTATCCACCCTTTGTCAAATGATTGTCACCTGGGTATTCAGAAACAAAAAATAAACATTTGCACGTGGAGAAGAGATGACGTTTTGGAAGTGGAAGAGTGAAATTAAGTCACACTTTAGTAACACGGGTGTACTTAGATTTATAGACACACCAGGTATGGGTGGATATTTGTCACCATTTTTAGTCCTGGGTAGAATGGAATATATAATAGTACCACAGATATTAATAAATGTCACTAATGGTGGTTTTTCAATATAGACCAAATAATAGGTACATAGATTTGTTTTTTCTTTCTTTTTCCAGATAATCTACTGGATTCCGTTAAATAGGTGAGTGCAATAGGCCACAGAAAAGCCATTGTTTATATTAAATGTAATATTAAACAACAACCAGGGAAACCATATAATAAACAACACAGCCCTGAAGAAGGCCCCAGACCCGGTAGGGCTCTTGGCGTGGGCCGAAACATGTTGGCACATGAATAAGGATATATCTGAACCAAATAGTTCATAATAACCCTACCGAAACATACGTTTTTTTTATCTATTACCCCAGGTACCCCACGAATAAAGCAAAGCATTGGGGTATACCTGTAGGTATTTTTAAACCTCTTATCCAACTGGTTCCCTGCATAACCAGAAAAATTTATATAAGAACTCCCATAACATCTTTTGGTTGAGTCCGCCCAGGTAGTACCATCTTACCTGGGTGTGGAAAGACGCCCCTGATGAAGCATGTCACTATTAAGTGAGTGAGGCGTCTTCTCCAATATCTGTGGATATCCTAAAGGAGTTAGAATGGTTATGGTCCAGGACAACATCTGAGACATGATACCACCGGAACTGATTCAAAACCTGAGCCAGGGGATCTATTGAACAACTCTTGGAAATAGATATCAGTAGTTGCCTTTTGTGAAAGCAAATGAGATCCCCAACCCAACCAAAGGTTCTCAAGTGACATTAAGAGTGACAGCGACATGCAACAGCACAAATGTCATATACATGTTGAAATGTCCCTGCGGATATGCTTACGTGGGGAAAATGGAACGAAAAATTAAAGTGCGCTTAACAGAACACAAGAGTAATATCCGATAGAAAAATCCTAAATCTACTGTGGCCATTCATTTCAACTCACAGAATCATAGCAAGAGCCAGTTAAGATTTTTGGCATTAGAGCGTGTACCTATCCTCCCAGAAAGAGACAATACACAACATTTGTTACAAAGAGAAATCTACTGGATAAATCATCTCAACACCGCGACCCCAAAGGGACTCAATGAACGAGTAGACTTAAGTTGTTTTTTATAATCTTTATTAACCCATGATTTGTAACAACACATTGTACAATTGTCCACATTTGTTTTATATGTTTATTCTGATCATGATCACCAGTCATGCACTATTCACCCACACTAAGTTCACACATTCCACTCCTTGTCACGTTTTAATAGACCATCATGATCTCACATTGATTAACCATGTTTTTACTAGGGAGATAGTTCTCCCTAGTAAACCTTTATAGTGTATTCCTTCCTGAGATCACAGTGTGATTCTTCTCTCGTAAATGTCAATGGTCAACTATTTTCACCTCAAGACCACAAATTAAGTCCCCGTCCTTCAAACTATTCGTTGTGTCACTTCTCTTGTCGGCGTATCCGTCCTCAATTCACGTGCCTTCAATACCCTGGTCTCTCCCACAGGAGGTCGCTGTGGGAGAGACCAGCTGTTAGGTTTACGGAGTCCATGTGTGGACAACTAGCGGATGGGCAGTGGTCTACCCCCATATATTTGAGGAGCATAAAGAAGGTTGCTACTCGTTGGACGCGGGCATATTCCTACGTATGGTTCCATTGTGGTTGCTGTCTTACACAATATTAGGAAGTATCTTAGTCCAGTACCAGACTCATATACAGAAATCCCAGGGTTTGAGAACCATTGGTGTGATAAGTGGCGGGTCCTGATGAAGGTGGCTTCTACGTTTCTTTATGCCACCAAAACGCGTTGACCAAGTCCTCTATAAAATCTACTATTTTAACAGTCACCCTTTTTAGGGTCACAGAGACTGTCTGTAACCAACTTAACGTGTTAATTGGGATAGCTATACAGAGTTGTGTATGGGATATGGATGTAATGTGGATGTATGAATGAGTAGTATGTGTGGTTTTGTTCTCTACCTGGGGTTATATAGGAAAATAATTTTGTACTAGAGGTTTTTTGTAAATAATAGAAATATATAATTTTGATAATGTTGCAAATGAACAATGATAATAAGAATAATATCAGAAAAAAATAAAGAAAAGTTAAAAAAATAAGTTGGATTTGTAATTGAATTCCTTGTTCAATAGCCCATGTTTAAAAAAATATATATTTTGAAAGTATAAGTAATAATATATAGGTCGTGAGGGAGTATTATTCTTTGGATTTCCACACAATTGGCCTGCACCCTAGAGAAGTGTCTATGTGCCTTTCCGAGAAGAGGCATGACTGCATGAGTTTTATTTCCAATGTTATTTTGCTGATGCACTGTACAACACTGACAATGACTTTCTCCACTATTTTCAAAGTGAAGGTTGTACCTGTAATTATTGAATGAATTCATCACCCCGTTTCTTCCTACATGTGAAGGCCCTTGAAGCAATTTCACCATTTTTGGTAAAAATGAATTTGGTAATATAAACCTACCTTTCAGTAGTCCACCGGGAGATATGGTTGATCGCAACGTTAGGCATAGACGCTGACCGATTTGCATCTCTGAATCTTGAAGTAACAAATCGCTTGATCCCTACTCCCAAGAGGTGCGCAATTACCGCTCTCCCAATTTTTGCCTTTCAACGATTCAACAAAAGGTATTCCTAACCGTGAGTAGCGGGATAGGTTTTAAATATTGACCCAGGGCAGGGTACACCTTAGCGAGTGCACCACCCGGGTCACACTTTTTGGTCCTGACGAAAACCCGGCAATCCAACTGGTGGTTGAAACATGTAGACCTTTCTTTCACTTGTTAATTCACTTTAAGATATCTTAGGTCATTGTAACCTATCTTGATATCTACATCATTTTTAATATTGTCCAAATTGCCCTAGAATAAACATTTTTTTCGATTGGGTTAAATTTGGCCATTTTTTAACCTAAAATTCACTATTCACCTTCACTCTAAAACCTGCTCCACTGTAGTCAGGTGTCGTAGCACACCTGGATGGCACTTGGCTATCCAGGTGGGACCCCGATGAGGAAGCATGTCCCCAACCAGGTTGGTGAGTGAGGGGTCTTCTTAAGAAAGATAATTTCTTCTTTTGCTCAAACGTTCCAATACACTAGAGACAGTCTCCTGTCCATTGGGAGTACTCCCTTGCTTTGTTTATTGTTAATATAAACCTTTCACCATTACTTTTCCAGAAGACATCCTGGACCATATGTATCATTCCAAATTGCGATCGCAAACGCCGAAATTAGCAGAATTTCGGCGTTTTTGATCGCAATTTGGCTCAGTGATATGTATCAAAGAAAAACTGCGTCGCAAAATAACGAATCGCAAAATTTGCGATTCCTTATTTTGAGATTGCATTTAAGGAATCACAAATTGCTATTCCTTAAATGCAATGTAAGAAGCACAGAAAAAGTGCAATTCGGCCTTAAGGAATCGCAAATTACAACCAACTTCTATTTGGTGGTACGTTGCGATATCTCTGAAAAATTCACTTTTTTGCATTTTTCAAAGTGCCATGTGGCGCACTTACATGCCCTTAGGGCATGTATGTGTGCCACATCTGCACACATGCACATTTCAGGGGTGCAACAGGGTGTCCTTTTGACACCCTGGAACCCTTGAAATTGCATTCTCAATTTGCGATTCTCTAATTGAGAATCGCAAATTGAGAATGTCTTCCCATTCATTCCTATGGGCTGTTAGGCCCATAGGAATGAATGGGGAGGTATTCCGTAATTGCGAATCACAATTTGAAATTCGCAATTAAGGAATATTTAGGATTCACAAAATTATTTGCAAATCCTACATACATAGCGTTTTGCGATTCTCAAATAGCAATTCACAAAAAATCGCTATTTGAGAATCGCAAAAATGTATTTTCATACATATGGCACCCTGTTCTTGTTTACAACCTACATTTTTCCACTCTTTCTTTACCCATATGACATTGCTTCGTACCTCCCTTAACTCATTCAAAGTTTGTATTGATACACAATTAAGAACAGTGTCGGGTGATTATTAATCCGCATTGGCAATATATTATCCAGTGCTGGTTACTAACATGCGACTGCATCTGCAAAATTACTTTCTTTAGTGATGTCACTACTCCCACATCAATGTGCTGAACATTTTCCACCCCCAATTTTAGATAGCAATTTCAAAGAATGGAGGAAAATTGAAGAATTTGCAGTCCCCTACGATTTGGTGTCCCAGCAGAATCATGAAGCCATGCTATGACCACAACTCCAAAAGCATACGGACTGTCAGTGTAAATTGTAACACTCTGTGTGTGAACAATACATTAAAGAGTAATGAACTCTTCAGAAAACACATTGCACAAATATGATGCTTAAGCAATATACATTAATGTATAAACAGCATGTGCTGCATGTAAACTTCCTTTAATGATTCTCAAATAAGACTAAAGCATACAAAAAGTGATACAGGGAATGCTTGAATTAATCTCTGCCACAAGTAATTACTCAGGCCACATCCATTGTTAATTTTGCACACCATGTCACTTCAGTTTGTACCCAGCCATATGTTAATAAATCTTGACACCGCTCCAATGGGAACAGTCCAGCCTGAACTGCCAGGCATGCCAGGTCCTCCCTAAACTGGAACACAAGCAACTCAGGCCTGGCTTTATCCTAGTTACAGTTCATCAGACAGGTATTGCATGATTCCAGTGACACACTGTGCACAGAAACCATGTCTGGGCCTACCCGTACCACTTAGGGCAACACACTAAAGCATACAAAAGTAAAGGAGGGAATGCTTGAATTAATCTCAGAAACTGGTAATTTCTGGGGTCCGCATCCCAATCCATTGTTGTTTTGCACACCATGCTGCATCAATTTGGACCCAACCATATACAAATCAGTCTTGACCCTGCTCCACAGGAAATCGTCCAGCCCGAGCTGCCCAGCAAGGACCTCCATAAACCAGAACCCAAGCAACCCAGGAATGGTTTTGCCCTAGTTAGGAGTAATCAGCCAGGTATAGCTTGGTTCCAGTGACACAATATGCACAGGACCCACATCTGGGCATACCCGTCCCACTTAGGGTGACACAATAAACCATACAAAAAGTGAAGAAGGGAATGTTTGAATTAATCTTAGTCACTAATTATTACTCAGTGCTGCATCCCAATCCATCATTATTTTGCACACCATGCCACCTCAGTTTGGATCCAGCCATATACGAAGCAGTCTTGACCCTTTTCCAATGGAAACAGTCCAGCCGAAATGCCAGACCAGGTCCTCCCTGAGCCGGATCACAATCAAACCAGAACCAGTTTCGACCTAATTAGGTCTCATCAGTCAGTTATAGCTTCTTTCCAGTGATGCAGTGTGCATGGGACCAAACTCTGGGCATACCACTTAGGGCAGCACATAAAGTATGTAAAAAGCGAGTAACCAGAAATTTTGCTTTTGTACATCCTACATGTCACGTCTTAGCTTTGTGCACAGTTCTGTGACTCCAATCATGTTTTTCAATATCATTGTTAATATCATTCTTTACTTTCAAAAGTGGCAAAAGACTAGCAGGAATTAAAGTGCCACATCTTCTAACTGACAGATAACAGGGGCTGTGAGAATTATAAGCTCATCTTGTGTAATTTAGCATTAGTTAGATGTGGGGTCCTGTTGTGGGTTGAATGTCTCTACTGAGTGTGGCACAAATACTAGTAACATATTATCTAAGACCACTGAATCTTTTCAGGTGATGGCTAAAGCAGTAGCTGCAACCAATCGCAAACATCCAGGAAGAGCAGAGGCAACTGGATGTAGGGTTCCAAAACAATAAGCAACAGTTCTTTTCCCAACGCCATGCTGCTGAGTGAGAACAGAAAGAAAGGACCCTTCTATTTCCTTACCATTAATATATAAAGTATACCTTCAGTTTCCATGACAGTGCAGCATGGCAGGAAAGTATGAGGTTCCTTTGCGTTTGCCAACCAAGACCATATGTCCTTCATTGACCATTTGACCCCTTCATTGCAATTCAATGACTTAGAGACATCATAGCTCTGCCCCTCCATTATGCAAAGTTTTTGCTTGGCTTGACTACCTGGCTTTACTAACATTGTCAACCAACAAACTGCCCCAAGTGATAGTTTAGATAGAAGATACTGCTAACCAAACTGTTGTGAGGTATTGCAGTTGTACTTTGTTAAAAAAAATAATAATTATGAGGCGAATCTGCCATCTAAAAATTGTAAAAAATGTTATAGCTGCACAGACCGCCAGGGCCACAAGCAGCACCAGTTTGCCGGAGGTGGCCAAGGAGTCAGTTGAAGGGGCAGTCCTAGTAGTAGCAGGGACAGTTGGTGGTAAGTCACATTGCTTGCTTATTGACAAATTAAATATACTCACTGTATTTGTTAAACAAGGCAGATATTCCACCCATCATCATTCATCACCTCCCTGGCCAATGCCATGGCATTTCCCCACCTGTGACCTAACGCATTGGTTTAATTTGGTGCTGCAGTGTTGACTGTGCAATGTGTGTCTGCTAGTTAATGCGCCATTTACGAAGTTTTCAATGCATTACAAACTAAAACAAGGTGTGCGTCCCAGTGCCCACTCAGTCACCTCCTAATAGTACTGCACTCCTTTATTCTTTCCTAAGTTCTGTCCCAGCCTACCAAACAAATTTAAAAATTCATTCTTGGCATGTGCCACATTTTTCTGGCCAAGTGATTTATGTATATATATTTCATGGCTTCCATAATGGATTTGCGCTTGTTCAGAATTTTTTTCCTCTTCGTCATTCTTCAACTACAGTGACTGACTAAACCAAAGTTTAGCACATGATGATCAGTGACACCCCACTATTCTATAGCAAACCTCTACCTACCCTAATCCTTCTAACTTAACCTGCGGTAGAGCAACTTTCCTTAATGACCTGCGAAGGTATTTGTTGAAAATAATTTGCGGTGGAGGGTGAGGACAGGGAGTTATGTGGGGCTAAGACTTAGATTTAGATCTTGGCAGAGGGGAATACTCCATCACAAACGTGATGGATATCCCGTCTGCCGTATTACGATCTCTTTGTATCCTATGGAGATTGTAATATGGCAGACGGGATATCCATCACATTTGTGATGGAGTATTCCATCTGCTGAAATCTAAATAAGGGCGTAAGTGCCTGATTTAGAGTTTGGCAGATGGGACACTCTGTGATGAATGTGCCAAATAAAATCTATATCCCATTCTTTTCCCTGTATTTCAGATTATCGTTTTTCCCACTGTCTACTTAAGGCAGACAGGATATCCAAGTTTTATGCATGTCGTGTTGTGATGTAGTATTATTATTATTCATTTGCCTCTTAGGAGTCTGGGTACAATTAAAAGGCAGTCAGAAAAGAGCAGGGCCATTGGAATTAAAGTAAGATAATAAATTGTCCATTACAGCTGGCCCAGCTGCAGGCTGCATAGTGTAGCAAAGTACTCAAATCAAAAGCTTGCCTCAATTAATTTTGCACAGCAAGAATACAATTAGTTGTGCTGCATAGTGAATAATGCCTTACTCAATAATGAGACCTAATGTATTTTTCTTTTTACACACAAAGTGTTTGCTTAGTGTTTTTAAAAGAAGAAAAATCACTTTAATCTGGTTGTATTCTGGCTTAATTGCTTGCAGCCAGATGTTTTTATGTGAGGCATGTGTGGGGAAAACTTGGCCCTATGACTAATCACATCAAACATTCCAGTGACCATAGGGGACCAGCAATGTACTGCTACTGTGCCACTATATAAACAAGTGCTTGCACTGAGCATTATTTACAATTTGTCCTTTTTACTTTATTTTCTTTCTTGATATGGCTACTCCTGCTGGCCCACCATCTCGTCAAGAGACAGCAGCCCGGCTGTGTTGGCATTGGGTGGAGGCCATCCAGGCCCAATATCACCACCTGTTGGCTCTGGAAGGAAAGGAGGGGAGGCATTTGCAACTGCTCTGGGCCCCAGTACCTCCAGCGAGCCGCCAGTGCCTCCTTCTCAGCCACAGCATTGGCTGCCCTTCTGGCAGCTGGGATCCCAATCCACTACTGCTGCCCCCCTCACCATACCCAGACTGCTTCCAACACCACGTTCTTCATGATTTGTCATTGCTTCGCTGAGTTGGCATGGCTTCAAATCTGTATTGATGATACCCTTTTTTTATTATTTGCTTTGTGGGAGGGTTTTTTGTTGTGGGTGGAGCGGGTGAGAATTGGGAAGGGAACGGGAGGTTGGAGTTTGGACTTTAGTTTCATCTTTCGGATATTGGTTGGGGGGATTTGTTTAGGGAGAGGGTTGAACCTGTTGTGGGAGGAGAGGACGGATTTGTATTGTTAAAAAAACATAAAGGGAAATCGTTATTATGCCTAAAATCTTTTTGGGTGTTTTACTTGGCACTGCTGCCTTTTAGTGAAGCCTGATGTTTTTGTAATCCACTTATCAAAGTGTATACCAGTTAGTTATACCCTTGTCCTACTACCCTCTGTAATTATATTGACCACTTGGGGGGTATGCCATTGCCTATGCCTATCTTACCTACAACAACCTGTAGACATCTTAATCTTCAGTAGAATTTAGTTATAACTAAATTAGTTCACTTAACTCCATAGTTCGCTTACCTGAATAGATGAAGCAATGGGTGCTAACTCTCTTAATATTCAAAAACCGAACTGCAGGGTATCCCAAGGTACCTTCTTAACAGTGGTAGTAGAGGTAGCAGGCTAGCACGCTAACAGGGAAGACATCACAAGACATCACAAGCGAGGTCCCACTCCCACCTAGGTGAACTCCAACTGTAGGATTAATCAGAAGGCTTATGCATCGCAGGCAACTAGATTGGAAGAAAACACAGAGTTAGTGGACTATTTATTTATATCATAACTTTGCAAAGGCTGAGGCCCCAGACTACTACTATGACAAAAAGACTTGATGTTACATTAAAAAATAGAAATAGTGACTCCTTCTGAGCAATGGGGAGCTAGTATTTAATTCTATAAAACAATTAAAACTAAACTGACGAAGAGACAGGAGAAGTGGACTCAGGGCACGGTTAAGTGTTTACGCTACACAAAGCTTAAATGATGATGTTGACAAATCAGGTTATATATGTAAATTATGGATGCCATTTATGTGTGGGTGGGTAAGTGGGGCTGGTGTGGGCTATTGCTCAGGTAATAGAAGATCCTGCAGTGAGTTGGGTGTTTTCACCACATGCGCCCCTCCAAGGGTTTGTACTATTGATGGTGTAAAATCATAAGTCATGCCTCAGTATATATCACACAGCCTGGGGGAAGAGGGTGTGGGGTTTGATGAATGGATGGGAATGGATTACATCAATGGCCTCTACCACAGTTCATCTTATTCAATTATGAAAATACTACAATGGATTCAGAACTCTACTGCCAGACTATTCCTACGTGGAAAGCCACAAGCCCATATCCCTCCTGCCTTGAGTGTCCAGCATTGGTTACTGGGTACCGGAAGATCCACTTTCAAGCTGCTTTGTATCAACCACAAAGCAATATATGGATCAGGACTACTTTTCATCAGTAATAAAATTACCAAATACATTCAACAAAGTAACCTCAGCTCAAGATTGGCACCTCGCTTAAAACCCCCACCATACAAGAAAAAAACATCAGTGGTGCATCGTTCTCTTTCAAGCAGCCAAACATTGGAATTCATTACACTCATAGTTCCACGGATACCTATCGCATCTTCAGAAGACTAGTCAAGAGTTGACTCTTTCCTACATAACCACCATACCCGAACTTACAGCATATCCCTCAATTTGTAAACATTTATAATTTGATTATATGTATGTGTCTAAATATATGTATTTCTTTGTACAAATATGTATAATAACTATGATTTTTAATATAGATATTCTTTAGGTTGGCTTAAGAATTGTATATATTACTTATAGTTACATATATCTATATATTCTTCTATGCTTACCATGTTTATAGGTCACCACATTGTTTTCATGTTATTTGATTAGATGCTTATAGGTCCCTATTTTATTCATCTTTCACAATATGTAAATATTATCATAACTATTTTATCTACAAGTGCTTCACTATTGAAATATTGAGGTAAAGCTTAAAAAAAAAGAAATTTGCTTCAAGTTCAGCAACACTTGAAAGTCTGAATATGTACAATACAACTTTAAATCTCGATATATTATCTCTATTATACATTGATACCCTCATCTTTCGCCTCTACCTCATGTATTTTTGATGCTGTGCTGGGTTTAGTTTTTGATGGCTTAGATGCTTTGGGCACTTTGCCACTGCTGATCAGTGTCAAAGTGCAAGTGCTCTCTTTGTAAATTGTTGTTACGATTTATTCTCCCTGATTGGCATAATTGGTTTTTTGGTAAGCCCCTACTAAAGTGCACTGAAGTGTGCCAGGGCCTGTAAATGAAATGCAACCAGTGGGCCTGCAGTACTGATTGTGCCTCCCACATGAGTAGCACTGAAATGGTAACTCAGGCCTGCCAATGCAGTGTCTGAGTGCAGTTGTTAACTGCCATGTCGACTTGGCAAGTGCTCTCACTTGCCAGGCCCTAACCTTCCATTTTTCTACATGTAAGGCACCACAATGGTAGGCCCAAGGTACCCCCTGGACAGGGGGGATTTCCTTGCACATGAATAGGGCCTGTCTCCCTTGCACAATGCTGTCTCCACCCCCTGCGGACATGCTGCACCAGGGAGGACAGAACTTGTATAGACTGGGATCAGAGAATCTTGCATAAGGAGAACAAAGGCATTTTGGGGTATAAGTATTAGACCTAAAACCCCTGAACTTTAGACTACTCCTGAGGAACCTTTGCCAAGGAGAAGAGCTGGAGAAACTGAGGAGAAGTACTGCTCCATTGCTGTGTGCTGTCTGGGTTTGGCCTGCAGTAGCTTTTTCTGCCAAGGAACAGAGAAGGACTTTGCTGTGTTCTGTGTATCCCTGCTTGAGAAATATCTCCAAGAGCTTGAGTAGAGCTTGCCTCCTGTTCTGAAGTCTCAGGAACACAAAGACTTCACCCCCAGCTCCCCTGAACTTCTTGCTGGGAAAAACGACCTGCCAAGAGGTGCCTGTGACTGTGTTGGGCCTCTGGAGGTTGTTCCTGTTGTTGGGAGCTGGAAAAGCAATGCAATCACAATAAAATTGACGCATCGCTCTCCTTGCAGCACTTTTCCCGATGCAGCACCGCAGTGCGAGAAGAATCGTCACGCATCACCGCGCCGCTGCCGAAACCGACACAGCGCCTGTCACCACTGCAAGAACCGAGACATCGAGGGGTCGCGGCTGAAGAAACTGACACAGCGCCACTCGATACTGCCGCATGGATCACGACACATCCTAGATTTCCACACATCCCCTACAGACCGGATTCAACGCATCACTTCTGCGTGCAGCAGAACTGTTGCATCGCCTCTGCATCGCCTCTGCATGGTCTCAGGAACTGACAAATCTCTTTGTTTTTTGACGCTTCCCATCTTTGCGGCTAATTGGCCTTGTGAATTTTGTTGCAACAACAGGTACTGTGAGAGAAGCCATGCATCCATAGTTTTCTATGGGCGAAGTTGTTAGAAACCTTTTTAAAGTCATATTCTTAATTACATGTATGTTGGATTTTTATTGTTTTGGTCTTGTTGAGTTTAGATAAAGATACTTTATTTTTGCTAAACTGGTGTGGCATCCATTTGTGGTGCTATCATTGTATTACTGTGTGTTTTGAGTACAAATACTTTACACTTTGCCTTTGGAATACGTCTGTCTGCTCGTGCAAGCTACCCAGGGGGTGAGCAGGGGTTATCCAAAGTGTGTATCCCCCTTACCATGACATGAAGCAACCGTCCCTATTTGGACAAAGGTACCTACCTCTGCCAACTAGAAACCACCATTTCTAACAATAGATATATAAATATATTAATTACTTTACTCCTACTGTAGTAGAAGAAGAATATATATGTATACTCTTACTATGTAGTTATGCATCAATATATTTGTTACTTTACTCCTACTGTAGAAGAAGTAAAAGAGAAAAAACACATTTGCTCTCTCCAATGAACTACTCCGTATCATCCTATACCTCTCTCATTATATCCTCTACCTCCACTCTCTGACTCATCCCAAACCTTCTTCTACTGCTATGATCTCCAAAATAAACCTTTCTAGACTCTTCTGCCCCATCCCTCCTTGGCTAACTCAAAACCTCATTTTACTACTATGATCTCCCAAGCAACCCGTTCTAAAGTCTTCCCTTATGTATCCCTCCTTTGACTCATTCCAAACCTGATTTTACTACTATGATTTCCCTAATCCCTATCTAGAGACTCTTCCCTCCTCCATCTCTCCTTTTACTCATTCCAAACCTCAGTTTACTTCTATAATTTCCCAAATACTACTTTCTAGCCTCTTCTCTCTTCTATCCCTCCATTATCCTATTCAATACAACTAACATGTCCACCGCTCAAATTAACACATATTTCCGTACACTAATCCTTTTTGGATTCCGGAGTATCATGCTACTCGGCGAAAAGTGCTTTGGCGCTTTGTCAGGGGTAGTAAGCAATATATAAATACAATTGCAATTACTTCAGAATGCATGGGAAAGTATGTCATAAGATCTAACAAAATGAGAACATTTACACTTCTGCCAAACAATTTTGCAGACTTTTTCCTTATAATTGTACATCTGTTAGCCATGGAAAGACACAACAGACAACCAAGCCTTTCAGTTTCAGCCAATTTAGGATATTTTTCTATTCCATGTCGTTTTAATTGATTTTAATTGATTTTCGAAAGAGAGGTTTATATTATCTATGCAGCACACATAAGTCATTTAAGCATCAGTGTTGAAAGATAGCAATAAATAGATTGCATTGCATAACATATGCAGGTAACGGGCGTGGTTTGCGCAGCCAAGATGGGGGGGCACATTTTGATCGAGCTCCGCTTCTTCCCCACCTATCTGTCTCTTATTTCACCGTAGCCCTGCCATCATTACCGTATGTCCAGCCTCCCTACTTCTCTAGGCTGGCTGCTGTTGTGGAGGGGGTTGACCACTCTAGGAGGTGACGAGGACACCAGATACTTGCGGTCAACTGCTGTGACCTCCTTTTAGGGTCCACGGCCCAAGGGTTGAGGGCGCTTTGAGGATGGCCCCAGTGGTGCTACGGGGGACAGCGCTTGCTCCCGGGTCCTGCCTGGCACCAAATTCAACCTGCGTGACCTGCTGTTGGGGGGAGCTGCTGGTAGCTCTGTGGTGTGAGACAAATCTAGTCTTCCAGAAAGGACTACTGAACACAGGCAGCACTGGCCTGGACATGCTTGCGGCCTCCGTGGCCTGTCTACTGCTCTCTACTGCTGTGCTCCCCCTTCATTTTCTGACCCTCTGGGGAAATTAGCCTGGGACGTGAGTGCAGCTGTCCACTCAGTCAGAGATATAGTCATGACTTCTTCGCTAGCAGCTCTCCCCCTGAACTGCCCTGTTTGGATGAGGTGTTACAGCAATCAAATGATGGACGGAATGCTGACAAGGCAAACATTCTCCCCCAGTCAAAAGATCTGGGTTAAATCCATCGATCTTTTGCCCACTACGCCACCCCAGTTTGGACCCAGCCATATGCAAATCAGTCTTGACCCTGTGTCCCATGGGAACAGTCCAGACCAAACTGCCAGGCCAGGTCCTCCCTGGACCGGAAACAAGCATCCTGGGACCGGTTTCAGGGTATGTCACCCTTCTTCAGCCAGGCTAGCTTGAATCCAGTGGCACAGTGAGCAAGAGACCTACGTCTGGGCATGCCCAGACATGGGTCCTGGGCTCACTGTGCCACTGGAATCAAGCTATCCTAGCTGAAGAGGGGTGAAACCTCGAAACCGGTCCTAGGATGCTTGTTTATGGTCCAGGAAGGACCTGGCTTGGCAGTTCGGGCTGGACTGTTCCCATGAGGCACAGGGTCAAGACTGATTTGCATATGGCCAGGTCTAAACTGGGGTGGCATGGTGAGCAAAAGAATGATGGGTTTAACCCAGATCTCTTGACTGGGGGTGAATGTTTTGATTTGATCTGCATTCCGTCCATCAATTGTGTGTCTTTTGCTGTTTGGATGAGGCAGCTCGAGCCCTCCTAATTGTCCTGTCTGAGATCTTCTGAGCAGAGATTTTCTTCTTTGGAGGACGCAACCCCCTACAGCAACCCTGCTGCCTGGCTACGCAGCTGTTGCCTCCGGGTATACCACATGATTTGAAAAAGGGGCACACTGGTGCGGGGAAAATGGAATGTAGCCGGTGCATTGTGGAGGAGCCTCTACAGCCAAGAGGATTGCTTACCAGCGCTCAATATTGACTGCAGTGACATAAACGCCTTTGTGGGCAATCTGAGGTTGGGGATCTCCCCTGAGTCAATTGCTGTGCTATTTGGGCTGCTTTTTGGACACCTCTCGATTGTGCATCACCTGCGGCTGCTGACATCCATGGGCGTAGTCCCTGGGGGATAGGCACACATATGCCTACAGCATTGCCTGTGTCCCGGGGACCACTGGGGTCCAGCGGATGAAAGTTTGGATACCAGATGGGTTAAGAGTGGCCTTCGACCTCGAGGCACACTATGGTGTCCTTATCCTGTAACACAACGCAGCCACTCACTTGGCACATTGGCCGCCTTTTGCCCTACAACCTCATGTTTTAAACCCTGACTGTGGCCTCCTCCAGCAATGGGAACATTATTGCCATGACTGCGAGGAACTCCACTGTAGTGCTCAACGTTCCTGCACCTCCTTCTTCCCACATGGCCTGGGCCTGCCTGCTTAATACTAAGCATATAGAGCTACTCATGCTACCATACATTGAGAGACTGTGAGGGGCTGGTAAGCGGACCTTTTAAATGCCAACTGCTGCTCTTACATCAGCCACCTACCCGCAACAATTGACATCACTGGGTGCCGTCACTTGGGGTCTGCTGGGCTCGGCCACATCACTGATGGGATTTCCCTTGTGAGGCCTGCTGGCCCCCTGCCTGCCTCGTCTGAGTGTAATGGACCTGCCTGCTTCTTCTGGACTCATGGGGCTGCTTGTGCTACAGCACTACCTGAGGTTGTGAGGCGCTGGTAAGCGGACCCTGAACACAGTGCCTACCTATCCGTCATCAGGCATCAATGCCTGATCTCACACACTATGGGTCGCTTCGGTACCTGTACCCAACGCACATCCTCGCAACCCTCTACAGTCCCTGAGCAACTAGCCAAACGTTCTAATGAATAGGAACATCCCACTACTCCTGTGTCAATTGGGGACAAATTGGATACCGTACTGGAAGCTGTTGAAAAGATCAGGACTTCCTTGGAGAGCACTCCTGCATCTCTGGAAAGTAAAATAGATAATATGACAGTAGATCTTACACTGCTGTGTGCTGACCACAGCAAATTGGCAGATAAGGTTCATGCTACCGAACAAGTCCTCATTAACTTTCAACTAAATGCACATGAAATGAAGTTCCCAATGCAAACTTTGGTGGACCGTTTACACATCCTGAAACATTGCGCTGAAGATGCGGAGGGCCACTCGAGAAGAAATAATGTCCGGTGGTTGGCCTTCCAGAGGGGCGAAGGGGTCGGATGCCATTGCTTATGTGGAACGTTGGATAAAGGACTTGCTGCCTTCAGAGACCTTCATGCAGTTTTTCTCTATGGAGCATGCCCACTGCGTTCTGACACAGCGACCACCACCTGGATCCAATCCCAGGCGATTGCTGGTCGCGACTGCTCCACTACCGGGACAGAGACTCTGTTGAGACGCTTTCTTGAAGAAATGACCAGTAGACAGAGAGTAAGGTAAGTACTTTACTAGGAGCACAACCTGGCATCTGACCACCTCATTGACCCAGCTGCAACTGTAGATCGTGGAGTGTCGTCAGCCTCACATTCTAAGCACAATCCAAGAACAAGGAGAAAGAACGTAGAGAGCATGGGAGCTCCAACAAATGTAAGAAGAAGAATAATAAAGCATTAAGTAGCATCACAACACATCCTCTCCCTTTAATATAAAAAAAGTAACAAGGAAGAAAGAAAAAATAACAGCAACAGAGAAGAGTTAAAAAAAAACTATGAAAGGAGAGGAGAGGAAAAACATAATAAAGCATTCATGATCTAACATAATCCTGAAGACACACTGGTGGTCTGCGACTTCTAACAGACAATTCAACATCTGGAGAGTTAGACAAAGCAAAGTGGCCCTCCCACTGATTCCTTGGGAAGAAGAAAACAACTCATTAGAACGTGAAACATTTTCAACAACTTTAGAACATGAATCATTTTCGACAACTTTACCGGGCATAAACATCACCCCCGAACAGCCTTCATCATCGATAGAACACTTGTCAACAGAACCACCTTTCTGGTATAAGGCCACTCTGCGTACATTCCAACGTTCTCCTCCTTCAATGACAACAAAATACCTTCCTACACTGACAACTCGGCAAGGTCCTTTGAACTTAGTGAGACCACCTTTAATCCTGCCAGATTTCAGTTTGACCCAGTCACCAACCGATCTTAGAAGGAAAAATCTCAAAAGTACGCTCACCTCCAGAAGACACCCAATTCCTGAGCCAAGATGGAACTAGACGTGAGCCAGGAAAACGCCCTCTCATAATAAAAAATGGGGACTTGAAGGTAACACTGTGAGGAGTCGTGCAATAAGCCCACAACATGTCTTGAACAAGACGTCTAGAGACAATCCATTGGCTAAGGCAAGTTGTAAAGTGCCTTTGATAAGTCGGTTCGCCCTTTCCACAATTCCATTACCCATCAGATTGTAAAGAGAGGTACACAAATGTTTCACACCACACTTCCCCAAAAAGCAACGCATCTCCCTAGAGGTAAGCTGGGTCCCATTATCTGTAAGTAAGACTGGAGGAATACCTTCACGCAAAAACAAAGTCTCTAACACACCAATAGTGGAACTTGTTGTGACATCCTTCAAAACTCAAGATGCAACCATCTCGAGTGTACATCCACAACCACCGCAGCAAACCGCATATCTAGGGAAAGTTCAGAAAGAGGACCAATAAATTCAAGACAAATAGTGTGCCACGGCTCACCAGGACCTTCAATGTGACCCATAAAACTCTGGGGACCGACTTTAAGTCTCTTCTCACTCTCTTTACAGAGAGTACAATTAGCCACCCATTCTCTGATTTGATCATCCATGGCAGGTCACCAAAATTCTTGCTTAATGAGCCTGATAGCCATGCCTTGGCTCAAATGACCCTCATGTGCAAGTTTAAAGATGTGTAATCTTAGGGCAGCCGTGGGCACAAATCTCTTGCCTCTCAAAATTACATCCTTACCGCTCAGAGACAGTTCATTTAATAACTTCCAATAAGGCCTAACTGGTGCTGACACCATACTCTCATGAGGTGAACGTTTCTTAATGAGAGCCATAACATCTTGCAAAACTGAATCACCGACCATGGCTTCAGACCACTGTATTTTAGAAAAAGACCCCAAACTGCATTCACATACATCAAAAACAAAGGCAATAGCCTCTTACTTTCCAGCTTGTTGACCACCTTCTTGTCGACTGTTTCCCAATCAAGTGACGTGCGTGACAAGCAATCAGCTTGTAGGTTTCTCCAACCATTAATAAACTCAACATCATATAGGTACTCCTGTAACCTTGCTGCAAACCTAGCAAGACGTGCGGAGTCCTTTCCAGCACCCCCTGCTGAAAGGATTTTCATTAAGGGTTTGTGATCGGTCCTTAACACAAACCTGGATCCCCGCAAGTATACTCTGAAGTATTCTACTCCCCAAGCTGCAGCAAGAGCTTCACGCTCTATTACCAAATAATTTCTTTCAGCTTGAGTGAGAGTTCTCGACGCAAATTCAATAGTTCTCTCAGTGCCTCTCTGAAGCTGGGAAAGTATCACACCAATGCAAGTAAGACTAGCATCAACAGTGAGAAATGATTTACATGAAGCACTGAAAGGCGCAAGAATACCTGCATTGCAAATCTGCACCTTAATCTTGGAGAAAGCATCAGACTGATCACTACCCCAATCAAATTTGCAGCCTTTGTGAAGCAGTTTCCTCAGAGGTTCAGAAATGTCAGCAAAACCGCGCACACATTTGGAGTAGTACCCAACAAGGCCCAGAAAAGACCTGAGCTGGTTCTTTTCCCTTGGGGAGGAGCATTTTTTATAGCGTCCAAAAGATTTCTTTTAGGAGCGATACCCCTGCTGGAGATGGAGTACCCCAAATAGTCAACTTGATTAGTGAGAAAGTGACATTTTTCTTTGTTAATTGTGAGACCCTGCTGCTCAAGCTTCCACAGAACTTGCCTGAGAGTTGCATTATGTTCCTGAATAGTCTTTCCTGAAACCAATATGTCGTCTTGAAAATAGACTACACCAGACAGACCTTTGAGCATGTTAGACATCATTCTTTGAAAAACACTCGCAGCGGAAGCTAGCCCAAAGGGCATGCGAGTAAACTGAAAAATGCCTTCCGTTGTGATAAATGCTGTGAGAGGCTTGGAGTCTGGGTGCAATCTGATCTGGTGGTAAGCACTTCTCAAATCAATTTTGGAGAAATACCTACCACCTCCAACAGACTGCAACAACTCATTGATATTAGGCAGTGGAAATGTTTCAGTAACAATATCTCGATTTAAGGACCTGAGATCAATGCAGAAAGGGAGTCAGCCATCTGACTTGAGCTTCAGAACTACCGGAGAAATCCAAGAGGACGCCTTCACTGGTTCAATGACTCCAGATTTCAATAAATCATCCAACAAATCTTTAAGACCCTGTCTCAGAGAGAGAGGAACTTTTCTAAACTTGTGTTGTACTGGGCACGCATTGGGCTTGAGAATGATCTCATGCTGATACCCTTTGACACAACCAAGTCTATCCTCAAACACTCTGTGAGCATCCTGAAGGATATCATCAACCTGCATGTCATTTTCTACTACCATAATTTGGCTTCTGGCTCTCGGATTGATGACAATATGTAGGTCGTATTGGTTTATCCAACCGAGGATTGGGGGACCATCTTTAGCAACATAAACCTTCCCATGAGTAGTATGTGAGTTAAAAGTGATCTGACCAGACAAGTACCTAAAGACATCTATGGACTGGCCCTGATAACCTACTGGGTTGATATCCTTGTTCAATAAAGACACCACTTCCCAGGTGGCTCAAAAAAGAGACTCAGGAATGATCGTGTACATGGAACCAGAGTCCACCATCAAGGTGATATCCTTACCACAAACTTGAAATACAGCAGTGGGTCTATTTAATATAGGAGAGACTTGAGTAACTCCCACCACAGTTTGATCACACATTTCTCCCACAACTAAGACCTTATTTACAAACGTTTTGTGATCATCTGTCATGAATAATGCTCCCACATACTCACAACAATCATGTATGTGCATTTAAGGCATAAAGTTTAGCGTTTTAATATTGCAGGAAAAAACCCACCCCTTTCCCGTGCACCTGCACTCCTGGTATTATATGGTTTACATTATGCTTTATAAATTGTGTAACTGTTTTAATGCGGATGTTAAATGCTCAGCTCATGTTGACTCTGGCTTTGGGTGGTAGTAGCAATTCTATGTTGTTTTTTTGGGGACTTTGGATCATAAAACAAAAAAGTTCTGACTTTGAAAAATTGACTTTGTATCGTTTCATTTTATGTGAGTGATGTGGCACTTGCAGAGAGTTTCTGCTTCTGCCGATCATAGCGGTGAACTGTCTACATTTGAAGACGCCCCTATTCACACACCGTCACGCTGGAACGGGACGGTACGTGACAAGTGTTAGGGATGTGGCTGACTTGGATGTGGCCGACTATAAAAGCCACACCCACCTTCCAGAAGGCACTTAGCCTTCCGCTCGACTTTAGGTAAGGATCTGCTTTTGGATCTCCTCAACTTACCTGATAGCCGCGCAGCAGACTTCGATGACTTTTTACCCTAGCCCTGGATATCTTCTTGCTTCTCAACGACAGCAGGATCTGCAATGAGAAAAAAAAGAAGATAAGTAACATTTAAAATCTTTGGCCCCCTTCCCAAGAAAGGTCATGTTATAGACTAATTTTTGGAACTTCTACATTTAAAGAAGAAAATCGGATTTGCTTTTAGTAAAAGACTTTTAGCATTTCTTTATTCTTGGGACACAGACTTTGAAGATATTAGAATATATTAGTGTGTATTTGGTCAGGATTATTTTGATCCTGAATTATTTTAGAAGCACTTTGCAGGATGTTGTTTTTGTTTATCTCTTTCTCACAAAAGGAACAGAGCGCAGGAGAGTTCACATTAATATTTAAGCAAGTCGGATTTTGTAATTCATAGAGGGAAGTAGTGCTCAAGATTTATAAAAAGTTCAGTGGTGTTTACTCTATTGTTTCCTTTTCAGCTGATTACTACATCACAGCACATGACATTGCCTGTTCCACAAGTTGTACTCGTCAAACCACAGAACAAGAAATACTGGGACGTAGGCCAATCACCCACTGCTCGCAGGTAGGCTTTATTTCTAAACAAAGGCGCTCTTAACTTAATCAAAGAATAATTGTAGATACTCTGAAAACAAACACAATTCCAAAGTAGGTGATTAAAAAACTTCACTTGTTGCCTCGCAGGTCGACAGCAAGAATCCGACAACGTCCAGTATCCGGCCCTTCGCCCTTATTTCTAGATTTTAACTTGATTGTGAATTAAATCACAAGTTATTATTTAGTGATTTGGGAAGTTGGTCCCTTGTGTCTCGGCAAAACCTTAACTACGCCAACACAAGCAAGATGAGGTAGGAGTCGGCGTAGTTGCTTGACAGAAGGCTAAGCCCACGATTATTGTTTCGCCCGGACGCAATGGATGCGACTTCGCAAATATCTACAAGACATAGCCACTATGCTAAACGACATTAAAGCAGAAAATGCAGCCTTACGTAGAGATTTATCGACTCTACAAGGAGCGATACAAAAACCTGTTCTCAAACCAGCAAGTTTTCAACCTACTTTCCCGAACCCATCTTCCTCTTCTACGACAAGTAATCTGACACAAATCCAAGTGATCACTCCAGTGCCTGTTCCTCTAGCACAACCACAATGGTTCTATGGTAACAGTAACAAGTTCACCATTTTTATGAACCAATGTCATCTACATTTTTTAGCGAAACCTTCAGCCTTCCCAGATGACTCATCTAAGGTAGCATTTATCTTGTCATATTTAAGAGGGGACGCTGCACTTTGGTCAGTCCCTTTAGTGGAAAAAGACGATCCTATATTGTATAATTTCAGGCAGTTCGAGCATTCTATGAAAAAATTATTCGCTAAGCACGTTTTTGTTCAATCAGCACATAACGAACTACTTAATCTTAAACAAGGGTCCTCAGAATTACTTCATTACATTTCAGTCTTTAATCGTCTAGTTTTGGAAAACAACTGGCCATACGAAAAAAGAGTCTCTCTCTCTTTTATAGAGGATTGAGAGACGAACTAAAGGATATGGTGATGCAGATACTAGAGCCTCCTGATAATTGTTGTGAGTTTATAGATTTAGTAGTAAAACTAAATCACAGGTTGTCAGAAAGGAAGGGAGAACAAGGGAAAACAGATCGCAAACTTTTATTATTTAAGGATAAAAATTCAAACAACAAAGAGGTAGTAAATAAATTAGATCCAGTAGAACCAATGCAGATTGGTACTATCCGAGGACCTCTTTCAAAGGAAGAAAAAGATAAAAGACGAAAGCTTAATCAATGTCTTTACTGTGGCAAGACGGGACACTTCGTAAAAGAATGTCCAATGCGTCCCAATAAAAGCAAACCAAAAAACTCAGAAGTAGCTATGGTACAAGTGCAATCGGAAAACTAGAACACTCGATAAAAGATGAGGTCAGTTTGTCGAGTACCTGTTTTAGTTTGGCCTCTACAGTTCCAACCTTAGTGTGTCGACACTTATGTATTCAGGTAAAACTCACAGCTATAGCTAATCCCATGCGTTCTTGGTTAGTGGACGCATTAATTGATTTAGGAGACACCGGCAATTTTATTGACACCCAATTTTTAAGCAAATTAGGTTTACACACTGAGACTAAAAGTCATCCAGAAATAGTGTGTGCAGTCAATGGGAAAGAACTTACGTCAGGGCCCATACAAAAGCAAACTGAACCATTAGTGTCAGGTCCCGACAACGCTTACCGTTTGTGGAGTGATCCCGCAGAGGCGACGTGGACAACCCCCTCCAGCTCCCTTCGTCTCCCAGATAGGGCTGATACTACCTAGGTTGAAGGGTGGACCGGGGGAGGCAACCAGAGAAGGGCGTAAGCAGCGTGGAAGGGTGCTGAGATAGATCTGCCCTTGGATCCACTTGGGGTCTTGTGGTGGACACTACCTAAGGGATGGAACAGATGGGTAGCATACACACCAGATACAAGCAACAAGGATAAGTGACAAAAAACAGAAGAAGGAAAATATAGTCACCTGAGACGCAGCGCTCCCAGAGTGGAGAAGACTAGCAGCAGTGTTCTGATCCCAAGGGAAGCAATTGTCACAAACAGAAACCAGGGAAAGTGCTCCTGCGCTGGGTGCCAAAGAAAACTGAGTGTGTACAAGGAACACAAAAGCTCCTCTGTTCTTGCTGGCGCTGTCGTGCAAGGAACGTCTCCTTGCCTTGCACGAGTCGAGGAAAAGCATCAAGAAACGCAAACCGGTGTCACCCACTGGACGCGTGGACCAGGGAAAGCACTCCTGCGCTATAGAAACAAAGTGAGGGCGGCTCTGTGCCTTGCACGAGCCGCATGTGCTCCCAAAAGTGCTTCTGCGCTATGAAACAAGGTAAGTGTGGCTCCGTGCCTTGCACGAGCTGCGTGTGCCCCCAAAAGCGCTCCTGCGCTATGAAACAAGGTAAGTGCGGCTCCGTGCCTTGCACGAGCTGCGTGTGCCCCCAAAAGCGCTCCTGCGCTATAGAAACAAAGTAAGGGCAGCTCCGTGCCTTGCACGAGCTGCGTGTGCCTCCAAAAGCGCTCCTGCGCTATGGAAACAAAGTAAGGGCGGCTCCGTGCCTTGCATGAGCCGCGTGTGCCCCCAAAAGCGCTCCTGCGCTATAGAAACAAAGTAAGGGCGGCTCCGTGCCTTGCACGAGCCGCGTGTGCCCCCAAAAGTGCTCCTGCGCTATAGAAACAAAGTAAGGGCGGCTCCGTGCCTTGCATGAGCCGCGTGTGCCCCCAAAAGTGCTCCTGCGCTATGGAAACAAAGTAAGGGTGGCTCCATGCCTTGCACGAGCCGCGTGTGCCCCCAAAGCGCTCCTGCACTATGAGACAATGTAAGGGCGGCTCCGTGCCTAGCACGAGCCGCGAGTGTCCGGGTCGCGTTGGCGCCCTTGCGCGGTCCGGAAAGAATCCGGTTGCTGGTAGAGCAACACTCCTGCATAGCCCAGGTCGGCAATAAGAAGCGCCGAATACGGCAGCTTCGCTGTGAATATAGGTCCTCCCCCGGAAGTGCTCCAGCTGCTGGTACGAGGCAGGCCCCGTCTTGGAAGACTAGGCAGCCGACCTGCTCAGTGGAATCCAGCAAAGAGAGCTGGCGCACGCGTGTGCGCGCACACACACACACACACCTCGCGCGCCCGCCATAGCGGAACGAGGAACATGACAATTAGAAATGGAATGTTCCGCCATTCATAGTGAACGCATTACATTTGACATCATTGATGCACCTCAATTTAGGCTTATTTGGGGAATCCCGGGGTCAGTACGTCACAACCCAAGTATTGATTGGGTAACAAAGACAATTATGTTCAATTCTTCCCAGTGTCGTACCCAATGTTTCAAAACCCAAATAAATGAGAACATAGTTCAAGGCTTTGACTTTCCAAAGGAACTACAGAGCATTTTACTTCTCGAAGGAGTTCCTTTTAAGTATACTGACTTAGCAGATGTTTTTGACAAAAAAAAGGTGAATGCTCTTCCCCCTCATAGAGACTTCGATTGTAAGATTGATCTTGTACCTGGCGCAACATTCCCATGCAGTCAAATTTATGCGCTCACAGAAAAAGAAAATGAACATTTACGAACTTATTTGGACGAATATCTTGCAAATGGGTTGATTCGACACTCAAAGTCCCCAGTCTCATCTCCT
The DNA here is from genome assembly GCF_964204655.1 of Triturus cristatus. Taxonomy (NCBI): domain Eukaryota; kingdom Metazoa; phylum Chordata; class Amphibia; order Caudata; family Salamandridae; genus Triturus; species Triturus cristatus. Next base: position 335,920,126 of record NC_140591.1, on the reverse strand, counting down.
TTATTTTTTATACCAAAGAAAGGGGGTGAGCTACGTCCGTGCATAGACTACAGAGCCTTAAATAACATGACAATAAAGAATAGATACCCTTTGCCACTAATTCCTACATTATCGGATCACATTAAACAAGCAACCATTTATACCAAATTGGACTTGCGCGGAGCATACCATCTTGTGAGAGTTCGAGAGGGCGATAAATGGAAAACAGCGTTTTGCACCAAATTCGGCCTCTTTGAATATCAAGTAATGCCCTTCGGACTCTGAAATGCTCCAGCTGCTTTCCTATTCTTTATAAATGAAGTTTTACATGAGTTCATTGATGTTTGTTGTGTTGTCTATGTAGATGACATACTTATATACTCTAATTCTGAGCAAGAACATGTAAAACAAGTACACGCTATCCTTAAAAAATTGCTTCAAAATTCCCTTTATGTTAAATTGGAAAAAGGCATGTTTCATGTTTCTAAAATGGACTTTTTAGGATATGTTATTAATCCCTCTGGAATTGAAATGGATCCAAAGAAAATTGAAGCAGTAAGCACTTGGCCCAGCCCCACTTCTGTAAAACAAGTACAAACTTGTTTAGGTTTTACAAACTTTTATCGGCGCTTTATTCAAAATTCCTCCCAAACAATAACTCCCATCACTAAACTCCTTCAAAAAGGGGTCAAATTTGAATGGACTGAAGCTGCTGAGAAGGCCTTTCCGAGATCTAAAAGAAAGATTTACCACAGCGCCCATTTTAAGCCATCTCGATCCTGCACAACCATTCATTGTAGAAGCTGAAGATTCTCAGTTCGCCTTAGAGGGAATATTGTTTCAAAGAAACAAAGACACAGGGCAAATGCTTCCCATAGCCTACTACTCAAGGAAATTATCTGCAGATGAACAAAATTATGCTGTTGCAGATAAAGAAATATTGGCAATCAAAGCAGTTTTCGAAGAATGGCACCATTACTTGTTAGGGGCACGTCATCCAATCACCATCTATACTGACCATAGAAACCTACAGTCTCTATGATCTGTCAAAGCTTTATCCGCTAGACAACTCCGATGGTCATTATTTTTTAATGACTATAATTTTGTCATAACTTTCCGGCCAGGAAAGGAGAATCATAAGGCAGATGTGGTATCACGTATTGGTGAAAAGGAAAATGAGACCAAAAACAATACAAATGTTCAACCGGTATTACCAACGACTTGTTTTCAGGCTAGTCTCACAATCTGTGATGGATTTACGGACATTGAAAAAGAAGTTGAGACAAAAGATATGGGTGAATGGAAAAAGAACTATCCGTTCTTACAAAAGAGAGAAAATCTATTGTTTCTAAATGATAAAATTATATTACCTTCAACAGAAATTCAAAAGTCAATCATGCAATTACATCATGATACCCTATTGAGTGCTCATCCAGGGATTTTGAAAACCTATGAAGTAATCAAGAGAAAGTTTTGGTGGCCTTCCATGTTCAATGATATTAAAGATTTTGTTGAGACCTGTAGTGTGTGTATCCAAAATAAATCACCACACCAAGACCCTAGTGGTCTGTTACAACCCCTGCCCATTCCACCTCAACCTTCGCATACAATCTCTTTAGATTTCATTGTTGAGCTTCCACCAACTAAGAATGGTTGCATTAACATTCTAACTGTAGTAGATCAGTTTAGACGAATGGCTCATTTCATTCCATTAAAGTAACTTCCATCCACTATGGCATTAGCACAAATCTTAATGACAAACATTACACGTTTACATGGCATCCTGTCTATTGTCATTTCAGATAGAGGTTCCAAATTTATCTCACACGTCTGGCAAAATTGAAGTAAATCATTGAATATGGAAGTGCGTTTGTCGTCAAGTTACCACCCTCAAACGGATGGTTTAACAGAACGTACCAACCAAACCATAGAACAATATTTACGATGCATGTTATAGGACCTTGATGACAAATGGTCAGACATTATATGGGCATTGGAATTTGCATATAATAATGTAGAACATTATTCTACCAAAATGTCTCCATTCTTTTGTAATTATGGATACCATCCTAAACATATTCCTTATCACGTGGTTTCAACCAATGAGGTTCCGTTTGTACAAGATTATGTCTCTAAGCTAACATCTATTCATCAAGATGCTCATTTTAATTTGACCAAGGCGAAAGAAACTCAAAAAAATCACAGCAGATAAACACCGTTCTATTGAACCCTCCTATGCTATAGGGGACAACGTTTGGTTAGCCACAAAGAATTTACGGTTAAAATGAAATAGGAAATTTAATCCTCGCTTTATAGGACCATTTCCTGTAGAAAAATTAATAAATCCTGTCAGTGTAAAATTGACACTCCCACAACACTATCGAATCCACCCAGTTTTCCACATGTCTTTATTAAAACCTTACAATCCTAAAACACGGCTAATCAAAGTCCCTCCTCCTATTGAAATAGAAGGAGTTCCTGAATTCGAAGTAAGAACAATTTTGGAAGCAAAAAGAGTTTGTGGAAAACTTTTTTATTTAATAGATTGGAAAGGTTATGGCCCAGAAGAACGGTCCTGGGAACCTTTAGCTCATCTAAAAAATGCTCCACGACTAGTGAAAGCCTTCCATACCCATCCCAAAGGTTTTAGGGGGAATCTTGAGAGGGGAGTACTGTCATGAATAACGCTCCCGCATACTCACAACAATCATGTAGGCGCATTTAAGGCATAAAGTTTAGCGTTTTATTATTGCAGGAAAAAACCCACCCCTTTCCTGTGCACCTGCGCTCCTGGTATCATATGGTTTACATTATGCTTTATAAATTGTGCAACTGTTTTAATGCGGATGTTAAATGCTCAGCTTATGTTGACTCTGGCTTTGGGTGGTAGTAGCAATTCTATGTTGTTATTTTGGGGACTTTGGATCATAAAACGAAAAAATTCTGACTTTAAAATTTGACTTTGCATTGTTTCATTTTATGCGAGTGATGTGGCACTTGCAGAGAGTTTCTGCCACTGCCGGTCTTAGCGGTGAACTGTCTACATTTGAAGATGTGCCTAGTCACGCACCGTCACATTCACGGTACGTGACAAGCGTTAGGGATGTGGCTGACTTGGGTGTGGCTGACTATAAAAGCCACACTCACCTTCCAGAAGGCGCTTAGCCTTCCGCTCGACTTCAGGTAAGGATCTGCTTTTGGATCTCCTCAACGTACCTGATAGCCGCGCAGCAGACTTCAACGACCTTTGACCCCAGCCCTGCATATCTTCTTGCTTCTCAACGACGGCAGTATCTGCAATGAGAAAACAAAAAGAAGATAAGTAACATTTAAAAATCTTTGGCGCCCTTCGCAAGAAAGGTCAAGTCATAGACTAATATTTGGAACTTCTACATTTAAAGAACAAAATCGGATTTGCTTTTAGTAAAAGACTTTTAACATTTCTTTATTCTTGGGACACAGACTTTGAAGATATTATAATATATCAGTGTGAATTTGGTCAGGATTATTTTGATCCTTAATAATTTTAGAAGCATCTTGTAGGATGTTGTTTTTGTTTATCTCTTTCTCACAATAGAAACAGAGCGCAGGAGAGTTCACATTAATATTTAAGTAAGTCGGATTTTGTAATTCATAAAGGGAAGTAGTGCTCAAGATTTATAAAATGTTCAGTGGTGTTTACTCTATTGTTTCCTTTTCAGCTGATTACCACATCACAGCACATGACATTGCCTGTTCCACAAGTTCTACTCCTCAAACCACAGAACAAGAAATACTGGGATGTAGGCCAATCACCCACTGCTCGCAGGTAGGCTTCTTTTCTAAACAAAGGTGCTATTAACTTAATCAAAGAATAATTGTAGATACTCTGAAAACAAACACAATTCCAAAGTAGGTGATTAAAAAACTTCACTTGCCTCGCAGGTCGACAGCAAGAATCTGACAACGTCCCTCCTCCCTTATTTCTAACTTTTAACTTGATTGTGAGTTAAATCACAAGTTATTATTTAGTGATTTGAGAAGTTGGTCCCTTGCGTCTTAGTGAAACCTTAACTACGCCAACACAAGGAAGATAAGGTAGGAGATGGCGTAGTTGCTTATCAGACACCTTGTTGTACCACATTTACTTTAGACTTAGACCTAGCAAAAAAATCAGATTGCTACACATTCTGGCATAGTGCCCTTTGCGCCCACACCGTCGGCAATTCTGATCAATGGCAAAATGTTTTTTAAAGTCAGCTAAATGATATTGACTTCCACAACGCAAGCACTCTTTGGCCTTGACCTTAGGTATAGCCCCAGCACTCTGAGCTTTAGCAGATTTTTTGGAGACAGCATTGCCTTCGATACAGTCATCTTTGATTTCAACATCCCCTACTTCTTGTGACAATATAGTCTTCTTGCTCAATTCTTGAATGCATTTGTGAGATTCTTCAATAGCCTCTGCATCTTTCAAGGAAGGGTCTTTGTCAGCCCACAACCTTTCTTGTATCTTTCTATCACGGCATTGAACGATCAACTGATCACGGATCAGTTCTTCTTTCATGATCCCAAAGCGACACTTGACTGACAGTTCACGTAACCTGGAGACAAAATCATCAATACTTTCTCCTTCCAGTTGTGGCTGCGTATAAAACTTGTATCTGACTAAGAGCAGATTAATTTCTTTTGTAAATCTAATTTCAAGTCATTTAATGGCTTCCTTAAATACATCATCCATAGGTTGTCCATTAGGTCCCATGGCCACAGGTAAATATATAAACACATGTTGGCCTTCAGTACCCAAAGCACTCAATAAAAATGCTTTTTTCCTGTCAGGAGCAAAATTATTACCATTCAAAGCTACAATATCATTATAAAGCATTCCAATCCAATCTTCCCAAATTATTGGTGGATAACCTGGTTGGGAAAGAAACATTGGTGGTATAATAACATTTGAAGAATTAGCAGACATGTTTAAAATAAATAATCTAAAGCAATGTCCACAAATTGAAACGCTATATCAATTGGAAAGACACAGTACTAAACAGGATGGTGTGCAGATCACCGTAGTTGACTGCACTGAAAGACGCCTCAAACGTGGGTAATGAGGACTAAAGGAAAAGTGCAGTATTGTGAAGTGAACAAGCCGATGTAATAAGAAAATAATGCCCCAAAACAGTACCGTTCAGGAGACTTGAAGAGAAACGAGCTCTGAAAAAGACGAGGTGCATCCGATGTTTGAAGAAAAATCCACAAGTTTCAGAAATCAAAGATGGCGGCACGTCACGCCGCATTGCGTACGTTGCACACTACTTGTGCGTTCCAGCGATGTCTTCCAGTGACGTCACAACAGCAGGAGAAGACGGCACGCGCTTCCAACGGTCACTCAAGGCCGATTTCTCTGGGGAAAACTAAAAATACCTCAAAATGGAGCGAAGAACTGAGAGAAGACATTGCCAGAGTTGAAAATGGCCAGAAACGTCATCCAAGCGAACAGGAACCGTGAAAATCAGAAAAGAAAACGTATTCAGTGTAAAATGGCACCAGGTAGTGCTCAAGGAGTCCCAAGATCGTCGCCAAAATTGCTGAGACGCTTTGTCGAAGAAATGACCAGTAGATAGAGAGTAAAGGTAAGTACTTTACTAGGAGCACAACCTGGCATCCGACCACCTCAATGACCCAGCAGCAACTGTAGATCGTGAAGTGCCGTCAGCCTCACATTCTAAGCACGAACTAAGAACAAGGAGAAAGAACTTAGAGAGCATGGGAGCTCCAACAAAGGTAAGAACAATAATAATATAGCATTAAGTAGCACCACAACACTCTCCATTCTGCTTGAAGAACAAAAACTCAGAAACATTACAGTTGATAATGTGCATGTCGTGTTTTTTCCGACTACAAAGTGGCAGTGCAGAAACACAAAAATTGCTTCCTTGTGATGAAGCACCGGCTGCAGGATTTGGATACTCACTACTCGTTCCTGTTCATGACGCATCTGCACATTGTGTCAGATGGCAAAACTCACATTATATCCCAATTAGCTCATGATATATTGCTATTTTAAGAATACGTACACTATACCTGCCACAATAGCCTTGACACTCAATAGATTTGCCTCCCTTTCTAGATTGAGAGTTAACTTCGACGAGACCTGCCTGTTCCCTTTCATGCCTGACGCCCATAGTCCACATTTAATGAATGGCATACAGATGGATTGGCAGCCTAACACTTTTCAGGGCATATCATCAAGGGCATTATTGCCGCTTTAGTGGCACTTTTTGCCGCTAAAGCGGCGATAATTTTAACGCCCTATCAACAAGACGGCGCTAACATGCATTAGTGCATGTTAGCTGTCGAATTCCCAACGCCTGGCATCTCAGTGATAAACACAGCTAATGAGATGCAAAGTAGGCGTGGCTGGGAAAACTACATGGGAAATTATCGCTAAGGCAGCTCTGCCATATCAGCAAAGAGCCTTAGCGATAATAATCATCGCGTTAACTATGCCTTAACGCAGACATTTAATATCTGGAATTTAACAGACGTTAAATTCCTGCGTTAAGGCATACCTAACATGGGAGGTGGATTATAGTGATATGACCGCAGGGTCGTATCACCAAGGCTATCGCCGTTTTGAGTGCAACATCGCTGGTTTTCCAGCGATGTTGGCCCATTTCCCTGGATATCGCTGGAATATTATCACCCTGGAGTAACGCGTTGTTAATAACGGGCTAACCGGGCGATAATTTCCAGCGATGGACGGCGATAAATATAAAAGCGCTGAGTGCCCTTTACGATATTTATCGCCGTCTGTTGCTGATATGCCCCTTCGTTACCTCAGTGTGCGTATATATCACTTTCCGGCAGACCTCTTTGGCGGCAACATTTCTTGTGCTATCAGGTCCCTGCTCTCCCAGATGTCCTTTTGGTGTACACTGCCATTGTCTGTTGTGGGATGAGTGGTGCTCCTAAAAAAGTTGATCCTGCCCAGGCTTATGTACTATTTTACTAACCTCCCTCTGTACATATCTGCAGCGTTCTTTTGTTCCTATAATAGTCATGAGCAGGAATTCATCTGGAATAAATTCAGGTGTAGGGTGGCTTTAGCAAAGTTATGCCTACCCACGGATCAGGGTCGACTCGCTGTGCCACAGTTTGAACAGTATATCTTGCTTCACAAATCCAGTGGATTTGCGGGTGGTTATTGGGCTCGCACTTGGAAGACACAGCCACGATCCTGCCGGCGTGGAGCCTACCCTCCATCCTACATCTGTTCCACTCCTGTACACGGGCGAAAACTCCCACCCCCTTGCTGCTAGGAGTGACATATTGCTGCTAACACAGGGGTCTCCACCTCACTCGACCCGTGACCCCTTACTCACCAGCATTGGCGCTACTTGGGACATCCAGGAGTGGCAGATTCAATTTGGCAGCAAAATCAACTGCATGGCACGCCACTGGCATACATATCCTGGTGAACCTGTATCTGGAGGACACCCTAGTCCCATATGAGACACTTGTAAAGGAGGACGGCTTACCCTCAGGTTAATTCATGTTTTACAAGTCATTGATTGGATCCTTAGGTTGCAGGTGGGGTGACGTGATCCATGATCACTGACCCATCTCATAATTCAATATCTCCAGCAGACACCTCGTCCGTTGGTTTGCTGACTTGTTGAGGACTCACATTGCCCCGCAGCTCACCACTGTACGTCAGCGCTGAGAGACCGATTTGACATGCCGTGCAAAGATAAGGAATGGGTTTCCTTGTTGGAAGGCCCAATGCATGTACTGCGTAACTCCTAATTTAAGCTCATTCAATTTTACATCATGCATAGAGCTTACCTTGCCCCTGACAAGATTAACCGCTATTACAATCGAACAGATGCTGCTTGTAGTCAATGTCATCAGGTCGATGCTGCCATGCTCCATATGCTATGGGCTTGCCCACGTATACACAATTACTCGTTGGGTGTTGCGTCCCACTTGCCGACATGCACAGGGCACTCAGATCTACACACATGGGAGATATGCTTTTTGGGTCTCTATCGCAGACATAAGAAACATAGAGCACCCTCTCATATCCTAGATTTAGGGTTCTTAGTAGCCGAAAGCCTTATTACTCGTTGGTGGAAGTCACCCGAAACCCCATCATTCGCGGCCTGGATGCACTCACTACTAAATTGGGCGCAAGCAGAAGGTGTTGCCCTGTATACAGAAGATCACCTTGGATTACATAAATACCCTTTTGCTACCTACTGAGACACCATTCTGACTGAGCTCCAGATGAACATTAATCCTGATGCCAAAGGTAGTGTAGACTTACCTTAGGAGTGTACGGATAACTTATTCACCAATATTGACAGCTCGCCGTCAGACACTGATGGTTGTCAGACCACTCTCACAGATTCTTAAGGTTGGGGTCATGGGCTCTTTGTTATTTGTATGTCGGATGTGGGATATGGGCTGAGTTTATAAACGTGTCGTCCATTGGTTTGTTGTTTTTGTTTCTATTACTGTTGCGCAGGAAGGAGTAGCTAGCCCACAGTGTTGGTTACTGTACAGATCTCCAATCATATCTCGTAAAACAATATTGAATTCCATGTGACAATTGCGTGACTGACATTTAGATCTGCTCCACCTCTTCTGTCACTTATGACTTTCGTTCCTGATGGTTCTCACTGCTGATGATGTGATGTTCTGCCTGTAATTGTGAGTTATCCTACTTGTTACCTGCACTTTTTAGGTCTCACCTGACCCAGCGCATGCGCTGGTCTGGCGAGACTTATTGAGAGGGCTCCAAAAAGTGCTACGAGGCCAGCGTAGAGCTACAGTGCATGTGCGCGGGTGCGCGCGCCACTTTTACCGCGATTACTTTCACTTTAGCGGCCGCTTTGATGTTTGATCGCCATCGCGATCACTTTCGCGGCCGCTTGGCATAGCCAATAGGTCTCGATTTGGGACCTTATAAGTGTTTAGTTATGCAACTGTTGCATGGCTAAACACTTATAAGGTCCCAAAGGCGAGACCTATTGGCTATGCCAATGCTTGTTTTGTATTGTACAGCGGAACAACTAATTAACTAATTCAAAACAACAAAAAAGATGTAGGTAACATACAGTGCTGTACTGCATTACTAGCAATTGTTCTAACCAACAGACTATATGAGCAAGTAATATAAGAGACCTGTGCCAAATATAACAGTAGACAAGCCAGAAGAGTTAACAAAAAAAAAAGATTATTAGCATTTCAAAAAGAACAACAGTTACAACAGCTCGGTCAGAGAGGCATTTCAATGTCATTTGTGTTACACAAATAATTAGCAGCTCCACATGCATATAGTACGTACATAGTATATCATGATATTTGAGGTGTTCCATGACACGTGAGCCGGGCGGGTACCAGCTTATATGGTTCTCTAGCCCATCCCAGTACAGGGGGCAAACACCAGACCAGCCAACCTACAGTTTATAGTTAATACACTTGCGAGTTGTATACCACAATGTAACCTCCCAACCTAATATTGTGATCCTGCGGAGCCGGTCTGCTCCAGGGATTCCTCCCTCATATCTTGTAGCGAGCAAGCCCAGTCCAGAAACGGAGCCCAGATGTTCTTTGGTCTAGACGCAGATGGCATCAGCTCCCAGAGTGTTGTCAGTTGTGTATGGCTGAATGCAACATCTTGTACCCAGGCTGCCGCCGTGGGGGCCCTCTTCTTTCCCCAGCACATTGCTACCCTACGCTTAGCCAGCAGCAACAATATGGCATGCAGCTTGCGCGCTGCTGCCTCCGTGTCTTCCACATAACCCAGTAGGCCGATAAGCAGCGTGGGCTCAGGAGAAACACCTATTATGTCATGCAATTTACTGAAGATGTCAACCCAGTAGGCCTCCAGAGGTGGGCAGCTCCATGCCATGTGTATGAAGGTAGTCGGTGTGAAGCCACATCACCAGCAGCGGTCATCCTCTCTGATTCCCATGCGATATAGCTGAGCTGGGGTTCTGTAAAAGCGGTGAATGTATTTAAAATGGATTAGTCTAAATTTATAATTTGGGGATAGCGCAGTGAGCTGATTGCAACAGAATGCCCACTGATCCTCCGTGATCCGAGTAGCCAGCTCCGAGTTCCAGTTCTGGAGGGAATTCGGCCTTAACAAGGGGGCTGTATTCTGCATATTGCTATACAGGCGAGTTATGGAACTGCGAGGTGAGGAAGTCTGAAGTACATTTTCAAGCGCCGTAAGGGTGGGCGGGGGAGCCAGGAATGTAGCGTGTATTTGCCTGCAGGACGCCCAAAGTTTGTAATATAGAAATAGTTTTGAGAAATTCCCCGCCCCTCCCTCCGCTGTTGTCGGCGGGGGTCTAAAGACATCCCCGGGGTATAGATCCCCAAATGGGCGGAGTACCAGAGACTTTGCTACCAACCTACTTGCTCCCTCATCCATTGCGGGGATCATAGGGTTGTGCGCTAGCGGGACAGAAGGAGCGTACAGTATTTGCAACTGGATTCTGCTACGCCGCAAGTCCCACGCCCAGCGCAGGGTCTCGACCGAGAGGGGACAACCCTGCTTCATGCCCCGGGTGATAGGGAAGGGCTGAAAGATCATGCCATTCATGCGGATTCTTGCGCTCGGCTCCGTGTAGAGCAGTCGTATGAGACTCAAATATAAGGGACTAAACCCTATTCTCTCTAGTATTGCGAATAAATACATCCACTCCAGTGTATCAAATGCATTCGTGGCATCGAGAAGCATGGCGACTGCCTGGATTTGTGTATGTAGATAATGTAGCACTGCAAAAAAGGTGCGGAGATTGTGGGATGTCGACCTCCCAGGAATGAATCCTGACTGATCTGGTCGGGCAATCACCGGAAGTAAAGGCTGAAGTCTGCCCACTATCAACTTGGCTAGGATTTTCACATCTACATTAAATAATGAGTGTGGCCTGTACGCGTCTACTTCATTGTAGTTTTTCCCTGGTTTCACCTGCGTTATTATTATGGCCTCACGCATAGATGGCGGCAAAATATCAGAGGTCTGAGCCTCTTCATAAACCTCGAACAGACAAGGGGCCAGTTCTGTCGCATAGGCCTTGTAGAAAGTGGTGGTGAGCCTATCAGGGCCTGGGACCTTATCCAACAGGAGGCTGCGTATAGTCTGGCTATATCTTCGACCGAAAACAGCACATCTAGGTATTCCCTATGTACCCTCCCTAGCCCAAGAAGCTCCAGGGATTCCAGAAATGGCTGAAGGCCCTCAGGTACCGCAGTGTGTGAGGCCTTATAAAGCTTAGCATAGAATTGTGTGAAGCGATCAACAATGCCCTACGGGCCTCTGATCAGAATGTTGTCCTCTCCCAGCACCTCAGCCACGTATGCAGCAGAGCGAGGCATTCTAAGCATGTTTGCTAGAGTTTTGCCCAGCCTGTCTCCCTCACCATATTGTCTAGCTTGTGCATGTTTGTCCATGAATTTCACCTCCCTCTGTGCTTCCTCCTCAAATTCCGTGATTGCATCTTTAACGAAGGCTAGGAGTACAGCGTTATTCGTGATGAAAAATTGTGATTCGAGGTCTCTTATACGGCCCTGGAGGGAGGTCAGTGTGCCTCTTATTGCCTTCAGGTCCCCAGCTTGACACACTATACATTTCCCTCTAATGACCACCTTGAAGGCTTCCCACAAGGAAGCCTGAGATGTGACTGAGCCAGTGTTCAGCAAAAAGTATTCCTCAATGTCTCTGCATATGTCTTCCTTGAAGGCTTCATCCGGTAAGGCCCTGGGGGGAACATTCTGTGGGGTGTGTTGGGTAATAACAAACGTAAGACATGGAGAGTGGTCTGAAAGTGTTCCGGGAAGATGAGCAACATCTAGTTCCTACACTTCTACGTCTCATGATACTAGCCAAAAGTCTAATCTCGACCAGGCACTATGATAGACAGAGATACAGTTGCCCTCCACCAAATTCGGGTTTCGCCTCCGCCAGATGTTAGAGATATTACCGTCTAAAATAATACATTTAGAGTAGCCCTGGAATTGGGATGCAGTGTGCGAGACAACCCCTTTCTGTCAAGAGCATCATTTGGCACTGTGTTGAAGACCCCTCCCCATATTATGGTGTCACACCCCATAGATTGAATCTTTTCCCATATCGTTTGGAAAAACTTCGGGCACTCCATATTTGGTCCATACAATGCGGCGAGAGTAATCTCCACACCGGCCAGCACCCCAAGCAAAATCACATTGTGACGGTCTGGATCTATATGAGATTCAGACATTTTCCAATCCAGTCTCTGATGAATTAGGATCACCACCCCTTGTGCATAATTGGAGTGGATGGAAAAGTATACGTGTCCCCAGCGTCTGTGTTGCAGCTTAGTAGAGGAAATGTTATTTAAGTTTGTTTCCTGCAAGAAACATACATCTATTTTATGTCTCAGTAGGTAGGCATGAACTAGTCTGATCTTTCTGTGGTCGTTCAGACAGCGAAAGTTCCATGTTAGTAGATTGAAGGATGTCATGGTAGTTTAGGTTGCGACCTGGTAGGTACCTGGTGATGAGTGTTTGAAGTGTCCCCCCACATAATTGCCTCCCAAGTCGTGGTATCGTTAGTCATGTCACTAGCCCTCTGTAGGACCCTCCTGTGCATCTTGTGAGCGTTCTTATCTTGTACGCGGCATTGCTGTGCCACCCTGACCGAATCTACAACATAACCCTTTCCCACCCTCCCCCCACCCACACCAACCCCCCAAACAGGTTGTGTGCAATTACCCACCCTAGCAAACAAATGAAACATTTGCTTCTGTGATGGAACCGAAGCGTGATTTGAGAGCTCTGCCTGGGGGGCGTGGGGGCGCCGGCATACTACCCTGCCATAGGACGGGGTGGCCGGGACTGTTCTGAGAGAGCCATGAACCAAGGTGTACACAATGACAAACGGTATCTGCAAACCAGACAAATGGGTGCCTGCAGCTCCTGCTCTTCACATAGCACCCACGTACTTGCTGCACAACAGAGTGTGAAGGTATTGGTGAACTCGGTAGGAGTGTGACCACCCAGTCGCCGATACGACAGGGATTCCATCATTGTCACTTAGCCCAGCCTCCGGATTATGACCATTCGTAGATTTTCCACTACACTTCTTCCCTCCTACGTTTTTTATTGAACTTCATGGTGGACTTTGCGTCTGTGAAATAGTGCACTGTTCCATCATGTCACCTTCAGTTTTGCCGGGTATAATAGGGCAAAGGGAATCTTGGCTTGGAGAAGGATTTGTTTTGCAGGTAGAAACTCTCTGCGGGCCGCTTGCAAATCGGGATAGAAAGATATGTTGTTCCCTTTGTAATTGATAGTTCCCTGCTCTCTGGCAAGTCTTAAAATGGTGTCTCGGTCTTGATAATTCAGTATCTGAGCAGGGATAGGCCTGGGTATGGCTCCAACTGGTGGCTTAGGACCCAGCGTCCGGTGGCCTCTCTCGATGGCGAAGACCATAGATAGACCAGGGTTGGACAGTTCGCTCAAAAGCTCGTCGAAATAAGTTTCCATTTTGGAGATGGCTGTCATCTCAGGGATCCCCATGATCCGGAGATTGTTGCGGCGAGACCTGGCTTCCAAGTCGTCATTCTTCGCCCTGATGAGGTTAAGCACTTTGTCCATTTGCAATAACTGCTCTTTCGTCTCAACCTGGAATTCATGCTGGTCAGTGCTGCGATTTTCCAGCTGGTCAAGGCGAAGCTCGTGTGTATCCACCTGCCTTTTTACATGATCCAGTTGCGAGGTGAGTACATCTAGCTTAGTGTCTATGGTTTTCAGGCTTGAGCGCATTTCCAAGAGCAGTGATCTGAGGTCCTCACCCTGGTCGTCTGATTGTTCACCCAGCGGCCTGTCCGAGTTCCCTTCTAATTCTGATTCCATCTGCCTGGTTTGCCTTTTGTTTTCAAAAGTTAATTTGGGTTGCTTCGCATCGTGCTTTCCCATGATTGTGTGTGGAATTGTGAGGGACCATGTATAGGAACTCCAGCCGCTGTAGGCATGAGCTAAATATCCCTTCAGCGTACTTAACAATGCTTGGAAGCAATGTCCAACGCAGCACGGGTCCACTTCACCCAGCACAATGTCCAGCCAGCAGTGCTCTCACACGCCTCGTGCTGCCGCTGAAACCAGATATCTCGGTTATCAGTGAGAAGTTCTCTATGCTTGTGAATTCCACTGTTGTAGTCAGCTGTCATGTAGTAGGGAGCCCTCAGCAGATATCCTAGAGATGACACACCCACATATCCATGTGTTGTGCCTGTAATGAAGGTTGTTTGTGGTCAAAGTCGGTAGAGATTATATATTACAGTTCAGATTAGCCCAGAAATTAGCCGCTATCTGTTGCGGGCTCCGGCGAAGCGCGCACTCCTCAACAGGAATACGACATGTGCCACACACCCTCCTTGAATGCTAATGGGTTACTGGATACTCAGGGCAACTCATAAGGGAGGGCAAGATCAGATCCACTGCTTCACAAGTAGACTCAACCGTCGTCGGATCACCAACAATTCTCTGCCTCTAATGCCAATGCCACACAGGAACCGGCGGCCGCACCAATACTCCTGATCATATTATGCACATAGTTGTGACCCCCCGCGGGCACACACAGTTCCACTTCTCACCTTCTGCGTACTTCGTATTCACCGCGGTGGGCCAGGGTTGAAGCGCGGGTCCCCACGTTGCAGGGCAGCCACCATGGGGTCGCGCGATCCTCAAATCCAAAGCATTCTTACATATCCATCAAGCCACCGCACCTGCAGCTATATCCGCTGGCTCCTGGGTTTGCGCACTCCCACCAGGAGACAGGCTGCGTCAGCATCCAAGTCCGCTCCTGACGGGGCCATACACACAGTGGGTCCTCACCTAAGATGGCGGCCAGACTCCATCCAATGCAGGAGACAGCGAGCCACCAGCCTCATGGGACCACCCGCTTATAGCCGCCTTCTCGAACTGTGGGTGTCGGATCTTCACAGCAAGGCCTCTGCCCGACCTCCGGCAGCAGGTTCCGTCCGCACCGCCTCCCAGGAGCAGGGACCGTAGTATGGCAAGCAGGCACACTCCCGCCGGTCCTCCCCTCCCCTCATCTCCGGCTCGGTTGTGGTGGCAAGGGACAGCTCAGTCGCCGCACCTCCCCCCTGGTAATGCTCTGGTGCAGTTGGCAAGGGTGGATGATTCTCCTGTGCCACAGATATTTGGAGGATTATAGCCAAGCTGGCAGACCGCGCTCAGCAAGCGGCCATCTTGCAGCGCGGTTCGGGCCACGCCCCCCAAGCCAGATGAGAACTTAGCTGCATTACATGTTTATGCAAATATCATTTGGATTAATGGATGGAGTTTGTTCCAGATCAGGGCATTTTGTCATCTGATTTAAGGATTATCTAAAGTTGGATATTGTCCCTTTGTATCAGTTCCACTGGCTTCCCTTGGTGGGGAAGGGGAGAGGTATTGAGGCGTCCTCATTAACCCTGGGCGTAGTGGGCATAGCGGGGCTACACGGATGTCCAAGGAGTTGCAAACAAACTCTGTGGAACTCCGCTCCGCTCCACTACGCCACCCACCTCCACCCCCCTATATTAACAATTAATTCTACATTACTTAAAAGTAAATTAAAACCACTTACCTGTACTGCGGCGTCCCCGGGCTGCCCTCCTCCTCTTCCACACCGTCTGGATAATCCTTGAGAAAACTGCACATGTGCACGTGCCCACGCATGCTTACTCAGTACAGCCCTGGAAAATTCCTTTAGTGGATGATTATTTACTGAGCGATTACCCTACAAGATGCCAATGCTCCTAAAGAGACTATTATTGCTGGACCAAAACCAGACTAACACAAACCCTGTTGACACCTGAAGTAAACTGCTTATGCCTTTTGTTATCTGCAAAACCTATGCAATATTAATTAACAACTTTACACCAACATTTCAAAATAACCTTTTAAAGTTCTCTAGTAGTAGAATAGATAAAACTAAGGAATTCAATTTGAAAAGATTAGTGCACCCACACCTTAATAAAAGTGAATTTTTATTTTAGTTTAAATCAACATTAATGCTTTTCATTTCTGAAGAAATAACTCAATATTGATTACTGTATTTCTTACTTTAGCATAGATGAATGACATGTTATTATGCAAAACATCACTGTTTCAATATGGTTGTCCTGTCAGAGAGCCCCCGCACCTTCTTGCCCACCGAAAGAGAAGCACTCACTTCTGTTTACTGTTTTTATGCCACTGCATTTATGGCTGGGGCTGTCTTCTTTCTTTTGGAAACTAGGCTTGTAGGGCTAGAATTACTGTCTTAACACAAATTAACCGTTATTTCACAGATTTGAACCACATGCCATTTTAGGTAGCTTGTTGCTGCCAGTATTTACAGCAGCATCAATTTTTTGAGATGGAACTTTCTGGTAGTGGGATCCAACTGGATCTGAGCAGTTGAGTTACTCATTTCGGAGACCCTGGACTTAACCTATGTGCATCTTCTTTAAATGTATTACTGTGTGCTGGGCACAGAACGTTTCGATTTTTCTACAAGAGAAAAGGTGCATACATATATTTGTAGGTCTTTCCTAAGACTCTTGCAAGACCTTTTGTTACCTTACATTGGGCTTAGATCCAACCTGTTGCTTACCATATGTTTGCTTTAATGCCACTCTCATGTACTTGTTACTTATTCGTCCCTTTCCATAGGCTTTTCTTCCTCTTATTGTGTTTGTTCATTCCCTGGAGAGTGGGTGCTTTACTATGCCCTTCCACTTCTTGTTTTTTCAGTTGCTTCTTTTTTTACTTTTTGTTTAAGCACTCTACCAGAGTAAGCAAGAAAGACAAAGTTGGGAAGACAATCACGGGTAAAGAAGGCTAATAAAGAAAATGGATGGAGCTCTTTAAAGAAATGCTGAATCAACACTTGCCACAGTCTCCACCAGGCATACAGCCAACTGACAAGGACTTTCCAGTCAACTGCAGTATACTAACCAAGGAAGAAATATGGCAAGACATCAAACATCTGAGAAATGGGAAGGTAACAGGACCTGACAACATTCCCGCAGAGGCACTGAAGGTAGACATTGAAAGATCAGTAAATATGCTCTAACCCAGGTTTGGAAGGATATGGTAAGAACAAAAGGTGCCATCTGACTGGTAGGAGGGAT
Organism: Triturus cristatus; assembly: GCF_964204655.1. NCBI lineage: Eukaryota > Metazoa > Chordata > Amphibia > Caudata > Salamandridae > Triturus > Triturus cristatus. Next base: position 335,902,988 of record NC_140591.1, on the reverse strand, counting down.
ATCTCATGATCCCCAAGAAAGGTGACCTGAGTAACTGTGCAAACTACACAGGGACAACTAGTCGATGAGCCCACGGCAAAGTGTTCAACAGAGTCATCCTGAACAGAATGAAGGAACAAGTTTACACTCAGTTGCAAGACCAGCAAACTGGCTTCCGCAAAAATAATTCTTGCACAGAGCAGATTTCAACACTGTGCATCCTCATTGGACAGTCGATGGAATGGAACTCCATCCTCTACTTCAACTTCATCGACTATGAGAAGGCATTCAACAGCATGGACACAGGTACCCTTTGGAAACTCTTTCACCACTATGATGTGCCAGATAAATTAGTGAGAATCATCAGGATCTCTTACGAGGGAATGACCTACAAGATATTCCATGGAGGACAACTCACGGTAGCCTTCCAAGTGATGACATGCGTCTGCCAGAGGTGTTTGCCCTCACCTTTTCTCTTTCTGCTGGCCATAGACGAGACCATCAAGACATTCACAGCAAAGAAAAGAAATGGGGTCCAGTGGACACCTTGGACGCAGCTTGATGACCTGGACTTTACAGATAACCTGGACATACTCTCCAATACCCATCTGCAGATGCAAGTGAAGACAGACAATGTTGCAGACAAATCAGCACAACATGGCCTCAACTTACAAAGTGGATAACCCAAGATCCTGAAGGCTGACACGGCCAGCACAATGGCAGACACTCTTTCAGGTAATGCACTGGAAGATATTGAGGCCTTCACCTACCTGGGTAGTGTCATAGACAAGCAGGGCAGCCCAGGCACCAACATCAAGGCAAGAATCGGCAAAGCGGAGACTGCCTTCATTCAGATAAAGGTCTGGAGCTCTAGGGACCTAACACTGCAAACCAAGATCAGGCTTTTTAACACCAATGTAAAATCAGTCCTTCTGTATGAGCAGAAACGTTGGTGGACAACAGTGACCACCACCAACAAAGTCTAGACCTTCATCAACACCTGTCTGAGGAAAATCCTCCAAATCCGCTAGCCAAACACCGTCAGCCACAACCACCTGTGGCAGCAGACTTTCCAACTCCTTGCTCATGAAGAAATCATGATGCTGGTGTTGGGTAGGTCACACCCTCCGCAAGCCCACATCAAACACCACACGGCAAACCCTGATCTGGAACCCTTAAGGGAAAAGGAAGGCCAAGAAACACCTGGCGCCGAGGCCTTGAGGCTGACTGGAAGGAGATGAGTTGCCTAGAGTCAGATTGAAAGGAAAGTCAAGGACAGAGATGGATCCTGAGTTTTTTATAGCACGTACTTGACCCAAATCGGGTATCAGAGCGCTTTACATAACACCAGTTGCATTACATGAGGACACATGGTTGATGGCCTATACCCAGAAGGGGGGTTGGGGGTAGTAGGCATAAGTAAGTAAGTAACTACACTGTTTGAGAACCGATTGGATTCTGAGGGACAATGAGTGATAGAGGAGACACCTCAATGGGAGTGATTTCTTCTGTTAAATGGTGTGGATACATAACTTGATTGATGAAACAACCTTGCATGCACTACCCTGATGCATCACTATTTAAGCTGTTCTGTGATGGAGATGTTTTGTTGTTTATTGTTTGTAAAAATACACAAAAAATAAACTTATCAAAAAAATGTTTATCAATCACCATTACAGAACTAAACCAAAACGGTCAAAGTCAAAAGGCTGGCAGTCAATGCCAGACCTATTGGCATTGAAAATGCTTGCTTTAATTAATTTTAGCCATGCTGCCAGCGGCCGCACTGCTGCACAGCATGGGTATAAATCATTGCCAACGCCAGTAATCCCTGGTAGGTGAGACCTATTGGCTTTGCCAATGCCTGTTATTATGATTATGATGTTCCTGCAACAATGTGAATATTAAACATTGTTGAGCATGTGTTAGCTTCTGCCTTTCCTGGGCAGAACATGGAAGCCACAGGCCCATCCTTTGGCTAATTTAAGATCTGTCTGGTCATCATTTCCGTTTTCTCTGACATGCCACCCCGAATCACAAGGGATGAGCTTGTGCTCATCAGTGTCCTCCGATGTGCGTACTCCTCTCAGCCTTGCGCCATCTTAAAGAGGAGGGGAGAGAACCCTTGTCGGGTGCATTGCAGCAGGTCTCTCCATTTCTGTCTAGATAAAATAATGTCGTCTGCCGCTGCCTGCGTTCTCTTAACAAGTTTATCTTTTGTATCACATTCTTGACGTTGGCAAATTACCTTTTGTTTCTTCTATGATGCCCCACAAGCGTCCATCCTGCTGTCACAAAGATTTCCTCCACTTACTCATTCATGTGCTATATGTACACACTTTCTGACTGCTTTTCTCTTGTTTTTTTCTTCTCCATCTTGTCTTTCGTACACGTTCTTTCTCGCTTCATCATCCTCTCTTTTTATCGTTCTTTACTTCCTCACTCCCTCACTGTCTCTTTTACCTCTCCTTCTTACCTCCTTCTCCCAACTTTTCATTTATCCTCACTTTTGATTCTCTCCTGATTTTCTCTCTCACTCTAACTCTATCATGTTCTGTTTGCTTTCTCTTGGTCTCTCTGTTCTTTTCTCCCTTTCCCACTTTCTTTCTCTCTAGTTATGGCTTAGGGCACATCCTGTGTGTTTTTGTCAACACCATAAAAACAATAACACCGGGCTTTTACGTACAAAGCTGGTGCGCTCCTTCTAGGGCATATGATAATTCGGAATGGCTTTTCACAATGTGGCATCTCCTGCCTCATAATTCCAGTGGCCCTGACTGTAGGGAATGTAAAACAGCCAGGCTCTATAGCCATCAGCCAGGACCTTTTCCACCCTTCTCCACTGAGCTCCAACCTGAGTTGGAGGATAGGTCATGGATACATTTGGGATTCATGCAGAGGCGTGAAGGAGCAGGTGAGGGGAGACGTTCCTCATGTAGCATGTTGCAGTGCAAGCCAGGCCGGCTTTAGCACTACTGGTGCCTGGTGCGACAATCTTTTTTGTCACCCTCCCAGTTACCTCTTTCTCCACAGATTCCCTCACTACCACCCTCCAACAATGTCCCTCATCTCTCCTTAGCTTCTCTCTCACATGCATTTCATTTGTTTCATAGAGTTGCTTCTCATACCAGTGTAGGGTGTTAAAGCACGTTACACCACACACACGCATTATACAGAGACAAAAAACTGTGTGTGTAAATCAGTCTATAGGAAATGAGGATTAGAAGGAGTAGGTATCACGTTATGCATACTAGTAGGCAGTCTATTCTAAGAGCGTTTGGTCTGCAGAAGCTAGTAACAAAAGAATCTCTGACTAAAGCAGTAAGCCAGTAAGCTATCCAAATAAAGCACAGCTCCATGTTCTGCATGGTACACATTATGTGCTAGACAAAGCTCATCTCCTTCCAGCAGTAACATTAACCACCATAGTTATCTTGACATTTGGATTGTTTTTCTGAAAACTGCTGGAGACACAAGGGACTCTGCAGCAGGTGCTTTTAAACTAATCTGGTATTTCTAGACACAGCACCCACTCCCCGCCCTCCGAGCTCAGCACCCGGTGCATCTGTACTGGTCGCACTTCCCTAAAGTCTGCCCTGTTATGGTGCCTGTTATGAGGATGCGGCTTGAGCATATTTCGCCTAGTAGAGTTTCCAGAACTAGGTCAGCCCTCACTCTCCACCTTGCATTTAGCCAATTCCGCTGCTTTAAAATGTAGTATTTGGGGCAATTGTTTCTAAACGTTTTTAAGCAAGAGCCCCTATGAACCGCCTTGAGAAAGGCAGGCAGTTCATGCAAGCAGCATTGGGTGTCATTCTTGGGAGTGACTAGTGACATTGGAAAATGTCTTTGGTGACCTCCTAGGAAAACTCTTGTCTGCGCTTAGCTTTTAACAAATTAAGCATGAGTTGCTCCATGACTTGTGCTCATGATCTTGTCAATATGTAGCTAATAAATATGATTAGATGCATCTTGTAGTATGAGTCAAAGAACACCTTACTCTAGATTGTTTCTCAGCGCATTCTCTTTCCTCTATTGTGATTTCACATGGTCTCCAGCATTGCATTCTCAAAACTATTTCCACCTTCTTTCACTGACTTTAAAAAAAAAAAATCTTGTTTTGTTTTTTACTTGTTTCTCTCACTATACACCATTGTCTGCAGCGGTTACTGCTTTTAAATGGTTTAGCTTCCTGTAGTTGTTAGTTGCTGGCCTGTGTTCTGAAGAAACCGCACAAACTAGCCCCAGAAAGTAAATACTCCTTTCAAAGATTCTGAGCTATTGTTTTTGAGAGGATGACTTATTAACAAGTTGGCTTGCGTTAAGTGGTCATCTCAGTATGTCAATGGCGGAAGGTGTTTTCTACTTGAGGATCCTGAAATTACTTTTTGATTTCAAACCCCCACTTCTAGCTGAACAAAGTGCTTGTTATAAGAAGAGTGTATGGCGCCCTGCAGAGCAGATCAAACATACCAACATTTTAGAACAAGAAAGCAGGGGATTTTGGGACTGCATTTTCCCCATTCCATTGACTTCTATTGAAAGAGAGTCAATTTAAGACAGGAGACAGCTCAAATAGAGCCATTTGAAGGAGCCCTGATCCAAAATCGGGGCAATGGGCATGTATGAGCAGATCTAGAGAGATGGCTGATGTTAGTGGTGCTTCCCATGGGGAAAGCATACCACAGCCATGCATCCATGCTCACACACCTACAGACACACATACATCCATACACCCTACTGACTCATATACCATATACATCAATTCATATACCACAAACAGAACAAAATCACACATTTGTGAACACCTATCTCATACCCAACAGATACACGCAAATAAACATATGGGCACATATCTCACAAAAACACACCCACCTACATCACCATCATTTTCATCCACATACACCACAAACAGAAACAGAAAATTACAATACAAGGCTCCCAGTGTCATTTTCTAATTCATCATCTTATTTTACTCTTTTCGGCAGAGGTAAAATCGTTAAATTACCATAACGCATGGTGGCCCTGGCCCTGTTAGACTTTGCACTGTCTGTCTTGTAGTGAGTCATAAACTTCAATTCTGTTTCATTGCTGTTCACCTAACTCAGTAGCGATGGTCTGGGGCTCATGACGTCTTCATATACACGAGCCTTTGTTTTCTCCAACATACATTCATATAAATACCAAACACACCTAAAGTATCCCTACCTATTGGCTTTGCCAATGGTATTTTAAAGTCAGGAATGCACTTGCACTCAGCTGCAGTAAGTTTCTGTTTTGGGGTTTGTTTGCAGTGAGGTAACAGTGGCGGGACCCGTTGGATATGAGCGGCCCATCTTACCCCAGGTATTGTTGCGTATTGAGTACCCGGCTGCCGGCTGGGTGTAAAGAGGGTATTTCCCATCCTTGCAGCAGGGTCCATGCCACACTTGCTACGTTACTGATCTGCTGAGTCAGTGAACAGTTTGGAGACCGTTGTCAAACGTGTGTGTGTCTACAGGCCAGTGAGAAAACTCAGCGGGTGAACGCAAGTGCTGCAGAAAGCTGCTTGCAACCCTCAGATTGTAGCGTTTAAGCCCGTCCATTTATCATGGCTAGTGGGCTAGGTAGCGTTTTAATCATCAGATCTAGTGGAGCAAAAGCAGTGTATGTCCCTCCTGCGTTTCCGTAATCGTAAGACCTTCTGAGAGCATGTAAAGATGTTCCGTAATAATTTATTATTTATGCCTCCAAGTGGAGCGTGATGTATTTCTCATTATGTGCAGTAAATTGCCCGGGAGCAATTCAAGGAAACAGTTTTGGAAAGCAACGTGACTCGGTCAGGCTGCGTTGCATGGATTTGTGACTTATTACAACAAGGTTGCGTTAGCGTAGCAGGCTTAATCGGTTCCAGAAAAGATTTTGGGGCACTCCCTTTGGAGCTCATTTCAATTTTTTATTGAAGTCTAATGTTCTCCAGACCGGCCAGCACGCAGGGTCCGTCACACAGTGCCTGGTGAAGCGCCAACATCACACGGTGAGCGCCATGTGACCTCGCCTTAGAGGCTCGGCGCAGCTGGTGTGTTCGGACCTCGGTCGCCTTAGAGGCTCGGCGCAGCTGAGGGGTTCGGACCTCCGTCCGGGGCCGCTTCCGTTTGAGGGGTTGTTTTTGGTTAATGGGAGGGTCTAAGTGCTTCATAGCCAGTACTTGGCAGAACGTTTGCACATCCAAGGACCCGCCTCCTCTTCACACAGTAAACACAGTGAATATATTAGAGAAGTTGGCAGGCCTGGAAATCACATGCTTGCAGTGACTTGGATAGACCGAATCACTTTCCATGCGGTTTTCAGGGTGAGTTTCATATTGACCCGTACAAGTCCTGGGAGGAAGGGAAACAACACGCGCTGCTGCTGGTCTGGTGCACCTGTTCCTTGAATGACGGAAGCTTGCACTGCTGCTGCCGTACTGCACATCTTCTGAGAGGTAGGGGAGTTCGCACTGCCTCTACCTTGCCGTGTGAAGGTTGCCCTACTGCTGTACCTGACCTGTTGTTTGTATGACCGAAGCTTGCACTGCTGCCGCCGTAATGCACATCTTCTGAGCGGTAGGGGAGCCGTGCCTTGTGAAGGTTGCCCTGCTGCTGTACCTGACCTGTTGTTTAAATGACCGAAGCTTGCACTGCTGCCGCCCTACTGCACATCTTCTGAGAGGTAGGGGAGCCGTGCCGTGTGAGGGTTGCCCTGCTGCTGCACCTGACCTGTTGTTTGTATGACCGAAGCTTGCACTGCTGCTGCCGCACTGCACATCTTCTGAGAGGTAGGGGAGCCGTGCCGTGTGAGGGTTGCCCTGCTGCTGCACCTGACCTGTTGTTTGTATGACCGAAGCTTGCACTGCTGCCGCCCTACTGCACATCTTCTGAGAGGTAGGGGAGCCGTGCCGTGTGAGGGTTGCCCTGCTGCTGTACCTGACCTGTTGTTTGTATGACCGAAGCCTGCACTGCTGCCGTCGCACTGCACATCTTCTGAGAGGTAGGGGAGTTTGCACTGCCTCTACCGTGCCGTGTGAAGGTTGCCCTGCTGCTGTACCTGACCTGTTGTTTGTATGACCGAAGCTTGCACTGCTGCCGCCGCACTGCACATCTTCTGAGAGGTAGGGGAGTTCGCACTGCCTCTACCGTGCCGTGTGAAGGTTGCCCTGCTGTTGTACCTGACCTGTTGTTTGTATGACCGAAGCTTGCTCTGCACATCTTCTGTGAGGTAGGGGACTTCGCACTGCTTCTACCGTGCCGTGTGAAGGTTGCCCTGCTGTTGTACCTGACCTGTTGTTTGTATGACCGAAGCTTGCTCTGCACATCTTCTGTGAGGTAGGGGACTTCGCACTGCTTCTACCGTGCCGTGTGAAGGTTGCCCTGCTGTTGTACCTGACCTGTTGTTTGTATGACCGAAGCTTGCTCTGCACATCTTCTGTGACGTAGGGAAGTTCGCACTGCCTCTACCGTGCCGTGTGAAGGTTGCCCTGCTGCTGTACCTGACCTATTGTTTGTATGACTGAAGCTTGCACTGCTGCCACCGTATTGCACATCTTCTGTGAGGCAGACGCGTAGCTAGGGTGGGGCGGTCCGCCCCAGGCGGTGCTATTTTGGGGGCAGACAAAGGCATTCAGATAAGGCTCGGCTTGCTTTCGTGGACGTTCGGGGACGGGCAGAGAAGGAATAGGACTCGGGCAATGTCCTCTTCTTTTTGTGCTGGCAGCTGTCCCCCCCTCTCGTCCTATTATTCCCTCTCTTTCTGTCTTGCTCCTCACTTACTGAAAACCGTGACTTGAAGAAATGGTTCACAACCGCTCTTTCCTTCTTTCATTTAGTTGCTTCCCTGTGAAAGGGATCCAAAAAAGAAATCAAAACTACCACCTGGAGAAAGGGTCTAAGGGAAAAAATATTTAAAGACCTGCCCAAATTCTAATCCCCATAACAAGACTATACATACACAACAGAATCGGGGGTCTGATAGTAGACAGCACAAAGATAAAGAAAGGGAATAATAGTGTGTGAAATATCAAACCCATACATTGTCAGAGCAGAGCACGGAAAACCATCAAACCGACTCAACCAACGAGACCAATATTGAGAGCAAAGTCACCTCTCACGATCAGTTTATATCATATGGTCTCCACCTGGAGCAGAGGTATGCCTCTTGATCATAGAGACTTCCTCATTAGTTCAAGGCTCTATTGCTCCCTTGGGTTGATAAAGAAAAGTCCAGAAGGCACGTGACAGACTGTGACCACCAGACAAAGTGGAAGTGCAGTGCAAAAAGAAAGATGCGAATTTTAAAAAGAGATTGTGTGAAGAGTACAATATAATTCAACTCACTACGCACATCTCAATTAAAAAGGTGTGTAACAAAAATATCAAGCAGTGCTAACTAGTCACTGTTGAGTGAGGGTCGACATGTTTCAGCCTTCACAGGATTATAGCCCACGGCTTTCTTCAGGACCTATATAAATGTATGCTACTGCATTCAATTGATGGATTTCAAATAGTGCATGTGAAAAATGTGAAACTTAACATAGCAAGAGAAGTAGTAATAAATACAACCTCACGTAGTCCTAATCCTCTATATCACAGGGTGCTAGCATCACCTGAGGAGAAAGGACAATTAACACACATAATAAACCAATTCAGAAGAAATGTGCCATCTACAAACAAGCAAATCTATTAAATATGCCTGGTTAATTGTTGTGAAGGAATCTACGCAATGCTTACCCAGCGTGATCAGGGATTTCACCTCACCTACCCTGGAACCTGGCTCAGGTTAAGGAGGCCCCGCTCTAAATCGTGGGTAAAAGGACAAATTTTTTTAAATTTATTTTCTGTTTTTTATTTTTTATTTATTTAGAACAAAAAAGAGCCAAAATCACTCCCAATTGCTCTTACGCGTTTAATTAAACGCAAACAACCCTTAGCGCTTTAGTAGTATACTCTCCCCTTCAGTACAAAAAACCATCCCAGTAAATCAACTCTCAGAAGTGGTATCATCAAAACTACAAAAATGCATAAATTTGGCCATTGTGAATATCCCTGACTAGTAAGAGAACGGATCTCTAATTTGTCACTACCTGTATCTCTCAATTATCAAATACAGAAAAATGACTGCCAAACTGCCCAATAGCACTTGTCAGGTGCCTCTATTCAAACGAGTGAGGCTTACTTGTGAACACGCCTTAGCCAAATCTGCTAAAAACGAGTTAAGAAAAGAAAAAAGAAAAAAGAGAAAGCAGAAAAAACACCGAGAGTTTAGCGCTCGGTTAGCAGCATCTCTCACCTGTCCGTCGTTGCCCCTAGCTTTCCTAAGCAGGGTGGGAGGCAACGTGCAGGATCAGGGAGTGTGTTAAAATACCGGAAAAACTCACGGAACACGCCTCACGCTACGTAACCGGAAAGTACGGAGGGCGCCGTGTCCAGTTTAACAGAACAACAGAAAAGTGGCCTGCCTCATGGGAAATGTAGTCAGCCGCTGTCAGTGCGCATCAAGAATAACTACGCGCAATGACGGGGAATAGGCAGTACCCTTCTGGTACGGGGTTGCCGCTTCATTGGCTCCTATGAAACCTTTCCAAATTTCACTAATATTATATGTCTAATCCATTATCAGACAAACCCGAAAGTCCCAATTAAGTGCCATATATTGTTCGAGTGTCAAATCTTGTTCAGACCGAGCAGTGGCATTGTGACGTTGCAGTGGGAAGAAGGCTCCTATGTAGTAGGTGCTTTGTGGGTAATGTAGTCAATAACGAGTCAGCAGGTTCCTCTATCAATTTTAAAGTACTTGCGACTATCGCTATAAGCCATATCCAAACAGAGGTTCTTGCGGAGCAGCTATAGAGAGAGAAACACCCTGTGAATGTCGAGTTTCAGCTAGTATCATAAATGTCACGATATCCACGTTCTATTTAATAATTACTGTAAAGACTTAGTGTATTCTAAAATGCTTTTTACATGCTGGTGTACCGCAGAGATTTATAATTAGTACGCTCTAGTCTACTAGTTTTTATTTAATTTTAGTGGTTCGCAACTAGTGATCCTGTCGCACCCTCTCGCACTACTAGAAGTCAAAACAGTAATGAGGCAAAGGGCCTAGGTTAGTTCATCATCCATTGCAAACATAAACAGCAACTGTTATAAACTTTGACCCAGAGTGTCACAAACCTAGTGGATCTTCCCCTCATAGTTTAGAAAAGCCAATACTTAATACTGGATGCTAGTCCAGGGAATATCATCATTTAATCCCAAAGTATCACAACATAGCCTGTGAACCCATTTTTGTTCTTTAATGAACAAATACCTGGAGATATCACTGATGTGTTGTGGAATAATTGGTTTCTCCAGTATTGTCCAATGGAACTCATCTGCAGTATGATTGACTTCAGTATAGTGCCTGGTGAGTCTTGTTTTGGATTTGCGGCACCTGAAGGTGCTCTTGTGCTCTAACATGCGTAGCCTCACCTTGCGGGTGGTCATACCCACATACCTAGTCTGGCACGGACATGTGAGTAGATAGATGACATTACTGCTATTGCAGTTTGTGAAGTGGGTCTGCATCCAAGGTCTGTTGGTCCCAGTGGTCTATTGAGCCCACTTGGTGGTCGTGTATGGACCAATCGGTCCTTTATGTTGCCTGATCTTTTAAAAGCAAAGAGTGGCATCGCTATTCTCTCCTGCACAAATCCAACACAAGACTATGTTGGTCTCGTTGGGCTATGTTGGTCTCGTTGGTTGAGTCGGTTTGATGGTTTTCCGTGCTCTGCTCTGACAATGTATGGGTTTGATATTTCACACACTATTATTCCCTTTCTTTATCTTTGTGCTGTCTACTATCAGACCCCCGATTCTGTTGTGTATCCAAAAAAGAAAAACACTCTTGCTAGAAATGGCCTTTTTCTGACATTTTTTTCTATTCCAAAGTGCAGCGGGATGGCGAGAAATAGAAGGTTTTAAATATGAAAAATAAATACATAACTAAATAAAGCAAGACAGAATGGTCGCAAAGTGGCCAGATTGGTTTTATTTACATCCAAATACATCAGCATCACTTTACAGAGTTTGCCAGTGAAGCCTACTTTTGTTTTCTTGTCTTTCTTTGAACAGCATTTTTGTTCCCAGGTGGGAAAGTGTACCATTCCTGGAGGTACTGCAATACCTGGTTGATGGGTGGATTGGAAAACAAAATGTGTACCATGGCTCTGTGTTTATGGATGTGGTCTTTTTAAACCATACTGCTTACGTTTATTAAGGATATAAGCAATGGACATTGAAACGGTTCCCTCTAGTCATGTCCTTAACTTTTCAGGTAAAACCACTCGCTGATTTCTGAATAGTGAGTGAGAGATCGTTAAGGTAACCATGTTGTTTCTGCTTACATTTCACATGCTTTACTTAATCTTGCATCCCTATGAGTGGTTGTTTTTCCTTTTTTTTTAGGCAGCATATTACTCTTATCAAGTGCATAATTTGAATTGAGCCACATCCAAGTGTTTATAGCGGGCACAATTAGGTTATAGCTGAAGGCAGTGCGAGTTTCTCTCAGTGGGGAAGTATGGTGTTCAGTGGGGGAGAGGATGTGGCACTATGGCCAGAGCTGTCGAATTTGGAACTGGGGAACCGAGTTCAGCCTTCATGACCAGTCCACCAGACCACTCTACTGAGGGAGCACATTCCCATGCTAGACCTTAGAAGGCCCCACTAGACCTTAGAAGCCTTGATGTCTTTACACAAGCAGGTGTACCCTAGTGGTGTCAATTGTGGGTTAGCCTTGAAGGCCTGTCCACCACAATCCATACTGAAGTTCATCTCCAGTCTTGCGGGCAGGCCTACGAAGCGGCACACCCTAGAGCAACAGTGATCCAGTCGCTGTGACTCTGTAACTGAGGTCACATGAACCTTGAGCAGGTTAGGGCGATGCGAACGGTGTGACCGCACTGGGTACCTATTTCGGGTGGGTGCGTAGTGTTTGCAAGTATATTATGGTTTAAAAAAAAACTTGCTGCCTCCTTCCTGGCCTTCAGCAATTTTCAGAAACAATAAAAATGTCATGATAACTTCGGTGATTAATGTTCTTCCTAGAGAGAGATCGGAGTTTTGTCTAGTGAAAGGGTTGACTCCTAGAAAGGTAGCATAGAGGGTTAATGTGCCTGCTGCAAAGAACATGTACCATGCAGATCACAAAGTGCACTACTTTAATGGGGGGACCATGATGAATGGTCATTTAATGTCAGCTGTAGATGATGGATCCCTGAACAGTGTCATGTATGTGCATGTTTGCATTGTGCTGAGGGGATTACCAGGTAATTATTCACGCAGCTCTCTGATGGATGTCACAAGCGGTTTTTCTGAGTCCTCAGATAGATTATGCAGTCTGTGTGTTCTCTTTTGTACTGCCAGTCACTGCCAGTCACCGGTGTATTCAACTGTGTAGCCTTGGACCGTGTCATGTATGTGCATGTAACTTGCATGATCAAGGTAACTATTAGCAGCGATACTATGTGTCTCTCGGACCTCTTTCAAGTGCTCGCCGTCCTTTTTCCCAGGTAACTCCCCCTCCCCAGGGACGGCAATCTGAGGGATAGCCCCGGGCGCCACAAGCTCTAGCTACGCCTCTGCTGTGAGGTAGGGGACTTCACACTGCTTCTACCTTGCCGTGTGAAGGTTGCCCTTCTGCTGTACCTGACCTGTTGTTTGTATGACCGAAGCTTGCACTGCTGCCGCCGCACTGCACATCTTCTGTGAGGTAGGGGACTTCGCACTGCTTCTATCTTGCCGTGGGAAGGTTGCCCTCCTGCTGTACCTGACCTGTTGTTTGTATGACCGAAGCTTGCACTGCTGCCGCCGTACTGCACATCTTCTGTGAGGTAGGGGACTTCGCACTGCCTCTACCTTGCCATGTGAGGGTTGCCCTGCTGTTGTACCTGTTTTTTGTATTTCCGAAGCTTGCACTGCTGCTGCAGTACTGCACATCTTCTGTGAGGAGTGGAGTTTGCACAGGTAGTGCCCTGCTAAGCTTGTTCTGTGAGTAGGGAAGCTTGCACTTTGGTTGCTGCTCTTTACATTTGCTGGGTGGCCGAGGAGTTTGCCCAGTTAGAATCATCCTGCTATGCCAGTTCTGCGAGGAGGGAAACTTGCACTGCTTCTGCTGTGTTTTACATGTTCTGTGATGTAGGGGCGTGCACTGCTTCTGCTGTGCTTTACATGTTCTGTGATGTAGGGGTGTTTACACTGCTTCTGCTGTACTTTACATGTTCTGTGAGGTAGGGGCGTTTGCACTGCTTCAACTGTGCTTTGCATCTTCTGTGAGGTAGGGGCATTTGCACTGCTTCTACTGTGCTTTGCATCTTCTGTGAGGTAGGGGCCTTTGCACTGCTTCTACTGTGCTTTGCATCTTCTGTGAGGTAGGGGCGTTTGCACTGCTACTGCTGTGCGTTACATGTTCTGTGAGGTAGGGGCCTTTGCACTGCTTCTTCTGTGCTTTACATGTTCTATGATGTAGGGGCATTTGCACTGCTTCTACTGTGCTTTACATGTTCTGTGAGGTAGAGGCGCTTGCCCTGCTTGTGCTATACTTTACATGTTTGGTGAGGTAGGGGTGCTTGCCCTGCTTCTGCTGTACTTTACATGTTCTGTGAGGTAGGGGCGCTTGCCCTGCTTCTGCTGTACTTTACATGTTCTGTGAGGGAGGGGCGTTAGCACTGATTCTGCTGTACTTTACATGTTCTGTGAGGTAAGGGTGTTGGCACTGCTTCTTCTGTACTTTACATGTCTGTGAGGTAGGGGCGTTTGCACTGCTTCTGCTGTACTTTACATGTTCTCTGAGGTAGAGGCGTTTGCACTGCTTCTGCTGCACTTTACATGTTCTCTGAGGTAGAGGCGTTTGCACTGCTTCTGCTGTACTTTACATGTTCTGTGAGGTAAAGGCGTTTGCACTGCTTCTGCTGTACTTTACATGTTCTCTGAGGTAGAGGCGTTTGCATTGCTTCTGCTGTACTTTACTCCCGCTGCTTCTGAGTAGGGGAGCTTGTCCTGGGTCTGACATGCTATAGCTCCTCTCTGAGGGAGGAAGCATCTCGTAATGTACATCTTCTGTGAGGGATGGAATCTGCGCGGCTCCTATGTGAGGCACGAAGCATGCACCTCTTGTGAAACACTACATGTTCTGTCCATGAGGGGGTTGTACTGCTCTTGCTGTGTTGTACTGGTTCTGTGAGTAGGGTAGTCTGCCCTGCTCCTACCATGCTTTGAGTGAGGCAGTCTTGCTGTGTTGATGACCACGCAATAGGTGCTCCCCTTGTCTTACTGAAGCTCGAGAAAACAGCACTAAACCCTCGTCCTGATAATTGTCATTTTCAATGCTTCTTTGTTTTATGACTGCTCTAGATCAGGCGAAAGTACAGTGCCACAGATAGGTATTTCGTGCAGAAAGTCTTTTTTTATTTATTTGAGTGTGCAAGTTTGCTGTTGGTATATCTTTTCTTTGCTTGCAGAAGGCTTTAGCACAGCCATCCACCAACAGGGGTAATGTTGCTTTATTTTATGGCCTAAATATCACATTTTTTTTTATTAAGGCCATAAAATAAAGCAACGTTCCCCCTGTTGATTGATGTCTGTGTCCGCATTTCTTCTTTGATTAACCATTTTCTGGTGTTTTGTTAGTACCTGTTTTTAACACGCTTGTTCAGCCTCAGTGTCCTCAAAGATACAGCTCTGAAGTGCAGCACAAGAATAACCCTCAAATGGACCCTAAGGCTGCTGGGAAAGACGACCTAAGAAAATGGCCACCCTCAAAAGTATGCTACAAGAGTAGTGCGCTGTGGTCTGTCCCACCATTGGGAGAAGGAAGGAGAGGGGAGTTCTCTAGTTAATCTTCTGAATATCTTGGGCTGACTGATCGGTCAATCAGAAGAAACTGTAGCTGTCGGGTTGAGATGCTCAGATGTCAGATTCGCATGCCTTGTTTTGGGTATTTTAGGCAGAGCACTTTATGAGCGGTTTTGTACTGCGCAGGTCAACACAGCTATTAAAATAGGGGCAGTGTGGAGTTTGTTGTTGGCCTTGAAGGCAACTGGTCCTGATTGAAATTTCTAATACTTCTCTGTGAGGAGGGGAACCATCCAATACCACCTTTTTATGGTCTGGCTTGACAGCGCAGCTGTTACAAGACAACAATGTGAGAATCATCAGGAGTGGGGCTTTGGTTCAGCCCAGATGTTGAGAGCCAAGAGTACATATTTTGATTGGACAGAAGTTGTGTACTTCCTCAAAAAAGTGCTTTCCCTCCAGATAGCTGTGATCATTTTGCTTATTGAGCCAGCTGCCTAAACCTGAACTTTCAGTGGCACACACATCACATTGTAATGCTGTTAAAGTGTCTTAGATAACTAGATAATTTATGGTGTTTTTCTCTGGCAGTAGTACAGATGGAAGAAAGTTAGTCATTAACCTAGACGGATTTCTAATTCTGGCTTGAAAGTACAACTGCCACCTGACCTTTTTGCATACACCAATATTATTTTACAGGTCTTTGCTTCCACACAAATACATATCTATTCACAAGCTATTTACTTTCAATGCTTCGCATTACCATACAACATTCCTTTAAAGCCAGTTGCCAACGTTTGTTTTTGTTTTTTCACTGTAGCAGGCTTTTAAAATGTTTTAGTTAAGAATTATGTACGAGTCCCACACACATATACACATACATATTTATACATGCATGCATAACGGCACACAATTCAGCTGCTTTAAAAAAAGCATTGGCAAAGCAAAAGGCCTGGCTTAAATAAGAGAAAGTATGAAACACAGACATGCACAAATGCAGTTTGCATGTACTAGAACATTAAAGCAAGACCTATTTACTTTGGCAGAGCTACTTCATATTCTTGAGAGAGCCTTATGGCTGCAGAAAGTTTCTTAATCGAGCATAGATAAATGTCAAATGACTGAATGTGTAATATAGAGCTGCCTGGTCGAAATCATGCCTAGCCGGATGGCGGAATCTCAGGGAGACTGGTTGGTTCAAAGTACGATAGGTGTTGATATCACGCTTCTGAATTGTGCTTATTGTATTCAACTATGAAGGAAGGAAAGCATACATATTGTACCCAGTTCACTACAGCAAGTACTCGGCCCACTCTGCTTTTGCACCAGTTTAGCCCTCATTGCGGCAGCACGTCCTGCTCATTTTCACTCGAGCTCTGCCTTTAAATGTGCCTCATAGCTGTGCTGCTTTGTGTCCTTGGAGCTTTGTACCTTTAACTATTATCCGTCTGCAAAGCCGTGGGTGCATGAAAAGCGTTGCTGCCCCTTTATTCTGTGCTAATGCAGTGCTTGATTATGTGCTACCACATTGTTGGTTCTTGGGTACAACAAGCAAGTAGCAATAACAAAGCAAAGAGGAGAGACACTATTCTAAGGGCAAGAAGGGAGGTCAGTATCAAGTAGTGTCAAGATTTCTAGAGAACTATGACAAAGAGATGACATTTACATGTATATGATCTTTTAACAGCAGAACCCGGGTTCGCTGCACACCTCACCCCACCCACTTGCACTTGATGCTGCAAGCACACATACGTGAAAAGAGTCTTGCATTTAAACAGACTGAGGTTGCAAGTTCAGGACAGTTCCCAGAATCGAACAGCTCTTCAGTAAACCATATCTCTCCACAGCCTCATGGTTTCCCCAAAAATAATTATATATATACTTGAATAAATAAATCCAGATTTGTAAAGTGCAGCAAATCACCTGTGAAATCTCTCGCCAAGCAAGAGCAAACACTCTACTTCCAGCAAGCGGGAGCTTTCAAACTGCTCCCGCTTTCTGGAAGGGGAGTTTAAGAAATTAAAATATTGCTCTTTCACGCAGGGAGCTGTATTTCCAGCAGCTTCCTGTGTACAAGAGCAATGCCACTCCTGTAGGAGGCGGGGAACAGGATGGGACCACGGGCCTTGAGGCTCCACCCGTGGCCCCCAACATGCACACTGGGTGCCCTGGGTGGTACCAGGACACCAAAGGGAGACATGGCTGGGACCCGGGGCCTTGGGCTGAAATCCACCCGGGGAAGGGGGCCACACAGACCCCCTCTCCCATTAAATGTTGACCAGGCCCAGGGGGATGTGGTCTCTGGGGCCGAAATTGGTTCAGGAGGGGGGCCGTTCAGGCCTGCTCCTCCAAAACGTTTTGCCCTGGCTCCAGAGGATGGGATCCACTGAGGCTGTTGTGGTACTGATGCTCATTTCACAGAAATTAAACCTCAACAGGAAGCACTTACAAATATAAACATAGCAGGTGTCCCAGCTGAAGCTCCACTTCTGTAAAGGACAAATTTTCCTAACTCCTGGGCTTGGCGAAGGCAAAGTAAGTGTGCTTTCTCGACAATTCCATATTGAAAGACAATCTGAGATCCTTTGTGAAGGTGACTGCTTGTTAATCTTTTGGAGCGCAATCTGTAGTGACTGTGAAGAGTGGGTCCTTAACTAGTGAGAGCAGCGTCCATGGTTCTCCCTTTAAATTGCTACAAGTATTCAAAGTAAAAATCACTCGAAAGCGTCACCATTTGGCCCTGCCCGCCTTAGTAGTGTGCAAAGATGTTCCTGTTTTTGCCAGGATGATGGACAGCTTAACAAGTGGCCCCCCCATTGTGTCTCCTGCCACTTTTGGTGAGGCGTTCTTGATGCCGAGGAATATGAGGACATCTCCACCAAACAAGGATGCACTTACTTCATATAGTTCTAATGTACTTAAGGTGTATCATTGGTGCTATTGTTGTAATGGTTTTAAGTAACTGTGCAAATAAATAATAAATACTTCTTATAGTTATGAAGAAAGGCCCTTGTTTGTTGGAGATTTTTCTCTTTATAGTCTGATTGTCTTCTCTATAGGAGGATTCTTGTTATAATATATTTTTGGATAAAGAAGCACCAGGAACAATCACATTGCCAAAATGCACAAAAGGTCACTGGACATTTAACCAAGGAGGTAGCACTTAGTAATTAACCAGAAGAAAGTACTTCACGTTGTGCAAAACTGTGGACTCTTGTTGGGTAAAGGGGCAGCTGCAGTTCCATTGTGACTCAGTCACACAGAGGCACTCACACACCAAATGAGAGACCCACTCATACACTTAAACACCCACTCACAGACCCACTCAGACACTCTCACACCCACTCACATACCCACTCGCAGACTTACTCAGACACTCTCACACTCACTCATACACCCACTTAGGCACTGATGCACCCACTCACAAAACCACTTAGACACATATACCCACTTGCACACCTTTTGAGACACTCATCCACCCACTCACAGAACAACTCAGAGACTTATACACCCACTCACAGACTTACACACCCACTCTCAGACCCACTCAGAGACTCATGCACCCACTCACAGATCCACTCGGAGACTTACACACCCATACACAGACCCACTCAGAGACTCATGCACCCACTCACAGATCCACTCGCTCATGCACTGACTCACAGACTCATTCAGAGACTCACACACTGACGCACAAACCCACTCAGAAACTTTAAAGCACAGACCCATTTCGAGACTCAAGCAGTCACTCACAGAACCCCTCATAGACTCACACACCCATTCACAGACCCACTCAGAGACTTATGCACCCAATCACAGATCCACTCAGACACTCATATATTATCTACTGGCGGTCGCCAGTAGATAGATATAGTTAGGACCGTGTTTCCATAGGAAATCTGAAAATTCTATTTTGAATAACTTTGGCGCCGGTTGACGGATCCTTGCGAAATTTTCAAACTAATGGGGCGCTCCGCTCAGCTCCTACCCTGGAAGTCTCGGGGTGATTCGTCAAGCGGGGGCTGAGAAAAAAGGGGGGTCCCAAAACGCGTTTTCCACATGCTTTTTCCCATAGGACCTTTAGTCGAAGGTACAGCCCGAACGGCTGAACAGAATTACTTGAAATTTGGCAAAGAGGTAGTCCTCAGGTCAGGGATGTGCCTTTTGCATATATGGTGTCAATCTGTTCAGTAGTTCCTGAGAAAATTGCAGTTAAAAGTACATAAATATCTATATGCGCGCACCGTGCGCGCACGGTGCGCGCACCTTAATGTGCGCGAGCGTAATTGTGATTGGTGGTTACATGTCAGTCAACATTCGAATCGGTCGAAATCAGGAAGTGTTGTCCGCCATTTTGTGTGTGACAGTAAAAAAGAAAGGTGGAGAACGTGAAAAGGGGGCAGGGTACAGAGTTCCTGACCCCCTAGCTTTTGTCAGGGGGTCCCTGAAGGACCCTGAAGGGTGAAAAAAACATTTTATTTTTTGTTAAAAAATCGCAGGGTGCGCGCACCGTGCACGCACCGTGCGCGCACCGTCACGAGGTGCGCGCACGGCGGAAAAAAATCATAAAAAAAATTGAATTAAAAATCTAATTTAAGTGTTTAGATGTTAGGTGGCTCTAAAAAGAGCCGTTGTGTTAATTGAGGAACAGAAGAACAGAAAAATGAAAAAAATTATAGGGTGCCGCATGTGTGCTGCTGTATCTTGCTCTCTATTAGGGGAATGCTGGTGTCCCCATAAGAGAGAAGAGCATTGCACGCATTGTACCGTATATGCACCCTCTTGAAAAGAGGGTGTATATCCAGAGGAACAGAAGCAGGTGAAGCTGCCGCCGCAGATAAAGTGCTCGGCTGAGCTGCCGATGATGTGCTCGGCTGAGCACCCCGTGATTTTTAACAAAAAATAAAATGTTTTTTTCACCCTTCAGGGTCCTTCAGGGACCCCCTGACAAAAGCTATGGGGTCAGGAACTCTGTACCCTGCTCCCTTTTCACGTTCTCCACCTTTCTTTTTACTGTCACACACAAAATGGCAGACAACACTTCCTGATTTCGACCGATTCGAATGTTGACTGACATGTAACCACCAATCACAATTACGCTTGCACACGTTAAGGTGCGCGCACCGTGCGCGCACGGTGTGCGCCTATAGATATTTATGTACTTTTAACTGCAATTTTCTCAGGAACTACTGAACAGATTGACACCATATATGCAAAAGGCACATCCCTGACCTGAGGACTACCTCTTTGCCAAATTTCAAGTAATTCTGTTCAGCCGTTCGGGCTGTACCTTCGTCTAAAGGTCATATGGGAAAATGCATGGGGAAAACGCGTTTTGGGACCCCCCTTTTTTCTCAGCCCCCGCTTGACGAATCACCCCGAGACTTTCAGGGTAGGAGCTCAGCGGAGCGCCCCATTAGTTTGAAAATTTCGCAAGAATCCGTCAACCGGCGCCAAAGTTATTCAAAATAGAATTTTCAGATTTCCTATGGAAACACGGTCCTAACTATAACTATCTACTGGCGACCGCCAGTAGATAATATATATATATATAAAATAAATGTCTGGATCCTACTGGCCTTTCTGTCCCCCCAGATCGAGGGCTACTGCACCCCGGGGGGGTGGTGCAGAAAGACTAAATATAGCCATAATATACAGTGGGGAGCAAAAGCCCTTGCCCAAGGGGCTACTCTCCCTTCCCTGGTGTCTAGTGGGTGGATCTCTGCTTGGGGATCGCCCTCCTTTCGCAATCCACAAGTAGGGATCCCCTTGGGAAGGGTATCATTGGAAAGGGTAGATTATCCCCTTTCCAATGATACCCCTCCCATCTGCCTAGGTGGTCGGGGGCTGAGAGAGCCTAGTGAGCCTGCAGGCAGCGAAAGTGAAATGAGCCATCCGGCTCATTCCACTTTCAGTGTCAATGTAATGACGTCAGCGCGCCATGTGCATGATCATCATTACATTGAAAAAAAACATTGCCTCGGGAGGTTGGGGAAGCTCTTCTCCAGCTCACAAGAGTGAAAAAAACAACAAAGGAAATCCCTCTGCTGTGTAAAGCAACAGGATTTCTGGGTGGTGTGTAGAGGACGGAACAGTTCCGTCCTCAGCATACTTCCACCGTGGCGGAGGATGAAATTGTTCCGTCCTCAACAATGAACAGGTTACTCACCAGCATTATGTTGACATTTTTATTGTTGCATAAAAGCTACTGGACAGACAAGCAGGTGTTTTTAAACCCTAAGGTATTTCTCAACACAGTATCCATGATGCTCAGCAGCAGGTACGGCTGCACCAGTACCACTTCCCTAAACAGACTCTGGGTTATTCATTCTATTAAGCTTCCACCATACTCGAACGCACACACAACAAACATTGACAAAGCCAATAGAGCTTGCCTATGCGAGATTTATTGGATTTTTCAATATTTTTTAGCCATGTTGTACATGGTTAAATGTAAACAAAAAAGCTCTACCCAACATTGACTGCATTATAGCGCTTTCTTTTTTACTTTCAGCCATGATGCACAGCAGCCGCGCTAATACATGGATAATAAACCATTGACAAAGCCAGTAGATCTCACATAGGAGAGGCCTTTTAGCTTTGCCAATGTTTGTTTATGTTGGTGCCCTGGCCTATTTTTCGTTATAGTCCGACCCTGGCGATGACAGTATTGTACTTGTATCAACATGTCTGCACGTGATCTGCATGTATGTTCATCACTCCTTATATGTTTTATACGAGCAATAATCATCACTTTTAGCTTGACGCATTAATTTATTCAACAAGAACGCCAAGACGGTTTCATTTGAATGAAATAGTAATACTTTTGTTCATTTCAAGATTTTATGAGCAACGTAATTTTAGCTTCATATAAACATGTGGACGCACTCCTCCAGACTTCCAGGCATTCGCTTCTTGTCAGCAATTTTATGGAGTCCCCAAACTTACCTTGTGCTGGGATAACAGATTTGTTGTTAACGTTGATGAGCCAATTGCTAGCAACTCCCAGCAGCTGTTGTGAGAGATGAGAACACTGTGCCATAAGAGGTACACAAGTGAAGACAAGGAAACCAGATGTAGCTTAGAAATGTTCCATGAAGTGAAACACTTGTCATGCAAGCATAGAGGTGGGCAAACCACTAAAAGCTCAAGCCTAAAGCTGGCTCTGGCTCATCTCGACATCCTCTTTGAACCTCGAGCCCATAACCAGCGGAGCTTTCATGTGGCTTCTGCCTGCCAGCCTTCCTCTACCCAGAAGGAGGAATTACAGCCAGAGCTGCCAACTTTGGAACGGAGGAGCCAGATTTGAGTCTCAGCATTGACCCAAGATCCTGTGATTCTAGTCAAATCACTTAGAATCTCCATGCTTATGTGCACCTTACAAAAAATGAACGTGACCTTGGGTCATGTAACTGGTGCTCACTTAAAGCGCTCCAATACCTTTGGGTCAAGTTCGGCTATATAAAAGCTTCAGAAAAAAGCACGAACTGAAAACAAAGCATCAAAAAAAGGAAAGGCAAGTATATATACTAATTTACTGGGTGATTTGTACAAAGTGAAACCAGAAAACCTGGATATGTTGTGGCTTGCCACCTAAATTGTGTGATCATAGGCAAATACTTAATTTCACCAAAACTCCTTTGTCTTTATTATTACCTATGAAAGTACTTTAAAATATATGTAAGTTCAGAATACCAGTTCTACAAAAACCTACTGTGTTTGATTTAATCGACTATAATGTTGCTCTATAATAATCTGGGCCAAGTACAGGGTTTACATGACAACTGTCTTACCTCTTAGTTCACAATGGCTCATGTTTAAAAACGATCACTTTTAATGAGTACTTCTCAGTGCTGTGCTATAATGTGATGTATAAATGTCAAAGCTTCCACATGTTAAAGAAATATACTTTTTTTTATTTTAAAGAGGGTTTATCATATTTTACGTTATGTTTGTTGTATGATTTACATAGCAAATGTTATCAGGGCTGGCTTGTGTATGCTCTCTAAGAGCAGAGCCAGACGCTTGACTGTTGATGAATGTGGCTTAGGCTAATACTAAAAGTTTCCCTGACCCAAGAAGGCTCTTGACCGAGCTTCTGCCATGCTGACACCTTCTCTGACTTTCCGTACTTCCCCACATTTTCCTATTTTGCTGCAGTCCCCTGCATTTTGAGATCCTTTAGGCTTTAACCATCCTCTTAATTTGGACTTTAACCTAGATGATCCGAGCTTTTACTCATCTATAGAAGAGAGGACCAGAAACACTTCTGTGAGCACCAGTTTTTACTACTGATCTTTTGGAATATACCTCTTTTTAAGCATTATTTTTCCCCACAGGGAATTACAATGCAGTCATTACAACGACCGCGTTGTAACCACGCATACCATTAACCCGCAAGTCGTAACAACGACTTGTGGAGGGTGGGGCGATGGATGTTGGAATAGCATAATTTACTATTCCAACTCCAGTCAGTGCGGACAGTATGGAAAGTGTTGGATTTTAAATCCAACACCTTCTGCCCCCTTCGCAAGTCGTTGTTCCATCTTAAGGAGTAATGGTATGCGTGATTATAACGCGGTCGTTGTAACAACCGCGTTGTAATTCCCTACGGGGAAAACTTTTCGTGGTAAACGTTGTTTACTGATCTTTTGTATTGCTGTGACTGAGCTTCTTGTTTGTCTAATACAGGTACGCCTAAACTCCTTTAGGAGGTTGGGTTTCCCAGTTGTTATTCTGTATCTTTGTAGCATGATGCTGAGATTTGTGTACCACAACTTGATTGTTAATTTGCAGTATACCTTCTTAACTATAGTAACTGATTCCTGGTCCTTATTGTGTAGCCAAATGGGTTACACTGTTAATTGAAATTGATTGATGTAATGTTAACTCCCATCACCCCTCAGGCGGGAAAGAAAGGCGCATCGGAGGACGAATTGTGAGAGGGTTGGCCCGGAGCGCTGGATCACACGCACTGCCACGATTATGACGCTTCCTTACTGGATCCTGTAGGTCTTTGAATGCTTATATGATGCTTATCGTGTTCCTTGGTTGGTGATTGTAGCCTGGTGGCTTTGGAATGCGGTGTCAATTATTCTCAGAAGTTTCTGTTTCATTATTGCGCTTTGCACAGGATGTCACTCACGCCATGTCTCATTGTAAATAAATTAAAACGTTTGTGTGAAATATTAGGGCAAGCATTTCCAACCCAAGTGGTATAGGACAGGGAGATGATCGCTAAATGGAAGTGAATCTAATGGAGGGAATGTGTCTTGCAGGCCGCAGACCCCAGACCCCTTTATGGAAGAGCTGTACCCTAGCTTCATGCTAGCCGAGCTCTCTACAGTACCCAGGTCGGGAGGGTTTAACGACAGGGAGGGCCTTGCCAGATGGTGCGCGACTTGTACCGCTCCTGCAAGTTCCTTGTTCAGAAGCAACACGGCAGAGCTGTTTATGTTTTCGTGAATGTGCACTGTTTATTTCGTTGTGCAGTTTTAAAAGCCCCGAGACGATTCCTTGCTGTTTATTCGTTTCCCGGCAGCGCATCCGTGTCAGCAGATGTCTGCTGGCACCATAGGAAGTAACCCGATCACGGTACCGCTTCGCTGTGTTTCACTCGTGTACCTGCTCTGCTCCCCTTGTGATTCTCCACCTGGAGGTACATTCTCGAGGCTCTTGATCGGAATTAAAGGTCTCCCTTCCCTCTCCGGCCTTCGGTCTTCCATTTACATCTAACTCCAAGCGGTTCTCCTCGTGCATGAGCGCGTCAGATCCGAGGCAGATGGACTACCCAAGCATCAGTTCATTTTCCGGGTCTGTGCTTCTTGCCAAGCCTGTTGGCTAGCACATTACACCAGTGATCTGGGGCAACTCGTTCTCGGGGGTGCCTAGAGCCACAGGCTCTTCTGCTGACCTCTTTCCTCCTCTGCTGTGACATGGTTCACTGGGGCCTGGGTTCCAGCGGTTAGGTTTAATATAGTTATTCTTTTATGGCTCTATTCAGACACGTCACCACTGCGGAGCATAACATAAGTATTGTGATTAATTAATAACCAAATTAACTTGCAGCAGAGGGGAAGTGCTTCATGTGGCTCAAAGGTAAACTAAAAGTGGTCACAGGTAATGCAATGAAACACCCAAAGCAGAGTAATGTCCTTATTTTCATAAACAGGCGGCCATTTTTAACTATTTAAAGAAACCAGGTGCGCCTTTGGAATTACTCTAGTCTCTTACCAGAAAACATTCTATACATCTGCACACATTTGCGATTAAAGAAATAATGTAGCAATGCATGCAGTTAGCTTGGGGTGAGGAAATCGCCAGGCACATTTTTTTAGGGTGCCACAGACTCATGGAAAGGATGGAGTAACCATGTGTGCTGGCTAGGGCACATGGCCTCTCGGCGGTCGGCCAGGCCAATGTATGCGCAGGGAAATGGCATGACACTTTGCTGGATGCCGGGGTACTTGATGTGTCCCATGTACACACACATTTTCTTAAAGAACCTTCTCACTACAGCATTCCTGCCTCCTCCTAGGCGCAAGCAGTTATTGTTAGAATCATGCAGTTATAGCCCTCTCTTAGCTCATCCTATGGCATAAGCCTGCCTGTGCATTCGCAGCCATTGATTTTTCTAGTCCAATAATGTCGGTGACGCCACAACTCGGACACAATGAACTGTCACTTGCCTTAGGGTCATTTGGCTCAAGGGCAAGGTAGGGCCTCTTTTTTGACTTTATTGTCCCTGAGCTACATAAGGGAGCCGGGGCCAGGGTTAGATTTGCTGTGGGTGAGTCACCTGTGGTGTCTGCTGTGGATATGGGTAGTGGTGTGAGTTACACATAAAGATATTTTTAGGTCACATGTTCTTCGGTTCAGGTTTGAAGCTAAGATCCGCAGACTCTTTGCCAGGGTCATGTCACTTCCTCACTTGCCTGAGAGTACAACATTCCAAGTTCACTGGCAGCATGTCTTGTTCTTAGACAACTTCCTTTCTTGTCCATGTGAATAGGGTCCAGTCAGCAGGTTTCTGTGCAGTAGGATCCTCGCCTTGGCATTGTGGGCTGCAAGGACAGATAATTTTAACTCTTTCACCCCCTCTGTGAGGGATGGGCCTGGACAGGGGTATTATCAAAGGGAGTGGGTGAGGGAAATCAGACTGCTACAGACATTTTGTTCTCCTCAATCTTCATTGGAGCTCGCACTGCCATGTTAGCGCAGATGCTACAGAGGTTTACAGCTTACCAATGTCACTTTCTTTCCCTCCTAAATTGTTGCATTATGTCAGATGGCTCCAGCCAGCGTCTTGGTTCTTTGCCACTCATCAAAAAGAAGAGAGGAGGTTCTGTTTAACCATGGCAAGCTCTGAAGAAGGGTGAGGACAGCTGGTGTCTCAAATGGTGGGGCAGACAGCAAGCAGTGAGTGGGGTTTCAACCACCTGCGCTCATCATTCTTCATGTTGGGTGTCATGGCAACCATGATTAGGAGAGGCTTCGGTCTGAGATTACTGGGTTAGCCAAAAAGGTCCCACAAGTATTCACAGCCTGGACTCGTATTCTACCACAAAAGGTTGCGGTAGCTGGTTTCTCTTCTAGGCGTCTCAACAAGTCTACCAGGTGCCCGAACAGTTGTATAAAAGAAGTTACTTAATGCCCCTTGCTTAAGGACCGTCACACACGGCTGTTTGAGGAGTGATCACCTTTTTGTGAGTGAGGTTGCCAGTCATTTGTCCTGCAGAGTGATGAACTGGTTGTGGTGGGACTCCTGCTATTCACTGTGGAGCATTTTTCCTGGTTTAAACGGTGGCCTTGGGGGCTCAGGGGTAGTGGTTTAGTTAATTGTCCATGCCTGAGCCATGATAGACTCATGGTTGGCATCAGGCATTTCAAAAAGTTGGGAAAATTCTGGATTTGCCTAATTTTTTAACCCAGGCATGTTTCTCCATTAATAATGGGGACACTGGGAGATCCCTCTTTAGGGCTGGTTTTGGCAAGGTGGTTTGGGCTCAGCTTTATGACTGGCATGGTTCCTTGGTGTTGGGGAGAAGGTGATTTACATTCAGTAAGGGGCCCCAGGAATTAGTGGACGGGGGCCCATTTAATTCTCCGTTGCTAGAAGGACCGTCTGGCGGAACAACAATTAATCTTTGCGGAGAAAAAGTTAGGAGATTGTTGTCTTGTTATCTGTGCAGGGATTTGAGTTGCCTATTAAAATTCTCTGGTGTGTTGATGATTTGGTTTGTAATAAATATATAATTCTGTGAAACATTTTGTCAAAACCAATAAGTTGGGACTCAGGCTACATTTTTTAACGTTTGGGGGTTCCTGTGATGTGTCTTGTTCTTGCCTCTCCTCACCTCCCTCACCTGTCACCTATTTGTTTTAGAGAACCTCATGGTCCAAATGATGCCTAGTTGGTGGAGGAACGTTTCTGGGGGCCAGGGTACAATGACCTCCCATCTGGATAGGGCTTATGGTATCCAGCTATGAAGGATGAAAGCAGTCTTCGGATTCAAAACTTTGACCTCCATATTGTATGTAGTTTACTACAGCAGGTGTCCAACCCACTCATCAGTGTATCCCCCATAGGGGCAGCACATTTTGCTCATCTGTCCTCGGGCAATGCTTTCAAATGTGCCTCATCACTGTGCTGTTTTGCATCTTTAAAGCTTTGTGTCTTTAATAAGCATCTGCACAGCTGTGGGTGCCTGAAAAGCACTGCTTTCCCTTTACCCTGTGCTGATACAGTGATTGCGTGCCGCCATATTAGTCGTTTCATGGCCCATTGCGTAATAGCAAAGCAAAGAGGAGAGGCACTATAAAATGGACAGAAAGGAGGTCATTTTGAAGCAGCGTCAAGATTTCCTGGCACTATGAAAATGAGATTTACACACATATGTCTTTTCAGCTGCAGAGGTCTAGTTAGCTGCACTCCCGATCTCACACACTTGCACTTGATACTACAAGCACACATAAATAGAAAGTGTGTTTGTGCACAGACTGCAGGCCCACGTGCAAGACAGTCCCCGGAATTCTGCAACTTTTCCCGTAAAACAAATCCCGCGGCACATCAAAGCAGCTACTGTGTTAATATTTTCGTATTTTGTTTTTTTTTTTACCACTTTTATTCATAGAAGATTTGTCATTTTGGAAGTTTACAGTGGTTGATGAGCGTTTTGTTATAATTGTGGTAACATGCAGTATGCAGTGCTTGAAATGGAAAAATAGAAGTGCAGGTACAATTAAAAGTATAGCATTTCTCTTGACGCACATAATTATGAAGGGTTATTAGCACCCATCCCAATTGTACTTTTTATTTATCTTTTAAGGGAAACATGCTGTTTCAGCACTGCTGGGATTCAAACTGTGACCCGAAGCAAAGTCAATAGGTCTTGCCCTGTTGACTCATTGGCTATGCCAATGCTTGTTGCGGATACTGTGCAGCATCAGAAAAAGGAAAAAAAGGTAAAAAGGCGCAATGATGCCACAACTGCTGGCAGGTAAGTCATTCCGCTGGCACGCATGTGTGATGACATATGCGGCACATGGAACATCACGAATGCTTATGCCAGCGGAATGACTCTGGTGCCATTTTCGTATTCTTTCTTTATTAATTGATTCAAGGTGGCAGAAGCCACTTGGCTCTGTACATATAAAAAACATGAAAGCAAAAGCAACTTTTGGAATACAGAGAGTCCTGACAGCAAATAGCAGCTGTCAGGCAATACAAAAGAAAATAATAAACATGAAAGCATTTGCCATACCATACCATACCATACCATTAGTCTTTATTCGATTTAACAAAATCATGAAAGACACAAACATAAATCAAAACATTACATATAAAAACACATTAAAATTGTTAAGTTCATCAATAAATAAGTTAAAATGAATTCTAAAAAAGCATTAAACTAGTCGGACTAACAGCAAGTTTAACAATGTATAATTAAAAAACCCCCTAGGCTACAGCATTGTAAAAACATTTTACATTATTTGACACTAGGCGACAGCGATGTTGGTAGCTTGAGAGGGAATCATCTGTGATTTGCTAGAGGCTTTCGCCCTTAGGTTCCACGCCCAACCCAGAAATTTTGCTAATGGGATAGAAATGGTTGGGGAAGTGTTGGTGCATAAAATTCTTAAGGCAATGGCACTGCTCGTGGTACCCAAGTTCCTACACAATGGTGACAACCACACTCGCCTAGGAACAGCAAGTGCTGGACAGACAAACAGTAAATGGGCGATAGATTCAACATGCACCCCACAAGCTGGACAGATCTCTTCATTTGCACTAGACCATCTGCCTGTAAGAGACTTAATTGGAAGAGAACCTGCTCGCAGCTGAAAATACAGCTTCCTGTCTCTAGGCTTTGTGATCAGGTCCCAATAGGGTTCAAAGGCGCATTTGCTTTGAACACAAGTAATAGGGGAGCAACAGTAGGACAGGTGAAGGGGAAGTGTCCTATTTGAGGTGGGAGCAGCACACGAGACATATCAAGAAAACACATGCACTCTCATGGAGGGATTAAAGAAAAACAAGAGTTGTGCAAGTGTGAGCAGTGGAAGGATACAAGTCAGCCAGTCAGAAAGATGAAAAAGAGGCTGTGCTCCAGGGGAGGAACAAACACAAGAAGAGGAACGCAAACCATCAAATAAGAAGCAAGCAAGTGAGAGTGACAATAAAGGCAACCAATAATAAGCATTGGGTAGGTTCTAAGCCCACCGTAAGGTTTTGGCACGGTCCGCAAGAGACTTTCATCTCATATGCAAGACCTAAATAGCACATTCACCCTTCTTAGCTATTGTCCTGAGTTTCCCAAAGATTCCCAACTTGTAAATTCAATGTTGAAGCTATGGCTCTTCCCTAGTCCACAGTTTTCTTACTTTCTTAACTATGTAAGTGCCCAGAAAGAATTAAATCTCCAGTTTTGCTGGAAAATATCTTTGCATTAATTTCATCCAAAGCTCCTTGCCCCTGCTGTTTACAAGAATTTCTGCCTGCCACCCTCGGGATTCCTTTAACTCCTAAATTGTGAAAACTTTAGTCATTAGCGAACAAAAGCGTCTGCTGCAGAATAAGGCGTCCTTTGAAATATGTTGTAAATGGTACAACTATTCGGCCAGTTAATTTGAAAAATATTTTTGAACAATTTAAAAACAACTTTCTCGGGAAAGATCCCCAATTTGCTCGCCAAGCTCGCTCACTGTGCGCAGTACGGAGACTGGTAGGGCAAACTTTGCTAGGACTTCTTTAATTGGATCACAGGACAGCTTGTGATAATTCTATTGTACTGTCCGCTGTGCTGGGTTAACTCCAAAATCCAGCAAAACGCACAACAAATGTGGCCTTAAAAAGAACAGTTCAACACCTGCAACAGAGTTACATTTGCAGACTCCCTGGGCAGCCCAGAACTTCCTACAAGACTCTTTGCTTCACAATCAATTGTCTAGAGGGCTCCAAGTGACACATCTTCAGGCAAATATCAGCATTCCATCACACTCTCCTCTGACCAAGCAAACCTCCTAGTGGTCCTTGAGCAAAAGAGCTAAATGGATTTCTGCCACTGTTCCCCCAGAAGTGCCTTGCGTCAAAGAAAATACATCTTGGCCAAGATGCTGAAGACGAGGGTGATACCCTTGTTCAGAAGGGAGCGTCACATCTTATTAGTGCATGTAGAAAACAACCGAGGGACCTTCAACATTTCTTCAAGTCTCAGAAGGTAGTGGGAAGACACATCACTACTTCAAATTCAATTTAATAGCAGATGATGCCTAACCTGTCGAAACCAAACAGAATGCGAGCAACACTGAAGCGTCTTTTTGGACAATGAATCAAAAGTGAACTTTAAGTCAAATATTAGAAAATTGCAGTCACAGATAAAAAGCCATCCAGAGGATTTCTCATGACTTCCCTATCATTCTTCAGTGGAATTAGGATGCCAGTCTGATTTGTTCATTCTGTTAGGAGAGATTCTGCCACAGCCAGTGCCCAAGGTGAATATATCACACATTTGCCTCATCATAACAATGACAACTACACATGTGACATGTTAAGTGAGAAGCACAAGCTCGTCTTACTACTTGGAGCTGCATGTTGTAGAAGCAAATGCTGTTCAAGTCCGTATTTAATCTACGTAAGCAGAGTCCTCGTCACTCTTTCGTTTCCATAGTATCATTTTTAGTTGTCTTTGTGAAAAGCTACACCAGATGCAAAGCCAGTCAGACCCCATTATTTTATTCAAGAAAAACCGATCAATGTAGCTCCCATGCCAATCACACACCGGCCCATTTAGTGACATTGTCTTCATTTTGGTAGTCAGAAATATAATTTTCTCTTTTACTTATTCACTCTGCAGTGGCAAAATATTTCCCTCAGGGCTGTCAACTTGTGGTCGTCTAAAAAAACAGACTCATCCCTGTTTCTCCCACCCTCTTTGTCACTCACTCACATAGGTATATCCATCCCTCACCTCTAAAACACACAAAACTGTAAAGACAATCATCCAACATCACCCTGGTTGAGACACATTCCTCTAGGTGCTCACAGACCTTCAGCCAATCAGATAATAATACGCCCACAAAGGCTTAATGCACATGATGGTGAAAAAGTTGCCTAACCTGCATTACTGTTTACTCCACTACTCTCTATTGAGGAAGTTGAACATTTTTACAAACATTTCACCACAATAATATAGAAATGTGCTAAATATTAACATGAAAAATGCATAATAAGTTCAACGTTGGAAAATGTGTGTTTACTTAATGTGCAAACGTGAACATTTTTCTTTATTTTCTGCAGAAACGTTTAATTTCTATCGTTCGCCATTTACTAGGCCGCACTATTCATTTATTCTACTCTATCACTTTAAGAAAATAAATGCTTTTCATAAAAACAGTGTTTTAATGTTATAATCCAACTCTAGGGCTTGACATTTTGTGAAATGTTCTGTTTCCTAAAAAAAAAGAATTCCTACTTTCATCACACCATATGACTTCACAGTATTTAGATAGTTTTCTTTGCCACATATACATAACAAAGAAGTGTATTAATCAGAAGAAAATGCTTGCTGCAGCTTACATTTTGTGATCTAACCAGGACAAACAGGAATTTGAATGTTTTATTTAATTTCATAGGGTAGCTCATTCTTATACGATGGGGCACGAGATAGCTAACAGAGTACGCTTGCAAAAGGTTCTCATGAGAACCTTCGTAGATATAACTTCTTGTAATCGTTGTAGCCATCTCTAACTGACTTCATGCTGGCATGAACGTTTACTGTGGGAATCGAGGACGAAGATGATGGACCATCGAAAGTAGAAGAAGAGGAAGAAAATGTCTTTATTCGGTTAAATAAATAACCATAAAAAATATCAAGCATAATAAAAACGCAGTAAAAATCAATAAAATGTATACATGACTCACAATACAGAATATCTAAAAAGCGAGTCAACCGATTTGCGGGTAGCAGATAATCCAATATATACAGGTTCCAATACACACAAAAGACATTCTTTAAGATCACAGGAAGCATTATGGACAGGCACCTCAAATTGTTCCCACACTGCTCAAAAAGTAACCCATACATACGCATATGCAAGCATTCCCCAGCATGGCTGATCTCACTGAGAAATGTAACCTCCTTCAGGACTGGAATCGAATACATTTTGCTTGGCAAAGTGTAATAACGGCAAAACATGACAACATGCAGCAACGACTGCCCTGAGGAACCATCACACCCACAGGGGCCTAAGCAGTCACCTGCCACCCATCTTTTAGGAAAACCAACCTGTGGGAAGAACACATTCATCCTAAACCTGGATAAAAGATGTTGATGATAAATGTTGTTCACCCAGGTTAGGTGAGGCTCCTGAGAACTGACTGTCTGGATCAGGCAATAAGCCAGAACTGACAGTTCACGAAACTCAATGCCGTCACCGTTAGCTGATAAGCACATAAGAAAATGTTGTTCGACCCACTGGTAGTCATCTTTAGTGATCCTTTTGGGTGCGTGAAAAGGTTGGGATGACCCAAGCTTAAGAATGCGGACTATATAATTCAACCATGAGGTAGCTTATGGTTGTGTAAGGAAAGGCAGTCCTGAATGATCATTCTATTCAATATGGGTTCGCTCTTATACAATATAAAGATCAAATGAAATTAAGGTCGAAGTTTGAGAAGATCTTAGATATAACTAATGCTAAGTTCCTCATGGATCGCGAATGTGGAGGTACCGTGTGGAACACCTACCAGTCGCTTGAGGAACTTGTTTTCTTCCCGTGGTATCAGGTCACAATCCCGTATACCCCCAAATGTCACTACCATAACTAACCGCTGAGATGCACTTTTATAAAGTTTTATATTGCGCGGACGTGACCCAAGCAGGTATCAGAGCGCTTTACAGATGATCGAGGTACAAACAGAGTTGCACATAAAAAACATCAACAGTGAGAAGCAAGATACTGGAAAAGATAGAGGAGCAATAAAGTATTCCAACGCAAAAGGAAATAGAAGAGCATATAAGTGCAACAGACAAATAGAGGGGTTGAGCACAAACCAAAGTTACAGACATAGTCAAAAGCATAGGACTCCCTGTGAAAAAAAACCAACAAAAACAAGCATTGGAAATGCAATAGGTCTCGCATTTGTTGGAGCTGGAGCTATTGGTATTGTAAATGGCAATGTTTTGTACTTTGAAAAAGGTCTTGTGTTTGTTGGAGCTATTCACAATGTAAATGGCAATGTTTTTTAGTTATTCTTAGGGTTCTATATAGCACGAACTTAACAGCCTCTGTTGTGAATTTCGATTCATCAAAGTTTTGTGAGCCCTGAAATTTGCACAAGTAAAGTGCTAACAGTATAAATATGGGCACTGTTTAATAAACGAAGCCACTGCAATACAAGAGCAAAGGTGACCGAGTGACTGCTTCTGGGTTTACGGAGTTGCTTACACTCACTGCCCGTTAAAGCTAGCTAGCCCGCTACTATGAGTTTATCAAACTTAATGCTATGTTTTCTTATGTTATGCTATGCTATGCTATGTTTTGTTATGCTATGCTATGTTTTGTGTATGCTATGCTATGTTTTGTTATGCTATGCTTTGTTTTGTTATGCTATGCTATGTTTTGGTATGCTATGTTTTGTTTTGTTATGCTATGTTTTGTTGTGTTTTGCTATGCTATGTATTGTTTTGTTAGGCTATGCTAAGTTCTGGTAGGCTATGCTATGTTTTGTTATGCTATGATTTGTTGTGTTGTGTTAAGCTATGCTATGTTTTGTTGTGTTTTGCTATGCTATGTTTTGTTATGCTATGTTTTGTTATGCTATGCTATGCTTTTTTATGCTATGTTTTGTTTTGATATGCTATGCTATGCTATGTTTTGTTGTGTTTTGTTATGCTATGCTATGTTTTGTTATGCTATGCTTTGTTATGCTATGTTTTGTTTTGCTATGCTATGCTATGTTTTATTGTGTTTTGTTAAGCTATGCTTTGTTATGCTATGTTTTGATTTGCTATGCTATGTTTTGTTATGTTCTGTTATGCTATGTTTTGTTGTGTTTTGTTATGCTATGTTTTGTTATGCTATGTTTTGTTTAGCTATGCTTTGTTATGCTATGCTATGTTTTGTTATGCTATGCTATGTTTTGTTGTGTTTTGTTATGCTATGTTTTGTTATGCTATGTTTTGCTAAGCTTTGTTTTGTTATGCTATGCGTCGTTATGCTATGTTTTGTTATGCTATGCTATGTTTTGTTTAGTTATGCTATGCTACGTTTTGTTGTGTTTTGTTATGCTATGCTTTGTTACGCTATGTTTTGTTATGTTATTTTTTGTTATGCTATGCTATGTTGTGTTTTGTTATGCTATGCTATGTTTTGTGATGCTATGCTGTTTTGTTGTGTTTTGTTATGCTATGCTTTGTTTTGTTATACTATGTTTTGTTTTGCTATGCTATGTTTTGTTGTGTTTTGTTATGCTATGCTTTGTTATGCTATGCTATGATTTGTTGTGTTGTGTTAAGCTATGCTATGTTTTGTTGTGTTTTGCTATGCTATGTTTTGTTATGCTATGTTTTGTTATGCTATGCTATGCTTTTTTATGCTATGTTTTGTTTTGATATGCTATGCTATGCTATGTTTTGTTGTGTTTTGTTATGCTATGCTATGTTTTGCTATGCTATGCTATGTTTTGTTATGCTATGGTATGTTTTGCGATGCTATGCTATGTTTTGTTGTTTTTTGTTATGCTATGCTTTGTTTTGTTATGCTATGTTTTGTTTTGCTATGCTATGTTTTCTTATGCTATGCTTTGTTATGCTATGCTGTGATTTGTTGTGTTGTCTTATGCTATGCTGTGGTTTGCTATGCTATGCTATGTTTTGTTATGCTATGCTATGCTTTTTTATGCTATGTTTTGTTTTGATATGCTATGCTATTCTATGTTTTGTTATGCTATGCTATGCTTTGTTTTGTTATGCTATGCTTTGTTTTGTTATGCTATGCTTTGTTATGCTATGCTATGTTTTGATATTTTTTGTTATGCTATGCTATTTTTTGTTGTGTTTTTTATGCTACACTATTTTTTGTTATGCTATGCTATGTTTTGTTGTGTTTTGCTATGCTAGGCTTTGTTTTGTTATGCTATGCTATGCTTTGTGATGCTATGCTATGTTTTGTTATGCTATACTATGTTATGTTATGCTATCAGTGGAAGCAAAGCGTGAAGGCGATACACTGAGGACAAATGAGTGTGTGGCAAAGGAGCAGAGAGTGATGTAAAGTTAACTAAGGACAACATAGGAGGAAGGGAGAGATGGAGAAACATGATGCAAGCGTCGATGTATAGTCATGAGCGAGGAAACATGAAAATCTGCTGCGCGCTGACAAACACACGTGCTGAAGACAAAGTTGAATGGAAGCACAAGCGATTATCCTTACCGTTTGTCTGATCGTGCCTTTACATTTATTTACATGCGTTAGAGGACACGCGCTGTAGATGATATGAAATGAAAGTACAAGCGATAATCCTTCACGCTTGGCTGCATGCTGTTAGTTGAAGATGGGTAAGACTTCCCTTGAAATCACAAGCGTGTATGAATCAAGGCTCAGCAAAATAAAAGAAAATCAAAGGCGGTAAAAGGCTTGAAAAGTTTGTAGCGGCGAAAGTGAAAGTAATCGAGCAGAGCATCAAAGGGCTGGGTGAGAAGGGAGGGGGGAATGCAAGGGTCAAAGCGGCTAAAGTGAAAGAAAGCTATAGAGAAGGGAGGGGGGAGTGGAAAGTTTGTAGCGGCGAAAGTGAAAGTATGGTGTGTTGTGTTTTGCTATGCTATGCTATGTTTTGTTATGCTATGCTATGTTTTGTTATGCTATGCTATGCTTTTTTATGCTATGTTTTGTTTTGATATGCTATGCTATTCCATGTTTTTTATGCTATGCTATGTTTTGTTTAGTTATGCTATGCTATGTTTTGTTGTGTTTTGTTATACTATGCTATGTTTTGTTGTGTTTTGTTAACCCCTTCGGTGCTCATGACGGAATGGTTCCGTCATGACCCACGGTTGAGCTGTGCTCATGACGGAACCATTCCGTCATGACCACGCCCGCGCAAGATTCCGTCAGCACAGCGGCGGAATCTGCGCAGCATCGAAGGGGTTAAGCTATGCTATGGTTTGCTATGCTGTGCTATGTTTTGTTATGCTATGCTATGTTTTTGCGATGCTATGCTATGTTTTGTTGTTTTTTGTTATGCTTTGTTTTGTTATGCTATGTTTTGTTTTGCTATGCTATGTTTTGTTATGCTATGCTTTGTTATGCTATGCTATGTTTTGTTGTGTTTTGCTATGCTAGGTTTTGTTATGCTATGCTATGCTATGCTTTTTTATGCTATGTTTTGTTTTGATATGCTATGCTATTCTATGTTTTTTATGCTAAGCTACGTTTTGTTTAGCTATGCTATGCTATGTTTTGTTGTGTTTTGTTATGCTATGCTATGTTTTGTTGTGTTTTGTTATGCTATGCTATGTTTAGCTATGCTATGTTTTGTATTGCTATGCTATGTTTTGTTATGCTATGCTATGTTTTGTTGTGTTTTGCTATGCTATGCTTTGTTTTGTTATGCTATGCTATGTTTTGCGATGCTATGCTATGTTTTGTTGTGTTTTGTTATACTATGCTTTGTTTTGTTATGCTATGTTTTGTTTTGCTATGCTATGTTTTGTTATGCTATGCTATGTTTTGTTGTATTTTGTTATGCTATGTTTTGTTATGCTATGTTATGTTTTGTTTTGTTATGCTATGCTATGCTTTGTTATGCTATGCTATGTTTTGTTTTGTTATGCCATTTTTTGTTATGCAATGCTGTTTTGTTCTGTTTTGTTATGCTATGCTATTTTGTGTTTAGTTATGCTACGTTTTGTTGTGTTTTGTTATGTTATGCTATGTTTTGTTATGCTATATTTTGTTATGCTATGCTATGTTGTGTTTTGTTATGCTATGCTATGTTTTATGCTATGTTGTGTTTTGTTATGCTATGCTTTGTTTTGTTATGCTATGTTTTGTGATGCTATGCTATGTTTTGTTGTGTTTTGTTATGCTATGTTTTGTTTTGCTATGCTATGCTATGTTTTGTTATGCTATGTTTTGTTATGCTACGCTACGTTTTGTTGTTTTGTTATGCAATGTTTTGCTATGTTTTGTTATGCTATGTGTTGTTGAGTTTTGTTATGCTATGCTATTTTTTCTTATGCTATGCTATGTTTTGTTATGCTATGCTATGTTTTGTTATGCTATGCTATGCTTTGTTTTGTTATGCTATCCTTTGTTATGCTATGCTATGTTTTGTTTTGATACTTTTGTTATGTTATGCTATTT
This sequence comes from Triturus cristatus, assembly GCF_964204655.1. Taxonomy (NCBI): domain Eukaryota; kingdom Metazoa; phylum Chordata; class Amphibia; order Caudata; family Salamandridae; genus Triturus; species Triturus cristatus. The sequence continues at coordinate 335,865,297 of NC_140591.1, read as the reverse complement.
TTTGTTGTGTTTTTTTATGCTATACTGTTTTGTTATGCTATGCTATGTTTTGTTGTGTTTTGCTATGCTAGGCTTTGTTTTGTTATGCTATGTTTTGTGATGCTATGCTATGTGTTGTTATGTTATGTTATGCTATACTATGTTATGTTATGCTATACTATGTTATGTTTTGTTATGCTATGTTATGATTTGTTATGTTATGTTATGTTAGGCGAGGCTATGTTTTGTTATTTTATGTTATGTTTTGTTAAGTTATGGTATGCTATGCAATGGTATGCAACGCTAGGCTATGTTTTATTATGTTATGTAATGGTATGTTTTGTTATGTTAGGCTATGTTCTGTTATGTTATGCTGTTATTTTATGTTAGGCTAGGCTATGTTTTGTTATGTTATGCTATGTTATGGTGTATTAAACTACTGTGGATTTTATAACATCCAAAAGCTGATGAATGGAGCGGGCTTGCACGTCTTTGGGCTTGTGCGCGCTCCCCTCCCTCCCCACCACAGTACTTTGCATTTTGCCCTGTGTCTGTGTTTAGTTATGCTACGTTTTGTTGTGTTTTGTTATGCTATGTTTTGTTATGCTATATTTTGTTACGCTATGCTATGTTGTGTTATGCTATGCTATGTTTTATGCTATGCTGTTTTGTTATGTTTTGTTGTGCTATGTTTTGTGATGCTATGCTATGTTTTGTTTTTTGTTATGCTATGTTTTGTTTTGCTATGCTACGCTATGTTTTGTTATGCTATGCTACGTTTTGTTGTGTTTTGGTATGCAATGCTTTGCTTTGTTTTGCTATGTTTTGTTATGCTATGTGTTGTTGAGTTTTGTAATGCTGTGCTATTTTTTCTTATGCTATGCTATGTTTTGTTATGCTATGCTATGTTTTGCTATGCTATGCTTTGTTTTGTTATGCTATGCTTTGTTATGCTATGCTATGTTTTGTTTTGATATTTTTTGTTATGCTATGCTATTTTTTATTGTGTTTTTTATGCTATACTATTTTTTGTTATGCGATGCTATGTTTTGTTGTGTTTTGCTATGCTATGCTTTGTTTTGTTATGCTATGCTTTGTTATGCTATGCTATGTTTTGTTTTGATATTTTTTGTTATGCTATGCTATTTTTTATTGTGTTTTTTATGCTATACTATTTTTTGTTATGCTATGCTATGTTTTGTTGTGTTTTGCTATGCTAGGCTTTGTTTTGTTATGCTATGCTATGTTTTGTGATGCTATGCTATGTTTTGTTATGCTATGCTTTGTTTTGTTATGCTATACTATGTTATGTTATGCTATCAGTGGAAGCAAAGCGTGAAGGCGATACACTGAGGACAAATGAGTGTGTGGCAAAGGAGCAGAGAGTGATGTAAAGTTAACTAAGGACAACATAGGAGGAAGGGAGAGATGGAGAAACATGATGCAAGCGTCGATGTATAGTCATGAGTGAGGAAACATGAAAATCTGCTGCGCGCTGACAAACACACGTGCTGAAGACAAAGTTGAATGGACACGCGCTGTAGATGATATGAAATGAAAGTACAAGCGATAATCCTTCACGCTTGGCTGCATGCTGTTAGTTGAAGATGGGTAAGACTTCCCTTGAAATCACAAGCGTGTATGAATCAATGCTCAGCAAAATAAAAGAAAATCAAAGGCGGTAAAAGGCTTGAAAAGTTTGTAGCGGCGAAAGTGAAAGTAATCGAGCAGAGCATCAAAGGGCTGGGTGAGAAGGGAGGGGGGAATGCAAGGGTCAAAGCGGCTAAAGTGAAAGAAAGCTATAGAGAAGGGAGGGGGGAGTGGAAAGATTGTAGCGGCGAAAGTGAAAGTAATCAAGCAGAGCATCAAAGGGCTGGGTGAGAAGAGAGGGGGGAATGCAAGGGTCAAAGCGGCTAAAGTGAAAGAAAGCTATAGAGAAGGGAGGGGGGAGTGGGAGCAGCTGTGCACGTGCATGTGATCGTGCACTCAAGGTTTAGGCCAGCCAAAACTGTGGGTAGCACTTTGAAAATCCCACATACAAAATGTCTCTTCGAGCCTTTGGCTCGCGAGACCTAAAAACTATGGAGTAGTGTTAATCAGGGTGAGGCAGTCCGTGGAGAAGGAGAAAAGCCTGCCAGTAGCGGGACCAGCCACAAGAGGTATCTGATGAGGGTAGGTGTTGTCAGACAAGGGCGTTCATCCATACAGCTTTCACTACTTTTTTGAAAGATGCCATAGAGGGAGTCAGTCTGATGTGCGGAGGCAGGAAGTTCCAGATTCTTGGGGCGATACCCGAGAACGCCCGATTATAAGTTTTGTTTTTCTGGAATTTTTGAGCTTTCAGCAGCAGAATGCTGGAACTCCTAGAAGATCGTCTCTCACCAGAAAGCTCCAGTTTTTGGGCTAGGTACAGAGGGGTGTTAAAGTGAATGGCCTTGTGAGTCATGCACACAATCTTAAAATGAATCCTAGCCTCCTAAGGCAGCCAGTTTAAGGATTTCAGTACTGGTGTGATGTGGCTATTTCTTCTGGAACCTGTGTTGAGCCTTGTCGCTGAATTCAAGGAAGCCCTGAGCAGAGCCAACTTGTAGCTGGGTAGCCCACAGAGTATTGCACAGCCCATAATCTAGCATGGAAATTATTAGAGCTTGAACAGCAGACCTGAAGTCGTCCGGGGGGAGGAAGGGTTTTATCTTTCTTAGAATACTCATGTGGTAGATGGCACCTTTGGTGCTGTTACTGCATGCTCAATGACTTGTCAAGTATAATTCCAAGAGACCTTGCAGAGTCAATGATGTGTGGGGTACAGTTGAGAGCTGTTCGGTGATTCAAGTACTCAGTGATGATGGTGGTCTGTGAGGTTAGCGCGATCAGAAGGAATTCAGTGTTGGAGGAGTTATTCTTAGGATGTTGGGAATTCAGCCAGTGTTGAGTTTTGAGTAGGGTTGAGTTGAGTGATTTGATGTTGTCTGGGGAGGAGATTTTCAGGTACAGTTATGAGTCATTGGCATACATGTGATAGTAAATGTTGGATGAATTGAGTAATTCCATTAGAGGCTCCATGAACAGGTTGAAGAGCGTGAGAGTAAGTGCAGATCCCTGAGGGACCCCAAGTGTGGATGGCAAAGAGTTAGAAAGGGAATGATTGACTTTACATCTTTGCATTCTGTTGTTAAGAAAGGACGCTAACCAGTTTAATACAGGGCCAGAGAGACCCATCCTTCGTTCCAGTAAATCCATGAGGTTATCATGCTTGACCATATTAAATGCTGACGATATGTCAGGGAGGATAGAAGGCAGGCATCATTCCGATTGAGCATTTTTAGGGCGTCGTTAACTAAGGGAAAGAAGCCGTTTCAGTACTATGGTCCTGGCGAAAACCCAATTGAAATTGATTTAAGAGCTGGAATTGATTAATGTGGTTAGATAGTTGGACAAGAACACATTTCTCAAGGTTCTTTGCTAGTGATAGGGCGAAAGTTATTAAGGTCCTCTTGGTCTGCAGTGGGTTTTTTGAGAATGGGTGTAACCTGCCCTGACACCTTGATGTAGGGAGGCATTTACTATTTTGGTCCAGAGAGGGATTAAGGACCCTTTCATCTCATTGAAGAAACTTGAGGGTAAAGGGTCACTGAAGTGGTTTGAGGGTTTCAAAGTAGTAAGTAGGTTGAGAATAGAGATTTCGTCATAGGGAGTGAATTGGCTCCAGCAGGCGTTATTTTTGGATGAGAGACCTATGTCAGGCAGAGGCTGAGGTGGAGTGAGTTGGCTCCATCAGGAGTTATATTTGGGTGAGAGACCTATAGCAGGCAGAGGATGAGGTAGAGGAGGGGATGTAGGGTTAGTCGGGCATAGGACAGTCGGTTGGTTGCCTTGTAGGGCTCGTAGATCATTTTCAATCTTAATAGTCTTTTCAAGGAAGAAAGAGGCAAACACTTCACAGGTTGGCTGCCTAAGTGCCTGAGTTGACGGGAGGGTGGGTAGATAGTTGGATTGGGGTTTGATCAATTCAAAAGGTTTTTGGGGTCTATTTCTGGCAATATCTAGTTGGCTTTTGAAGAAGTTTGATTTTGCCCTCCTGATATGTTTGTTGTAAGAGCGTCTTCTAGATCTCCGGAGCAGGAGGTGTTCCGGGGACGGGGATCCTCTCCAGGATCGTTCGGCAAGTCTCAGATTGCATCTCTCTGAATTTAAATTATTGTTGAACCAAGGTTTGGAGTCTTTGGAGGTCTTTCTTTTAAGTTGTAAGGGGACAATGGAGTCTAAAAGCTCACTTTAGAGCTGTTGTAATGTTCCGTGAGGACCTGTACCTCGGACATGTAAATTGGAGGCAACAAGGTGTTCTTGGTGAGGTAGATCGGGTCATTCAAGTTTGAGTTCTGGAGAGAACGCTTCCAGAGCCTGGGATTCTTGTCTTGTGATCTATTCTTGGCCCAGGGTTCAATGATGAGGAAGGAGATATAATGATGATCAGACCAGTCACGCAGGGCAATGGAGACCAATTGAATAGCATTGGGTTTAGCTATAATAAGGTCCAGGATTGAGCCCGGAATGGGTGGGACTATCACATATTTGAACTAGGCTGAGGTCCGCAAGGAAGGCTTTGAGAGTGGTGGCTACCAGGTCTTTCAAGTCATTCCAGTGTAGGTTGAAGTCTCCGAGGAAGATTTGGGGACAATGATGCCCCACATTTGAAGAAATTATTTCCATGATATCTTCAAAGAAAGGAAGGTTGTCACCCGGAGGATGGTAAAACATGTGCAACTTGCATAATGGCCTGCTGTTGCTGGTGATGTCAATGCAGAGGTATTCACAGGAGGAGACGGCATCCATGTGGGATTGTTTAACAGTGAGACTAATCTGGTATGTAGATGCGATCCCACCACCAGGTCTGGTCGCTCTGTCCAGCCTAATGATGTTCTAGTTCGGGGGGAGTAATATGTCAAGGATCAGACCAGAGGAATCCTTTAGCCAGGTTTCCGTAAGTATGAGGATGTCAAGGTCCTGAGCCAGGATGAGATCTGCAATGTCTGTGGCATGTTTCACGGCTGATCTACAATTGATAAGCATGCACTTCAGATGTGGAGTGGTGACAGAGGATGCGGGCTGTGACATGGGAACTTGCAAGAGGTTAAGAGATTTACAGCATTAGTGTTGTGACTGGGTCTTCTGAGTGAATTCGAAGGAATGGCTAGAATGTGGCCTTATACACCTGGATCAGTGCATTCACAGGTTTCCTTCCTACCTGTGAGCTAAAATCCATTACTGCTCCACCCAACCTGGCGAGAGCAGACTTCTTGGAATAATGGGAAGGGCCCAGGAGGACATGTCATCAAACATGACGCCCAGGTAATTAAAAGAGCCCACCTAGGCAATTCAGCTTTCTGACAAAAATGATTCCTAGATTTAACAGGCTTGACCCCCAGCCTCATTGTAATAGATTTTGCGGAATTTACGGAAAAATCCATGCTCTTCATAAAAGATGCATAAGAATCTAAGAGGCGTTGGAGGCCTAATGCCGTCCTTGAAATAAGGACGGCATTGTCAGCTTATAAAAGGACTGGGATTGCCCGAGAACCCACCCTGGGAGGGTCACCCTGAGCTTCCATTAGTGCTGTTTCCAGGACGTTAATGTAGATGGCAATCAAAAATGGGGCCAAGATACGACCATGTTGTACTCCATGGGCGATGGGAATATAAGCACCCTCATTTGTGAATCAAACATACCCCAACATTTCCCTATAAAGGTCCGCCATAAAAGAAACTAATGCTGGCTCCACGCCGAATCACAGTAAAAGGGGCCACAGTTTTGATCAGTTCACCTGATCAAAAGCTGTTGTAAGTTCCATAAAGCCCCAAAAGATAGTCCCTTTCTTGACCAAAGTGTATTTCTGAATCAGTAAATCGAGATTCAGACATTGCCCGATGATACTTAACCCAGGTCTAAACCTGTACTGACAATTGGAAATTATATTCTTCTGCTCCGCCCCAATCTATCAACCTTTTTAAAACAAACTTACCCAGAACCTTCACTGTGATGTTTATAAGTGAAATTGGGCTGTAACATTTTGGATCCCCTTTCTTGAATACCAGGACTATAATGGATTGAGACCAAGAGGACAAGGGACCATAAGAAACCGCAATGTTTAGGAAAATTGTCAGTAAGGGATCTCAGATGGTAATATCTCCCTTAAAGAGATCTGCAGGAACACCGTAGGGCCACGGGTCTTTATGCCTTGACAGACGGCTGGTAGTATTAATAAACTCTGAAATGGAAAAAGAGAGAGCAGGGAGATCTAACCTCAACTGTACTAACCTTGGATGATGGCATGCCCTGACTGTCAACTAGAGAGTAGATAGATGTGTAATGGGCATACCAATGGGTTTCCGGTATAACCGGTGCCAGACCGGATAAAGTGCCCACTGCCAGAAAGGGGTGGTTTAAGATTTTCCAAAATGCGACTGTGTCACTGCAATTGCTAGCATATACCAGCTCCTCCCAGATGTCCTTCCTGAGGGACTACTTTTTATCTTTCAAGGACTTCTTATATATAGATCTAAGACGTCGTATCTCAACCCTATCTCTAGGCCATGATTAGGTGCTACCTTTAAGGCCCTCAAGCCTTTGAACAGTCTGTATTAAACCACCAGGGATTGTTAGTGGCAGGACGTCCTGGGCCAGCCAACATATGGGCACTTTTAACTCCAGCACAAAGGGCTGAAAAAGCTAAAAGAATGTCTTTGGGGCATAAGTCGGGGTTGAGACAATTCACCACCTCTAAACTATATTGTTTTAAAAGTGGCCCACAAAAATCATCGGGACAATTTTCGCCCACCTAATCCACCTCCCATCATAAGTAGGCCTGATCGGAACTCGGGGAGTTTTGCTACACGGAATTCCACGGAGTGTCCCAAAAACTCAGCAAGACTCCATGTAATTCCGTAAGAGGGTTGGAGCTGCTCTGCACTCCCATTTGCACTATGTTTTTGACACACAGCAATGCAACGTGCATTCTCACACTCGAAATTGCGCGTGAATGGCAGCAAGAGGAGAAAATCTGCACGAGGATGCTGCTGTGGTCACTGGCACTCTCTCACGCTCGCTGTCTTCAGAGAAAAGGTGCTGGATGTCGGGACTGACTTAAAGCCACACTAGCAGCTGGCAAGTCTTGCAAGTGCTCGCGGGCAGTCAGCAAGTCTCGCTAGTGCTCGTGGGCAGCCTGCAAATCTCGCTAATGTTTGCTGGCGGCCAGCAAATCTCGCCGGCGCTCGCTCAAGTGTGCCAACTGAAAATAAATTCTGCTATGTTGCGGAATAGTGAATTTATTAGGAACTCAGCTTTCTCTGCGGAATGCGGAGTTCCTGAATTCAGCAAAAATTCCACAAGCGGAGCAGAATTTTACACCCAGGCCCAATCGAATGATCTCTCACCATTGGACGCCGATGACACATTCATCTGTTTTTGCAACATGTTTAGTTTATCTGCTTTCTATATATTACAATATTACGTTTTCATAACTTGAGAGGTAAATTCATTCCATGTATCCCTACCCTGCTATTGCCCTTGGCACTTTGCTGGGCTAGCCCGACTTGTCATAAGCTACTGCTTACTGTGATTTCTTTGTTCTCCTTACGCTTCGTGCAGAGATTTTCTGTTTTAGACTGAGCATAGCTATAGCTGCAATTCTCTCCTTCTCACGTGAATAGGCGGTTGCTACTGCAATTATCCGGAGAACTCGGCTGAGTCTCCAGAACTACCCCTTATGGGGAGTTCGATTTTCCCCTTAGTTATCTGACTTTGCTTCAGAACCTACTTGCTCTTTTCCAGAATGAACTCTTTACAGGTTCTAGTTAGGATAGGATAGGTCCTTCAGTTTAAACTATACTCTGAATGGAACATGCTGTTTTTATTTTTCTATGCTTGTTCTAACCAATCTTGTTTCTTATTATTTATGTAATCAATTTGCCACTAATTTGTGTAAAGAGAACAAAAATACTGACTAATCCACTAAAATGAGAAAATAAACCTTTAAAACTTCACCAACCCTCTCTTTATTGACTGAACATCAAATACAATTATTAATGTCATTGTTGTATAAAGCTCTATTCTGAAACGGTGACAAAGATTCCTTGATCGAGAATAGCGCAGAACTTCCAGGTTCTAAGTAAGTTTAAGGTGACAAAATTAGTGGAAATTTTATAAGATTTCCCTGCTTGCCAATCTGGTAGCAGACGATAGGTTATACACCCTGAATGGAGCTATAAAATAGTTCCCAAACGATAATTATAAAAATTCCTGACTTCTGAGTCCAATGTCCAGAATTTGAAGAACCAGCAACGGGATACTTGAAAGTGGTTGCTGTTTGAAGGTGTGAGTATTAATAGGGCAAATGTGTTGTGCCCGTGATTGTGCATTTTCTCTGATTTGGATGACTGCTGATTAGAATAAGTGGGTGAGGAAATAGTCTGACAAGTGGTTGAAAAAAGTGTTTGAAGATTTCAGAGTTGTTGTAGTTGAAAGATCCCAGGATAAAATAATAATTGAAAACTTGTTTGCTGGGAATTTGAGGTGTGGTATGTGAGGTACCATTGCCTACACCGGTAACATAGGGTTATTAAGTTGTTGTTGTTGATTAATATTGATCAGTGTACGTTGAACCTAACTGCACAAGAAAGGAAAACTGAATTGATTTGGGTGATTTCACGCTAGTTGTGATTTCACTGGAGAATGTTGAAGAGATTCTTTCATGAATGCGAAACTTTATTTCTTTAGTATGAACAGACAAAGTGTTTTAAGAGTCGATTAAAATTAATTGTATAGAAAAATTGTAAGGGAAGGTGACAATTGCGAGGTGTGAGGTTGTACGCCATAGTGTTTCGTGCTGGTATTGGCCCGTTGGTGTGCTTTTGCAGTAAGATTGGTTGGTGATGTAGCAGTGTCATGCTGGGATTAGAGCATTAAAAGTTAATCTTTAATTTAGATTTGTTATCAAAAGACTGTGGAAATAATAGCCAGAATGTGATTGGGTTAGCAGAAATTTGATGGAAATGGAAACAAAATCATAACATTTGATAAATTGTGTCAGATTTAAATTGTCATCATGAAATGTTTTAAAGAGCTTAAAAGTTTGGTGAGAGGGGATGTTACTATTTCAGTATGCAAAGGTGAAGAGGCACCTTCTGAGGGTACGCCTGCTGACATTATGACTACCAAACATGGGTTAAATACATTGCTTGGCTTTGCCAATGGAGAAGGATTACTGAGAAGGAGGGTGCTTTGAGTTTTCCTAGATATGGGACATTTAACACAAGAATTCTTGATCATTTGAAAGGAAAATTGCATGAGATAAAGCCACCACCTAGACCCCTTCAGTATGAAGCATTTAATGTATGTGAGAGGGTGGCCAGGAAAAAGGAGAGGGAAAAATACCAAAGGAGGACTAATAGGGCCACGAAGAATTACGCAAATGCCCAATGGGATGAAGAACAGAGTAGATGGAGGAAAGCTATCATAGAAGGGACTAGATTATATCCAGTCCTTAATTCAGAGACTGCTAAGAGGGGGCACAGCAAAGATTCCAGTATGAAGGAAGAGGGTGAGTCTGATCGTGATTCCGGAGATGAAATACTGGAACAAATGTTGACTCCAAGACCTCCACCACATACGACCCCAGCAGAGCAGAGTGGCTCAGGCGTTAGTACTAGTTCTATAGTGCCAACTGGTCCAGTACGGCTGAGCGCATCTCAAATTGAACGACCCCTGCAGATATTGCAAGCCACCCCACCAGTAGTAGCTTGAACACAAGTTGCCCAGTGTCGCCTCAGTGCCTGTTATTAGTACTCGATCTGTAACCTGGGTGGAGCCAGTGCTCCTCTGCTTCTAGAAACAAGACCTGAGACTCAAATAGTTACTGGAGGAGTATCCACTTCAGGATTTGTCCCAACTTCCCAGAAATCACAGATCGTTGCCTGAAAGCCACCATTAATGGTGCAAGCCCTTATAGATGGAGGGATGCTAGCACTTATAGCCCCAATCTTATCTGAAGAAATAGTTGCGACTGAGGAGGGATATATACTAACTTGGTTTGAGGAAACAACAAGATCTAGTAAGGCAGAGAATGTGCAGACACCTGAGAAATCAGAGATTGAAAAAAAACCTACAAATATTGCACAATTGAAAGCTGAATTGGAAGAAATAATAAGGTTGTGTCTAGAGAGAAAACACTTAGAACAGTATCAATGGAAAGAATAATGTACCTTTGTAAGGATGTTATGAGGAGAGCTGCTTTAACTCATGACAAATTAACTGAACTCACACAGAAATATGAGAAAGATCTTACAAAAATCTGCATCTACAATTAGGGTCCAGTTAGATGACCTGGCATTTGAGAATATGAGGATTGCAGTACTGCAATTGCATATCATAGAATTGGTTAAGTGCATTTGCAAGTGAGGTGAGTTTGAAACATTAGAAGTCAAATGGGTCAAGAAACATGGGAACAGGGAAGCAGTTATTGCAGGGGAGCAAGATGAAGGTAGTGGGGGAGAAGCAGCAGCTTACCCACTTAGAGATATAACAGGAGGAACATATGTCTGTGTTCCTTGGAGTCGGGGTGATTTGGCTGCATTTACGAACAATTTTCCCATATTGAAAGACAAGCTGGTGCAGTGGTATGTACAAGTGGAAAGGTTCATAAAGATTTCAAAGGTGGGTTGGCTGGATTTGAATATGTTTTTTGATATTGAAGTGCGTGCCAATGTATGGGCTGAATGTACAACTGTGGTGTAGTGGCCTATAGAGGAACCAGTAAGAGTGGCTGGGACAAATGCTATGTCTCCCATAGTGATGGAGAAGTATGAAGCTCTTATTACCTTTTTGAAGGGCAGAGTGCTTCTGAAAGATCTGTATTGGCTACAAATTAAAGAACTACCAAGGAGCCAAAAGACTTGAACATTATGAGAGATTATTGCCGGTATTCCAGCAGCATAGTGGACGTGAGTCTCCTGAGGAAAAGGATATGGGGATTTTTGTGTCCTAGTTGTACTAGGGCTGAATCCAGAGATCAGTTCGCACATAATCCAAAGTGGGATTTGCTGGCAAAATAAATCACCCGAAGAAATTCTGAGAAAGGCTAAATATTGTAGCAATGAGTTTGATGTGAAGCATGAAATGATAAAAGAAAAATTCTTGTTGGCTCAGACAAAGCTGTCTCAGAAAGGTCTTCAGAACCCTTCCTTTGTAGGGAACCAAGGAAATATGCAGGGAGTTGTGATGCCACAATCAGGTTTTAATGGAAGTCAAGGAAGAATGTCCATGTCACAGGGAAGAGGTAGAGGTGTTCCTGTGGTAACGGGATCTGGATCAGATATTGCTGCTATAAAAAAGATTACCACTTGTCACATCTGTCTCAAAATTGGACAATTGGAAGAGGGAATGTTGATATAATCCTGAAAATTCTGAAGGATATATGCAAATGCCACAAGGTATGCAAATGCAAATTGCAAAATGTGCCAGTACAGGGACAGGTCCCAATGATGCCAATTGCACCTGCACAGATGGGGAATCCTACAGATATTTGAATCAGAGGCCAAAAAGTAATATGAATCAATTTCGAAATGCCATGCCACAATTCCAGAATCCAACCCAGAATACCTTGCAACAATTTCTGTTATTCGAGAAATATGGTTCTGGTTCAGAGAGAGGAAGAAGATTGCATACTCGGTGCAGTCTTAGAGAAAGACCAGAGTGGCCCATATGTAGTTGTAGAGGTTTATGGCCTCCCTATATCATTTTTCATTGATACTGGTGCAACCCAGTCCACTTTTAAAACAGTGGGAGACCCAGACTTACCTCTCTCGGGGAAAACAAGCCAAGTTGGAGGAGTAACTAATAAACACATTCAAAATCCAGTTTCTGAAATAGTGCCAGTAAAAATAGGATCCTTTGAAGAGAAGAACCAATTTGTTGTTTGCAATTCAAGTCCTGTGAACCTGTTATGGTGAGATTTGTTGTGCAAGTCAAATTGCACAGTATACTGTACACCAGAAGATGTAGCATTCCAAACTCATGATGAAGACGTAAGTTTCAAATTGATCAGACAGCAAACCGAGGCAGAACTATTTCCTTTGTTAACTATTGCAGGAATACAACCAGTGATAGATGACATGTTACAGTAAGGGATGCTAAAAGAACTGATTGGAAGTCCAAGTAACCCTCCAATTATGGGATTACGGAAACCCAGTGGTAAATAAGGGATTGTTCAGGATTTAAGGAAAATTATTGAAATTGTAGTGCCCGGTTGTCCTGTGGTATCAAATCCAGCCACCGTACTGTTTCAAATTCCATGTACAGCAGAATAGTTTAACATAATTGATCCATGTCAGGCTTTCTTCTCAGTGCCATTGCATGAAGAGAGTCAATTTTGATTTCTTTTGTCTTCCAGCAGAAAATGTTAACAATGGTGTTGTGTCCCACAGGGGTATACAGAAAGTCTATCTATCTATAACCAGATTTTCAAAAGGAATCTAGAGACCCAGGTAATGCCACACAAATCCACTCTACTTCAATATATAGATAATTTTCTTGGGACTTCAGAAACACAGAATGCATGTAAAAATGACACAATTGTACTCTTGAAACCCCTGGCTGAGAACAGAGACTCATTACAATGCGGTTCAGACCGCAACCGACAGCTAGTCAGTTGCGGTCCGAACCTCATCTACTGCTGCAGTCCAACTGACGCAATACGATACGTGCGGTCAGAAGCAGCAGTCGGAGGGACAGACCAACACAATCCAACGGGCTCATGGAAAGGCCTCATTATCCCATACGGATGGCATTTCCACCTTTGGGATTATGATATTGGTTTCAGACAGCCTTTCATTGTCGGCCTTTCCAACATGGAAAGGCTATTGGAAAGTGACATTGGGCGCCTCTACCAGGGCCCCCTTTCCTTTGGCCTTCGACATATGGGCCGGGGGGGCACCTATGGTACCCCCTGAACATCCCTACACCATGTGGCTGGCAACCTGAGGCGCGTGCCACACAGTGCAGTTATGTTTACAACCTTAAATCTTTCAATGGGAGCTTGTGCTGGGGGCGATTTCAGCCCGCTGCACAAGCTCCCATTGACATACCGCCTTACGACTTGAGCACGTGAATAAGGTTTTTTAAATTGAAAATATATGAATGTTGCAAACCCTGGTTACTCAGGTCAAGTGACATTAAGTATTGATGCGAGGAAACTGAATGGATCACAAATCCCTTCCTTCTCCCTCTTTCTGATTTAACACACCATCTACGAATAACACATGATTATACTCAATCAGGGGTTCATTCTTAATATCAGAGTGGTGTTTGGTGCACAATTCCATTACATTTAGACAGTTGTGTTCACTTTCATCACAATTTTCATAATTTACAGGCAATAACGATGATGGTTTCAACACAGTGCAACATTTAAAAAAAACATGTTCAGGGGATCAAATATTCAGTTCATATTTCATCAACATGTTAGGGTCATGTATTGGGTCTTTGTTCAGCCTAGCAACAGCTCCTCAGAGTGAGGGACCATGACAATTAATGGGTATCCCATCACTATATTCTCGCTCTTTTCCAGACTAGTACTCACTGCAGCCACCGCTTTAGGGCAACCGGGAAGTCCTGTTGTTGCAGGGTCAAGGGTAGTAGAAGTATATGCAACATGTTTTTGAGATCCACCATGTGTTTGTGTCAAAACTAAGGGAGCACACCCATTTCTCTCACTACAAAATAGCGTGAACTCTTTTGTATAATCTGGCACTCCTAGCGCCGGGGCACAACCTAACTTCACCTTCCACTCTAGCAATGCTTTTGTGCATTCATTGTCCCATGGAATCAGATCAGACATATCTCTGTGTGTCAGACTCAGTAGAGGTTTTGTCACCAAGGAAAAGTTTGGTATCCACCTCCTAAAGTAGCCAACCATTCCCCAAAACATCCTGATTTCTTTCTGAGTTTGAGGTGGAATAATATGCGAGATTGCTTCAACTCTTTCTAGTGACACTTTTCTAGCTCTTTTCACAATAGTACATCCCAGATATTGAACTTCTTTTTGACAGTACTGCAGTTTTCCAGAAGACACTTTGGCCCTAATAATGATGTCGGTCGGAGTTGCGTCCGACCGACATCGTTGCAGATTAGGAACCGACCGACCTCAGGTTTTTGAAGATTCACTCCTCGTCTCCATCTCCAGTACCAGTACCACTACCAGTACTGGTGATGGAGACGAGGAGTGAATCTTCAAAAACATATTGTATTAACCTTTTTTACTCAAATCTGAAATTGCCACCTTATGTTTTGCAGGTCAGTGAGCTCAGCGGCTACCTGAAGAAGCCCGTCACTCGGGACTTAATGGTATGCACAAAATTATCATAAATCCATGTTGTGACAAGCTGTGTGCATGTCACGAAGGAGTTGCACAGCAATATACACACAAGTGAACAATATTCACGAATACTCCATAGTTTTGCAAAGTTCTTCCACTTTATTTAAAATGTCATCACTTTTTTAACCATCATGTCAAAGGCGAAAAGTTTCTATATTTCATGCGTCTTAATGCTCTGAGATTGCCCATCCGGGCCTATTCGCAGGCAAGTGCAGAAACTTCATGATTTACGAGACGTGTAATTAACCCAATGCATTTCGGTCCTCATGACCTTCTTCGGGGGTATCTATGATGTTTAAAAATATATATCAGTATATTTGTTTCAACTGACAGTACATTACGAATTGATTTTCCAATGCAACATTTGCCCCTACTACCCTTAACCCCCATCAAAAGTACCACAAAACATTTCACCCTAATACCCAGTTCCCCCATGAAATGCTAAAAGAACGTGTTGTGCTAAAGGCTTTTACACACGATATTCACTGCCCCATCCTTCAATTTAAAGCTCCCCGTCGAAACTTCCCCAGTTCCCATCGCGCATAACTCGATGCGCCCTCCTAGTAAACATCGCAATAGAAACCCCTCACTTACTGATAAACATAAAATTCCTAAATAAACAGTGTTAGTCAAACGCAATTCAGATACATCTTATTGTGTAAAAGCCTTTAGCACAACACGTTTTTTTAGCATTTCATGGGGGAACTGGGTATTAGGGTGAAGTGTTTTGTGGTACTTTTGATGGGGGTTAAGGGTAGTAGGGGCAAATGTTGCATTGGAAAATCAATTCGTAATGTACTGTTAGTTGAAACAAATATACTGATATATATTTTTAAACATCATAGATACCCCCGAAGAAGGTCGTGAGGACCGAAATGCATTGGGTAAATTACACGTCTGGTAAATCATGAAGTTTCTGCACTTGCCTGCGAATAGGCCCGGATGGGCAATTTCAGAGCATTAAGACGCATTAAATATAGAAACTTTTCGCCTTTGACGTGATGGTTAAAAAGTGATGACTTTTTGAATAAAGTGGAAGAACTTCGCAAAACTATGGAGTATTTGTGAATATTGTTCACTTGTGTGTATATTGCTGTGCAACTCCTTCGTGACACGCACACAGCGTGTCACAACATGGATTTTTGATATTTGGCGCCGTTTTGGGACGGGGAGCATAGGAGTGTTGCATGCTAATCTGAGGAAAATCATGATGAAATTAAAGGATAAAGATTATAAGGGTGTGCTTCAGGTTCAACATATGCACAAAATTATCCCGCATTGAATATAAGCGCTAACTACTTTTGTAAAGTTTCAGACATGCGGTATTTTGAGAGATCCTCGCATTGAATAAATGCGCCCAACGCATTTTGGTAAACCGTGAAACTCATAATGCAGTCAGGCATTGCCAGCGCTATTCACATGCACTTGTTAAAGACTATAAACACACGGACTCCATTAAATTAAGTTTTCCCTAGCAATGTTATGTGAAAAACATGCCGTTTTCTCTTAAAACCACGATAGTGGCATGAATTACACCCGATATAATCCACCAAAATTATGGGTGTTCCTGCACCTTTGTCATTCGAGCCCATAACATGCTTTTACTAAATTGATCTTAACAACATCAACTGCAGCACCTTTGTAAATTGTTATGAATATCGAGTCACGCTAACCTCATTTGACAGTCAGGCTCTGCAAGGGCTATTCACACGTACTTGTTAAAGATTATAAATGCACGCACTCCATTACAGGGAGTTACACTGCTACCGCACGCGCCTGTTAAATACTACAAATGCACGGACTTCATTACAGAGAGTTACAATTGGCAACATTATGCACATAGAGAGATGCGAAAAACATGCAGTTTTTTCTTAAAATCACGATAGCAGCATGAACTACACCCAATCGAATCAAATGTCTAAGCGACATACCAACCACAATGAAAGTAGTTGCTCATACTTCTCACTCAACCCACTAACACCGTGCGCTTGCAGCCAACCAGTACTTCCCAGTATCTGGTGCCATTAATGGACAAAATAGGGAATCACCCCAGAGCCCCTATTTTGAATACAAATTTTGGGGATAAAGAATTGCCATTTTTTAGTTACTTTTAGTTACTTTAATTCGAGGTTGAGCACAATTGAATTCCTTCAATTCCAATTCTTTTTTCAAAAACAGGAAAAGAGATAAAGTAGAATATACTTGTGAGATTGCCCGTAGAGAATGCGAAACATGACATTCCCATCTGATTTCTTTCATTTGAACAGGTACAAATCGATCATTTCAGAATCGGGTGCAACACGCCTTGATTCACCGAGATTGTGACAAGACACATTCTTATCATTCTAGGTCCTGAAGAAAGCCCCCCTGACCCATCTGGGCAAACCACAGGTCTGAAACATGTCGACCTTTTTATGGACACTTAGTGCGGTAGACCAATAAGAGGTCTCCCTACGCACTACACTGTTTTTAACCAATCTCGAACCTAGACCGATTAAAAATACTATCTAGGTACACAAGTTTTTAATATCACATTTAGAATTCACTTCACCAGAGCACGTTAATTCCCTTCTTCATTGATCACTACTGTAATAACCAGTGGTTCACCTCAGGATGGGGGTAGCATACGACATAAAAGAGACCCAATGATGATGCTATCATGTTTCTAAACACACAAGGCGGAGAATCAAAATATACCGCCTTACGACTTGAGCACGTGAATTAGGGTTTTTTATTGAAAATACATGAATGTTGCACACCCTGGTTACTCAGGTCAAGTGATCCATTCCCTTTTGATATTAAGTATTGATGCAAGGAAACTGAATGGATCACAAATCCCTTCCTTCTCCCTCTTTCTGATTTAACATAACCTTAGCAGCGGACAGCTGTCGGAGTAACTTCTATACACATCATCCTTTTCAACACGCCCCTCAATGTAGGCTGGCAAATTATAGAAGATGGCTGACAACTTAGGTCTCAGTTACTCAACCAAGGAAATAAATGCAATTCTTTCCCTACCCTCACTATTACAAGAAACAGACTTGACGCAAACCCTAGCACAAACAAATGATTGGGACGAACTCTCTGAAATAAAAAAAGAACAAGTGGGGACTGCCATCCATGGAATAATTATGACGGAGTACCTCTGTGCCAATGCAGCACCCAAAGGACTTTGGGTCAACAATGCTGCACGCATCTTCCTTCAAGCTATAGCCTTCCGGAAAAACTGGTCGGCGATATCATGGAAGTGCACAAGAGACTACCTAGTACTCATAATTAAGACAGCTACAAGACTGACAGAGGCACTCACAATCAAAATGAAAGTAAGTGAGGCAAAATTGGAGAATATGGTACATATCACAGTATACAAAAAAGACTTGAAGAAATCAACCGGGAAATAATTGAGACAATGGAATACATCACACAAAACAAGATACACAAACTAGGAAAAGATTTGAAAAGATTCTCAATGGAGAAAATGCACCCCTATACCGCAGAAGACTTCAAGGCTCTGGATAATCTGTCCGAC
Organism: Triturus cristatus; assembly: GCF_964204655.1. NCBI lineage: Eukaryota > Metazoa > Chordata > Amphibia > Caudata > Salamandridae > Triturus > Triturus cristatus. The sequence goes on along the minus strand of NC_140591.1, from coordinate 335,847,363 downwards.
AACAACTCCAGCGGAGGGACTTCCACAGATGGCTCGGACTGGAGTGGCGATGAAACCACCACGTCAAGACGAAACAGAGGACAGTACAGACGTCAGCATCGTCGAAGGCCGAATACCTGGCATATACCATACTACGGAAATCAACCACCACCAGGGGCTTTTCAACCATTCAACCCACATTTCCACAGGTGGATGAACCCGTACTTCCAAGGACCACCTCTGGTACCAGAGACGGGCCAGAACTTCACACAGAGACCGCCTTTTTTAGGGAGAGGCCAACCCAACCAGAGGACCCGACGGAAAGGAGTAACATGGATGGACCAGGAACGACAGGTCCACACCAGGAGCATGACAAGTACAAAACCTGAAACAAGCACGACATGCTCATAATCAATCTAACAGACACAGTCCTATCTAGTGAATAAGAAAATGTCCTCAACAAAGCACTTGGCTACGTACCAACTCCCCCATTAGATACATTCAAGTTGCAATGTGAAATGGCAGAATTCCTCAGGAAATTAAAGCTGAAAGCCTTCTTTAACAACCAAGAGGAACACATCATAGATGGGGACACGACATTGCATTGCAAATCGACCTTCTGCCCGATGAACCACCAGATACCTATTGAAATACAAACCTTCAAGCAGGCAGTCATGAAAGAAATAGAGGAATTAAAGGACCACACAAAGAAACCCTTCATGAACATCTCAGAGTTAGAACAACAGGCACTAGATGAACTCGGCAAAATGAAGAACTTGTAATCAAGCCAGCAGACAAGGGCGGAGGAATAGTCCTGTTAGAAAAAGACGGGGTATAACAAACAGTGCCTAGAACTACTCTCGGATGAGAAATTCTATAAAAGAATCACTACAGATCCCACAGAAAGATTACAGAGAACAATCAAACTTATGGTTTACATGGCAGAAATGAATAACTGGATCTCAAAGAATGAAGCTGAATTTCTAACAACCAAAACACCAAGAATACCCTACTTTTATTCACTCCCAACGATGCATAAAGAAAGAAGACCCCCACCAGGACGCCCCATTGTCTCAGGTATTGGTTCAATACCAGAATCACTTTCACAATTTGCTGACCAATACCTGAGACCCCTGGTACAAAAGACACCAACGTATCTGAAAGATACCAGAGACCTACTAAACCTTCTGAAAGAACAGACATACTCAGAAGACAGAATGCTACTTGTCGGACTCGATGTAGAAAGTCTTTATATGAGTCTACCCCAACAAAAAACACCAAAAACATTAGAAACCCTGTTATTCAATGAACAATGGGAATTTAAAACTCCAAGATATTTTGTGCTCGAGTGCAGCAGGCTAGCTCTAACACAGAACTATTTTGAATACAATGACACCATGTATCAACAGTGTCACGGCACTTCAATGGGCAGCACTTTCGCCCCAAGTGTGGCAGGATTGTATGTTAGTAACTTCGAAGACACATATATGCAAAATACCATCAATCCCTTCCTACCAATGATACACTTTTGGAAGCGTTATTTCGACAACATCATCCTGATATGAGAAGGCAACATAGAGAGTCTAATTGACTTCCACAGATGGATCAATACCAGGGATGAATGTCTAAAGTTCACCTACACAGCAGATAATACAAAATTGGACTTTCTAGACATAACTATATACATTGAGGATGAAAGGATCAAAACTAAGGCATTCTTCAAACCAACGTCTAAAAACAGTTTGCTCTCTTACAAAAGTTTTCATCCTCGTCCACTCAGAGATAATCTCCCATATAGTCAATTCTTACGTCTTAGAAGAAATTGCAGCAATATCAAAGAATATAAAAGTCAAGCAAGAGATTTCTGTGAAAAACTGAAGAAATGCGACTATCCAGAAAGGACGATCAACAGATGCCAAAAGAGGGCTAGAAATCAACCGAGAGAGATCCTACTAGAAATGAAATAATAAGAACCCGAAAAAGATGTGATAACCTGTGTCAGTGCCTACAACATAGCCTCGAATACTGTAAAGAAAAGCGCAAACAAAAATTGGCGCTTCCTAACTTCAGGATCACTAGACTGGCCCAAGCCCAGATTTGCAAACAAGAGAACCAGGAACCTAAAAGATATCCTGGCCACACGAGACCACCACAAACGGTGCACAATGAACCTATCCCCAAGTTATGGGACCTTCCCCCAGTTGTAGGCCACTACCCATGTGGCCCCTGCTCGGTCTGTAACCTTACCACAGCAACGAAAAACATTCAACTTTTACCAGACCTAAAATGGACGATCAAATACCATACTAATTGTAACTCTACTCATGTAATCTATATGATTACATGTCCATGTACCCTAAGATATATAGGGATGACATGCCGCAGAGTAAAACAAAGAATATGCGAACACAGGAGTAATGTTAAGTGCAAGAGGAGTTCAACAAAGATGAGTAACCACTTCATTGAAGCAAAACACTCCGTCAACGACCTGAAATGGATAGTTTTGGAAATCTTGGAAAAGAAAAATCACAATGCAGACAAGATACTCTTCGAAAAAGAACAGAGATGGGTCCATCCACTTAAAACAAACACACAAGGCCTTAATGATAATATCCCTTGGCTAAGTTTAGCGCATTGAAATCGACAAAACTATTGAGAAATGAACACAATGAACTGCGATATAATTACCATCACCTGGAAACTTCCACCTCAAAATGAGCATCATTCAAATCTACTTAATGATTCCATAATTAGAGAGCATTTATATTTGAGTTACACTACCCGTTTTGTATATTTAATATATATAAAACCTCTGCTCCAAAATATAACTTTATGTTAATAGAGCCTGTTTTCCACATAACACTAAGGGTAAAATAGTCTTTCCTCCAAATCGATGCGCCACCACATAACACTCTGGAACCCCTGAGACAACCATATCCAGGTTGCCACAGGAAGAGCCAGCACAAGTCCTGCTGCACCTCACAGAAGGTACTGGCGATGGAGACGAGGAGTGAAACTTCAAAAACGTATCGTATTAAACTTTTTCACTCAAATCTGAAATTGCCACCTTATGTTTAGCAGGTCAATGAGCTAAGCGGCTACCTGAAGAAGCCCGCCACTCGGGACTTAAAGGTATGCACAAAATTATCCCAGATTGAATATACGCGCCAGCTACTTTAGTAAAGTTTCAGACATGCGCTATTTTGAAAGATCCTCGCATTGAATAAACGCGCCCGACGCATTTTGGTAAACTGTGAAACTCATAATGCAGTCAGGCATTGCCAGCGCTATTCACACGCGCCTGTTAAAGACTATAAACACAAGGACTCTATTAGAGTGGGTTTTCCCTAGCAAGGTTATGCAAAAAACATGCCGTTTTCTCTTAAAACCACGATAGCGTCATGAATTACACCCGATATAATCCACCAAAATTATGGGTGTTCCTGTACCTTAGACATTCAAGCCCACAATATGCTTTTAGTAAAACATCAACTGCAGCACCTTTGTAAATTGTTATGAATGTCGAGTCACACTAAACTCATATGACAGTCAGGCTTTGCCAGCGCTGTTCACACTCACTTGTTAAAGATTATAAATGCACAGACTCCATTACAGGGAGTTACACTGCTACCACACATGCCTGTTAAATACTGCAAATGCACGGACTTCATTAAAGAGAGTTACAATTGGCAACGTTATGCACCTAGAGAGATACGAAAAACATGCAGTTTTTTCTTAAAACCACGATAGCGGCATGAACTACACCCGATCGAATCAACTGTCCAAGCGACAAACCAACCACAATGAAAGTAGTTGCTCATACTTCTCACTCAACCCACTAACACCGTGCGCTTGCAACCAACCAGTACTTCCCAGTATCTGGTGCCATTAATGGACAAAATAGGGAATCACCCCAGAGTCCCTATTTTGAATACAAATTTTGGGGATAAAGAATTAACATTTTTTAGTTACTTTTAGTTACTTTAATTCTAGGTTGAGCACAATTGAATTCCTTCAATTCCAATTCTTTTTTCAAAAACATGAAAAGAGATAAAGTAGAATATACTTGTGAGATTGCCAGCAGAGAATGCGAAGCATGACATTCCCATCTGGTTTCTTTCATTTGAACAGGTACAAATCGACTATTTCAGAATCGGGTGCAACACGTCTTGATTCACCAAGATTGTGACAAGACACATTCTTATCATTCTAGGTCCTGAGGAAAGCCCCCTTGAGCCATCTGGGCAAACCACAGGGCTGAAACATGTTGACATTTTTATGGACACTCAGTGCGGTAGACCAATAAGAAGTCTCCCTACGCACGACACTGTTTTTAAACAATCTCAAACCTAGACCGATTAAAAATACTATCTAGGTACACGTGTTTATAATATCACATTTAGAATTGACTTCACCAAAGCACGTTAATTCCCTTCTTCATTGATCACTACTGTAATAACCAGTGGTTCACCTCCGGATGGGGCTAGCATACGACAAAAAAGAAACCCAATGATGATGCTATCACGTTTCTAAACACACATGGTGGAGAATAAAGATATACCGCCTTACGACTTGAGCACGTGAATGAGGGTTTTTTATTGAAAATACATGAATGTTGCAAACACTGGTTACTCAGGTCAAGTGATCCATTCCCTTTTGATATTAATTTTTCGTAGATGGTTCATGCTTGAGAGGTAATGATGGCACACTCAGAGCAGCATTTGCTGTGTGAACTATAAATTATGTGGTTGAAGCTTCATGGCTTTAAACAGTGTTCTCTGCCCAAGTTGCTGAATTGATTGCTCTTACTAGAGATTGCAGTTTAACATCTCAGATGAGAGTCACTATATTTACAGCCACTTTGTGTTTTGTGTTGTCCAAGATTTTGGACAGTTTTGGTCACAGCGAGATTTTCTTACATCCTCAGGAACTCCCATCAAAAACGGGATGCAGGTCAAGAACCTACTGGATGTACTACAGCTGCCAGGAGAAATTGTTGTAGTAAAATGCTTAGCACATCAAGGAGGAAGCAAATATTTTGCCATGGGCAACTGATACACTGACTCAGTAGCCAGATTCTGTGCTCTGTTAGCCTGTTCATTCAATGGAGGTTTCGCATGTGAGTCTGAAGAGGAGAGTTCTTTTGCCATGTTGATGAAAGTCACTTATACTTGGAATGAGCTGAAGAGGGTGCAGAAAAATGTGTCAGAAGTAGAACAGAACAGTTTGGTAAAGGCAGGATGTGAAAAAATACAAATGATATCTGGATGTCAGCAGATGGGAGACCAGTACTACCAGACAACTTGCTGTTTCAAATGAAAACAATATTACCCTGGATACACACATTTTGGAAGAGATGCAATGGGGAGACTTTTCAGACAGAATTGGTGCAACCTCAGATTCAGGATGCTTGAAGAAGAGGTTTGCCATAGGTGCATAACTTGTCAACAGCTAAACGTAGGGAAACAGGCACATATCACACTGATACATAGAGGGAGATCAGATGGCCCCTTTAACAGGATGCAGAGGGATTTTATGGAGATGCCTGTTCCTAATGGGCTGAGATATAGCCCGATGATACTGTGTATCTTCTCAAGATGGGTGGAAGCCTACCCAACTAGAAGATGTGACAGCCTTACTGTAGCAAAACTGTTTTCATATGAATTGATCCCCAAGTTAGGCATGCTGATTTCTCTTGAGTCAGATAGGGGTACATACTCCAACAACGAATTCATGAAGATGATCTGCTCAGCCTTACATATTGAACAAAGATTACACTGCGGTTACAGACCAGAAGTCACTGGTATAGTTGAACACACAAATGGTACCATTAAGTCTAGATTGGCCAAAGTATGTGCATCCACCTCTCTGAAATGACCAGATGCTTTACCATTGGTGCTGATGAGTATTCAGAGTACACCTAACAGGAAGACAGGATTATTTCCTAACGAAATATTGATGGGCAAGGCAATGAGATTACCTGGTGTTCCCGCAAATGCTTTCTTCAACATTACTGACGATATTATCCTAGATTATTGTAAGGTTCTGGCTGATGTAGTCTATTCTGTCTCTCATCAAGTCTCAGCTGCCACAAAAGATCTGCATGAAGAACAGTGCCACAACCTCCATCCTAGTGATTGGGTCATGATCAAGAAGCACGGTCGGAAGACTTGCCTTGAACCCAGAGGAAAAGGCCCCTTTTAGGTGATCCTTACTACACACTGGCTCTGAAGTGTGCTGGAGTCTCGAACTGTATTCATGCTTTCGCACACCAAAAGAGTGAGCAATCCAGAAGAAGCTCCTTTGGTCACTGACACTGAGCGAAGATCACTGGTGGTTGCGCCACCAGCTGAGAGACCACCCATATCAGCAGCCCTATTGCCAGTTCAGCAAGATGGAGATGAAAGGGGTTAAGAACAGTGGACAGAAAATCACATGCAAGTACCAGAAATAACCCAGAGTGATGTGGAGATCTCTAACGAAAGAAAAGCAGACATCGAGTCACCAAGAGGAAGTGCTTTGAATGTGGCTTTGAGAAATTAAGATCCAGGTGAAGGATCTAGCATTGGAATAAGGAGAACCAATCTCCAAGCAGGATGGCCACAAGGCTCTAAAAAAGAAATCTGAGGAGAAGTGCTTCAATAGTTCAAATACCAGAAATGATACCTGAAGAGACTGAGTCTAGTGATGAGAGTAGCTTTGAGCCAAATCAGAAACACCTGAGAAGACCAAATAGAGAATGAGTGTCTTGTCATAGGTATTCAGCACCTCATTTGTCTTATTTTATGAACATTCCTTTGAATGTTAAATTGGAAGATTTGTGCAATATGAATCCTGAACTAGTTAAGCCTCCCTGAAAGGAAAATAAAATAAAATAAAGGGGAAAATAATTTAAAAATAATCTGAGACTGAACAGAAAAAGAAAGAGATTTGAACTATGTCTATTAGATATTTGTTATTCTATTTAAAGGTGGGCAGAGCTTGCGGAGTTATCAAACAAGAACCCTTATTTTTCGGAGCAAGCACAATCTACCACATTTGCTAGCATGGGACTTTATGGGATGTAAAACGAGATGGAGGTGTGGTTTTACCACGGGTTCTGCCTGCTGTCCTCTCTCCCTGAGCCATGGTGGTTGTGGCTGGGCTGAGCTGCCATCGGATTGTCCCAATGGTTGGAGTTCAGCGGAAGGGGGGAAGAAAAGAGAGCGGCTCACCAAGCAGTAACAGTAGTTTAGTTCCTTAGGTCACTCCGCCTTCCAGATAAATGAAGAAAAGTCTGCGCCCTATCCCAGCCCCGGATATTAGGAGCATCAGCGTCAGATACCGGGTGCGCATGCATACAGAGGCCAGACTGTCACTGACAGACTGCACATGATGCAGTGGAGAGATGGAACACAAGTTTAGGAGGGGAGGAGGTAGAGTGAGTTAGAGCAGCGCCGAGTGCCCAATGTTCGATGCAGCTCTGGGCTGCCATGGTTGGGGGTGGGAAATTTCCTTCTTAAGAGCAGGCAAGGAACAAGATAAAGTGCGAGTCTTGGTCTACACACAGAGATACAAGGGGCGAGCACCTGAGGTGCAAGGATGCCACCCAGCCCATTTCAGCTTTCAATGAAAAATGCATTCTTTTTTTCCTCGCACAATAGGACTTCACTGCATTTAGATTGTTTTCTTTGCCACATATACATAATAAACAAGTGAATTACTGAAAAGGAAATGCTTACTGCAGCTTACATTTTATGATCAAACCAGGACATTCCAGAATTTTAATGTTTCACTTCATAGAGTAGGTCCTTGCTATACGATGGGGCACCAGATAGCTAACAGAGTAAGCTTGCAAAAGGTTCTCATGAGAACCTTCTTGTAATACGTTGTAGCCATCTTTAACTGACTCCATGCTGACGGATGACGGATAAAGACGATGGACCATCAAAAGATCTCTCACCATTGGACACCAATGACACATTCATCTGTTTTTGCAACATGTTTAGCTGCTTTCTATATAGTACATGTTCCTAGCTAGAGCGGTTCATTTGTTTCATGCATTCCTACCCTACCATGCCCCTTGACACTTTGCAATACTAGCCTGGCTTGCTATAAGCTGGGTCTGGTGGCTTAGTGGACTAATGCAGCCACTACAGGGGCCTGCGTTTGACCTCATGCTCACAGGTTCAATTCCTGGTGGGTCATCATCCTTTCTGAGGTCGATAAAATGAGTACCATTGAGTTGGGCAACAATAAACATCTACTATTCAGTGCCAAGATGCCCCTTTGGGGGTGAATGTGGGCTGTACAAATACATGTTATGTTATAAGCTACTGCTTACAGTGATTTCTTTGTTTTCCTTACACTGTGAGGAGATTTTCTGTTTTATACTGATCATAAGTACAGCTGTGATTCTCTCCTTCTCACCAGAATAGATGGTTGCAACTGCAATTGTCCGGAGAACTCGGCTGCATCTCCAGAACTACCCTTTATGGGAAGTTCAATCTTCCCCTTTAATAATCTGGCTTTGCTCCGAAATCTACTTGCTATTTTCCAGAAGAAATTCTTTATGGGTTCTAGTTAGGATAGGATAGGTCCTTTAGTTTAGAAAAGGGACTATACTCTGAATGGAACACACTGTTTTTATGTCTCTATGCTTGTTCTAACCAATCTTATTTCTTATTATTTCTGTAATCGATTTGCCCCTATATTTGAATAAAGAGAACAAAGATACTGAATAATCTACTAAAATGAGACAATAAACCTTTAAAACTTCACCAACCCTCTCTTTATTGACTGAACGTCACAGGCAATTATTAATGTAAATGTTGTGTACAGCTGTATTTTAAAACCGGTGGCAAAGATTCATCAACTTAGAAAAGCATGGAACTTCCAGGGTCTCTAAGTAAGTTTAAAGTGACAATTTGTGGAAATTTTATAAGATTTCCACCCTCGCACTATTCACAAGAAAGCGGCACCGATACTTTACGCTGTGATTTCCTATCCTTACCTTGAACCTGAAAAACACAAATTCTGACGGCCTAACTTCCCGTTCATTTCTCTGGGACCTATGGCACTCATTGCTTCAATTGAGATATATATCTTGATACCATATGACCCACTGCTAGGTCTCTACCTCGTGGTCGAAGGCCCTGCCGTCGTAGTCCTCCTTCCCCCAACATCACCAAGCCATCACTGCTTTTCAACGTAATTCACTGCAGAAATGAAGGATGTGTCCCCTTTGTTCGACTGAATAAATATTTTCATTTGTTATTTCGTGCCCTTTTCGCACCACCAGCATAGCAGTTGATTTATGTTTTCAATGAATAATATATATATATATATGATAAGGACATTGGGAGGTTTAACTCCTTTTTCTTCAGGTTGTTGCCACCATGCTGTTATTGTGAGTCTCAGGTGAGTATCAGGTTGAGGTTTCAGTTGAGCTAGTGCCAAAACACCTCCAGGTATATGTGAGCTTTATAAATAAATTTAACATAATATAACTTAACTGTTACTTTGTGAGAACTGTTTGTTCCCAAATGAAAGAATACAGGTACTATATTATGTAAATGTATACTTGCCCTCCAAGGTAAATTCAGAGTTTTGCTGTAAATGTTTGTGTGCACTCTCGTCTTCGGCTCTCTGCCTATCATTATATTCTGATTTCTGGTAAACAAAACTGTGTAAAAAATGAAATGCATAAATATAACTTAGTTTCTGATGCTCATCTGTTCCATGACGCCTTCCATAAATATGACAGTCCTCTAAGGAGTTCAGAAAACTGCCTGTGTCTTTCAGGGCTCATGTGTGTCCCTCACAGGTATTGCATAAATATGGAGGTTCAGCTTGTTTACCAACTGTTTGATCATTTCACACATGTATCAAGTGTACATGTTTATATAGTGCCAACCAATGTAATTCTCAGCTCTCTTTTTGAATGGCATCTGTGTTCTTTTTTTGCTCACTTATCTCAATATAAGTGATTGATCACATATTTATTAATGTTGTGTTTTAGTTTAGAGCACCGTGTTGCAGTTTGGTTACTTCAGAGGGCTGATGAGTATGATGTGTTCTCTCTTCACAGTGTTCTCTGTGTTTCCCAATTCCATCAACATTAGTGGCATGTAGGGTGAAAAAAGTAAAAATTAAATGGTTGCTTTGAGATCAACCATACTTCAATTTTCTTTAAAGTCTTATTGGTGTAGGGTTCTTTGCTCGCTTTAAAGCTGTGTATGTCACTAAGCACTTTTCAATCAACTTGAGCACTGTTTGGATTGCTACTCTAGTTCCGGAATGACTGGATAGATCTCAGCAGGTCATCATGGCTTTTAAGGTGGATCTAGTTTTTTTTAAATCAGATTTTGGTTGACATCAACTTCCTTTTTTAGATTTTCCATGAGCTCATTCACTAATTTTCTCATGGTGGAGTATAGGTCTAGGGATGCCAGTCCATTCAAATGCCAGCTTAGTAATGAAAGAAATGTGGTGTGGTGCTTAATAGTGATCTCTCCTTTGGTTGCTAATTTCCAAATATGATTGGTGAAATAACTTGGTGTGGTAACACACTGAATATTTATCCCTTACAATCAAGGATTTGTTTCTGTAAAGTGGATTTCATATCCAGCCGAGGGCATCCCCTCATACTTTGCAAAAGTTCATCATTCTCAATGTACAAAAACAGGATTTTGGCCTACAACTTTGACATTGCATTATTATTACTAACCGTATCAACACATCTTCATCTTTTTTTGCAGATGGAGCTCCCTCAGACCAGCGCTTTGCTAATTCCATTGTAAAAGCTGATGTTGAATGAAGTACAGAAATGAAGACTTTTGTCCTCATAGAGCCTGCGGTGGCGCTCTACTGCTTTGCCTCTTTCCTAACCTTCCCACTTTTGCAGCAGTATGTCTATCAACGGCTATGGCAAGACACCACCAACCCCGAGTTTAGCGGGAATCTCACTTCCAATGAATGTGAGACAAACACATCCAGCCCTTTGTATATTGACCAAAAGGTAAGACATATATTGTCTGTCGTTGCAGGATCTATAGACATTGAATTTTCAGGTTTAGAAAAATCATAAAAATGTCACTAGACCTGCAGGTCTAGCGACTTAAATAATCTACTAAACCTAATTATAATGCTCTTGACCCAAAAACTGGTTTCAAATTTTTTGATCTTGGGCACATAATTTAATTCACTGAGCTGCCAATATTTTCGTTATCACATATGAGAGCACCTTCAAATATGTGATTTCAGCATGTCTGCAGGTAAAAAAACAGTTTTACTAGATTTAATAAATTTGTTTTTCCCCTTTTTAAATCTTTGTGTGCATCACACTTCTGAATTACAAAAAAAAGTTTCTTTCTTAAGTCCTGATATATTTAGAAATACTTGTACTATTCATTTAAAAGCTGTTTAAATGTTGTGTATTACAAAGAAATTACATCTTACAGCCTTTTGTTTCACAATGATTGTCAGACAGCTCACGTGACAAAAACTTCTAACTGTAATAAGAGAAAGAAATGTAAACAATATGTTACAGGATAATTCAAGCAGAAATTAGTAAAAAGACAAACTGGCATTTAACCTCTGTCCTTAAGCAGACAGAAAATGTCTCAAGATGAAAACAAGAGTTAAAGATGTCTTTATTGCTCATTGACTTTCTGAATGAATAAAACTCCTGAAAATAGCTCGACCTGATAAATTCTGACTCATCATAGCGAGTGGGCGAGCAGATTTTTCGAGACCTGAATTGGTAGCATAAATGCACCTTTATTCTCTCTTTCATCAGGTGTTACTGTAGAGGCCTTAATTTCCAGCTAGTTTTTAAAGTTCAGTACTGTGTTATGTTATGCCATAAGTAATTTTAAACAGCCACTTTTTAACTAAAGAATCCTGGGGCTATGAATGATTGTAGCCATAACACAGCCGGAAATCCAGGGCTGGACTGGCCGTAGCGGGCACCGTGCAATTCCCCAACTTTAAACGCGCCACAAGGCGTATTTGCACACATGTCACCTCAGACTCCGCCCCCTACCTTCACCACTGTGCAAACACGCCCCGTGGCGCGTTCTAAATTGGGAGATTAAGTCCCCTTGAATCCTGAGGGTCCCTGGGCTCCAACTATCCCACGAGGTACCTCCAGTAAGCGCGACAGAGCTGCGTTGCAGAGAGGTGTAAAAAGGAGCGTAGCCTCTGAACACCTCTCTGCAACGCAGCTCCCTGGCGCATACTGGAGGTACCTGGTGGGCTAGTTGGCCCCCAGGGACCCTCAGTATTCAAGGGGAATTAATTCCCCAACTTACAGCGCGCCAGGAGGCGCATTTGCACAGTGGTGAACGGAGGGGGCGGGCCTGAGGTGACGTGTGCAAACATGCCCCGTGGCACGTTTTAAGTTGGGGGATAAAGTCCCCTTCAATCCTGAGGGTCCCTGGGATCCAACCAGCCCACCAGGTACCTCCAGTAATCGCCACAGAGCTGCATTGCAGAGAGGTGTAAAAAAGAACATGACCTGGACCACCTCTCTGCAACGCAGCGCAGTGGCACTTACTGGAAACACATGGTGAGCTAGTTGGCCCCCAGGGTCCCTCAGGATTGAAACAGAATTCATTCTCCAACTTTAAACGTGCCACAGGGCGTGTTTGCACACATGGGACCTCAATCCCTGCCACCTCCCTTCACCACTGTGCAAACGTGCCCTGTGGCATGTTTTAAGTTGAGGGATAAAGTCCCCTTCAATCCTGAGGGCCCCTGGGGGCCAACTAACCTACCAGGTACCTCCAGTAAGCGCCACAGAGCTACGTTGCAGAGAGGTGTAAAAAGGGGCGTGGCCTGGACCACCTCTCTGCAACGCAGCGCAGTGGCACTTACTGGATGCATCTGGTGGGATAGTTGGCCCTCAGGGGCCCCCAGGATTGAAAGGGAATTAATTCCCCAACTTTAAACGCGCCACAAGGCGTATTTGCACACGTCACCTCAGGCCCCGCCCCCTCCCTTCACCACTGTGCAAACACGCCCCGCGGCACGTTTTAAGTTGGGAGATTAAGTCCCCTTGAATTCTGAGGGTCCCTGGGCTCCAACTATCCCACAAGGTACCTCCAGTAAGTGCCACAGAGCTGCGTTGCAGAGAGGTGTAAAAAGGGGCGTGGCCTCTGAACACCTCTCTGCAACACAGCTCTCTGTGTAGCATGTGTCGGGAGGGCGGAAACTATCGTTAATGAGATGGCATGTGATCTAGGATATGCAGTCTGCCCGTGGCTGATGATGCTCCTTAGGGCCAGCAATACCCAGGCCGAAAGGCAGCACAATAATGTGCAGACACACACACCAGGGGCATCGTGTAACACATATTTGTTTTTTGATGGAACATTTGAGATGCATGGTAATCACACGTGGAAAGCTAATGTACAGAGCATGAATATTGATAAAGATGATCGTTGCATGTTGTGTCTAGTATAAGATATGTGTATTCAGGAAAACACTTTTCAAAAAAGCTTTCTAAGCAGAAGAGGTGTCTCTCATCAAACGCTGTAGAGAGAATGAGTAAAATGGGTGAGGTCGTACAACTGTTACAATGGGAAATGTTATGAACCAATCAAATGCTTTTTTTAAGGTCACATGGCAATCGCGCACCGAGCGCAAAGTTTATTACAGTTCGAAATATATAAATGTTTAAAATAATTTAGATTTTCGCGTGCTCTCATATACTGTTTAAAGTTATTTAGATATACTTTTGAGACAAAAAAAAAAGGCGCGACCCCATACGGTACATGACGTAATGCGTAGCTTGGTACTGCGTACCCGTCAGATACCAAAGTAGTACCTGGGGTGACTTCATGCGTATATGATGTTACACGGGACGCGGTGCCACAAACTCGTCGGATACGAAATGCGCATCATTTACGAGTTTATCAATATGGCGGATAGGATTCGTGTGGTGATGGAGGATGGTACGCTACCAGTATGGGAGTGCAGTTTTCTTTCCAAAAAAAAAATATACATATTTTTTGGGGAAGATATAAAACATTACATGATTTTTAAAGTTAAAAACAAGAAGTATAATAGAGTTCCAAAATATTTAAAAATATAATAGAAATAATATAGGTTTTATAAACATTAAAATATGAAATTAACATTTAAAAAACCCTGGGTTTTACAGACGTTATAGTTAGGAATTAGCATTTAAAAAACCCTAGAAATTCACACAAAAAAACATAGGTTTCAGGGACATTATAGTTAGTTGAACATTTGACTCATAAAACCAGAGAAATTCGCCTGTTATAGTTAGTTGAGCTAACTATAACTCACGGGCCCGCAATGCACTGCTGATGATGTCACATATTACATCACTCATGACATGGTCAGTGACATCACTGATGACATCTCAAATGACATCACTGATGACATCACTCAGGACATCCTCCACGTGACAATCTGATGCACATACTGATGCTCAAATATAAACTTTGATACACCCATTCTAAAATACTGACTACTATTTTTTGAAACCATACACAGAAGAATGCCATATATACATAGCACTCACTATTTCCTAGGTCTACACACACATCCAGTCACTTATACATGTAGTTACTCATCAATAGAGGACTATAATATGTACTCATACATCTATACATACAGTCACACGATGCCACTCATCCATAGAGTTACTCACACGCCTAGTCTGTAATGCAAAGAATGAATCACATACCCATTTACTCATGTATGATAACGCTCTGTTGGCGGGGAAGTAGGAGCACTTGATTAGGTAGAATTACCAATTATACGAAAGTATACTTCTAAATGCGCAGCTATTCGGTTGTACGCTGAAAGAAAATGTGGCCAACCATTACTATACGGTATTAAACCTCTAAGGAGTAGTGTGTGGGTAGAAAATAAGGTCAGTACCTGTCATACGGTGATACCGTAGACTGGAGTGCCCGCCGGTAAGTGAAGCAAGAAAGCGTCCGTCTCTCTGCGTGGTGCGATAACAATGAGCAATAGCAGAGACGCGATATTTCAAAGGTGAGTACAACCGAATAGCTGCGCATTTAGAAGTATACTTTCGTATAATTGGTAATTCTACCTAATCAAGTGCTCCTACTTCCCCGCCAACAGAGCGTTATCATACGGTCCCTGTTTTACCACAGCTGATTATCTACATCTCTGAATGCTATGGAGACTCTACAGTAGCTCCTCGATCTCACTGCCTGACATCACCCTCATATGGGGTAAGTTATTCCTGGTTGTGCAATCAGCGTCTCAGCATTTAAACATGTCCTCTCTCCCCGTTTTCTTTCCAATATTGACACCTGTATATGTAATCTTTTTACAGCGCCCGGACGGGTACCCTGTGAGTTTCCCTTCTTTCACTATACTCACGGTGTCACTATATACTCTTTTACATCAGGTGGTGCATCCGACCATTCAGGTACACCCCCATCAGTAGTTTTGGTTCATACCATCTCTTGAGTAAGCACTTGGTTTTGATGGCATTATTCCTTTTCCCCCTTTTTTAGGTGTCCCCACATCTTAAGGTCCTGAAGAGACCCTACATTCAATATAGGGTTGAAACGCCGTCGACAATAGACAAGGGCGAATCACTATGCAACACCTATGACTAAGGAGTGTTGCGAAATATTTTCTTTTATCCTAGATGGTCGCTCTCATGTGTAATAATTGAAACCTTGTATATATGTCACAGTAAATGTCACTTCTAGTTTAGGTTCAATCACTTTTTCACTGGGACACCTTTTTATGATCTTTTGTACATGATAAATTGTTAAATTTGTTATTGTGTAATTATACACTGTTTATCTTTTGCTCATTTAAAAATATAAAAGAAGAGTATCATATATTGGGTTGTCTGTTATGTATAGCACACTTTCTTTCTGACATCAAGCAAAACCTTATATATTGCCATTGTGCTTTTGTGTATCAAATAAGTTGTTACAAAAATAGTTTTTCCATAGGAGCCATTGTTTTCTTTCTAGAAATACTGCCCAGGCTCCTAGTGAGTAGGGTTCCCTTGTTTCCTTTTCTCAGTACTTAGAGCGGTGGCTGCACCGCAAGGGATATATCCTTTTTAGGATTTCCCATACACCCTATGAATCATAGGGTTTATTCCGGTTCTTAAGGTTATGATGTCAGATAGAGAGGCCCCCCAATACACAGAAGAATATATTGCTAAGATAACCAGTGGTCCATCCTTATTTTTAAATCAACCAATCAGTAGCTTAAGTCCACGCCAACAACTACTAGATAAGATAGAAAAGGCAAAGAAAAAGCATGTGAGGACTGAGTTGCATGCTCGTATGCTAACAGAATATTTGAAGGCAGGAATCATTCCACAAGGGCTACAAGTAAGAAACGTTCCAGGAATTTTCCGTGACGATCCCAAATTTAAAGGAGGTTTTAGCAGTATCTCTACAACCTGTTCACGCCATTGGATGGTGCTTGGTGTAGAAACAGCACTAAACCATGCTAACACAGAATTAAAGAAAATTGAAGCATTAGAAAAAGAACTTCTCAGTGGTGACGGAATAGCGGAATCCAAAATACTTTTGGATAAACTTAACAAAACCTTAGAGGATTTCAACTCCTTTGAACTTAAGAAAAAAGCAGATAAAGTGACCAAAGATATCAAAGGCTTCTCTAAAGAAAAGGCATATCCCCACCTGAGAGAAGAATATTATAATACAATTGGGACTCAGAACAGACAATATACTTGGGGTAGATTCAGGAGGAACCAGCCGGTCACGTTTTCGGAGTCATCTGGAGGGTCGAGCGACTCTGATGCACAGCCTGGACCGAGTCGGACAGACACCCACCCAGGTCAGTCTTTTTTAGAGAGAGGAGGCAAGAGGAGGGGCAGAGTATGGCATCAATACTCAGGAGAACGGCAGACACGGAACAAACATTACCAATGGGGCCCCCAGCCATATTAGACCAAGTCAGCAGAGAGACGGAAACTATCCCCATTTTTAATCTTTCACAACATATTCTATCTTCTTCTGAAATATCCTTATTAAACAAAGGACTTTCATTTGTCATAACTGAACGCACTAATTTTTTCAACCTAAAAACAGAGATATACCAGTTTTTAAAAAAAATACGCCTTAAACTCTTCTTTTTGGGCAAAGACAACCCCACACAAGACTCTGTAACAGGACTTAGACCACCATCTACTTTTTATCCCACCAATGGGATGATGCCGCCTGAAATACTGACATTTGAAAGAATAGTGTTAACAGGACTAGACAATCTGAAAAACAACAAAAAATTTGTACCATACAATATCAGTTTGGATGAACGCAAAGCTCTAGAGAGTCTTACAAGTGACAGTTCTATTATATTGAAACCTGCAGATAAAGGAGGTGGCATTGTTGTACAAAACAGAAATGACTATGATAAAGAGATTAGGAAGCAAGTAGGAGAAGAAAGACACTACAAAAAACTAGACAATAATCCGTTGGTGGGAATAAAGGAGGAGATTCTTAAACTAACCACGGAAGGTCTAGATCAAGGATTTGTCAATAAAAAAGAATTTGAATATCTCAATGCAGATCACCCAAGAACCCCTGTTCTGTATACCCTGCCAAAAATACATAAAAACATTACCAACCCTCCTGGCCGCCCTATACTTTCCGGATGTGGCTCAATTCTTGAGCCCATCGGAAGGTATATTGATTTTTTTATTAAAGATTATGTCCCGCTACAAGAAACCTATGTCAGAGATTCTATGCATATGATAAACTTGCTAGAAGACAGGCCATATGACATTGAAAAAGACTGGTTGGCCACTCTTGACATTACCTCACTCTACACAAACATACTGCAAAATGACTGCATACAGGTGATTCAAGATCTATTAGATACAAGACCAAGACCCATCCAGGTCCCTACCCCTTTTATTGTAGCACTTCTGCGGATTGCATTGACACATAACTATTTTATGTCTGAAGGAAAGTATTACCAACAATGCTCCGGGACTAGTATGGGTGCAATTTTTGCCCCAAATCTAGCGAATATTTATATGGACCATCTAGAACACAAGTATGTCCTGAATAACATGAACATGTACAGCTCCAAAATCACCTGTTGGAAGCGATACATAGATGACATTTTTTTAATTTGGTCAGACACCATCTCTGAGTTCAATGATTTTGTTCTGTATCTAAACACAGTACAACAACACCTGACATTTACTTCTACAATACACAAATCTAGCATTGCCTTCCTGGACTTGAATATTCTGTATGAAGAAGGGGAACTATACACCTCTTTGCACAGAAAACCAACGGAACGAAACACTCTACTGTCCTACGACAGTCATCACTCACGTGCGCTAAGAGACGGTTTACCATATGGGCAGTTTTTACGACTACGTCGTAATTGTACGAAAAAAGAGGACTACATGAGAGAAGCTAATATATTGCGAGAAAAACTGTTAGCCAGAGGGTACCCGAGGAAACTAGTAAAAAATTCTCTAAAAAGGGCTTGGTTCTGCCCCAGAGAAACATTACTTACTCCAAAAGAAAAATCTAAAATAAATAGTCTGATTTGCGTTACCACTTTTGGGATACATACCAACCAAATTCGCAAATTAATTACAAAGAATTGGCACATCATAAAAAGTGTAGATCCCAATATTGATGTTCCCATGTTTGCCTTTAAAAGAGGCAAAAATATGAAAGTCCACCTCATTAGATCATCATTGGAAACCCCCTTACAAACTACCAAATCGTTGCGGTCAAATTGGGGCTTACCGGAGCTAAAAGGAAATTACAAATGTGGGAATTGTGTTGCATGTGCATTCACAGTAAATACCAAAAAGTTTGAGCATGGAAATGTGAACCAGAATCTTGAATTCTATGCAAATTGTAATACCAGAAATGTTGTGTACTGTATAAAATGTCCATGTGAATTGCTATATAATGGACAAACACAGCAACCAGTTAAAGCAAGAATAGGACAACACCGCAGTAGAATTAGGAAATTGGTCCCTAATGCCCCCTTAGTCAACCATTTCCTGGAAAAAGGTCATACAGCAGACGACATCCACTGGCAAGTGATAGACAAAGTGTCAGCCCCTATCAGAGGCGGAGATCTCTCACAGATCTTACAACGACTGGAATGTCGCTGGATTGAACGCACTTACTCTATCGGCCAAGGATTGAATTCGGCTGAAGAGTGGCGAGGTTTTGTGACCACCCTCAGCACTTAACTATGTGGTACTTCGAAGGCCCCTCAGTACCAATTTAGTGAACCACATATATGTTGTTATAACATGTCACAGACAGTCTAACTCAAATGCTAACATGAATCTGGTTTGTGTACATATACAGTTCTCAATGAAGCAGTTGTTCTCCAGTTTCTATATATAATGCAATGAAATGTTTTTTTAAAAAATTATACTCTGCCCTCTATCACGCAATTATGTTAATTTTGAGGTTTACTATATATCCCATAGATTTGTGATTTGGTTGTCTGGTCCCAGCCCACAAATGCTGCTTGACTTTAGAGTCGTCTGTGGGAGACTGCCCCCTCTCTCCCCACTCTCCCTCTACCACCCTTATTTCGTGCAGTGGTGATAACAAGTTGTGCACCACACACTGAGGCTGTTGGGTGAGGCTTGCCTTGACGGGATATATACTTCACAGCGGTATTCTCATACTCAATGTAGAGTACACCAATATTTTATCCGTTCTTGAAGCTGACATACAGTTTTACTGCAGCGTGGCCTGTTGCCCGGTTACGGCATATAGACATGTACATTGCTTCCGTTTTCTATGCCTCTGAATTTAATGTGACGCGTAGCAACCTGGTTTTGGTGCTTGCAGCATCATGCTCCCACCATTGTCCATGGACATGTCTAGTGATGCTATCACATTGGCACCACACACATTAATCAATTCACATCCCTACTTCCGGGTGACACGCAGCCCTTCTACACCGTCACCGGTTGCTTAGTTACAGCACGCGGATACGTCGATTTGATCTTCAGTTCGCGCTCCGTAGTTTGGTCTGACCCATTGCATTCTGGCGGCAACTCACCTTTGAAATATCGCGTCTCTGCTATTGCTCATTGTTATTGCACCACGCAGAGAGACGGACGCTTTCTTGCTTCACTTACCGGCGGGCACTCCAGTCTACGGTATCACCGTATGACAGGTACTGACCTTATTTTCTACCCACACACTACTCCTTAGAGGTTTAATACCGTATAGTAATGGTTGGCCACATTTTCTTTCAGCGTACAACCGAATAGCTGCGCATTTAGAAGTATACTTTCGTATAATTGGTAATTCTACCTAATCAAGTGCTCCTACTTCCCCGCCAACAGAGCGTTATCATACGGTCCCTGTTTTACCACAGCTGATTATCTACATCTCTGAATGCTATGGCGACTCTACAGTAGCTCCTCGATCTCACTGCCTGACATCACCCTCATATGGGGTAAGTTATTCCTGGTTGTGCAATCAGCGTCTCAGCATTTAAACATGTCCTCTCTCCCCGTTTTCTTTCCAATATTGACACCTGTATATGTAATCTTTTTACAGCGCCTGGACGGGTACCCTGTGAGTTTCCCTTCTTTCACTATACTCACGGTGTCACTATATACTCTTTTACATCAGGTGGTGCATCCGACCATTCAGGTACACCCCCATCAGTAGTTTTGGTTCATACCATCTCTTGAGTAAGCACTTGGTTTTGATGGCATTATTCCTTTTCCCCCTTTTTTAGGTGTCCCCACATCTTAAGGTCCTGAAGAGACCCTACATTCAATATAGGGTTGAAACGCCGTCGACAATAGACAAGGGCGAATCACTATGCAACACCTATGACTAAGGAGTGTTGCGAAATATTTTCTTTTATCCTAGATGGTCGCTCTTATGTGTAATAATTGAAACCTTGTATATATGTCACAGTAAATGTCACTTCTAGTTTAGGTTCAATCACTTTTTCACTGGGACACCTTTTTATGATCTTTTGTACATGATAAATTGTTAAATTTGTTATTGTGTAATTATACACTGTTTATCTTATGCTCATTTAACCCCTTCAGTGCCCATGACGAGCTGGACTCGTCATGGGTTGGGGTGGAGCTGTGCCCATGACGAGTCCAGCTCGTCATGAACTCCGCCCGCTACTGGAAGGCGCGGCACTGGGCGGGGAAAGGGGCGGGCATGCAAGGGGTTAAAAATATAAAAGAAGAGTATCATACATTGGGTTGTCTGTTATGTATAGCACACTTTCTTTCTGACATCAAGCAAAACCTTATATATTGCCATTGTGCTTTTGTGTATCAAATAAGTTGTTACAAAAATAGTTTTTCCATAGGAGCCATTGTTTTCTTTCTAGAAATACTGCCCAGGCTCCTAGTGAGTAGGGTTCCCTTGTTTCCTTTTCTCAGCTCTAATCATTGAGCCACACTTCTCCACTCAGACAACAAATCAATAACCTATATAGACACTCATGTAGGTATTCAGCAACCCATGTAGTTGCTTATACACCAATGGAGATACTAATACAGACTTTTACACAGTTTAGTCACTAACCCATGCATTCAGTAAGACACGTTCAATCACTCACTGATACAGTCAGTCACACACATACGAAATAATTTCTTTAGGCACTTGTAAATGCATTCATTCTTCAATACACCTTGCTATATATATACATAAAACATATTTACATTTTATAGAAGCACACATTCACTGGATGATGTCATGAGTGATGTCATTTGAGATGTCATCAGTGATGTCATCAGTGATGTCACTGACCATGTCATGAGTGATGTAATATGTGACATCATCAGCAGTGCATTGCGGGCGCACAAGTTATAGTTAGCTCAACTAACTATAACAGGCACATTTCTCTGGTTTTATATGAGTCAAATGTTCAACTAACTATTATGTCCCTGAAACCTATGTTTTTTTAAGTGAATTTCGAAGGTTTTTTAAATGCTAATTCCTAACTCTAAGGTCTGTAAAACCTATGTTTTTTTCAGTGAAAATATATATATATCCAAACGAAAACGCATCCATCACCTTCTGTGACACGAAACAGGCCCACCAGTCAGTGCTCAATTTTAAAGTTCTTTTTGTTTAGCACCGCAACAGCAGAACGCGTTTCAACTCTAAGCAAGTCTTAATCATCTGCTCATGAGGAGGTGGTTACTCATTCAGTATTTAAATGTTCTTACAACAACAGTGTAGAAGGACAAGAGGTAAGGTCAAGTACCTAAGATATTGCAAGGAAGAGCCCTGTTTAACAATGTATTTACACACACTTAAAATGAAAACAGTGCTGATTTCAAATGATTTGATGCTCTGTTTAGTAAGTTCATATTTGTTTGTACTTGCATCCTCGCTCATAAGTCACTGTTTTTAATTCATCAAGTTCACAGGACCACAGGATCACATTTCCCATAATGCCTTGTGATGCAAAATGTAAACCACGTCCTTTCAAAGTCACGGATTGCTCTTTTATGTGACCTTTGGTGCACTTAATAATTCAATGTTTTTTTCATGCCTTTACAGGATTAAATTCCATTTGAGGCAAAAAGTAAAAAATCACGTCATTTCCCAAGGTCACACCACTCCTCTCAAACAGCTGCAATTACTCACAGTTCCTTCGTGCTGGTGCCATCTGCAATTGTTAAACACTGCGTGCAAGGCACAGTTGCCTTAGCAAACCCTGGCTGTCTTCAAAAGCTTTCCATCAAGCCAGGCGGACTGCGCAGCCCTTCCTTGAAACACTCCGTCCATCAATAGAATTTAGCCGGAGGGCATCTCACGTTATAAATTCCAAATGTTCTGTGATGAAATGAAATGCCCATTCTATCGGGTCGGGCCTGTAGGGAACGTCACTCCCTTAAAAAGGAAGGTCAAGCACTCCACCCTGCACAGCGGTACGCAGGGGAAAGGGGACAAAACAACAAGGAGTAATGGACTAGAATGATCCGTTGCCTTCTTCCTATTGAATCTCTGGTTTCGGAGCTGCTAGGCAGAGGCGTACACTAGGAAGGTCCCGTCTGTTCCTCACCATAGGCTGCAGGTGAAACAACAACAAACAAGCATGAGTACATTAGGCCCTTCCCCACCGTCTCCTGTCCCTACAGTGTTAGCCAACCTCCCTCTCCTTCCCTATGTCTGTGAACTTACATGTACCCCTGTGGCAATATCCTTACAGAAGCAGGGAACCTAGAACAGCAGGTAATCCGAATGGAAAGGAAAAGAAAACAAACAGAAAGTCAGCGCGGAAAAACTCTCTCTCTCAGAGCTTGCGCTATGACCAGAGCAAGCAAAAGGTTGGCGCGGAAAGACTCTCTCCCTGAGAGCTTGCGCGATGTTCAGAGCAAAGCTGCGGAACGACTCTCTCCATGAGAGCTTGCGCAATGTCAGTAAATAAAGCCCAAATCAGCGTGGTTGGTGTGACGTCTCACACGTGCAGGCACTACGACACGGGGCTGAGCAGCATCGGTATCCAGGGCAGTGCGGAAAATGCACAAGGCGGGGGTAAGGAACTGCTCCACTTCCCAAGGTGATCCGGGTACCCTAAATGTTGCTGGCGAGCATGCTGCGCGAGGAAGCACTCCTCGAAGCACTCGCTCGTAATCCTTGTTGATCAGCAAAATACAAAATAAAGAATATCCAACGCTAAACAAACACGGGTCCTCCCAAATCCTAGGTGGGACCACGGGTGTCTCAGGGAGAGCAGGAGCACCCGGTTCTGACCGCACAGGTGAAGGACTACAAGACGGTCTTCCAAGTAGGAGCGCGGGCAGACCACCAGACAGCTGGCAGCAAACCAGCACAAGCGGGCGGAAGGCGGCCAGTAGCGAGCCCGGGCAGCTCTCCACGCTTCTTCTGGCGCGTGTTGACAAGCGCCGGCTCCAGAAACAACTCTCCTATGATCCAAGGAGAAACGGATTGGACACAGGTAACAAACACCGTATCCCCCTGGAGGCAGGCTATATATATCAGCCCAGCCTCCTGGGAAGACCCTGTTGTCTGCCAAATTGCATGCTGAGAGGTGTAGTCCCCCCCCTACCTCCCCACAGGCAGACTGCATCGGGTAGGAGTGTGATATATTGCCTTTTTCTGCAGTTCCCTTGCCTCTTTCTGCACCTCTTTTGCTTCTTTCTGCACTTCTCCTGCCTCGTTCTGTACCCCTCTTGTGTTTTTCTGCACCTCTGTTGGTTCTTTCTGCACTGCTCTTGCTTCTTTCTGCACCTCTTTTGCTACTTTCTGTGGCCCTCTTGCTGCACCCCTGTTCCTTCTTTCTGCACCTGCCTCTTTCTGTACCTCTGTTGCTTATTTCTGCACTTCTCTTGCCTCTTTCTGTATCCTTCTTGCATCTTTCAGCACCTCTGCTGCTTCTCTCTGCACGTCTCTTGCTTCCTTCTACTCCCCTCTTGCCTCTTTCTGTGCCCCTCTTACCTCTGTATGCACTTCTCCTTCCCCTTTCTGCACCTCTCTTGCCTTTTCCTGCACTTCTCTTGCCCCTTTCTGCACCTCTTTTGCTTCTT
Source organism: Triturus cristatus (assembly GCF_964204655.1). Classification (NCBI taxonomy): domain Eukaryota; kingdom Metazoa; phylum Chordata; class Amphibia; order Caudata; family Salamandridae; genus Triturus; species Triturus cristatus. Next base: position 335,822,861 of record NC_140591.1, on the reverse strand, counting down.
TCTGCACTTCTCTTGCCTCTTTCTGTATCCCTCTTGCCTCTTTCTACACCCCTGTTCCATCTTTCTGCACCCTTCCTGCCTGTTTCAGCACCTCTGTTGCCTCTTTCTGTACCTCTGTTGCTTCTTTCTGTACTTCTCTTGCCTCTTTATGCACCCTCTTGCCTCTTTCAGCACACCTATTGCTTCATTCTGCACTTTTCTTCCTTCTTTCTGCACCCCTCCTGCCTCTTTCCTTACCCCTCTTGCCTCTGTGTGCACCTCTCCCACCACATTTCTTTACCCCTCTTGCCTCGTTCTGCACCTCTGCTGGTTCTTTCTGCACTGCTCTTGCTTCTTTCTGCACCTCTTTTGCAAATTTCTGTATCCCTCTTGCCTCTTTCTGCACCCTTGTTCCCTCTTTCTGTACCTTTCCTGCCTGTTTCTGCACCTCTCTTGCCTCTTTCTGCACCTCTCTTGCTTCTTTCTGTAGTTCTCTTGCCTATTTCTGCACCCCTCTTGCCTCTTTTAGCATCTCTGTTGCTTCTTTCTGCACTTTTCTGGCTTTCTTCTGCCCCTCTCTTGCCTCTTTGTGCTCCTCTCCTTCCTCTTTCTCCACCTGTCTTGACTTTTTCTGCAGTTCTCTTGCCTCTTTTTGCATCTCTTTTGCTTCTCTCTGCACCTCTTTTGCAAATTTCTGTATCCCTCTTGCCTCTTTCTGCACCCCTGTTCCCTTTCTGCACCTTTCCTGCCTGTTTCTGCACCTCTCTTGCCTCTTTCTGCACCTCTTTTGCTTCTTTCTCTACTTCTCTTGCCTATTTCTGCACTCCTCCTGCCTCTTTCAGCAACTCTGTTGCTTCTTTCTGCACTTTTATGGCTTCCTTCTGCACCTCTCTTGCCTCTTTCTGTACCCCTCTTACCTCGTTGTGTACCTCTCGTTCCTCTTTCTCCATTCTATTGCCCTTTTCTGCAGTCCCTGTAGGAGAGTAGGATCAGCTTCACATGGTTACCCCCACTTTTTGCTGCTGTAACACTGTTTTTCGACTTTAGTCTGGCTGGGGCCCTGCTATTAAGGACCCCAGTCTAGCTGCTTCCTCTCTAAATTGATTCCATGTACTTTAGGTACACTCCAGATTGGATCCTGAGGTACCCTTGTGAGTCCCTAGTATATGGATTACTATGTACCCAGGGCATAGGTACCCCAGAGGCCTACCAGGGGCTGAAACATGTATTATGCCACCCTTGGGAAGCCCTCCAAAATGAAACCACAGGTCTGCTACTGCAGCCTGGGTAAGGTGGTGCATGCACCCCTTACTGAGGTATAGGTTCACTGTACCGCACCTATCACTGCACATAGTAACCTATCAGTAACCCCTATGGCAGGCCTTATCAATCCTGAAGGCAGGGTGCTTGGTTATATGTGAGAGGGTGCCCAGGCATGAACTGAGCCCCTCTGCAGCCTTCAAAATCTCTTCTCCGGGGTTGTCAGTGGTGCAGCCTGACCATATACTCTTAAGTCCATTATAACCCAACGGTAAATGCTAACTTTTGACTGGCTGCACGGAAACATGTGGTGTTTGGTGTCCAACACCTTGGAATCATACCCCCACACCAATAACTGGTGTGGGAGTATGATCCCACCCTTCTAGAGAGAGAGACATGACAACACCGGTATACCCAGTATCAACTTAATAGAGGCCTGGTGTTGGAAAACGAGGCAGTATCTCTGAGGCCTGCACAAATAACATGACTACATTTGTCCTTCACTGGGAACCAAACACCCAATTGTAGCGCCTGACTCTCAGAGGGTAGCGTTGCAGAGAAGTCTGAGGCTTACTCAAGGGAGGTGGTGTGGGCTAGTAATCGTCATTTGCAGGTGCACAAAAATAACACTCAATAATTGATTGTCCAGTCTGTACTTTGCTTTATAAAAGTAAGAGTACATTTATTAAACACACACACTACTCAATACTATGCACCAATCTACAAATATACATAAGCTGTTGGAATTACTTTCTGACATTGCATAACATCTCCATCCCTCCCGCAAAGGGGCGGTGGGGTCTAGTACCACCACTCCCATGTATGCACATCAACTTGCCCCCAATGCAGATAGTTGAGCATAACCTGGAGCGAGGGCCCTGCACACTGGCACCATCCCAGTGGCGACCCACCCCATTACCTCAACAAGCATTAAAAAGGGGTAAACCTGCCTTGGTGACACATGACCCTGACTGAGCATCTCGTACTGACAATAAAGTATGCACCTCTATATCTTAAGGGCTAGCTGTCTGGGATCTTCACCTAAGCGCAGCAGCAAGAATCCATGTTTACGCACACTTTAGAATGACAGTTCTCATCACTTTGGTTGATCATTTGAATGCATTGCAATTACAGCCCCTAAAGGCATCACAGATGAAATCACAGGATTGCGCATATACAGCCAGACACCCTAGCAGGACTGTCTGGCAAGATAGCCCCACTTGGCTTATGACATCTCCTTACACATGTGACTTACAGTCCCTTCAAAAGAAGTACTCCTGGCAACTACACTTCTCCTGCAGTGCGCCTCTTCACTTTAAAAGGAATCACAGGTAAAAGCATGGGATTACGTAAATACAGCCAGACCCCCTAGCAGGAAGGTCCAGCAACATAACTCCATTTAGCTTAACATCACTTTACACAGGCACTTCACTTTACACATGTGACTTTCAGTCCACCTAAAAAGAAATAACCAATAGTAAATGCATTTCGGTACAATTAGACCACTTCACCTCCAGGGGATGCCTTTCTCCAGACATCCCCAACTCAGACCTTCACTCCATGATGCACTTCATAGTACACCCTCAGCTGTAGAACATAAGTTCCAGCCTAGAAGGTGTTAAAGGCTGGCTGAGCCCTTGAGGGGTTATTCTTTCAGATGCCCCGTGAAACTTATGGGTGGACTGTTCTTCTTTATGCTGGGGGAGGCTGCGGTGCTCCTGCAGCCCCCCTGCACCCCTTTTCACACGTGAGGGTGACCCCCTCCTCTGGGGGCCACCAGGCACCAAAATGGTAGATTTCTTCGTGCTGGGGGGGGAAAGACTGCGCTTCTCCAGCAGTTCCCCAGCACCTTTTCACAAGTGAGGGTAACCCCCCCCCCCTCCTCTGGGGGCCACAAAGCACCAAAACGGCAGATTTCCAAATGCCTGGCGAGGCATTATGGGGCGCTTCATGCTCCTCTTTACCAGCCCCAGCCCCTGGGAACACTCTCCTCCGCCCTCGGGGTCTCTGATTCAGCAGGGTGCTGTCTTCACTGGCTCCCTGCGCCAGCCTTTCGCCTGGCTCTCCTCCGTGGCCTCTCTTCTTCTCCCTGCGCAGAGGCCACTGCTCCTGTGCACCGGTCCTGGGCTTTTCTTTGGTGCTGTTAGGGTCCTGGGGGCAGTCAGGGGGTCTCTCCTTCCAAATGCCCATTGCGCCAGGCTCCAGCACCTTCAGCCTCAGCAGACCACACCTCAGAAAGAGCTTCTCTTCCTGTGCAAGCACTTTTTAAAAGTTGAGTAGGGGGCTGGCAGGAAGTCCCTGTTGGTCCTATCAAACAGCGACACATCACTTTCCTGCCCCTGCTCCATCCTTCTTGTCCAGCCTCTGGGTTTGTTAAAAATGGTGTCGTCCAGTGTCTCTGGCCACATGGCCTCTGAAACCCAACTCCTTCCCTCCTTGGTGCAGCCTGGTGCCTGGCACCTAGTGATGGATGAGTCTGTAGCCCCACCCATCATCTCTTAATGGAGAGGAGGCCCTCGCTTGTGGAAGAAAGGTTATCAATCCATCCAGCTGACGTCAGCCCTCAGCCTGGGTCTGGTCATGGCTGGCTCAGAGAAATATGACAGTTCTGGGTGACCCGAAAGCAGTACAAATATGACTTTGGACTCTGCAGAATACTTATTTTCACATTCGCTACATTGGACTTAAGTGCGTGTCTGGAATCTGTAGGCCTAACGGAAGTTAATCTAGCCATGGGCCCCACATCCCCATAGGGGAATAATGAAGTGAAAACACAGTAAAACACACTGACTTTCCCTGACATGTTTCTTTTCAGTGTATAAAGCCTATTCCATGTCACCACCCAATACTGCATAAGTCCTGCCACACCATTCACTTTGTAGCTGCTCCTGGACTGCGCACGCTAGGAATCTCCCCTGCGCAACCTGTACACGTGTGCACATGCATGTACACATGTGTCTGCATGTAACCAGCCCGGTGTCCCTTACTCCAGCTGCTGCGCAGTGGCCTGGTCAAGCCAGGGGAACACCAGTAAAATCCCCATGCAGTCTCTTACATCCTGAGTTCACTGTGGGTGAGTCCCAACTTATGAGGCTCCCCCACAGTAAAAGCTCAACAATTAGGTGCTCAAAAAGCGAAAAATCCGGGCAGCCCATAGTGTCAGAACCACCTTCTAACACCTGGCATCACAAAATGGATGCTGCAGCCACAGACATGGGTCTGGCCTCCTGCTGCTGACCGAAACTCCAGCAGGGGAGGCCTGGACAATAGGTTTCTTGTCACAGGGAGGTGTAACCACCTCCCAGACACGCTGATGTGTATTGGGGCTGGGTGGGAGCATGCTCAGAGTGCTCTGAAGTCCTGCACTGGGGGCACATTTGGTGTCCCTGTGCATAGTCCAGCTCAAACCGGTTCAGGGGCTACCCTGCTCTGGCGCGAAACTGGACAAAGGAAATGGTTGTAGCCACCCCTCTTTCCAAACCCTCCAATAGGTGGGTCCCTAGAGTTAGTCCAACCCCTTCCTTAGGTATAAGTAAGGAACCCGTGGCAACAGGACTTTAGATATCCCTGGACGAAACTCTGCAACTGAATCCTGGAACTTCTACGCTCTTCTAAAGACTGGAGGACTGAAGAAATCTCCCCTGGGGTCAAGGAGTGACTCCCCTGCTTGGCAGGCACCAACGAAGCATTTTGCCGGTCTGCATCTCCGAAGCTCCTGACAAACTCTGAAGTATCTGCAGCCCAGGAAGAAGATTTCCAGACTTCTCAGAGGCCGACCCGAGTCCTCAACAAAGCTGAGACCCGCAGCCCTCGTGAGTAATGTGGAACCGGAACTCCTGGTCACCGTGCACATTTACAAGTGCATTGACTTCCCGACGTCTCTTGAAGTCGTGCTTTGGGTTACTTGTAGCCCATGCCCCGAGCACCATCTGCACCGAAGATTATGGGCCTACACTCCACGAGTGTACCATGAGTCCACTTCTTGCATTTCCGCTCGAGACTCCTTCGCGATCCCTGGTCCGTCGACTGGTGGGTCCCTGTGAAAGCAATTTTGATTTTCCTTGGGCTTCGCTGGTTGCTCCAGACGTGCCCTGACTCCCCACCGTGTGGTGAGTCCCTTAGACCTTGCTGGTCTGCACCAAAGCATCTTTCTCCTTTCTGAGTGGGTTGCTGTTGCCAAGGCTTGTTGTGTCCAATCTGGGCACAGATGCAGCTCGAATCCAGCTCCTGGTTATCCTCGATGCCTCCTGGTCCTCGTGGCTGAAGAGTCAAGCTTTACCTTCTTTACCTGAAATCACCCGACCTCGGTGGGTATTCGCCTATCGTGCCCCTGGTCACTGGCTAGTGACCCAGACTCTGTCCCCTCTGCTTTCAGGTTCTTCTCATCTTTGATCCAGGCTTGGATCTCTTCGGACACTTTGCGTCTTCCCGGCAGCAGCACTTCTTCGCCTGCTCCCATTGAAAATGACGACGCGACCCGACACCAGTTGACACCTATGCACCCGACTTCCCTGGGTGAGGTAACTCGAGTACTCTGGTGCTCCCGTGAGTGTTGACCCTAGAACTTCCTAAGTCCAAAAGGGTTTGGTCCTAGTTCATCTCTAATCTTTAAAAATCTAACCGCGACTTTCCCCATAGAAGCTAACGGGAGCTTGCGGCTGTGTTCTCACACTGCCCAGGGCCCCTGTGGGTCCCCTGTGTCACTACCTTTGGTGGTTCCTTGGGGTTCCAGTGATTCTACAGGCTCTAGGCCTTGTGTCTAGTTAAGTCATGGTTCTTATACCACTATTTAAGTACATGGTTTGGCTCGTCCCTAGGGCCTAACGTGTATTTGTGATATTTTACTGTAATATTTGAAGTGTAACTTATGTTTTGGACCTCTAGCCTCATAAAGAGACTAGTAGGGTGTGTTTAGAAATAAATACATATATTTTATATATATATACCTGGTGTGGTTGTCTTTCATTTAGCCATTCAAGAGATTATAGACTGGTAAAACAAGCTGCTTTACATTCCATCAATACTTAGCCTGAAGGTTGCTCTCCATAGCTACCACTAGGTTAGCTTTCAATAAAGGTTGCCTTTAACCTATCATCAATAAGGGTTTGTTTGGACTGGTGCAAGGTGCCCACTATAACTAGTGAAAGACACACAATTGATGGATGGAATGCAGAACAAATCAAAACATTCACCTCCAGTCAAGAGATCTGGGTTAAATCCATCATTCTTTTGCTCACCATGCCATCCCAGTTTAGACCTGGCCATATGCAAATCATTCTTGACCCTGTGCCTCATGGGAACAGTCCAGCACGAACTGGCAAGCCAGGTCCTCCATGAACCGGAAACAAGCATCCTAGGACCGGTTTCAGGGTTTCACCCCTCTTCAGCCAGGATAGCTTGATTTCAGTGGCACAGTGAGCTCAGGACCCATGTCTGGGCATACCTGGCGCACATAGGGCGAGAAAGCAAAAGACACACAAATGATGGACAGAATGCAGAACAAATCAAAACATTCACCCCCAGTCAAGAGATCTGGGTTAAATCCATTATTCTGTTGCTCACCATGCCACCCCAGTTTAGACCTGGCCATATGCAAATGAGTCTTGTGCCTCATGGGAACAGTCCAGCCCGAACTGCCAAGCCAGATCTCTGTACTGGGGTGAATGTATGACATTGAATCAAATCAAAAGATACTTTATTTTGAATTTAGTGTGATTTGATTTGATTTGACATTGTTCTGCATTCTGTCCATCAACTGTTGTTTTTTGCATTTGTCACCCCGAGTGGGACGGTATACCCCAACATGGGTCCCATGCTCTCCATGCCACTAGAATCAAGCTATCCTGGCTGAAGAGGGGTGAAACCCCGAAATCGGTCCTAGGATGCTTGTTTCCAGTCCAGGGAGGACCTGGCTTGGCAGTTCAGGCTGGACTGTTCCCATGAGGCACAGAGTCATGACTAATATGCATATGGCTGGGTTCAAACTGGAACAGCATGGTGAGCAAAAAAACAATGGATTTAGTCCCAGATCTCTGTACTGGGGTGAATGTATGATATTGTTCTGCATTCTGTCCATCAACTGTTGTTTTTGCATTTGTCACCCTGAGTGGGAAGGGTATGCCCAGACGTGGGTCCCATGCTCTCCATGTCACTGGAATCAAGCTATCCTGGCTGAAGAGGGGTGAAACCCCGAAACCGGTCCTAGGATGCTTGTTTCCAGTCCAGGGAAGACCTGGCTTGGCAGTTCGGGCTGGACTGTTCCCATGAGGCACAGGGTCAAGACTGATTTGCATATGGATGGGTTCAAACTGGAACAGCATGGTGAGCAAAAAAACTATGCTTTTAGGCCCAGATCTCTGCACTGGGGTGAATGTATGACATTGTTCTGCATTCTGTCCATCAACTGTTGTTTTTGCACTATAACTAGTGGACAGCATATACCAGGCCAACTTCTCACATTGGTTTGCAAGGTGTGGGATTCCAGCTTGCTATTGTTTTACCAGATAATCTCAATTGAGTGACTAACTGAAAACCACTAAAGGTACAGTAGGTACATATAATACAAGCTTTAGAATACAGTAAGTTCTACTGAACTTAGAGTTGTGTGTTAAGGACTTAGCACACCCTTTCTACAACTCAAGAGAGTTTAGTAGGCCACACTAGAGTAGGTAGTGCAATACACCACACCTCACTAGTAATGTCTTTAAGGCCAGTAACCAGTGGGTCCCTGCCAGAAGCCAATGGGCTTCTTCCCTCCAAGTATGATAACCTCCCATTCTTCGAATTGAGAGCATTATGCAGTACTAGGAGACTGAGGAGAGGCAAAAGTCCAACCACCCAGCATCAAATAGAGGTACTCAGGCTGGATGATCTCAGAAGACCTATAGGGTCTGAAGGGGTAGGCAGAGTGGGTGGGGCAGCAGTTGAGGAAGGGCCTAAGGGTAAAATTCCCCATGACCTGACCTCTAATGCTGACCAGGAAGATGAGAATGATCTTGACCTGGATAATCCAGCTCCCTTGGAAGGTGATGGAGAGGGCCACAATGGTCCCCTCTTTGTCCCTTCTGGAAGAGTTGGTGGTGGGCCTAGAAGGTCTCAATCTCCCTCAGTGGAGTCTAACCATTCTGGTTCATCTATAGGGACTTCTATCGCTGCTCATAGGAGGGAAACCTGTCAGGAGAGGAGAGAGAGACTGCTGAAGTATGAGGAAGCCCAACTTGAAATCAGAAAGCAGCAAGTAGCCATAGACAGGGAGGCCCTACAGATCTGCAGAGCTAGAAAAAAGATGGGACTAGCGTACCATGGTGGCAGCAACATCCCTAGAGATAGGGAAAGGTATCATGACCATAGAAACCTGAATAAGATTGTCCCTCCCTACCAGAGTGGGGATGACATCCACAAATGGTTAACTACACTGGAAAGAGCCTATAAAGTTCAAATGGTCCCCCAGGAGCAGTGGGCAGAAATCTTATGGCTCTCATTTGCAGACAAAGGTAGAGATAAGCACCTCACTGTTAGAGAGGAGGATGCTGATGATTATACTAGTCTGAAAAATGCATTGATTGAAGGGTTTGGCCTAACCAATGAACAATACTGGTTAAAGTTCAGAGATACCAAAAAAGCACAGAAACAATCAATCAATCAATCATTTGTAAAGCGCGCTACATACCCGTGTGGGTCTCAAGGCGCTGAAGGGGGGGGGGGGGGGGGGCGCTGCTACTGTTCGAAGAGTCAGGTCTTGAGGAGTCTTCTGAAGGTCAGTAGGTCTTGGGTCTGCCGTAGGGGGATGGGGAGGGTGTTCCATGTCTTGGCGGCGAGGTGGGAGAATGATCTGCTGCCGGCGGTCACTCTTCGGATGCAGGGGACAGTGGCGAGGGCGAGGTTGGCGGAGCGGAGCTGGTGGGTGGGGGTGTAGAAGCTGAGTCAGCCGTTGAGGTATGCTGGTCCGGCGTTGTGGAGTGCCTTGTGTGCGTGGGTGGGGAGCTTGAAGGTTATCCTCTTGTCAATGGGGAGCTGGTGGAGATCTCTCAGCTGGGGCTTGATGTGGTTGTGGTGAGGGATGGAGATGATCAGGTGTGTGGAGGCGTTCTGGATGCGTTGGAGCCGTTTCGGGAGTTTGGCCGAGGCTCCTGCGTAGAGGGTGTTTCCGTAGTCCAGTCTGCTGCTGACGAGGGCCTGGGTGACTGTCCTTCTCGTTTCGGTCGGGATCCACTTGTAGATCCTGCGGAGCATGCGGAGGGTGTTGAAGCAGGAGGAGGAGACGGCGTTGACCTGTTTTGTCATGGAGAGGGTGGAGTTGAGGATGACCCCTAGGTTTCGTGTGTGGTCGGTGGGTGCTGGAGCTGTTCCTAGTGCTGTCGACCACCAGGAGTCATCCCAGGCTGAGGGGGTGTATCCGAGGATGAGGACCTCCGTCTTGTCCGAGTTCAGCTGCAGTCGACTGTTCTTCATCCAGTCGGCGACAGCCTTCATTCCTTCATGGAGGTTGGTTTTGGCGGTGTGGGGGTCCTTGGTGAGGGATAGAATCAGCTGGGTATCATCGGCGTAAGAGATGATGTTGAGATCGTGCAGGCAGTGCCATGTAGATGTTGAACAGCGTTGGGCTGAGGGATGAGCCCTGGGGTACGCCGCAGATGATCTCGTGGCTTTGGTGCGGAAGGGGGGAGGCGGACGCTCTGAGTACTGCCGGAGAGGAAGGAGATGGTCCAGTTCAGGGCCTTCTCTTAGATTCCGGCGTCGTGGAGGCGTGTTCGTAGTGTGCGGTGGCAGATCGTGTCGAAGGTGGCTGACAGGTCCAGGAGGATGAGGGCCGCGGTCTCTCCGTTGTCAAGCAGGGTTCTGATGTCGTCGGTGGCGGCGATGAGGGCGGTTTCGGTGCTGTGGTTGCTGCGGAACCCGGACTGGGACGGGTCTAGGATGCTGTTCTCCTCGAGGAAGCTGGTCAATTGTTTGTTGACGGCCTTCTCGATGACCTTCGACGGGAACGGGAGCAGGAAGATGGGTCAGAAGTTCTTGAGGTCCTTGGGGTCCGCATTGGGTTTCTTCAGTAGGGCGTTGATCTCGGCGTGCTTCCAGCTCTCCGGGACGGTCGCTGTCTCGAAGGAGATGTTGATGGCTTTCTGGAGATGAGGTGCGATGGTGGTGCTGGCTTTGTTGAAGATGTGGTGTGGGCAAGGGTCTGACGGGGATCCAGAGTGGACTGTGTTCATGATCTTGATGGTGTCGCCGTTGTCAATGTTGGTCCAGGAGAGAAGGCGGTTGGTGCGGATGGTGGTCATGGGAGCGGAGGTCTCAGTCTCAGTGGTTACCGGGGTGGTCGCGGCGTTGAAGCTGTCGTGGATGTCTGCGATCTAGCAGTAGAAGAAGGTGGCCAGCGAGTCGCACAGGTCTTGCGACGGTGGGATGTCGTTGGTGTTGAAGCTGGGGTTGGAGAGTTACTTCACAATGTTGAAGAGCTCTCTGCTGTTGTGTGCATTATTGTCTAGGTGGTCTTTGAAGGAGGCCCTTTTGGCAGATCTGATGAGGTGGTGGTGTCTGTGGGTGGCGTTCTTGTGGGCTGCGTAGCTTTCCGGTGTTCGTTCATGGATCCAGTCCTTCTTTAGCTTTCAACATGTTTGCTTGGAGGCCTGGAGGTCCTCAGTGAACCAGCTGGCTTTCTTGCTGTTGTGGCTGTTGGAGGGGTTCTTGAGCAGTGCGAGGGTGTTGGCGGTGTCGTCAATCAATTGTCTGAGGTTGCGGGCGGCAACGTCGGGGTGGGTCAGGTCTGTGGGTGGGCTCCGGGCGAGGGTGGTGGATACCTGGTCTTTGGTGACTTTGCTCCAGCAGCGGAGAGGCAACTGTTGGGTGCGGTGGTGCGAGGTGAGTTTCCAGAAGGTGAAGTGGATGCCCCTGTGGTCGGTCCAGTGGAGCTCAGTGGTGTGGTTGAAGGAGACGTGGGAGCTTGCGGAGAAGATGGGGTCAAGAGTGTGGCCGGCGGAGTGAGTGGGTGTTGTGACGAGTTGTCTGAGTCCGGGGCTGGCAAGGTTCTCGATCAAGGTGGAAGAGTTGGCATCGTTGTTGTTCTCGAGGTGGATGTTCAGGTCTCCGAGCAGGATGTAGTCCGTGGTGGCGAGTGCGTGTGCATGTGCGAAGAAGTCGCAGAACTGTGGTCAGGGTCCGCGGGTTTGTAGATGAGGGTTCCTCTGAGGGTGGTGATGGGGTCGGTGTGGATCTGGAAGTGCAGGTGTTCGGCGGTGCTGAGGGTGTCGTCGGTGTTTTTCGAGACTTTGAGAGTGTTCCTATGGACGATGGCGATTATTCCTCCCATTCCGTTGGTGCGGTCCTTGCGGGTGATCTTATAGCCTTCCGAGATGGCTATGGCGATGTCGGGTGCCGAGGAGGGGTTCAGCCAGGTCTCTGTCAGGAAGGCGACGTCTGGGGGCAATCAAGACTTGGTGGACTTTGTAGATTGTGCTACTAAGGCTCTGGAGGGTTGGTTACTTGGCAGCAAAGTGCATGACTTTCAAGGATTGTACAATTTAATTATGAAGGAGCAGATCCTTAATAACTGTCAAAATCAGCTGTTGCACCAGATCCTGGGGGACTCAGATCTGACCTCTCCCCAAGAATTGGGAAAGAAGGCAGATAAATGGGTCAGAACCAGGGTGAGGTAGAAGGTTCAGAACCAAGGTGGTGACCAGAAGAAGCAAGATTCTAAGAACTCTGACAAGGGTGGGGAAAAGGTAAAGACCAGAAGTCTTCACAAGGTCCCCAAAAATCTCCTTCAGGGGGTGAATCCCAATTTCTAATAAAGGTAAAGGCCAAAAGAAACCCTGATACAAAATCTGTAAACAGAAGACTCACTGGACAAGTGATTGCACGAAGTCCAAAGACTCAACTCCAGCCACCATTGCCCCTAAGGCAACTGTTCCCCCTAGTGCAGCTACAAATGGTGGTGGTAATATTCAGAATAAGGGTGTAGTAGGGTTAACCCTGGGATCTGAGATAGACTCTGGCCTAGTCAGAGTTCGAACTCAGGCTGCCCTGATCTGTGATGTAGGCATGGATATGTCCCCCTGTGAGTCCCAATAACCTGGGCAAATACAGACAATAGCCTTTAATTAATGGAAAAGAGGCTTTGGCATTCAGGGACACAGGAGCAGGTGTCACAATGGTGACAAAAGACCTTGTGGATCCTGGGCAGATTATACGTGGTGAAATGTACCAAGTGACCAATGCTAGCAATGTCAGAACAGACCATTCACTGGCAGTTGTTAACTTCTCCTGGGGAGGGTTAACTGTCCTTAAGAAGGTGTGGTAAGTGCAGACCTACCTGTAGAATGCTTGCTTGGCAATGATCTTGAAATTTCAGCTTGGGCTGAGGTGGTGCTCAGGACACATGCAGAAATGCTAGGGATCCCTGCTCATGTCTTTGCTGTGACTAGGTCACAGGCCAAAATGTCTCACACTGGACAGGCTCTGGATTCTGGAAGAATGGACCAGGTGCCTCCCAAGAGGAGGAGCAGTAGGGTTAAGGCAGTGCCTACCCCCCTGACTCAGAATACAGATCGGTCTAATGAGGGAGATGATCTTGAACCTGAAGTAAACTGTCCCAGAAGAACTTGAACCTGATCAGGTTGAGTTCTTGGGGACGGGGGCCCTTCCAGGGCAGATCTGAGCCACGAGCCGAGAACCTGCCCCTCTCTTGAACCCCTGAGAAAGAAAGCTGCTGATGAGGCTGCTGGGAATGCTAGTGGCACCCATAAGATCTATTGGGAGGATGGACTCCTTTATTCAGAGTGTAGAGACCCCAAGTCTGGTGCTTCCAGGAGGTTGGTTATACCTCTGAAGTTTAGGGGCTTCCTATTGACACAAGCCCATGATATTCCCTTAGCAGGACACCTGGGCCAGAAAAAGACTTGGGACAGAATTGTCCCTCACTTTCACTGGCCCCACATGTCTGAAGACACTAAGGAGTTGTGTCGCTCCTGTGTGACCTGCCAAGCCAGTGGCAAAGCAGGTGGAATCACAAAGACCCCCCTGATACCACTACCTGTGGTGGGGGTTCCCTTTGAGAGGGTAGGGATTGGCATTGTTGGTTCCATGGATCCTCAGACAGCATCTGGGCACAGATTTATACTGGTGGTGGTGGACCATGCCACTATGTACCCAGAATCTATTCCCCTTAGGACCACAACAGCACCTGTGGTGGCAAGGGCCCTCCTGGGAATTTTCTCAAGAGTGGGCTGCCCTAAGGAGGTAATATCTGACAGAGATGCAAACTTAATGTCCAGTTACTTGACTGCAATGTGGAAGGAGTGTGGAGTAAATTACAAATTCACCACACCCTATCACCCACAATGCAATGGTTTAGTTGAAAGGTTCAACAAAACCTTAAAGGGCATGATCAAAGGTCTCCCAGAGAAGCTTAGGCGCAGATGGGACATCCTTTTGCCCTGCCTTTTATTTGCCTACAGGGAGGTGCCTCAAAAGGTGGTTGGTTACAGCCCTTTTGAACTTTTGTTTGGCTATCCTGTTAGGGGTCCTTGGTGTCTGGTGAAGGAAGGATGGGAGTTACCTCTCAAACACCCTAAACAGGACATAGTGGACTATGTACTTGGTCTTCGCTCCAGGATGGCTGAGTATATAGAAAAAGGCAACTAAAAACCTTGAGGCTAGCCAGGAATTGCAAAAGGCCTGGCATGACCAAAAGGCTGTGCTGACTGTTTACCAGCCAGGGCAGACAGTGTGGGTGATGGAGCCTGTGGCCACAGCAGCCCTCCAGGACAAATAGAGTGGCCCCCATACAATTATTGAACAGAAACGGGAGGTCACCTACTTGGTAGACCTTGGAACCCCTAGGAGTCCCCATAGGGTACTTCATGTCAACAGACTAAAACCATATGTTGACAGGGCAGACATGAGCTTGCTCACAGCTACAGATGAGGGACAGGAGGAAGAGAGTGACCCACTCCCTGACCTGCTCTCTCAGAACCCTGATGATGGATCAGCAGATGGTGTAGTCTTGGCAGGCAGCCTCACTGTCCAGCCACAAACTGACTGCAGAAAACTTCTTAGCCAGCTCTACAGAGCTAGAAAAAAAGATGGGACTAGAGTCCCATGGTGGCAGCAACATCCCTAGAGATAGGGTAAGGTCTCATGACCATAGAACCCTGAATAAGATTGTCCCTCCCTACCAGAGTGGGGATGACATCCACAAAAGGCTAACTGCACTGGAAAGGGCCTGTAAAGTTCAAAGGGTCCCCCAGGACTCCAAGTCAGACCACCTGGTGCACTCATGAAGTGGACACTGGGGACAGTCTGCCTGTGAAGAATAAGATCTACAGGCAACCTGACCATATCAGGGACTGTATAAGGACAGAAGTCCAAAAGATGTTGGATTTGGGAGTCATTGAACCCCAGATAGCCCTTGGGCTAGTCCAGTAGTCCTTGTGCCTAACCCTCACACCAAAGATGGCAAGAGAGAGATGAGGTTTTGTGTTGACTACAGGGGTCTCAATGCAGTCACTAGGACTGATGCCCATCCCATCCCAAGGGCAGATGAGCTAATAGATACTTTGGCCTCAGCCAAGTTTCTAAGCACATTTGACTTGACAGATGGCTACTGGCAGATCAGACTAGCTGATGATGCAAAGCCAAAAACAGCATTTTCTACCCCTAGTGGGCACTAGCAATTTGTGGTAATTCCCTTTGGTTTGAAGAATGCACCTGTCACTTTCCAAAGGTTGGTGAATCAAGTCCTTACAGGCCTGGAAGACTATAGTGCACGATATCTAGATGATATTGCTGTCTTTAGCTCCACCTTGGAGGATCACCTGGTCCACCTGAGGAATGTTTTGAAGGCCCTGCAAAAAGCAGGCCTAGCTATCAAGGCTACTAAGTGCCAGATAGGGCAGAATCAGGTTGTGTACCTGGGCCACCTTGTAGGTGGAGGCCAGGTTCAACCATTGCAGAGCACAATCCAGACCATAATGGACTGGGATCCTCCCACTACCCAGACTCAGGTGAGAGGCTTCTTAGGCCTGACTAGGTATTATAGAAGATGTGTCAAGGGGTATGGATTAATAGTGACACCCCTGCATGACTTAACCTCTAAGAAAATGCCCAAAAAGGTTCAGTGGACAGCTAACTGTCAAAAGGCATTTAATGACCTGAAGCAGGCCATCTGCACTGTTCCCATTCTGCAAAGTCCTGATTACTCCAAAAAGTTCATTGTACAGGCAGATGCATCCGAGTTGGGGATAGGGGCTGTACTATCACAGTTGAATGATGAAGGTCAGGATCAGCCAGGATCAGCCAGTAGCTTTCATAAGCAGAAGGCTGACCACCAGAGAGAAACGTTGGTCAGCCATTGAGAGGGAGGCCTTTGCTGTGGTGTGGGCTCAGAACAAGTTGAGGCCATACTTATTTGGTACTCACTTCATTGTTCAGACAGACCATAAGCCCCTCTTATGGCTAAAACATATGAAGGGTGAAAGCCCCAAACTTCTCAGGTGGTCCATTTCCCTACAGTCTATACAGTGGAACATAGACCTGGGAGTAACCATGCCAATGCAGATGGACTCTCCAGATATTTCCACTTAGAACATGAAGACTCAACTCGTTAACGTTAGTTTAATGTCCCTGCATTTTGGGGGTTTTCTGCACCTCTATTGGTTCTTTCTCCACTGCTCTTGCTTCTTTCTGCACCTCTTTTGCACATTTCTGTATCCCTCTTGCCTCTTTCTGCACCCCTGTTCCCTCTTTCTGCACCTGTCCTGCCTGTTTCTGCACCTCTGTTGCCTCTTTCTGCACATCTGTTGCTTCTTTCTGCACTTCTCTAGCCTCTTTCTGCACCCCTCTTGCCTCTTTCAGCACCTCTGTTGCTTATTTCTGCATTTCTCTTGCTTTCTTCAACACCCCTCTTGCCTCTTTCTGTACCTCTCTTCCCTCTTTCTGCACCTCTGTTGGTTCTTTCTGTACTTATCTTGTGTCTTTCTGTACCTCTCTTGCTTCTTTCTGCACCTCTGTTGCTTCTTTCTGCACCCCTTGTGCCTCTTTCACACCCCTCTTCCTGCACCCCTCTTGACACTTTTTGGACCTGTGTTCTTTTTTTCTGGACTTATTTTGTTTCTTTCTGCTCCTCTCACTTCTTTCTGCACCCCTTTTGCCTCTTTCTGTATCCCTCTTCCCTCTTTCTGTACCACTCTTCTCTCTTTCTGTACCCATCTTGCCTCTTTCTGCACCTCTGTTCCTTCTTTCTGCACCTCTGTTGCTTATTTCTACAGCTCTCTTGCTTCTTTCTGCACCCCCTTGCCTCTTTCTCCACCACTCTTCTCTCTTTCTTCAACCCTGCTTCCCCTTTCTGCACCTCTGTGGCTTCTTTCTTCACTACTCTTGCTTCTTTTTGCACCTCTCTTGCTTCTTTCTCTACCACTTTTGCTTCTTTCTGCACACCTCTTCCCTCTTTCTGCTCCCCTCTTGCCTCTCTCTGCACCTCTGTTCCTTCTTTCTGGACTCCTTTGTTTCTTTTTGCACCTCTCTTGCTTCTTTCTGTACCCCTCTCACACTTTCTCTACCCCATTATTTCTTTTTTGCATCTGATACTTCTTTCTGCACTTCTCTTACCTCTTTCTCCACCCTTCATCCCTCTTTCTGCACCTCTGTTGCTTCTTCCTGCACTTCTCTTGCTTCTTTCTGCACCCCTGCTCCTTCTTTCTGCAACCCTTGTGCCTCTTTCTGCATCCCTCTTCCCTCTTCCTACTCTCCTATGTTCTCTTTCTGCACCTCTGTTTCTTCTTCCTGCACTTCTTTTGTGTCTTTCTGCATCCCTCTTCCCTCTTTCTGCTCCCCTCTTGTCTCTTTCTGCACCTCTCTTGCTTCTTTCTGCACCCCTTGTGCCTCTTTCTGCATCTCTCTTCCCTCTTTTTGCACTCTTCTTGCCTATTTCTGCACCCCTCTTGCCTCTTTCTGCACCTCTGTTCTTTCTTTCTGCGCTTCTTTTGTTTCTTTCTGCACCTATCTTGCTTCTTTCTGTACCCCTCTTGATTTTTTCTGCACCCCTTGTCCTTCTTTCACATTCCTCTTCCCTCTTTCTGCTTCCCTCTTGCTGCACCTCTATTCCTTCTTTCTGCACTTCTCTTGCTTCTTTCTGCACCTCTCTTGGTTCTTTCTGCACTCCTCATGCCTCTTTCTGTACCACTCTTCCTTCTTTCTGCACTCCTCTTGGCTCTTTGTACACCTCTGTTGCTTCTTTCTGCACCCCTATTACCTCTTTCTGCACCTCTGTTCCTTTGTTATGCACTTATTTTGTTTCTTTCTGCAGCTCTCTTGCTTCTTTTTGCACCCTCCCCTGCCTCTTTGTCCACCCCTCTTGCCTCTTTCTTCACCCATGTTGCCTCTTTCTGCACCTCTGTTCCTTCTTTCTGCATCCCTCTTCCCTCTTTTTGCATCCCTCTTGATTCTTGTAAACCTCTGTTGCTTCTTTCTGCACTACTCCTGCTTCTTTCTGTACCTCTCTTGCTTCTTTCTGCACCACTTGTGCTTCTTTCTGAACCCCTCTTCCCTCTTTCTTCTTTCTGCACCCCTCTTGCCTCTTTCTTCACCCCTATTCCCCCTTTCCGCATGTCTGTTGCTTCTTTCTGCACTTCTCTTGCCTCTTTCTGCACTCCTCTCCCCTCTTTCTGCATCTCTGTTGCTTCTTTCTGTACCTATCTTGCATCTTTCTGTACCTCTCTTGCTTCTTTCTGCACCTCTGTTGCTTATTTCTGCACCCCTCGTGCCCCTTTCACACCCCTCTTTCTTCACCCATGTTGCCTCTTTCTGCACTTCTGTTTCTTCTTTCTGCACTTCTTTTGTTTCTTTCTGCACATCTCTTGCTTCTTTCTGCAGCTCTGTCCCTTCTTTCTGCACTTCTTTTGCTTCTTTCTGTACCCCTCTTGCTTCTTTCTGCACCCCTTGTGCCTCCTTCTGCATCTCCCTTCCCTCTTTTTGCATCCCTCTTGACTCTTTCTGCACCTCTGTTGCTTCTTTCTGCCCTAATCTTGCTTCTTTCTGCACCTCTCTTGCTTCTTTCTATATCACTTATGCTTCTTTCTGACCCCTCTTCCCTCTTTCTGCACCCTCTTGCCTCTTTCTGCACCTCTGTTCCTTCTTTCTGGTCTTCTTCTGTTTCTTTCTGCACCCCTCTTGCCACTTTCTCCCCGTTACTACTTTTGCATCTCTGTTACACCTATTTGCACTTCTCTTGCCTCTTTCTACACCCTTCATCCTTCTTTCTGCACCTCTTTTGCTTCTTTCTGCACTTCTCTTGCTTCTTTCTGCAGCTCTGTCCCTTCTTTCTGCACTTCTTTTGCTTCTTTCTGTACCCCTCTTGCTTCTTTCTGCACCCCTCTTGCTTCTTTCAGCATCCCTCTTCTTCCCTCTTTCTGTGTCCCACTTGCCTCTCTCTGCACCTCTGTTCCTTCTCTCTGCACTTCTCTTGTTTCTTTCTGCGCCTCTCCTGGTTCTTTCTGCACTCCTCAATCCTCTTTCTGCACCCCTCTTCCCTCTTTCTGCACTCCTCTTCCCTCTTTGTACACCTCTGTTGCTTCTTTCTGTACTTCTTTTGTTTCTTTCTGCACCCCTCTTGACTCTTTCTGCACCTCTATTCCTTCTTTCTGTACTTATTTTGTTTCATTCTGCAGCTGTCTTGATTCTTTCTGCACCCCCTTGCCTCTTTCTCCACCCTGTCCCCCTTTCTTCACCCATGTTGCCTCTTTCTGCCCCTCTGTTCCTTCTTTCAGCACTTCTTTTGTTTCTTTCTGTACCCCCTTGCCTCTTTCTCCACCCCTTCCCTCTTTCTGCACCCCTCGTGCCTCTTTCTGCACCCCTCTTCCCTCTTTGTGCATCCCTCTTGCCTCTTTGTGCATCTCTGTTGCTTCTTTCTGCACTACTCTTGCTTCTTTCTGCACTTCTCTTGCTTCTTTCTGCACCACTCGTGCTTCTTTCTGAACCCTTCTTCCCTCTTTCTACACCCCTCAGCCTCTTTCTGCACCTCTGTTCCTTCTTTCTGGTCTTCTTTTGTTTCTTTCTGCACCCCTCTTGCCACTTTCTCCACCCCTGTTACTACTTTTTGCATCTCTGTTGCTTCTTTCTGCACTTCTCTTACTTCTTTCTGCACCACTGTCCCTTCTTTCTGCTACCCTTGTGCCTCTTTCTGTTCCCTTCTTCCCTCTTTCTGCTCCTCTCTTGTCTCTTTCTGCACCTCTGTTGCTTCGTTCTGCACTACTCTTGCTTCTTTCTGCACCTCTCTTGCTTCTTTCTGCACCCCTCTTCCCTCTTTCTGCATCCTTCTTGCCTCCCTCTGCAACTCTGTTCCTTCCTTCTGGACTTCTTTTGTTTCTTTCTGCACCTCTCTTGCTTCTTTCTGCACCCCTCCTGTACTTTCTCCACCCTGTTACTACTTTTTGCATCTCTGTTGCTTCTTTCTGCACTTCTCTTTCCTCTTCCTCCACCCCTCATCCCTCTTTCTGCACCTCTGTTGCTTCTTTCTGCACTTCTTTTGTGTCCTTCTGTACCTCTCTTGCTTATTTCTGCACTCCTCTTGCCTCTTTCTGCACCTCTGTTCCTTCTTTCTGTACTTCTTTTGTTTTTTTCTGCACCTCTCTTGCTTGTTTCTGTAGCCCTCATGCTTCTTTCACATCCCTCTTTCTGCACCCCTCTTGCCTCTTTCTGCATCTCTGTTCCTTCTTTCTGAACTTCTCTTGCTTCATTCTGCACCACTCTTGGTTCTTTCTGCACCCCTCATGCCTCTTTCTGCACCCCTCTTCACTCTTTCTGCACTCCTCTTGCCTCTTTGTGTACCTTTGTTGCTTTTTTCTGCACTTCCTTTGTTTCTTTCTGCACACCTCTTGCCTCTTTCTGCACCCCTCTTGCCTCTTTCTCCACCCCTCTTCCCTCTTTCTTCACGCATGTTTCTGCACTTCTCTTGCTTGTTTCTGCACCCCTCATGCTTCTTTCACACCTCTGTTCCTTCTTTCTGCACATCTCTTGCTTCTTTCTGCACCTCTCTTGGTTCTTTCTGTACCCCTCATGCCTCTTTCTGCACCCCTCTTCACTCTTTCTGCACTCCTCTTGCCTCTTTCGGCACTTCCTTTGTTTCTTTCTGCAGTTGTCTTGCTTCTTTCTGCATACCTCTTCCCTCTTTCTGTCCCCTCTTGCCTCTTTGTGCACCTCTGTTGCTTCTGTCTGCACTACTCTTGCTTCTTTCTACACCTCTCTTGCTTCTATCTGCACCACTCGTACTTCTTTCTGCACCCCTCCTCTCTCTTTATGCACCCCTCTTGCCTGTTTCTGCACCCCTGTTCCTTCTCTCTGCTCTTATCTTGCTTATTTCTGCACCCCTCTCACCACTTTTTTCACCCCTGTTCCCTCTTTTTGCATCTCTGTTGCCTATTTCTCCACTTCACTTGCCTATTTTTCCACCCCATCCCTCTTTCTGCACCTCTGTTGCTTCTTTCTTCACTTCTCTTGCTTTTTTCTGTATCTCTGTCCCTACTTTCTGCAACGCTTGTGCCTCTTTGTGCACCCCTCTTCCCTCTTTCTGCACTTCTCTTGCTTCTTTCTGCACCTTTCTCCCGTCTTTCTGCAACCTCTGTGCCTCTTTCTGCACCCCTCTTTCTGCTCCCCTCTTGCCTCTTTCTGCACCTCTGCTCCTTCTTTCTGCACTTCTTTTGGTTCTTTCTGCAACTTCCTCCTTTCTGTATCTCTCTTGCCTCTTTCTCCTCCCCACTTGCCCTTTTCTGCATCTCTGTTGCTTCTTTCTTCACGTCTCTTGCTTCTTTCTGCACCTCTCGTGCTTCTTTCTGCACCTCTTGTGCCTCTTACTGCATCCCTTGTCCCTCGTTCTGCTCTCCTCTTGCCTCTTTCTGCACCTCTGTTCCTTCTTTCTGCACTTCTTTTGTTTCTTTCTGCAACACTCTTGCTTCTTTCTGTATCCCTCTTGCCTCTTTCTCCACCCTTCCTCCCCCTTTCTGCCTCTCTGTTGCTACTTTCTGCACTTCTCTTGCCTCTTTCTGCACCTTTCTTACTTCTTTCTGCACCCCTTGTGCCTCTTTCTGCACCTCTCTTGCCTTTTTTGGCAGTTCTCTTGCCTCTTTCTGCAACTCTTTTGCTTCTTTCTGCACTTTTCTTGCCTCTTTCTGTACCCCTCTTGCTTCTTTATGTACCTCTGTTGGCTCTTTCTACACTGCTCTTGCTTCTTTCTGCTCCTCTGTTGTAAATTTCTGCAACCCTCTTGCCTCTTTCTGTATCCCTCTCTCCTCTTTCTGCACCTCTTTTGCCTCTGTCTGCACACCTGTACCCTCTTTCTGCACCCCTTTTGCCTGTTTCTACAACTCTCTTTCCTCTTTCTGCAGTTCTCTTGCTTCTTTCTGCACCCTTCTTCCCTTTTTCTGCACATCTCTTGCCTCTTTCTGTACCTGACTTGCCTCTTTCTGCACTTCTCGTGCTTCTTTCTGCACCCTTTTTCTGCACATCTCTTGCCTCTTTCTGCACATCTCTTGCCTCTGTCTGCACACCTGTTCCCTCTTTCTGCCCCCTTTGCCTGTTTCTGCAACTCTCTTGCTTCTTTCTGCAGTTCTCTTGCCTCCTTCTGCACCTCACTTGCTTCTTTTCTTGCCTCTTTCTGTACCCCTCTTGCTTCGTTCTGTACCTCTGTTGGCTCTTTCTGCACTGCTCTTGCTTCTTTCTGCTCCTCTGTTGCAAATTTCTGCAACCCTCTTGCCTCTTTCTGTATCCCTCTCCCCTCTTTCTGCACCTCTTGTGCCTCTGTCTTCACACCTGTACCCTCTTTCTGCACCCCTTTTGCCTGTTTCTACAACTCTCTTGCCTCTTTCTGCAGTTCTCTTGCTTCTTTCTGCACCCTCATTCCCTTTTTCTGCACACCTCTTGCCTCTTTCTGCACCTCTCTTGCCTCTGTCTGCACACCTGTTCCCTCTTTCTGCCCCCTTTGCCTGTTTCTGCAACTCTCTTGCTTCTTACTACAGTTCTCTTGCCTCCTTCTGCACCTCACTTGCCTCTTTCTGCACTTCTCTTGCTTCTTTCTCCACCCTTCTTCCCCTTTTTTGCACATCTCTTGTTTCTTTCTGCACCTCTCTTGCCTCTTTCTGCACATCTCTTAGTTCTTTCTGCGCACTGCTCTTGCCTCTTTCGCCAATTCCTTGCCTCTTTCTGTACCTCTTTTGCTTCTTTCTGCACTTCTCTCTCCTCTTTCTGCACCACTCTTGCCTCTTTCTGCACCCCTCCTGGCTCTTTCTGCACCCCTGTAGCTTCACTCTGCACTTCTCTTGTTTCTTTCTGCACCCCTCTTGCCTCTTTCTGCACCCTTCTTTCCTCTTTGTGCATCTCTCTTGCCTCTTTCTGCACTTCTCTTTACTCTTTCTGCAGCCCTCTTGCCTCTTCCTGCAACTCCGTTGGTTCTTTGTCTAGCTTCTACCTTTTTGTACACAAATTTACAGAGCATGCTGTTTGAAACACAGGTATTCAAGTATTTGTATGTTTATTTTTATGTAACATGTCACTTGGTAAAAACAAAGACTCACTCATGCATACCATCACAAACTTGGTCAGACTTACAAAAGTGATATGCTTAGGATTGCTGTTTTATTTTTGGTAGGACTAAAATTCTGAGCAGTCGATGAATATTGAACCTTCAAGAGAAAAGTGAGGTTTAAGACATCTTGGGAGACGGATTAGTGATTAGGCTTCTTTAGATGAGTCTGTTGTAAGGTACAGTCAAAGTAGGCCTCTTTCTGCACCTCTGTTGGTTCTTTCTACACATCTCTTGCTTCTTTCTGCACCTTGCTTCCTCTTTCTGGACTTCTGTTGCCTCTTTCTGCATTTCTGTTGCTTCTTTATGCTCCTCTCTTGCCTCTTTCTGCGCCTTTCTTTCTCTTTCTGCACATGTCCTACCTATGTGTTAGATATTAGCATTTAAAAAACCTTAGAAATCCACTAAAAAAAACAGGTTTCAGAGACGTTATAGCTAGAAATTTTCATTTAAAAAACCTTTGAAATTCATTGAAAAAAAACATAGGTTTCAGGGACGTTATAATTAGAAATTAACATTTAAAAAACCTTTGAAATTCACCGAAAAAATCATAGGCTTCAGGGACATTATAGTTAGAAATTTTCATTTAAAAAACCTTTGAAATTCACAGAAAAAAACATAGGTTTCAGGGACGTTATAGTTCGAAATTAACTTTTAAAAAGCCTTAGAAATTCCCTGAAAAAAACACAGGTTTGAGGGACGTCATTGTTAGGTGACATTTCACTCGTACAAAACCAGAAAAATGTGGCCATTATAGTTAGTTGAGCTAACTATAACTCACACCCCTGCAATGCACTTCTGATGATGTCACATATTACATCACTCATGACATGGTCAGTGACATCACTGACGACATCTCAAATGACATCACTGATGACATCATCCACGCGGTCATCTGATGCACCTCCTCACAACCTAATATAACTTTTGAAACACCCACTCTAAAATACAGACTACCATTCTCGAAACCATAGATACACCAATACCTGTTAGTACATACACACTCACTGATTCATAGGTCAACACACATCCACTCACTCATACTGTCACTCATACACATAGACACTCATCAATACAGGCTCTGATATATTCAATCATACACCCATACAGACACTCACCCACCACCACTCACCCATTGTTACTCACACACCTTGTCAGTCATGCAAAGAATCAATCACACTCCCATTTACTTACCTATACAGTTATACACACACACCACCTCACTTATTCATACAGATGCTAACATATACCTACTCTCTTATACAGTCACTGACACAAGCACAAACTCATCCATACAGCCATTCTAACAAACACTCACTCTCACATATAGTCAGTTATATACTCCAACACTCACATATACTGCCGTTCACATTTGTAGTTACTCACACATATACCACTGAGAGATCCATTCACTCACCAACACACCATAGCACACTCACTCACCCATGACGCGTTTTGGCTCTTTCAAATTTGGGCCTCATCAGGATAATGGAAGGGTAGAAGTGCCCATTGGAATAATGTTTACAGTCTGTAATCGCATATCTTTTACACTCTATATTATGGTGCACCCTGGAAGTTAAAAGTTATAAACAGGAGTGTGTATCGGAAGATTGTGACATGCAGAAGCAAAATATGTGAAATACTAAAAGCTATTTTTGAAGAAGAAATACACCAATATGAATGGTGTTTGAGTAACTAAGACCTGTATTGCCCATTTGCCTTAAGGGCAGTATATTGACTGGGGGGCAACAAATATGTCAGTAAAAACATAGCGAATGGGTGAAGTTGTGCCGCATGCAACCACTATGCAAGCTTGGGGCTGTTATGTGGAGTTATGCCAACACCTGCTTGAACGTGTCAAGAAATTCAGGTAACATGCCTGGCATAGTACAGGACTTGCTGATCATGGGACTGTTTACAATTGCTGAGTCAAAGTCACAATTTACCACAGGGGAAGTATCAGGCAGGGTATGTGACTCGCCACAGAAGATACATGCCAGAAAATCTGGAGGCATGGCAGCAGAAAGCGTCCATGCTGGAGTCCTACTGAAAAGGAACCATAGTGCATAGTAGAGCACATTCCCCGAGGGGTGCAAGGCCCTGACCAGGTGCCTGGAAGCAAATATATATATATATATATATATATATATATATATATATATATATATATATATACATATATATATATATATATATATATATATATATATATGTATATACACACACACACACACACACACCTTGTAACCTTGTGGTATAGAGGAGTTCTGGTGATATGATAACCCACGAGGCCAAAGGCGGAGTGGTGTGTAAATGTCACCAGAACCCCTGAAATAGTAATAAAGAACCATCCTATATATGGTGTCCTGTATACAATTTTAATATTACGTGCTTATTTTGCAGCAGTATTCTTGAAAAATCTGTTTAAAATTGCAGCTTGCAGTATACACTAACTAGAATTAGTAAGTTTAGGGTTTGTTAACCTTTCTTGAATAACTAGTTAATTGATCAGCAATGAGAGGGTCACTGGATTTAGTTGATTCTGAGATTGCAGTGTTTACCACATAAATGTACTGCATGTCCACATTAATGTTGCTTCTATCTCATATAGATACAAATAAGACTGACAAAGAATGTGCTTGTCTCTGTGTAACTGCTGGTGTCCCATCCCACCCTTTCCTTAGTTGCTTTGTCTGGTTGTACTAATGCCCCCCCTCCCAAGTCCGATTTAATCCTACCTCTTCGATGTCCTCCTCCATTTAGCCCCATCTCAGTTTTCCTTTTTTACTACGGCCTCTTTAAAGTTCCTCTCCTTCCCAATATCTGTTTCCATTTTAACAGCAACGGTCCCATCTGACTCCGACCGGTATCACTACCCCATAAAATACAAATATCCTGTGGAATTATGTCGCAGGCAAGTCAAAGGAGTGGGCAAGGTGGTTCTGGTGGGCAAGTGCAAAAAAAGCAAACCAGAGGTTTTAGAGAGTATTGTATGGAGTACGGGTTGCCTTCTTCCCCACTAGAAAGATCAGTATGTTGTCCTTCTGGATCTGTATGTTTCTTTCTAGGGCAATGAAAACATGTGTAGAAAAGAATTGAAATAGTGAAAAATGGTGTAAAATACACATATAAAGATAGGTAAATAAATATCTGTCTCCATAGAGCCAACTGTGGAGAAAGCCCTTGAAAGGGCCAGGCCCATAAGTTCTAGATCTGTTCTAGACTCACAGGATGATGGTTCTTTTTAGCAGCATGAAAGCGTGGAGGGGAGAAAGTTCAACATTATTAACAAATCATTTCTACAGGAGGCTCTTTAGAGTCATAGTAAATACAGACAACTCCGTAAGGTTAGTCAATTTATTACAAAGCTAGAAACAACTGAACATAAAGACACCTCAAGATGAGAGTATAAAAATACATTGGAATCAGCATCAAGCCAAATCTACGCACCCAGCGTAATCTGTGCAGCATAAACAGTGCGATTAGTTCAAAAATAGAATGCAAAGGATTAAAGAGCATGAGTCCAAATTTCCCTGCATCAAGGGTTTATGAAAATACAGCATTAGTCTATCCCTACACTAACGCTAATGTGGCATACCTACTTTGGCATTCTCAGAAGAGGAGTGAAATAAAAGCTGTCAGCATAAGAAGTCTCTCCACATCAATGGGTCAGGTAGCATGGAGCTACAGAGGTCATTCTAAGAGGGTCTTTCTCCTTGAGCAGAGAAGGAAGAAGTGGGCACTTTCCCTACTAGCATCACATTATTAAAGGTACATTTTCGCCATCCGCTTCGTACATAATCCCTAAGATAGGTTTCCACTGGACATAGATTCTCCTGAACTGCAACATTGCTGACCTTGATTTCCAGGCCTTCTCCAATATGAAACACAGCTTTTTCTATTACCATCTATGCTCTAGATGTATCCCCTTCTCTCCTCGCCTAACTAGCAAAACATTACTCTAGCTAACAAGGATGCTTCTTCCACCTGCAACACAAATGTGAGAAAGAACAAAATCCACAGCGCACATGATATTCAACTGTTTGGGACCTATAAGTGTTTAGCCCTGCAGCACATAATCCTGGGTGGTGTGCCACCTGGGACTTGAGAGTTATACAATTGCTACACACTGGATGAGGAGTCTGATTCAGGAATACATGCTTGCCTCAGGATAGAATTTGGCACATTCAAAAGGCTTTTCACGGCAACCCCATTCTCACTACCAATGCACTGCACTCTGAGATCTCACATGTACAACCAGTGCACTGCAGTCCAACATGTCTCAGGCACCACTGTGCACTGTACTTCGAGATGTCCTGCTTTCAGAAATGTCACAAACACAGACAACCTGCCACATGTGAAAAATCACCAATTTAAAAAAAAATGCCATGCCATTGCGAATGCCCTAAGGATCCATGACAAGCTGGCTGACTGATTAAACGCTCCCGGCTGACATCTGCTTTACGTATTTGGAAAACCTTGAACAGTATGTAGGCCCCCTGTGTCACATGACACGCAAGGAAGTCACAGACAGTAGTTACTCGGAATGCTTGGAAGCCATGGGTAATGAGCAGGGCCAATGGAATCATGCAATTGCACAGCGATTTTGACAAAAAGCAACAAAATAAATTCTTTTTTTCTACCTCAAACACTTCAAAAGTAACTAAAAATATGACATGTGTCACTGCATAGTGGAAGGACCCTTGCAAAGCTGAAGGGGTCAGCTTTGTTGCTTATTGCTATATTTGGGTGTTAAATTAGTACTAATATAATACAAGCAATGCCCAGAGAGTGTTACCAAGTTTAAAAATGACAAAGTAATACTATTACAAAATGTGCCACATTATGCCCCATAATTTTCCTTTCACTGCAATCTGCTACTAAAAGAAGGGAGGCATTTTAACCAGTCCTTAAACATGACCCGTGGAAATGCTATTTTCTCAAGCAGGAAGTGGAAAAATATATGTTCAAAGTGATACCTCCCACAAAAAGAGCGAGCCTGGGTGAGCAGCAAATTGAGAATGTAAGCCAGAGACTGGTGTCTGCGGTTTTACCTGGTCTGGTCCCAGTTTGCAGCAAAGAGCACCAGTATCTTCCGTCCATAGTGGTCCAGGTGGGAGAGCACCCCCAGGAAGTCGTCCTTCAGCCCCTGCTTGATGCCGGGGTCAGTGGCCTTGAAGTTAAAAAAAATATAATAAATAAAAAAGAAACCAGGAAGCTTTCAGGGGAAATAAAATATTTGGTGGGATGGGGACCCTGGTAGAAATATGGTGGACTTACATCCTCACATGGTCTTGTCACTTATGGATAACGGTGGCTTGGAGTGGCACAAAGAACCAAAATAGATTACCAACAGGAACCAACGCTTGGAAAACGAATCTCCCACCAGAAAGGGGAACAGCACAAGGATGGTACTGGGAACCCCGTAACACAACGCCGCTGTCAGCTGTGCTTAGTTCGTCGTGGACTCGCCACATCTTCCCCAGACGGGTGCGGTCCAGTTCGTTCCATCCAGCGATACCCTGGAGGAAACCTTCCCAGGATCCACTGCGTATGGCTGCGAGTACCTTTTGAAGGACTGCGTCATTGTCCGTTTACGTCTTTATTTCCTCTACCGTGAGAGCTCGTGGACAGGCCCATTGAGACAGCATGCTTAGTTCGTCGTGGACTCGCCACATCTTCCCCAGACGGGTGCGGTCCAGTTCGTTCCATCCAGCGATACCCTGGAGGAAACCTTCCCAGGATCCACTGCGTATGGCTGCGAGTACCTTTTGAAGGACTGCGTCATTGTCCGTTTACGTCTTTATTTCCTCTACCGTGAGAGCTCGTGGACAGGCCCATTGAGACAGCATGCAAACATATTGTGAGACCGGCCTTGTGGCGTGGACCCTCCCGACCAGTAAGCAACCCTGCAACCACACCTGATCCCCGGTATCACTGACTTCCGGCCACCATGGCCCAGTAAACCCGATGGCCGGCCGGGGCCCCAGCAAAACCCAAGACACTACCACTCATGCCCAGCCGAGGGAGAGAGAAACCCCCAAGCGAGACCGGGAGACGCCGTCCCTGTCACACCTCTGATCTCCTCCCCAAGGAGGGTTTCTATCGGCCACCAGGCCCCCGGTGAGCGGGCGCCTCGCATGCTGGGCGTTTGGAGTCCCTCCCAGACCAACCTGAACAGATTAAAGGGGCCGAGCGGCAGGAAATCCCAACACACCGCCCCCAGGCACCAAGACCCCTCTCTGCGAGGACTCCGGACTTCAAAGAGGAGGGGGAGTATAACAAGGGGTGCTGAAGGGACAGGCGGCAGAGAAGACCTGGACCTACGAGAGCCCTGCTGACGCTGTTGCGGCTCCCCGAACTCTGAACCACCTGAGCCCTGCAGACGCTGTCGCGGCTCCCCGAACTCTGAACCATCTGAGCCCTGCTGACGCTGTCGCGGCTCCCCGAACTCTGAACCATCTGAGCCCTGCTGACGCTGTCGCGGCTCCCCGAACTCTGAACCATCTGAGCCCTGCTGACGCTGTCGCGGCTCCCCGAACCCTGAACCATCTGAGCCCTGCTGACGCTGTCGCGGCTCCCCAAACTCTGAACCATCTGAGCCCTGCTGACGCCGTCGCGGCTCCCGAGAATCTGAAACCACCTGTGCCTGCTGAGAGACTCGCGGCGCTCCTACCCAGAAGGATCGGTGGAGATTGCCGAGTGAACCCAAATCCCCCAGCTCGAGGATTGAGAGCTGTGCGTAGGATACTCCGCAGAGACACTGAACTTAAAGACTGTCCCACTACCCCAATACCCCCATCACGAAACCACCACCGCTTGTGGCATTGACCCAACAGCGGTATCACGGATCATAAAGATCCCCTGAAACTATTTATAAAGTATACTGTCTTACTAAGAACTACTGTGTGGTGTCCCTCTGTCAAAGAGTGTAAGCTCAGCGTGTACGAGCCTAGGAACGAGACCCTTCTAGGAAGGGCCTCCCCGCCATTGCTCGGCCTAACTCTGGGAGAGGTGGGTCAAAGGGTGGTCAGGAACGTATTCTGAAGCCCCCCGGAGAACGCCCTTCCAACATTTGGTGGCAGACGACGGGATCCGAGCCGACACCTAGAGATCGTACAGTAAACGGCTGACGCACTACCTGAAGGAGATGGAAGGAGAAACCACCATGAGTACCGCAGGAACCAACACAAGCCCGACGTTCTGAGATGACCGGTTGGAATATTATACGCATCGACAACTAAAACAGTTCTGCAAAGACCTTGGAATCGCTACCACCGGATTAAGCACTAAAGAAGATTTCCAGGAAGCATTGAAAACCTGGGTCGAGGCAGGAGCTTCCCTGCCCCAAACCGAAAGAGAGCCGCCAAGCGAACCACGAAGCATCCCGGTAAGGAGCAACGCCACAGAGGGGGGCCTATCCCCGGAAGACCTAGCGGACCGAGAGAGGGGCCGCAACCACAAACTAGAACTAGCCAAACTAAAAATAGAGGGAGAGCTAAAATTGGCCGAAAAAAAGTTAGCCGTAGAACAATTACGCCTACAAGGGGAACTCATGGAAAAGAAACGACAGCGAGAACACGAAGAAAGGAAACTTCAACTAGAACATGAACGCAGCCTAAAAGAGATTGAACTCAAGGCCAAGAGTGAGGAGTCCAGAACCACGGGAAACCAACCGACCTCCCCCGCCGTGGAACCAAAGGTCCACATCCCCAAGGATGTGGTGAAGGAATACTACAAGAACGACGACATCCAGCAGTGGTTCAAGGCCTACGAAGTCGCCATGACCTCCCACCGATTTCCACAGAAGGATTGGGGGGCTGGCTTGTGGGGCCGGTTCCTGAGTGAGGGGAGGGATACCCTGCTGGACCTGCCCTCCACGGTGCTGAATTCCTACAGCCACATGAAAGAGGCCCTATTAGCCAGATATGGACTCACCCCCGAGATGTACCGGCAACAGTTTCGAGACTTCAAAAAGATACCCGGTACTACGTGGGTAGAATACGTGAACTTTTACAGCAGGGCCTTGGACGGGTGGATCAAGAGCAGCAAGGTCTCCACCTTTGAGGAACTGTTTGACCTAATAGCATGGGAACACTTGTCCGCAAATTGCTTCGTGGAGTTACGCCAGCACCTCCTGGACAGCAAGCTCACTGACCCTTGGAAACTGGCGGTCGAAGCTGACCGATGGGTGAACACCCGGGCCTCCCGGGGCCCGTGGGAGACTACGGTCGCCACAGTCAGGGACCCCCCCGCCAGAGGGGCGGAGGGAACCAAGGCAGACCGAGGGAATCCCAGGTGGGCCCCCAGCATAGTCCCCCCAGAGGCCAACCCCCGCACTTTCCAGCCCCACCTCCAGCCAGCACCGGGCCCCCGGGGAGGCAGGGACCCCGAGTCAAGATCACCTGTTTCCACTGCCAAGAGCACGGACACTATGCCAGTGACCCCCAGTGTCCCATGTACCAACGACCCGCAGCAACAGCCCCTCCGGCCCGACAAATGGCCTCCGTAGCCCTAGGAGAAGAGATGGAAGACTCCAAGGAGTGGGAACCACAGCCATGGCCCTGGTCTCCCTAGGAGACCGAGAGATGGTTCCCGTAACACCCCTACCCGCCAACACGAAAAAATACCGACAACAAGTGACGGTCAACGGTCACCGAGTCGAGGCCCTCCGCGACACCGGGGCGAGTGTCACAGCGGTCCATTGCCACCTGGTCTCCGAAGACCAGATCCTGCCCGACGCCTTCTGTCCAGTCATATCTTCGGACAATTCCGAGAGCCTCTGCCGGATGGCCCTGGTACCCTTCGAATGGGGGGGGAGTCACCGGTAAATTGAGAGTGGCAGTCCGAACATCCCAACCAGTAGACTGCCTCCTGGGCAACGACCTCGAGAGCTCCCTGTGGGGACAAGTGGAACGAAGAGCCCATCTGGAGATGATGGGCCTACCCGAATGGGTATGCGCCACCACGCGCTCCATGTCTGCCCTATCACCTTCCCCCGAGGGAGTTGAGGCCTTACCCCTGAACCCAGTCGCCGTCCCCGAGGACCGGGTCATGCTACCCGAGCCCGACGACCCTCTCCCGGAAGAAGAACCCGTTCCCAATGGCGGGTCAGTGCATCCAGACCCCGAGCAACTGACCGAGCTCGGGGACCTACCCGAGATGGCCCACTGGCACTGCGAGGGAGGTCCCTCCCGAGAAGAATTCTGCAGGGAACAAGCCACCTGCCCTTCCCTCATTGGACCCCGACAGCAGCCCGAAGCCCAGGCAGCAGGCGACCAGTCCGTAACCCACTGGGTATATTGGGAAAGCGGCCTCCTGTACAGCGAACAGAAGTCGGCCGAGCTGGGATCGGCCCGGGTACTGGTGGTACCCCTGCGCTTTCAAAATTTCCTCCTAGGCCTAGCCCATGATGTACCCCTGGCAGGACACTTAGGCCAAGTCAAAACCTATCATCGCCTGGTTACCCACTTCTATTGGACCAAAATGCGAGCGAATGTAGAGGCCCACTGCAAGTCATGTCTCACGTGCCAGGCCAGCGGAAAAGGTGGTGGGAAGCACAAGGCTCCGCTACAACCCTTCCCCGTTGTTAGTACCTCCTTTGAGCGGGTGGGGATCGACATCGTGGGACCCCTGGATCCCAGGACCGCCCAGGGCCACCGGTTCATCCTCGTCCTGGTGGACCATGCCACCCGCTACCCAGAGGCCATTCCCCTCCGCACCGTGACGGCCCCCGTGGTGGCCCGGGCCTTGATGGGGATATTTTCCCGCGTGGGGTTCCCTCGCGAAGTCGTGAGTGATCGTGGCACGAACTCTATCTCCAAGTACATGAGGTCCTTATGGCAACAATGCGGGGTGTCATACAAATTCACCACCCCATACCACCCCCAAGGCAATGGCCTAGTCGAACGATTTAAACGGACCATGAAAGGAATGATCATGGGCCTCGAAGAACCCCTCCGCCGGAAATGGGACGTCCTCCTCCCTTGCCTCCTGTTCGCCTACCGGGAAGTTCCCCAAAAATCTCTGGGGTTCAGCCCATTCGAACTACTCTACGGACACCCCGTCCGGGGACCCCTGAGCCTGGTCAAAGAGAGCTGGGAAACGGCTCCCCGAGGAACCCCTCCCGATGTATTCCGCTAGACCGCTATATCCTGGCGCTCCGCAACCGGACCCGGAAGTTCCGGGAGCTCGCCGAGGCAAACCTCGAGGCTAGCCAAGAAGAGATGAAGCGCTGGTATGACCAGAATGCCACGCTGGTCGAGTTTCAGCCTGGCCAACAGGTCTGGGTAATGGCCCCGGTGAAACCCTGCGCCCTCCAAGACAGATGGACTGGACCCTTCAAAGTGGTCGAGCGGAAGAGTCAAGTCACGTATCTAGTTGATGTTCAGTCCCCTCGGAACCCCCTCCGGGTCCTCCACGTGAACCGCCTCAAACCCCACTTCGTGAGGACGGAGTTGAGTTTGCTCCTGGCCACCGACGATGGGACCGAAGAAGACACAGAGCCCCTTCCAGACGCCCTGTGTGCTAAAGAGAAAGATGGCTCCGTAGAGGGGGTGAGACTTTCGTCCACCCTCACCCCCCAACAGTCCGACGACTGCCGCCAGCTATTGAGACAATTCACAGACCTCTTCTCCCTCACCCCTAGGGTCACCGACTGGTGTGTCCATGACGTAGACACCGGAGACAGCCCGCCGGTAAAACACCGAGCCTACCGAGTCCCTGACCGGGTCCGGACCTGCATCCAGACCGAAGTAGCCAAGATGTTAGCCCTAGGGGTGATTGAACCCTCCGACAGCCCATGGGCCAGCCCGGTAGTACTGGTCCCGAAAGCAGCAGCTCCTGGTGTCGCCCCCGAGCTGAGATTCTGTGTAGACTACCGGGGACTCAATGCGGTCACCCGAGCGGACGCTCACCCTATCCCCCGTGCAGACAAGCTCATTGACCGCCTCGGGGCCGCTCGCTACCTCAGCACCTTCGACCTGACCTGCAGATACTGGCAAATTGCGCTCACTGAGGGAGCCAAGGAGCGGTCCGCCTTCTCCACCCCGGATGGGCACTACTTTCAGAGTCATGCCTTTTGGGATGAAAAATGCCCCGGCCACCTTCTAGCGACTGGTGAACCGGGTCCTGGCCGGGCTAGAGGGGTTCAGCGCAGCGTACCTAGACGACATCGCAGTATTCAGCTCCCAATGGACCGAACACCTCCAGCACCTCCGACAAGTACTGATGGCCCTGCGCCAGGCAGGCCTAACCATCAAGGCCAGCAAGTGCCAAATTGGACAGGGCTCAGTGATCTATCTGGGACACCAGGTGGGGAGCGGGCAGGTCGCCCCCCTCCAGCCGAAGATCGACGCCATCTTGTCCTGGGAACCCCCCACGACCCAAACGGAAGTCCGGACCTTCCTAGGCCTCACCGGTTACTACCGGAGGTTTATTAAAAACTATGGCAGCATCGCAGGCCCCCTCACAGAGTGAACCTCCAAAAAGCACCCGAAGAAAGTACAGTGGACTCCCCCGTGCCAAAAAGCGTTCGACGCCTTGAAAGCAGCTATATGTACTGCTCCGGTACTCAAAGCCCCTGACTACTCTCAGGAATTTGTGGTCCAGACGGACGCTTCGGAGCACGGCATCGGGGCAGTCCTCTCACAGTTCAACGACCAAGGCATAGATCAGCCCATAGCCTTCATCAGCCGAAGGTTACTACCTCGGGAACAACGGTGGAGCACCATTGAAAGAGAGACCTTCGCAGTAGTCTGGGCCCTCAAAAAGCTACGGCCCTACTTGTTCGGAACCCACTTCCGAGTTCAAATGGATCATCGACCCTTACGGTGGCTGATGCAAATGAGAGGAGAAAACCCCAAGCTGCTACGATGGTCAATCTCCCTCCAGGGGATGGACTTCACTCTGGAGCATCGCCCCGGGACTGACCACGCCAACGCTGACGGCCTGTCCCGATTCTTCCGCTTCAGCGAGGAGAACCCCCAAGTGGATGGGAAGTTCTCCCCGCCTTTCAGCTGGGGGGGGGCACGTGTGAGACCGGCCTTGTGGCGTGGACCCTCCCGACCAGTAAGCAACCCTGCAACCACACCTGATCCCCGGTATCACAGACTTCCGGCCACCATGGCCCAGTAAACCCGATGGCCGGCCGGGGCCCCAGCAAAACCCAAGACACTACCACGCATGCCCGGCCGAGGGAGAGAGAAACCCCCAAGAGAAACCGGGAGACGCCGTCCCTGTCACACCTCTGACCTCCTCCCCAAGGAGGGTTTCGATCGGCCACCAGGCCCCCGGTGAGCGGGCGCCTCGCATGCTGGGCATCTGGTGTCCCTCCCAGACCAACCTGAACAGATCAAAGGGGCCGAGCGGCAGGAAATCCCAACACACCGCCCCCAGGCACCAAGACCCCTCTCTGCGAGGACTCCGGACTTCAAAGAGGAGGGGGAGTATAACAAGGGGAGCTGAAGGGACAGGCGGCAGAGAAGACCTGGACCTACGAGAGCCCTGCTGACGCTGTCGCGGCTCCCCGAACTCTGAACCATCTGAGCCCTGCTGACGCTGTCGCGGCTCCCCGAACTCTGAACCATCTGAGCCCTGCTGACGCTGTCGCGGCTCCCCGAACTCTGAACCATCTGAGCCCTGCTGACGCTGTCGCGGCTCCCCGAACTCTGAACCATCTGAGCCCTGCTGACGCTGACGCGGCTCCCGAGAATCTGAAACCACCTGTGCCTGCTGAGAGACTCGCGGCGCTCCTACCCAGAAGGATCGGCGGAGATTGCCGAGTGAACCCAAATCCCCCAGCTCGAGGATTGAGAGCTGTGCGTAGGATACTCCGCAGAGACACTGAACTTAAAGACTGTCCCGCTACCCCAATACCCCCATCACAAAACCACCGCCGCTTGTGGCATTGACCCAACAGCGGTATCACGGGTCATAAAGATCCCCTGAAACTATCGATAAAGTATACTGTCTTACTAAGAACTACTGTGTGGTGTCCCTCTGTCAAAGAGTGTAAGCTCAGCGTGTACAAGCCTAGGAACGAGACCCTTCCAGGAAGGGCCGCCCCGCCATTGCTCGGCCTAACTCTGGGAGAGGTGGGTCAAAGGGTGGTCAGGAACGTATTCTGAAGCCCCCCGGAGAACGCCCTTCCAACACATATTCTTCGGTATGTTGTTCTTGTCGGTTATCCCCTGGGAGCCCGTCTACTGGGTGCCGAGACAGGAAGTCCGCAGGGTTCTTGGCTCCAGGTCTGTACTCTATGTCCATTTGGTAGTGTTGTAGTTGTATTGCCCATCTTTCGATCCTGGGCGGTGGATGTGGAACAGTGCCTCTGAATAGCGGAAGTAGTGGATGTCCGCAGATGTATAGATGAAAATGGTCACAGGCCCACTTGACGGCTAGTGCCTCTCGTTCAATTTGGGAGTAACGAGCTTCTGTTGGTGTTAACGCTTTGCTTGCGAAGGCCAAAGGAACCCACTTCCCTGGCTCCACTTCTTGAGCAAGGAGGGCCCCTAGCCCCACGGGGCGGGCGTCCACTACTACTTCCGTGCGTCTTGCCATGTCAAAGTAAGCCATGGTGATTTTGCTCAACAGGGTCGACTTGACTTTTTGGAATGCTTCTTCCTCTTCTCTCCCCCATTGCCACGCTGCGTCCTTTTTGGTGAGGGCCTTAATGGTTCAGCTACCGTGGCTAGGTTTGGTATGAACCATCCACAGTATGTGGCCATGCCCAGAAAGCTCCGAACTTCTGATGCCGTGTTAGGTGCTGGTGCTTGCTGAATGGCTTGCGACTTCCTGGGGTCTACCTGCACTCCCTCTTTGCTGAACACTTAGCCAAAGAATTCAATGGACCTTTGGAAGAATTGACATTTGTCCTGGTGGAGTGTTACGCCATGGTCCACTAAACGTTGCAGAGTGGCTCTAAGCTGACAATGGTGTTCTTCGAGTGTGGCTGAGTGAATAAGTATATCATCACTGACGTTGAGGACTCCCTGAAGCCCTGATAGCATCTCCTGGACGGCGTTTTGAAAGATTTCTGCTGCCGAAGATATGCCGAAATGTAATCTTTTATAGCGGCATAGCCCCAGGTGAGTCAAGAAGGTCGTAATGTACCTACTTTCCTCTGCCAGTTTCAGCTGGTGGTACCCTGCGTTGAGGTCAAGTTTAGAAAACCAGCGGGATCCGTTTAAATCTGCCAGTATGTCGTCAACCATTGGGGTAAGGTGTCTCTCCCGCTTTATTGCTTGATTTGGCATACGCATGTCAATGCAGAGACGTATCTTCCCTGGCTGTTTCGGTTTCTCGGCTATGACCATGGGCGACACCCATGGCGTCGGCCCTGTGATCTTTTTGATTACTCCCTGCTTCTCTAGATTTCGCAGTTCTTGCTCGACGAGTGGCCTGAGATGGAAAGGTATACGACGATGTCGCAGGGAAATTGGCTTTACTGCTTTGTAAATGTGCAACTTCACGGGGTCTGGTTTCATACATCCAAGGCCTTTGAAGAGCTGTGGGAAGAGCTCGAGTATACCGTCGGCCTGTATGGTCTTGACCGCGTTGGCAAATGTCACTAGCCCGAGATCTTCTGCTGTGTGACTGCTCACTAAGATGTCTGCTTCTCGGTCTATGATGTGGAACGTCGTGGTGACCTCTTGAGTGTCCGACTTGAATTGCACCATCATCTTCCCTTTGAGGGGTAGAGGCATCTGACTTCCATACGTCAGGATTTTTACGTTCGATAGGATTAATGTCGGTCTCGGCTTTAATTGTTTATACTGCTAGCAACCCATCACATTTACGGAGGCCCCTGTGTCAGTTAGAGCCGTTACTAGTGTTCCTGCAATTTCAATGGCGCACGTCGGTTGGGGCCTCCGTCTTCTCTTCAGGTCACTTGCAAAAGGTATCATGTAAGCTTCTGCTTCGTCTTCTGTGGACGAGTCCTCTAGGTATTGCCTCCGACTAGCTGGGATTTTCGCCCCTTTAGGTTTGTCCGCTTCCTCGAGCGACAGTTGTCGTACTGACTTGGACGGCGGACGTCTTCCTCGAGCTCCTCTGCATCGGGCTCCTTCTCTACAGACTCTTGCATAGTAATTAGGAATACCGCATTTAGAGCACGTCCGACCTTGAGCAGGGCATTCTTCGGGTGGATGTTCTTCGTTACCGCAGTAGCCACAACGTGACCCATGTGGGTTTCTGTTCACCCATCGTTCTCGGGTGCCTCTGGCTGGGGTTCGTATTGCATCTGCTCGTTCAGTCTTTATTGTTACTGGCTTTTCCGCTTGTTGGGCTAGCGCGGCGTCCATCACGGTAGCTCTGGCATGAGACAGTTCATGTGACCTTGCTAGGATAAGAATGTCTTCTAGGGTGATTCCTGGCTGTCGCAGTATGAGGGTCCGAAGATGTTTGTTGCTGCACCCTTGGATCGCTTGGTCTCTTACTTCCTTGTTCGGGCCATCGTCTGTGCATGTACTGGCCAATTCTCGCAGCCGAGTATGAAAAGCGCCCATGGTCTCGCCCTCTCTATGACGTGCTTGACGGAGTTTAAAACGCTCGTAATCCGGGTTAGGTTGTGGGTCAAAATGGGCATTTAACGCCCTGACAGCTGCGTCGTAGTCAGTGGGAGAGCCGGTGTCTGGAAGGTGTGCAAATAGTTTGTATATTTCCTCCCCACCAAAATGAAGCAACAGCAACCTCTTCACTGCGCCATCTGTCTCACGAGTGGCGGTAAAGTAGTTGTTGAGCCTTCCAATCCAAATTGTCCACC
Source organism: Triturus cristatus (assembly GCF_964204655.1). Taxonomy (NCBI): domain Eukaryota; kingdom Metazoa; phylum Chordata; class Amphibia; order Caudata; family Salamandridae; genus Triturus; species Triturus cristatus. The sequence goes on along the minus strand of NC_140591.1, from coordinate 335,784,291 downwards.
TCGGAGATGCTGTCGCTGGATCGATGAGCTCGCTGAACGGAGGCAGTGCTGTGATTTGCACGTGTTGCGACGTCGGCTGCGCGATTGGCTGTGCAGGAGGCGCATTCTGTTGGGCCACGGGCACGGCTGCCGCCGCGGGACCTGACATGGTGATGCCTTGGTGGTGTGGGCGGAACAGGACCTTCCACTGGGGTTGACCACTGCTCCTTTAACGCTAGGTGAGGCATGTGGGGTTCAGCAGGCTACCTCGGGGCCCCTCCTTCACATAAACTGGGATCGCCCTGGAAAACTGCAGCAATTCTGGATTGTGTCCCCCTCACCGGCCTGGGAGTATGATCAAGTGAGTGCCCGTCTCTGTGGTTACCCAGGATGCAGTCTCTTCCATGCAGGCTGGTAAGAGTTTTTTTTTCTCCCAGGGATGATTGTGCAAGGAGTTCTAGGCCAAACGCTGCAGGTTACATTTGCACCATCACAGTAGCATTGAATTATTGGCTGCACGCGGTACCTTCATCAGCTAGCAGGTGGCGAGCGCTTCTCAATGCCAATCGGGAGACTCAGGCTGTCGGGCAGGCCGGTGCGCGCACGCACCCTGCGATGTTGAGCAGTGACGTTAAGGCAGAGCAGTAGGTGCTCCGGGTACACCAGTGGGCTGCAATTGATCTGGGCTGTTGGTGACACTCAGGGCAGCGCCGCGGCGGTCAGACGCGGCAGGCCTTCTTCACCGCAAGCATGCGGCTGCGCTACGGGATGTAGCGGGACTCCAGCAGCCCTCCGCTTGGACGACAGCACCCAGACAACGGAGTTGGTCGGCGGCACACGATGGTAGGCAGCACGCGATGGCCACAGTACCCGCCCTCATCGCCAGTGTGACGTTCTCGAAGTGACAACGCCTGATTTGCGGCCTGGTGCTAGGAAGACACAAATTAGAGACACACACACATTGGTAGCCTAGTATGGGCAGGAAGTCCTGTGCGACCTCCGCCCGTTTATCTATGCTCTCTGGCCACGCCTGGCCAGAGAGTGTTACAAAGTAAAGATGCTCTTCAGGGCAATGGGGCAGTGGAGTGGGATAACAACTAGACTGCTACATCTGGGACGCATTCTGGAGTGGGCAGAAAATGTCAGTGACTGATTTTAAGCAGATGAGCTTCCTTGCCTTTGGCTGCCCGTCGTTGCGGGCTTGTAATTCCTGTCTTGAATTCAGGAGGAGTGGGCCGTGGGTGCGCACTGGCTGTTTATTTTATTCATTCCACTTATGTAGCGGTCTTAGGTCCAAGGAAGGTGTGAGGGTGCTATTGTTGGTTGCATTTGTAAAATCAGGTTAACTAGACCCATTGCCAATCTGTGTGGGGCCACGTGATCACTTGTTCTTTCATGCACGGGGGTAGGAGTGATACTGTCATTTTGAGGTATCCCATCCTACGTGCAGGAATACCCACTCCCTCCACCCCATGGCCTGTGCAGTTTGTGCCATCTGCTGATCTCTTACGGACCAGAAAACAGGCGCAGGCTCTCGTGCCACTGTGGGGTCACAACGGACATCATAAACTGCCTGGGTATCAGAGGCTTATTCGTGGTCAAGTTCAAAGGGCTTCGTCAATCAGACCTTAGCAAAGGCTGCATTTCTCTTCTGGGCAGCCAGCTCAGACAGTTGGAAGGAAACTGAGGTCTACTGATGCCTGTGCGAGATACCGACCCGGGTCACCATTTTGCCCCAATGAAGGAGAGCTACCAGATGTCAGAGATGGTCCCTGGTGACGAGCGTTGGGAAGCCCTTGTGGCTGGGACCAATCCGAGTGTGGCTCGGCAGTGACGTCTGGGGAATCCCTCGAGGCTGGACCAATACCAGCGTGGCTCAGCGATGACGTTTTCAGAATCTGCGCACCGCAACGCTAGGCGCAAGAGCGCGCGCACGCCACACCAAGACATGTGTTTTGAATGATCACGCACGCATCTGTGCACGATAATTCAAAACACATGGCTCCCATGCGGGTAACCACAACCAATAGGCCTTGGGCAGAGCAATGCGCCCGCCTTTGACCAATTGCGTGCTGTCTTTGTTAAAAAGATGCACGCTGTAGGAAGGTGGAATCTGATTGGATGGTTGCCCCCACTTTTTTCCTGGTGTTTGAATGGTTTTTGACTAGTCTGGCTGGGATCCTGCTATCCAGGACACCGGCCTATCTGCTTACTCCCTTAAATGACTGGTGTGCATATTAGATGCACTAGTGATTGGATACTGTGGTACCTTATGAGCCCCTAGCATATGGTACCTTAGGTACCAAGGGCATAGGTACTTCACAGGCCTACCAGGGGTTGAAGCATGTATTATGCCACCCCTGGGAAGCAGACTAAATCTGACACCACAGGCCTGCTACTGCAGCCTGGGTGAGGTAGTGTTAGCACTCCTCACTGAGGTATAGGTTCCCTATATCTCACCATACACGCACAAATAAACCTATCAGTCACCCCTAAGGCAGGCCCTATCAATCCTGAGGGCAGGGTGCCTGGTTTACAATGTGAGGGGGTGCCTCTGTATGAGCAGGGCCCCTCTGCAGCTGGCAGAGTCTGTTCTCTGTGGCTGTTTGTGGATGCGGTTAAACCATAAACTCTTAAGTGCATTATAACTTACCGGTAAATGCTAACTTTGGAATGACTATGACTGCATAAAAACATGTCATGTTTGGAGTCAAAGAACTTGGAATCATACCCCCACACCGGTAACTGGTGTGGGAGTATGATACCACCCTTCTAGAGGGGAAGACATGTACCTACTGTGGAAACACGGTAGAAATCTGAAAGAGCCTGGCATCGCAAAATGGATGCCACCAGCACAGACACTGGGCTGCCCTCCTGCTGCTGACTGAAACTCGCAGTGGAGGAGACCCAACAATAGGCATCCTGTCACAGGGAGGTGTCACCACCTTCCAGACAGTATTTAGTGTATTGGGGCTGGGTGGGTGCACTCCTAGATTGCTTTGAAGTCCTGCACTGGGGGAGCAGTAGGCTCCTCTGTGCATATGCCAGCTCAAACCGGTTCAGGGGCTACCTGCCCCTGCTCTGGCGTGAAACTGGACAAAGGGAAGTGGGTGTAACCACCCACTCCCCTGACCCTCCGATAGGAATGGTCAAAGAGCTTTCCTTTAGTATAAGATAGGGAAACCTTGCCATTGCAAATCAGATATCCCTGGACGACACTCTACAAGAAGAATCCTGGCCCTTCGACGTTCCACTACCTTTGGAAGACTGAAGAATCTCCCTTGGAGTCAAGGAGTGAAACTTGAATCAACGGTCGCAAACTTTCCCGCTCCCGCTGGAGTCCGAAGTCCCTGCAGCCCCGGAAGTAGATTTCCTGACTTCTCGACGGCCATTGTGTGTCCCCAGCAAAGCTGAGGCGAGTGGACCCCACGAGTGACGAGGAACAGCAATACCTGGGTACCGTGCACTATTGTCAAGTGCAACCCCTTCACGACGTTCTACGAACTTGTGCATTGGACCACATGTGGTCCGGACACTTCTCCAGTCTTCACAAGCAGCAAAACCTCTTCGGCTTCCATTGAAAACGACGACGCAACCCGACACCAAAAGACACCTATGCACCCGGCTTCCCTCGGTGGGGTAACTCGTGCACTCCAGTGCTCCTGTGCATGTTGGCCCTCGAACTACTTACCTTGTAAGTGGCTTGCTTGTAGACTATCTAGAAGTACCCTTCAACTTTAAAAATCCAACCGCAGCTTTCTCCATTGAAATCAATAGGGAACCCGCGACTGTGTTCTCACACTGCACGCGTCTCCCGTGGGTACTTTACTTACCTGCCGTGGGTGGATTAGTGAGTCCCCAGCGATTCTAGAGGCCCTAGGCCTTGTCCCCTTGCAAGTCGACATTCCTGAACCTCTTTTTTAGTATATGGTCTGGTACACCACTAGGGCCCCAGCCATATTTGTGCTTAACTTATTGTGAAACGTTGATATTTGCATATGTTCCTGACTTCTAATCTCATAAAGAGATTAGTAGAGTGTGTCTAGTAATAAATACATATATATTTGATATATATACCTGTGTGGTGTCCTTTCATTTGGTAATTCAAGAGATTAAAAGGTAAAACAAGCTGCTTTACGTTGCTCTAGGATACCAAATGGGGATGATGAACGGAGCGTTTGAGCAAATCAAACACTCACCCCCCGTCAAATGATCTGGGTTTAATCCATCTTCATTCTTTAGCTCACTCCACAACCCCAGTTCAGACATGGCCATATGCAAATCAGTCTGACCCTGTGCCTCATGGGACCAGTCCAGCCTGAACTGCCAAGCCATGTCTTCCCTGGATCGGAAACAAGCATCCTGGGACCGGTTTCGGGTTCATAACCCTCATCAGCCAGGCTATCTTGAATCCAGTGGCAAAGTGAGCAAGGGACCCACGTCTGGGTATACCCTGCCAACTTAGGGCGAACAAAGTGATACCAAAGGGGATGATGGGCGGAGCATTTGAGCAAATCAAACACTCACCTCCAGTCAACTGATCTGGGTTTAATCCATCATCATTCTTTAGCTCACTCCACCACCCCAGTTCAGACATGGCCATATGCAAATCAGTCTGACCCTGTGCCTCATGGGACCAGTCCAGCCCGAACATTCCTCTGAGACTTAGTCTAAAGGCTGCTCTCCACAGCTACCACTAGGATAGCTTTCTTTAAAAGGTTGTCTTGAACCTATCTACCATAAGAGTCAAATTGGACTGGTGCAAGGTGGCCACTATAACTAGTGACCAGCATATGCCAGGCCAACTTCTCACACACTCATAGGCCAATAGCCTGGGACAAAACAAAAAGCACATGCACGAGTGTGTGCGAGCGTGAGGTGAGATGTAAAAAGCCCTTACATAAAGTCTTCGCCAGAACAGCGCAAGCGCTGTTACAGGCTCGACCTAAAAATGGCACATGAGCTTTACGAATTTGCATAAGAAATAAACACATTTGATTAATTTTATTACCTGCATCTAAATAACACGTTCCATAAGCACATTAGATAGATGAATAATTGTCAGCTGCACAACACAAGTTATTCAAGGTAATGTTTACATTTGCTGTCTACATTATTTGATCCATGTTACATTCAAATGGCCTAGAATACATCTCGTTTCCTGTTATTACATCTCAAATTCTAACACTTCATGTTATGACAACAAAGGATTTTAGACGGATGCGGACAACACGTGTGATTATAATGCACCCCTACAAATATGTGTTTTCAGCTACATCGCCCTCAACTGCTGATGTCACCGCACACTGGATAGAAAGTAAGTTTGGTTCTCAATGTCATGACATCAGTAATGCAGCTGTGTCGCTGATGCCTGATTGCCACAAGTTGTACAATATTTTCAGAATGAAGTGTCACTAGATCCATGCTGTGGTGCTCAGATACCAGTTACTTATATGGCTCAGATAGCACACATGCTGCATGTTGGGTGCTTCCTGGAGGTGTAGTTATTTAATGATGTTTAATCACTGTGTGCACTTATTTTAAAGTGTTTTATTCTTTCTTTTCAGGAGGTCCAAAAGGAGGCATCTATGCTTTCCATGTTGATGGACTTAAGTGGCTTGATTCCAGGTCTTTTGGTGACCCTGGCCATCGTTGCCTATGGTGACCGACATGGACGCAAAACATCCTTATTTTTGCCCACTCTAGGAGGCTTTGTGACATCTGCCTTTTACTTTGCAATATCTTACTTCTCCTGGCCTCTTTATATTTTATATATATCATCCGTACTTACTGGGTTTCTTGGGAGATTCGGAACTTTTCTTGGTGGATGTTTTGCATATGCAGCAGATATAAGCCATGGTGCAAAACAGAGGACTCTACGTATAGCTCTGATTGACATGATTCTTGGAGTGTCAAGTGGATTAGCTGGCATAGTCTCAGGCTATTTCATTGAAAGTGTTGGTTTTACGTGGCTGTTTGTCACAACCTGTGCAATTCACTTTGTTAATATGGTCTACATAATTTTCTTCCTTCAAGAATCTGTAAAAATATCAGAATCACAAGCAAATGTATTCAGCGGTGAAGGCTTTAAAGAGGTGTTTGCTAGTGTGTACCTACTGTTTAAAAACGCTTCCTGCAGAAAGCGATCTTTGATCATCTCAATGCTTTTTGCTTTCATGTCGTACACGTTTGGACAGTTTGGGGCTTCTTCCATCTTAACTCTCTACCAGTTGGCCTCTCCTCTCTGCTGGGATGCAGTACTTATTGGATGGGGTTCCTCATTGAGTACCTTTGCATTTGTGACCAGTTTCCTTGGAGTGTTATTTTTCACCAAGTTCCTGAGGGAACCATACATTATCTTCATTGGCCTCTTTTCCTGGATCACTGGAATGCTCATGACAGCCTTTGCCAAAACAACACTGCTAATGTTTCTAGGTAAGTTAATTTCAGATCCGTAACCTCCTTTGATTCATAACATAATATTATAAGTCACATGGATAGATGTTTTTGAATGGTTAACCAAGAGTAAGGTTTGCATTGGTGACTAGGATACTGAGGTAGTTATTCTGAAAATGCATTCCCTCATTATGGCACACGCCCACATGTCTAAGAAGAACCATGTTATGGCCTGGTGTTATAGGGCAGAGTTGAACAAGTTGAGGCTGGCCAGGAAGGATAGTGAGGGAAGAGAGTGATAAGTGGTACAAGTAAGATTTGTTTAAAAGTGTGTCATGAGAGATGTTACACTTGGAGACTTCAGTTTGTTGGTTTGAGAGTGAAAGTTGAAAGGACCTGCTGATTCGTCCTGAGTCTGGGCTGTCCCCCCCACTATGGCATTGTGGGTAAAATATATACTTTTAAAGCTTTTTGTCAAGAGAAACTCTGACCTCACTTGAGGGCCTCAAACCATGAGGTTAAAACTGTATGAGCACCCAATACCAACCAAGATGCACCAACTGTTTGAGTTATTTCAGTGCAATCTCTAAATGCATGCTCACATACACAAGGCCTAGCTACTGGGTAGGATACCATATATACTCTCCTCCTGAAATGAGACCTACTCCACCACTTGCAGCCTCAAAACTCTGTATAAATGTTCCTGAATACGGGCAGAAATATTGTTTGTTGAAGTGAATATCCAAATAATCCAAGCAAAGCGGTATGGAAGAAATCTTCTTTATTGAGAGAAAGTAGCCAAGATGTAGAGCCCATCGACCAGCATCCTTCCAGCTCTGCTGTTCCCACTTCACTGCCTAATAGACAACTGTCTTCCAAAGCTGGAATGCAGAACCTGGAACCACGCTTAAAAGATGCACTGTCAAGAACAATTCACGTAGAGATTACTGAATAAAGAATGCTGAACATAGAATACAGAATGTGCAACATAATTCCTAAAATTCAATTTCTTGAAGAGGATCGGGGGACGCCGCAAGTTCAAATGTATTTCTGGTAGCAGAGAAAATATTGTAATTACATTTTTCAGATGAGCCTAGTATTGTCCTGGAAAGATTCAATTTTTATTCAAGAAAACAGGCTATTGGTGAGAATTTTGACCAATACGTTGCTGCTCTTAGAATTTTGACTAGCAATTGTAAATTTGAGAATGCCAAAGATCAATATTTACGAGACCAGATTGTCTTGAACTGTCTTCTAAGAAGGTCCAGGAACATCTTCTGTGATGCCCCAATCCTACTCTTGACAAAACTGTAAAAATTGTTAAAGGTATCGAGCGTTCATTAGAGTCAGTGAAAGTATTATCTAGTGCATCATGTGGGTCAGAAAATATGAGTGTGAATACGGTTAGGAAAGTGCAGGATAGTCACAAAACGAATAGAATTATTAAGACCAGTGAGTGTTATAGATGCGGTTCGTGTAGTCATTTGGGTTATAATCCCAATTGCCCAGCTCATGGAAAACAATTTAACAAGTGCAAGGCAACAGACCATTCATGAGAGCATGCAAGAATGGTGACACAGTTAAAGTGAATTGCGTTCCGGAAGTGGAACAGCATTTCATGCAATTAGATGAAGAAATTAATACCAATACAATTTTAACATTGGGAACTAATCAGCAGGCAGTAAGTGGGCAGTCACATTACGGAACATATCAGCTGAGTGCATGTGTACCGGAAAATTGACATAATGCTGGGTTGGTTGCTAGAAAGAATGGTCCGTTTTGCAATGTCAAAATCAGGGAAGTTGGACTAAGGGGGATGTATGTCGTTACAACGCACACTTTTACAACGCATGCACTTACAACGCATTTTTTACAACGCAAAATCCATTACAACGCATTCCATTACAGCACATGACACTACAACGCATTTTTAAAAACTACCTTTACAACGCATTTCCATTACAACGCATACTACCTTTACAACGCATACCATTACAACGCATAATATTAAATTGCATTTAAGGTAAGTATTAGATAGGATAGGGGTAAAAATTACTTTTCTAACTCCAGGGGGTGCAACAGTAGGGTAAGTGTTGGATAGTATAGGGGTAAAAATTACTATTCTAACTCCAGGGGGTGCAACAGTAGGGAAATTGTTGGATAGTATAGGGGTTAAAATTACTATTCTAACTCCAGGGGGTGCAACAGTAGGGTAAGTGTTGGATAGTATAGGGGTAAAAATTACTATTCTAACTCCAGGGGGTGCAACAGTAGGGTAAGTGTTGGATAGTATAGGGGTAAAAATTACTATTCTAACTCCAGGGGGTGCAACAGTAGGGTAAGTGTTGGATAGTATAGGGGTAAAAATTACTATTCTAACTCCAGGGGGTGCAACAGTAGGGTAAGTGTTGGATAGTATAGGGGTAAAAATTACTATTCTAACTCCAGGGGGTGCAACAGTAGGGTAAGTGTTGGATAGTATAGGGGTAAAAATTACTATTCTAACTCCAGGGGGTGCAACAGTAGGGTAAGTGTTGGTTAGTATAGGGGTAAAAATTACTATTCTAACTCCAGGGGGTGCAACAGTAGGGTAAGTGTTGGATAGTATAGGGGTAAAAATTACTATTCTAACTCCAGGGGGTGCAACAGTAGAGTAAATGTTGGATAGTATAGGGGTAAAAATTACTATTCTAACTCCAGGGGGTGCAACAGTAGGGTAAGTGTTGGATAGTATAGGGGTAAAAATTACTATTCTAACTCCAGGGGGTGCAACAGTAGGGTAAGTGTTGGATAGTATAGGGGTAAAAATTACTATTCTAACTCCAGGGGGTGCAACAGTAGGGTAAGTGTTGGATAGTGTAGTGTAATATTATGCGTTGTAATGGTATGCGTTGTAATGGTAGTATGCGTTGTAATGGAATGCGTTGTAAAGGTAGTTTTTAAAAATGTGTTGTAGTGTCATGTGTTGTAATGTCATGCGTTGTAATGGATTTTGCGTTGTAAAAAATGCGTTGAAAGTGTAGTGCGTTGTAAAAGTTGCGTTGTAAAGGTTGTTCCCCGACTAAGGGTAATGGTGGACTCAGGATCATCAATTACGATGTTATCTGAAAGATCTTTTAAGCCAGATTGGTACAACAACTTACTCAAGAAACCAGATTTAAGGGCTATTGTTTTCAGAAATAGCAACAGTAGGATATTTGGGGGAAGTTTTACAACTTTTGTGCAGGGAGATCTTTACTAAAATGTAAGTTCCATTAATGGCAGGGACAGTATGGGCTGGGTCGATCAAGGAAGGCTAGGCATTGTATTGAGACCAGGCACTACTGTTCCTGTTATGTTAATTGAGTCTAGTGATGAGGGTATAGATCAGAGTCTATAAAAGTACTCTACCATTTTTCTGACGGCACGGTCGAGGGTTCGAGCAGGAAATAATTTCAAAGCAAGATGTTGTCCGGTTAAGCACAAGGTAAGGGATGTTCCCTTATCTGTGAGAGGAGATTGAAGGAATTATCTTGACCAGTTGTGTATGGATAAGATTGTTGAAACAGTCAATGGACCTGAGTGGATCAGTGCTGTTGTTATAGCTAAAATAAAAATGGGCAGATACGTCTGTGGCCGGACTTGCGTTTACTCAACAAAAATATCATAATGTCATCCACTACCTAAATTAATGAATTGCTGTCTACATTAGAAGGTGCAAGGGTTTTTAATAACATTGATCTCAAAGTGGCCTACCACCTGGTACCCCTGAAAGCTGAGTCACAAGCCCTAACTTTGTATATCACTCCGTTTGAGGCTTATAAGTACTTAACGCTTGCCATTTAGTTTAGCATCAGGGGCCAACATATTTCAAAGAATACATACTTGGGTGTACCAATGCCAGAGCGGCTGGTCTGTCTAGACTTCCTACTCAAGATCAAGAAGGATTACCTAACAAGGAGCTAATAGGTAATGAGTGTGTTGTGGCCAGCATGGATGTGGTGGTCAGTTGTCAGGGCACCGTTTCAGAGCAGGAGTGGAACAAGGCTTGTGAGGAGATGTGATTTTCCAGAAAGTTAAGCAAGTTGTACAACAAAAACACTGACAGGTCAAACAATTTGAAGGTCAAACAATTTAGAGGAGACATATTGTTTTAATTAGATAGCTGATCAACTTACAGTTCAGACAGGCATGTTATTACGTGCTGGAAAAGTTGTTTAGCTAAATATTTGAGGTTGAAAGTGATTGGTTTCGCTCATAGGGTACATTTGGGTTCTACAGTCACTAAGAAGACCTGGAAATGCTGTTTTTGGGGGCCCTACATGGTTGTTGGTGGCCCTACATGGAACGCACAATACAGAATGTGTAACTTCATACATAATAAGAATACCAGTGTTGTTTTAATACAATGCTGATGCACTTGTGTGGGTGCATCAACACTAGATCCATTGCACAAAGATTTGTTACTCTACTGTGCCATGCCTGAGGTTTTTTCAATGAAATTCTGACAACCAGGTATCAAAATATTGAATGCAAAAGTGTTTTATGTACCTTGGTTCCATGCCTGATGGTTTACATTTGAATTAGAAACAATATCTACCCACAACAATGCACTGAGTTGGCGCTGCTTTTATGCACTTTTGACATGCTCTTACATGTATACTGGGTCCTTCTACTGGGTATAATGCAGTAGTGAAACATGCCAGCCGCTAAAACATGTAATCAATCAAAGAGAACCACCGTAAAGGGGGTTTCTAAAATTAGGTTCTTACTGTATTAAGGAAGTGTGTTTCTCATCCTGGAGTGGATGCACGCAGGGTTTGCTTAAATACCCCTCACACACCTAAAAGGCCCTTGGTGTCATGCTTCATCATAGGGGTCTTCCCGTCCCGCTGCGGGACGGGGCGTGCTACGATGTGCGGCTAAGCGGGAGCACTGTTCTTACAGTACTATGTGTGGTGTAAGGGTAGTGAGAGGAAGGGTCTGGAGTGAATATAGAAAGTGATTTCAAAAGGACAATGTGCGGATACTCCTACAAAGTCAACATGTTTCGAACCAAAGGCTTCTTCATCAGGACTGAAAGATCCCCTCAGTACTCACTATGTTGATGTCAGATTTTAAATTGTGCTATATACAAATGTGAAAAAGGTTGAAAAAATGCAGGAATCTCATGCACTTATATACGATACCTAATCTAGAATGATAATCTGAAAGAGAAAGTACAATTATTTGCGCCTTCCTATGCGCAAAAAAAGCAAAACATGTGAAGAAAATATATACAAGCGCCACAAGGTGACTGTGGTGTATTTACTACTACTGATACAGTGATCTATCAGTACAATGACCTGTGGGGAAAGAAAAGACGTACGAGACACACATACATATAACGGAAATCACACATTCTATTTTTGTGACTAGAGTAATTGTTCGAAGTTTTGTATGTAAATGATGTCATCATACACTGGTCAATACATACTATGTAATGTAGGAGATAATGCTCCATGAGCCTCTGTAACGGGTAGGGAAGGGTGTCGCCCACTGAACTCTGTTAATATAAAGTTGGAATAATATAAAGTTGGAAAAAGCAGACTATTTTGGTAATTGCTGGCCGATTTCGAGCGCCTGCAACACAAGGGTACTTTTGATGGCCATGCCGTACTTACGTCTCGGTCAACACTGCCTCGCTCCAAATGTCGCCAACCCACGGCTCCGTGGTAAGAAAGAAGACCGCGGGAGGCTCTATTTATGCTGCCATTTAATTGGTATGAAATTATTGCACCTGTGAAGAGAAACGTCCCATACACAACCGGAACTAAAACCTCTATTAGTTCCTGTTTGTCATCCAGGCCGCGTGCACTAGAGCGCTGTGGCTCATACCCAAAGAGCGGCGGAAGTGAGTCAAAAGCCAGGTACTGTGCTCGCAACTAGAGCGCTGTGTTGTAGAGAAAGGCTCAATGATGGAGATAGAAGAGTTGCGGTGCCATGGACCCGTGTGGGTCCCTGAGAGTCTTGAAAAAAGACGCTAATAGTGTTTTATTATGAGGAAATGGCACATGAAATTAATACCAATATATATATAGACACTGTGCCTATGATAGAATTGTTATTGTATTCAATGGAGTGAAAGATATCCCCACCTATGGCGGAGGATGATGGTTGACATATGCTTGGATTACAAAGTTGGCGACCAGTTGTCCTAATTTATCAAAAAACACCATAGTGTGATCAGGTGCATTTTATGAGCAAATTATTATTGCTTAAAACTGCAAAATAGGGTGCGTTAAGTCAACCTTATTGCATAAGCAGGTGTGGTGGTCAAAGATCGACCCTGTGAGACCACTCAAGGGGTGTAGGAGCGTAATGGGGTGATGCTTACTTAATACCCCGAGTACCAATAACTCATGTGGTCTAGAAACCCCTTCCGCACTCAAATAAGGTTGCATGATTCTGGGAAAGAAAATAGAAGGGACTTAGTTCTCAAGATAGTTGGCCCAAGGTATGTCATCGTTGAGGCCAGTGACGTTGGTTCCCATCGTTGTTCTTTTTCTAGCAAGTCTCTTTTGTTGTCGATTTGTTCAATTACAGTCCACCTTAAATCATCCACGGTGTGGGCCATGGCCAGATAGTGACTCGCCATTTTGGTGGTACTTTTTTTACAGCGTACATTACTTTTATGTTCGCCTATGCGGGTTTTTACCGGTCTGGACGTCATGCAGATATATTCCAGTCTGCATGGGCACGTGATGATATACGTTTCTGCTGTTACAATTAGTAAATGTTCTTTGCTCCCAGACCGCTCAATTCGTGACTGTGATGTTCCTACTTTTTTTGGTGAGGTTACATGAGCTGCAATTGCCACAGGGGTGGTGGCCTTGTACAGGTGCGAGATTTAGAAAAGGAGGGTCTCTTTCTGGTACCGGTCGCGGTCTTGTGTGGACCAGGATGTCCTTTAAATTTCTACCTCTTCTGTGGGAGATCATCGGTTTGTGTATCGCTTCAATTAAGAGTGTTCAGCAAGGGGCCCACGGTTGCTCTCATTTGCATCCAATGCTTCGGTATCACCTGTGACTGTCTTTCCATTTGCACAAATGTAACTTCTAAGAAATGCAGAGCATTATTTCTAGTGAAGTCTTCTTTAAGGGCAGGATAACTATGTATTCAAGCAGTTTAGTTTGAAGTTTGTAAAGCAGTGAACCTTTTTAAATAGGTAAGTGTCAAGACCTTGCAACAATATTTTGCAGTGTTAACATTGATGGGAGTACCCTTCCATGTTGAGGACACAGTTAATGAAAGTTAAAATGTGGGCGAATGTGCAACTCTTCACCACTTTACAGTTTTCCAGTAACAGGGGCTATAAACCTTATAGGCCCTGCAGTAGCTAGTGTTGGATTTTTTGAATCCCATATCCATCCATAAAAGCTGGCTGCCAGAAGAATAAACAACCTGCTGTTTTCTCCTCCTCTAAAAGCACTTAACTAATTGATTCCACTTGGTCATTAGTCTTTCTTTGTCTTTCCTGCCGGGTTCATTTCCTACTGTATCTGCCTGAGTTCGCACTTGTTTTACAGAACACTGTGGTGTACACCATAAAATAAATGTCACAGCAGGATGTATCTGGATCCATCAAATATCCTAGTTTTACCAAAGGAGTGCTTCTGTTACTTTGAATGGGTGTCATACCATCTGGTTGTTGTGATGGTGGCATACTGATCCTTTTTAATGCAAACCCTGCTTCATCATTGTCCAATATGGAAGACCTGTACCACTCATTGCCAATAGCAATGGCTGTAGCAGTAGTTCCATTGGCGTCTTGCTTTCAATTCAAAGATTAATACAAGTTGTCCGTAAGTAAGACAGTTCAAAGGTGCTAAAGCATGGAGTATAACTTCTCATGCTGCTTCAGATACCTGACCATGCTAAGAGAGCATTGGGCCTCTGATAAATCAATGTATTGCTCATGTTCCTTGCCTTCTGTTAGATGCATAGCTCTAGGGTCATCCATAGAGATTTCAAATGATTGTTTAGAGTGAAATGTCGATATACTATATTTGAAATTAAAGGGATCGGGATCAAAAGCGTTTTGACCAATACACGTTTCATGACTAAGAAATCAATTACAATTTGTTCGTTCTTCAGAATACATAATTAATTTCATCTTGACTATTAAGGGCATGCAAGTACAGTGAACCAACAGTTACATCACAAAGGAATGTGTTATGAAGAAGACAAAAAAGACTAAAAACAAATTTAGAATCAGAAAAAAGCAAACTACATTTGCAAATTGCAGTACAATGAAAAAAGTAATGATAAAGAGCAATAGCATTTAAAACAACAAAAACACATAGTACTTTAAATTTCAGAGAATCGATAAAAAGCTAGGTGAAAAAATTTAGGTGAGCAACCTTTATTGTGAGAATCAGAAGTCGGAAAGTGTTAACATAGATGCAATCATTTTTTTTTTAACATTTAGTGTCAAATTAAATAAATCGACAAGCAAAATCTGATATAAAAATGTGTATGTGGGAACATTTTCAGAAAAACACTTAAAATGTATTATGTTTGTGGGTGTGCTGGCTCTATCATTTAGATAAACTACATATAGTGGTACCCAGTTTGCGGGGTCTGGGATAGTGTTGACATCAAGAACTGTGAGGCAATGTGTCGCTAAATATAAGATTCAAAACAGCATTTCAAAGTACAGTCAATAAAGAAAAGGCTGACACAAAAAGGAAATCCAAGGTCAGTAATTTAAAGAAAACTATGAAGGTATTAAAATATTAACGCACAATGGAGAAGGCGAAATATAGCTTGGTTCAACAAATCAATGATAAAGCATAAAAAACATTTTTCATGAATGCCCTAAGCATTTGAATAGATGCAGCAGTAGGCAAAAATATGGAAAAGATAAAGTTCAGAGTATATCACAAATCGATATTTAATTGAACATGATCTCTAGAAGCTCAAAAAGGAGTCTGGCTCACCCCAAATTCCAGAGTCTTGTTTACTCAATTCCAGCATAGAAAATGATTAAATCCGGAATGTCTGCATGGTGCAAGTAAAAGTATCCTTATGTCAGAAAATCACATTTCAACATTATAAATTCTACATAACCCTCTCTGATTCGCACTAACTCACTACATGAATACTGATTTGCCCCTTTTGACCTAATACCATCTGGATCAGATCTCTTGAATTAATGAAGGAAAAGCCTTGAATATAGTAAAGACTTCCTCTGGATCTCTTCGAAAATGAAAAATCATTGCAAAACAACAGGGCACAATTTGCTGCATGCAGTGTGAAGTAACAGATATTAACACACAATGGACATTATGAAACAGCAGCCATATTTTTGTAAAGATTGAGTCGTGGCTCAACTGAGGCCTAGTTTAATTACTCTAACAGAGAAATTTGTATTAAAGCACATCATAATGATATTGTTACAATTGCAATATCTTTATATTAGTGCACGTATGTAAATAACATGTAGAATATTATTTCACAGTTTTCCTCCTCTGATGATTACCATCATCAAAAACCCAGCAATATTCATAATACAGTATGCCTCTATTTCTGTCTTGTGCGTCTCCATTCTTACAGCATCTACATGTCATTGTAAACTCATGCCTAGATATTTTCCATTTCAAACAAGTCTTTTTTCCTCTTATTTGTAGCGAATGATGATACATACCTTATTCTTACACCCACAATTTATTCCCAATTTAGAAAAGATAATTTCAAAGACTTTTAACAAAACAATAAGAACAACTGTACAAATTAATCATAGGGGTTTCTATTGTGTGTAGCATGCTCCCCCCCCCCAAGTTTTCAAACAATTTACCAACCTTTCTGAATCCCTTTCTAAACTCACCAAACCAAGAATCAACTAATGCCCACAAACCTTTCTCCTCAAGAGCTTTTATTTTACTGGAAATCTCTTGTACCGTCTTCTATGGGAGAAGGATATCTGAAGCAAGGCGGTTTTGCATAGTCATAGCGCGCATAGCCATTTGCTCTCGATGGATTTTAGTTAGTGTTCCTGGGGTATTAGAAGCAAGGCGATATACAGGTATAGATGATTTTCTAATCTTCACTTCATTCCCAGCTACACCAATAGATGGAATCATAGCACTTAGCACTTCCAATCCAATTTGTCCAAATCTTCCCTTCACTCTTTCCAAACCAACAGCATCATTCATTTCATTCACATGGTAAACCCAAGGTAATACTAGAGCAACATAGTGGCTCCCCACACAAATACAGGGTAGGTTAAAATAGGCAGTCTTACCACATACATTATAAATGCCCCTAAATATCAGCTCTCCGCCAACTGAAAACTTATCATCAATAACATTCACACTCACTCTGTCCAACATCTATTTTATTCAACAGATTTCTGAGGTTTCTGACGCACCAAACATCGCACTTTTTTTCATGCTCCATTTTAAGTCTCAGATGCACGTTTGAATTCCTAAATTTCTCTTCTGCTTAAATTTGTGTTCTAATTTCACTCACATCATTCAAATTACTCAGTATGTTCATTCTTCTCTCATATTCCTTCACAAACTCACTCTCTTCTTCACTTACAGTGCATGCATTCTTATTTTTAGTTTGATTAATACTTATGTAAGGTTGTGCGATTGTTTTCAAATGTTTAGAATGAGTCACACAATTCCCAGAATCTTTCGATACAGGAATTATTTTCACTGAAGCATTGAGATCCGAAAGATATGATGATAAAATCTCTTAATTATGAAAAATACCAATAAACATATTACAGGATAATGTTTCACACTCTGCGGCAGAGGATAGTAAATATGTGCATACATAACAGTTCCTTACGTTCATTATACTAACATACTCCCCTAATAAATTTGAATATATATTAACTACCAACTGAGCTATCCCTATGTGTTAACTTTAAGTGTACTATTTCATTGTGTGTGGTAGGGAATCAATCTTGTGAAGGAGAAATATACCCAACGGGAGAAATCAAGTATACCAAACTAAAATGTTTAATATTTTTATTAATGAAAATGTACCAAAAAGTTTAAAACATTTGTTACTAGCCATCTTCTACTGAGAAAAACAAAAGCCCTAACTTCTAAAGGCACAAAATCAGGAATCATACTTTTTGAAAAATAAATGTAACTGTTCCGCTCATTAATTCAGCCCATAGGATTTGGGAAACTCTTTTATCTTGGAAACCTAAGGTACAAAAATAAACAAAATATTGGTTCAGTTCTTCTTTCAGAGTTTCAGCTCAAACAGTAATCCAGGACGTAGCACGACTTCAAGGCAGTTTTTCCCCTTCCATTTCATCCTCATAGATAAACTGGCAACAAACTGTTAAATCATAGATTTCCACATCTGACTCTCCATCTGCTGCAATTGATGCTAGATAAGTCTACTCAGGAGATGTGTGCTTTCTGTTTGCTACTCTTTGTCTTGTCCATCTTTTGACTACAGGTGATTCACTCTCATTATTTTCACATTCCAATTCAATTGTCTTGAACTCTTCTCTAATTGATTCTCGGAGTGTTCCAGTGCAATCTTTTGCTGATTCTCACCGTTTGAGCCCACTTGCCTCCTCGATGCACATTGTCAACTTGTGTTTCTTTACTGGTGACTACTGCTGAATCTTCTCCACTCGTGGAGTGGCGTGTGCTCTGATTGGCATCAACAACGTGATAAATTGTCAACTGCTTTCCTTTGGGGCTCTTGTCAATTGAATTTTCTGCTTCACTTTCTCACAAAATGGTATTTCTCTCTCAGTTTCTTCTTGTTGTTCATGATCTTTCAATACTTCTCCATTTCAATTTGGTGACCTTCACCAAGGTATTCTTCTCACCCTCTGGATCCACAAAGCTAACTCTAACTTTTCACTTTGACTCACTGGTTGTTGTCACCACGTCTTCATCTGTAGTGTTCACTCTCTTTGCGTGAGCTGCATGGATTCACTGTGAAATACCAGCACACTTCACAGCAGTATTAGCCATAACTATTATGTGATGTGGCCCTTTCCACCGTGGTTCTAGGCAGTATTTGTGAACATATTTCTTCACAAGGACCCAATCTACAGGCTGCAGTGCATGGCACTGGAGTTCTTTTGTTGATGGTGTTGACAAATTCAACTGATGAGAAATAGATTTTTACCACATAAGCCAGACCTTTACAGTAATCCAATATAATGTCATCACTTATTGATAGAAGTGCTGCTGCAGGAAAATAGGGGATTTGCATAGCCCTGCCCATAAAACGTCATGCAGCAAAAGACTATTCTTTTGGTTTGGAGTACTTCTAATGATCATTAGTACAAGAGGAAGAGCATCTGACCAATTCAGTTGTCGAAGAACATACTTAAGGAAGCTAGGCCTTAATGGTACCATTCATCTTTCCAACCACACCTGATGCTTGTGGTCTGTAACTGCATGAAAGTGTTCGTTAATTTGCAATGCCGTACACAGTAGCTTTACAATCGCAAATCAAACAATCTTTATTGGGCTAAAATCCATAAACAACATGTACATACATTATGGAAACGAGAATATTTTTCTAATAAAATCATTTAAAATTCAATACAATAGAGAAAATATTCAAAAAGATTCATTCTGTTTCACAGTAAAAAGATGTGAGCAGGAATATACAGGTTATCCATTCGGGTGGTCTAGCTTGATTACTCTTAACAAACATTTTATTTGACCTCATAGAGTAAATTCTCCAAATGGATAAATGGTTTCCTACGCTTTGTTGCAAATATGATATATCTAGTAACTGCGAAACAGCCTTCCACAGTAGCTAGTTTGCATAAATAATTAAAAGTGTCTTTAAATTAGAGCAATTTATTTAGAATAAATTATGGTTTTAGAAATCGTTTTCTACTATCATTCTAAGATGTACAAAATAGGATAAAGTGCTGGGTAGATTGTGCAGTTTGACCCTCACATGGACATTTTGATAAGTTCTTTGTGAATTCGCCCATTCATGGGAACACTACTATAAAGTGTAAGGTATTTAGCTGGACCCTATTAAGGTAGAACCTGTTCTGCACATTAGTCACTAATGATAAATAACCTTGGATGCCATTGTGCAAATGACTCTTAATATAACTTGTCACAGTTGATTTAGCACTCTCGCTAAGCCGCTCTTTGGCCCATCAGAATCTCTTTTGTTTCCTTCTTGCAATAATATGAAATACTAGTTGAATCATCCAGAGTAAAATTCACATCTAGACTCTTTAAGAGACTGCTTTCATGCGCAAACAACAGGATTCTGACCTACCTGAACTATTTAGAATCTCAAAAGGTGACACGTCTTTACATGGCATAATAACTAAACATACGGTGTATGGTGCTAGACAATACCATAGCCTTAGGTGTAAAAATTGTTGTTTGTTAAAACATAAGCCAAACACCCGAACTGTGCTGGTTCTAGACCCTGATGAGCACAACCATTATTTACATTATGCGTATTCCCCTCCTATGAGAGACCATAGAAAGATTCCACTGAATGGTTTTCCATCCATGTCTGACATTCTGCTATCTTGATTTGGGCATCTTAGATAATACGATTCTCTTTTAGTTATTACTTTCATTTTCCAGTTGTTAGAGTCAGATCTACTAAAGGATCAGCAAGGGTTTTGATGGTCTTTCAAGTCACCTTGAAATTGGATTGGTTTGTACTGTAATATACCCCTGACAGTCCCATCGATGGCATAGGTGTACATTGGTTATTTCTTCCTTTATTGTTTTTTATTTATCCAGAAATAGTTGTCAGCCATTTTGCCATATGGAAACAGGCTCTAATATGGTCTATGGTATTCATTATTATAGAGCCTGAAATGTGGATACTTACTCTACACTCTCTCTTGAATAAACCAAGTGCCACCCTGATAACAGCTAAAGAAACTTATAGATACTAGTTGCTTTTGAGGTGAGTAGAAAATGTATGGGCGTTTTAGTAACATTACTGAATTTATTTCTGGATTTTTATGGGGGCATGCTTCAACTCAACCCCGTTTAGTATGAAACTTTTTACATTGTGCATAGACAATTAAAAACAATATTTATGCATTATACAACAATACTTACATTGGTATACATATATGCTGCTTTAATTTGGATGCAGCAAGTGCTGTGTGGTCTGTTGTTTCTTGGACTTACCTTCTCGATCAATTCAATGAACTGCTCAAAATGAGGAAATAAGAAATTCAATTGAAGGCTACAGGGTTTGTTTTAAACATTCCAACAATGGAATCACGGGTGCTTCCGCACAGGTTGAATATAGACTCTTCTGCACAACAGCACCCTCAAATTCTATTGTACAGACAAATATTCAAACCCAAAGCATTGAGAGCAGTGTGCCAAAATTGCACCTGCTGAGACAATGACTCCATTACAAACATTCACAAAAGAATACTTTTGGGGCACATGCATCAAGCATTTATTCTTCGCAAACCGTTTGAGAACTTAAAAAATGCTTTTCAGATGCAGCAAACCCTATTTTGTGATTCGGTAACCTGCTACCGAATCGCAAAATGGGTTTGCGATTCGCTATGAGGAAGGGGCGTGTTTAGGGCATCCCTTCCTCATACCAAATCGCATCGTTACGTAGGAATGTTTTGTGAGGAAATGCAGTCACAAAAAATTTGCATTTTATCCCCTACTTCAAGTAGGTGGTAACCCATTTGCAAATTGGAAGGGGTCCCTAAGGGACCCCGTTCCCTTTCTGAATGTTAGATGCAGTGCTTTTTAAGAGCAGGGTCCACTGCCTACTCGTAAAAAATGAAAAGAAAACTTTTCATTTTTGTTTAAGAAACGCATCCTGTTTTCCTTTAAGGAAAACGGTCTGCATTTTTTAAAAAAAATTGCTTTATTTAAAAGCAATCACAGACCTGGTGATCTGCTGACCCCAGCAGGCCACCATCCCTAGGGGGTCGCAAATTGCGACCTACCTCATTATTATTCATGAAGTAAGTCATTTGCAATGCCCTAGGTATCGCAAAAAGTGTTCAACACACTTTCATGCATGCCGTTTTGCAATTTCCTAATTGCGAATCGCAAGGATTCACAATTAGGACATCGCAATCTGTTTCTTCATGCATCTGACCCTTTGTCTTTTCAATTGGAAAGGCATTCAAACAGTTTTAGTTATTCCAGACATCACTTTTGCAACATTTTTATTTTGGTGCGTGATAAGGAACATAGGGACAGATGTATGACCCTTTTTAGCAGTCGCAAAGGAAAATCGGCCTGTTTGCGACCACTAACTAGGGTTGTGGTATGTACAAATCCTATTGTGCAAGTCAGTAACCTGTTACCGACTCACAAAATAGGGTTTGGGAGTCGCTAATAAGAAGGGGCTTGCAAAGGGCGTACCTTACTAATAGCGAATCACACTGATACCTACGATTGTTTTGCAAACGCAAATGCGGTCGCAAAATAATCGCAATTACCACCTACTTTGAGTAGGTGGAAAGCCAGTCGCAAATGGGAAGGGGTCCCAAGGGGACCTTCTGATCGCCTCTGTGCCTCTGCTCCCGTCTGCAATGTAAGCAGGCGCAGCGGAAAAGTGTTTTCTTCATTATCATGGGCCACACCCCCGTGCAATTCAGGACAGAACCCTTTAGAATTGCTCGTGCTCTACATGTGTGCTGGTGCTATCCATCATTTATAAAGGGCTGCACAAGCGTCTGTGGACCATTCTGTAATAGAAAAGTGCCACAGGGGCACAGAAAGTGAGCTGACACACATGTTGCTCTCCTGAGGCACTTTTCATTATATGACTCCTGGTAAATACTGATTAGCCTGGGTACAATATCTACCAGGTGCGCAATTATGACCCATTCTGATTTACATACACTGAAATGGGAATCACCCACTGTTTGCACATGCCCTATTCTGAGATTCACAAACAACATGGATGCACTATTTTCTCAACCTTTCTGAGCCATATTATACCTGGGGAAAATTAGGATAGTAAAACCCTCTAGTATGTTCAACTTGCACCTGGATAAAAAATTACAAGAGAGCATAAACAGCAGTTCATACCCAAGTTGGTATTTGTGAACCAGTTGTGGCCTCAGGGGCAGAATGGCTACGCACAGGCAGTCCCTTGCCTTTAGTTTCATGATTCATTGGCATATTCCCGGACTTCTCTGAAAGTCATATCTTTCCAGGCTTATCACCAGATCCATGGCTGAAACCAGCACGAGGAGTTTTCAGCTTACACAAGCCGAAGGCAATCCCAGCATGGGGATGCTTCCTCCTGCACCTGATGGAATATTCAACTGCTGTGGCAATTGGCCCAAAGATCTATGTTTCAAGACATCTGGGAGTGATGAGCTAATAGTTCCTATTACTATGTGGGATAGAGGGAATGTGGTATCAATTTAAAAGTTTCAATTTGAAATGTTTTGCTGCTCTACTTGAAAAGCTAATTTGTAGCAAGTTAATGGTGTTTTACCTACACGATTTCCTAGAATCTTAACCTTTGTCTCAAGTAGTGCAAGCTCAGAATAGACCCTTTTTTATTTTTTTTTAACAGAGTTTTATATAGCGCTAACTTGACCCGGTATCGGGTTTCAGAGAGCTTTACATAGCACCAGTTGCGTTACATGAGGATACATGCATCCTTTTTGTGAGGCACAGGGAGATTAATTGATTTGCCCAGAATCACAGGATGTTCAGCGTCATTGCCAAGACTCGAACCCGGTTCCCCAGATTCGAGGTCGACCACCCTAGCCGTTAGGCCAACTCTTCAAGCACCGCAACCCTGTTTTAGGTACTGCCTAACTATCAGAGCAAAAACATGTGGCTCGAAGGTTTTGTTGGTTTAGTAACTCTTCTTTGTTTTGCTTCACAGTTCGAGTGCCCATCGTGTTCGCTTACATGCCTTTGCCCATCTTTCGATCAATGATGTCAAAGGTGGTGCTTGACAGTGAACAAGGTGAGTCTACTTTACTCCCATTCTTCAAAGGCTTTTAGGAGCACACATTGTTTACATTTCAAATTCAGCATGGCTACAACTAACAAGGAAATATTCTGAATTGCAAGCAAAAACAATAAATGTATGTGTATATTTTACAATGAGAACCATTCATTTACCAGTTTATCCACTTAATTAGCAATTTCATCCTTTTATTGGCATAGTGATTGTGGAGTTTAGAACTGGGAGATTTAGTGTCATTATCTGCTGTGAAATTGATTATTTATGCTTACCTTCTCTGGCTCTGATTTCTTTTTAGTAAAATGGGTATTTTATTGATTCTCTATAAAAAAAACAGCATTCATTGGTTTATCCCTAATATAAACCTGGTTGTACGATTAATTGAAATGATGTAAATATTGAACACATTTTTTCTTACAAAAAAGTACATTTTGAATTCTTTCTGATGTATAATAAATTCAGTAGAACGTTTATATTGTCCTCGCTCTCTTGAGGTCATCAGTTTCAAACATATGTACTTCTCCTATAGCCAGCCCTCTATCATTCCCAGATTTGGACAACCTTCAGCTAACTGGTGCCATACAGATTTCAGTAAAAACACCAGTGGCTAACCAGTACACCACTCCTGTGTGCCTTGCTCCACCATATCATTACTCCGCTCCTCCCTGAATCTTGTTTGTGGTCTTTTATCACTGGAATCATCACTAAAGATGCTCAACCTAAATTTGTTCACAGATTCCAGTTAGGCTTGCCAAAGTCAGTTAGGCTGAGGCATCAGGTTGCATCCCGACAGGCATTTCAAAGGTGGGATAAAGGCAATCCTTCCAGCATTGTCCAGTTCCCAAGCAGTTATGTGTGCTAGATACTTCCAAGAGGATCTCAACAATTTTATTAACCTTGAAAGAGGTTGCACTTGGTTCCTCAGAACTCATGTATGGATTTCCATAGCTCTTGCAACAGTCTGTGGCTCTATGGATTGGCCAACATGCTCCTGTGGTTATGGTCCTATTGTAGGTTCTGGCCACTTTGCCACCTTCTAATGAGAATGCCCTTTGAAAGCAACTCTTTCCATCAGAAGACATACTTACCTGCTCCATTAAGAAAGGTAGATAAGTGCCTTGCAGCACTTCTAATGACCTGTCCTGAAGCAGGAACCTGTCAGCAGAACCAGCATATAAATCCTTCCTCTCTGGTTTCCAGCCAGATTTGAAGGTCAGAGTGCTTAAGCTAGTGTTCCTGAAATGCAAACCACTGTGTTATTAGATAGCTGTCCTGGCCAGATCCTACAGCCTAGCCTACCTCCCTTTATTAAAATGCTTAGGGCCTTGCCTGATTGTCACCCCGTTTCCTGGAGTACTTTGTAGGAACAATCAAGCAATGGATGAACCTTCACACAATGAGATGGAGCTTTTCATCCCTCCGCATCAGTTTGTCGATCATACCCCATCTTAGACCCTACACCAGGATTAGCTGAAAATGGAGTAGTGCCTTGGAGTCTTACAGAAGACACCCTTGGGAGATGGAAAGGAGAAAAGAGCTCATTTATATTTCCTCCTAACATATTCACTGTTTATACATAAAATTAGGCATTGTCAGTCAGGATCTGTAAGAGGTAATTGTAATATCCGCACTCCTTCCAGCTGATTATCAAATGCATATTAAGCCACGTAAGGGACTTTGTTTTAATTTTCGGAAATGTATTTTCATACAACGCAAGTACATCCGTGTTTAAAATGACATAATTAACCAAAATAGAAATGCAATAAAGTGCAAATCCACATAAATCTTTGCCCTGATTTAAAGTGCATACCATAGCACAGCTAAAGTCCATTATGTGCATAAAACATGCAACAAGCATAACGTTCAGGGCACTCATTTACGGAAACCATCCAAATTGAATTTAATACATTTTTTAAGGAACTCACTAAAGCTATCCTAAATCTCTGCATATTGTTCAACCTGATCTCTTCTGCCATAAAATGCATTTAAATCATAAAATATTTTCCTAAACCGCTCTGGGCGTGAACAATGCAGTGCTAATTTCCCATACAATGATAATGAAGTCCTCACCTACAGTGAAAGGAAAATTAAAACAGTTATCAAATCTTTAAGTTGAAGAAGAGAATCAAGAATCTGACCAAGCAAGGTGATACCCATCTTGGAAAGATTTTCAAGTCTGTGATTTCGCTAAGAGTCTATAACATACCAACCCAGAAATACTCCATTGCCAAGTACATCTTGGACAACTATTACAATTTTTTCCACCCATTCTATTTACAATTTCTGGAGTTTACATACTCTCTGTAGAACATATTTGTGTGTCCTACCAAGATACAAAGAAAATAAGACATTACTCTTGTCATAAATCATTTGTAAAATTGCTCGACTGAGATGAGTTGCAGGGTCATAGTGAACTAACTCGCTCGGTCATTAAATTGGAGAGTTTTGTTCAATTGTGAATACATTCTGGAAATCAGCTCTCCAGTCCTACCTAAAAATATGATCATAATTAAATAAAATGTATTTATAAAAAACACCCCACCATTTAAATCCATTGTATACAACAATCTATTTATTTTGCACCTAACGCAGGAATGTAAGAGTGCAAAACCTTTCGTTTAAAAAAAA
Organism: Triturus cristatus; assembly: GCF_964204655.1. Taxonomy (NCBI): domain Eukaryota; kingdom Metazoa; phylum Chordata; class Amphibia; order Caudata; family Salamandridae; genus Triturus; species Triturus cristatus. Next base: position 335,758,365 of record NC_140591.1, on the reverse strand, counting down.
ACCTAAGTTAACTAAATGAAGCTGCATTGCCATGCAAAGCCTGTTGTTTGGTCATGTTATCTAAAATTACTGATGAAAATGGGAATTCACCTTCTGGAATTATCTGTCGTAAAGTTAGGCCGGCAGCGGCTTAATAATACATTTCAAAATGTTCTTCTATGGTGCAAAGACTGAAGACTGACCTGATTGAAACTACTTCCCCTATAGACATACAAGAAACGAGCAATGGTATCCCCCCATCCACCCAATCATGAGCTGACAAAGTTATTTTCTTACCACTCAGAAATACTCAAAAATGAGAGACACATATTTCTCTTCTATCTGAAAAACTACTGTGAGATCATTAGCGTGCAAGTGACTCTTCACAAGCTCCAGGATGGCCATCTAGCCACTATATCCAGATAATCCTTAATCCTCCCTGACCACTGGGCTTAATATAAGTGACAAAATGTATCATGATAGTGGGCAACCCTCATGCATACAAAATAAAAAATCAAATCCCTGTACTTGAACCACATTAAAAAATTAAGCTAGTGAACTGTAATGGGAAGTGCATCCTCTCCTTTACTGAAAAGAAAAAGTCCCAGGTTTACGGGATCAAACACTTTTTTATATATCAAAAAAAGAAACTATCAGAGAGCTTCAATACCATCTGATAATCAACCTCTTTTAGAAAATAATTAGTATTGGCCACAAGAAGCCATCTTGGAATAAATATGGTTTGGTTTGGAATATGAGTCTATTGAGTGAGCGCATGTTCAAAAGCATTGTGTCCTGTAGTCTGAGCTGAGAAGCATTGTGGATCTGTGCAAGCTGCTGAGCGTTGAGTCCTTTCCAGGTTTTAGAAAGGTCACTAAATTACATTTCACCAGAGAAACAAAGATGGCGGAAGGAATCTTGTCAAATATTATTGGAAAGAGCAGGCAGGTTATAGGTGAGCCTGTACACTAAGGATTTACGAAGTTCATTTGGCAGTCATCTTTTTCTTGCGGTTTGCACAAATCTGGTGCTCAAGAACCAGCTGAAGCGATGTTCTGTTGCATCTCCCCACAGGTGATCATATATACTAGAACATGAAAGCCAGTGTTTGGGGTGGGGAAACGGGAATGGGATAAGAGAGAAAACAAGGACACAGGACTCCACATTCTGCCTCGTCACTGTTGGGGTTAAGGAAGTTGTAGTGGACAAAAGGGGAGCTTAAGTAACTTTTCATTGTAACCCCACACATGACTGATTGAGAAACGATATACCTTAGTAATATTTCTGTAACAACACTTCATGCTTTGATAGTATTCTGGAATCTTTTGAATCTAAACATAATAAGACATGAATATCTTGCTAAGTATATATATTCTTGCACATCCCTCCGTGTTACAATAACTACCTTAAGCTATCTCACTGTACAATTCTTCTTGGTTGCTGTAAACTGGAAACAAAAAGATATGATTACTATTCTGGGATTCCCTGCATTTAGCAATCTATTTGTATACTGGGATTACTAATACCCTATATATTGGGTGCACTAAAATGTATGAACAGTTCAAAGTTCATTTGGAAAACAGACAGAACTTCAGGATACCTCTCTGAGAATAAATATGTCCAGAATCCAATATTTAAGCTTTAATGCTTGAAAGCCAACATATTGTAACGAGGTACAGCGGCTGTAACACTGTGGTACAAATTGCCGAGCAAAGACACTAAACACCACCATGACAGTTTTACTTGAAACCCCAAGATGGCTGCTATCGCTTTAGAGGTGCAAGAGTCTGTGTCCCTTTGTGAAATGTAGTTCACTGCTGACAATCTACTGCATGACATGTTCCCAAGGGGTGAACAGCTTGAATACTGTCAGCACTCACACTCTGTAGCAACCATAAGACTTTCCTTCCTTGGAAGGCCCTCAGCATAGATGGTTTCAAGGTACTGCTTCCTTCCAAACTCGACATGGCGGTAAGCAGCACTTGAGCCCTGCATCCTGACGCTTTTCTAGCGGCCTTGCTAAAGGAAATTACTTTATGGTGGATTGAACTTCATCAATAGGGAAGTGTGCTACTAATGCTTTTGCTCCATCACAGTAATGTATGCCAGATCTACCCTGTCAAAGAGTATTCTTATGTATTCCTGAGAGGTTTTCAACGTATGCTTATGCAATGGTTTATAATATTTTGTTCCCTAAGGCTCAGGTAATAGAAGTTGAATGTTCAAAGATGTTACTGGAATCTGGATTTTTAATACCTTTTGTACTATGTTGTACACTTCTTCTCTGGCAGCCCTTGACCTTCTGCAGATTGTCTGAGGGTTATTTCAGCAGTAGCATAGCCTTGTGCAGTTGCTAACCTAGCTTTTACATTTAATCGGTGGTCCTGTTCTAAGATATAAACACTTGCCACTTGGGAGCTCAATGCTCTGAGAAAATGCAAAAAAAAGTCGAAGACTACTCCCCAATGTGCATAACCTTCAGACGATGAAAATAAGCTCAGTGACAAAGCTCATCTCATCTAAAAGGTTAGTGTCTGTCAATAGAAAATATCTATAGCAAACCACTTCTTCCTGTTTCTATTGATGTGACAGCCTCCCAGTACATGAGAGATTAACAGCAAATAAAGGCAGGCAGATTATTTGAACTGACTGATTACCTTTTTGGAAGGTTTGTATGAAGGAAAAATAATATTTGCCTGGGTCAGCAAACACTTGCAATGTGAGTACCATGTGCTTTAAAGCCACACTTCTCACTCTAAATAAAAAACCAAGTAATAATATCTTTGCAAGTGACAAATATCTTCTCTCATTTAGTTCCTCCTACCAAAAGTCATCATTTGATGTTGTGGGCTTAGATTGCATATATGTGGGGTTACAGCAACTTAAAGTATCCCTATTATTACTGGTGTGGGTAAGTGTCCCAGTGCTACCTCTAGTTTCTCCAGGCCATCTCGGTTTATTTGTAATATGTACCACAGTCATTAATCCCACATGCTCATTGAACAGAGCTTCATTCCATTTCCTAAATTCATCCTGAGCCACTTTCTCATTTTGCTGCTCTAATTTATTTCATCATTGCAACAAGCTGTACCTGTTGAATATGAGAACTATTGACACCACAGATATTTAATCAAGGAATGGTTTGCCGTAGTTGTGAAGTGTTGTGGTCTCTTTTATCAGGCAAATATCTGACTCTGAGATTTTAATATATGACATGAAATTCCATTTAAATTTATTAGGCCAGCCAGTCACATTAAGAAACAGAAGGCCAAATGTACAGAATTCAGGGATTGCGAGTTCCTAATTGTGATTCTTCACGAATTGCAAATAGGAAATTGCAATTCCTAATCTACAAAAATGTACAAGTTAGTAATAGCGATTCCTAATAGACCTACCTCATCAGTGGTCGAAGTGGGGGGGAAAAAAGTAGGGGAACTGTGGGCGGAGAATTAGAGGGCGGGAATAGCCCGAGGATTGGGTCAGTGGGCGGCGTCGGAGGTGTGGCCAGAAAGAGCAAATCATTCTAAATTTGAGAATTTGTTTGGCATTTTACTACCCAGTTACAGCTTATTATGTTATTTAATTCAACCCATGGATACACATTTATTTAAGGTTTAATTTGACTCATTGACAATAAAATCCATTCACAAAGTGGGATTCGTTTCCAATCACCGAATGTCCCATATATGCTTAAAAGTGGAATCATGAGCCATTGTTCTCCAGGCCATGGAGTTTCTGTCATAAACACTTCTCCCTTTTTCCACAAGAGCAGTTCAAACATGAATGGAAAAATATCCTAGTTTGCAAATGTTTTCTATATAATTATGGCTCTGCAATATTTGCCACATAATGCACCATCTGCTGCATAATTTGAGGATTTTAACTAATAAATTGTTTGTAGCTCAAACGGATCAAAAGTTACAAAAAAAGGTGACTTGTGTTTCTGCGAAGTAGACAGCCCTTTGCAAAGGTTGGCTGATCACCTTTCTCACTTCTGCATTTGTATGTTACACTGGTACTAATAATTCAACATCTTTGCGGAGCATGTGTAAAAATGTCAAAATCAGAAAATATACTGCATTACGCTGCAGCCTTTTTTTTTGCTGCATAATTTAGTCAACACTGCGGTATAATTTTGTCCTCCATTGCTGCTTAATTCCAGTGGCCTTAAAGCAGGCAGCTCATGTTAAGTGCTTGTGCATGAAGCAGAGAGACTGTGATGTTTGTGAACTTTGTTAGATGTGCTTTGTTAGGTAATCCTGAATTGCAGACCCCTGGTAAGTTGCAGCTACTACTGCTGAAACAAGGTCAATGGAGGTACCAATGGGTGAGGCAAACTGGCCTCAAGGGCAGGGCCGGCTTTAGTGCTGGTGGCTCCCTGTGCAACAATGTTTGTTGCTGTCCCGCAATGACCACCTCCGCCGCGGATTACTTCACTACCACCCTTTAACAGTGCCACTCAAATCTCCATAACCCCACTCTCTCTCAGATGCATTTAGTTTGATTTACAGCGCCACTCATACCAGTGTCTCAGAGCACTTTACATCCCCAACATTACACAGAGACAATCAATCATACATGTGTAAATCACTGTATAGTGGTATTACAACAATACTAATAGGCAGTATAGTTTAATAGTGATTGGTCTGGAGAAACACAAACTCTGAATTTAGAACGTAATACCATGTTTTTTTTTTTTAAATAACCATAATTGATTTTCACCCAAATGAACCCTTTTTGAAACATTAAAATAATCAAAGACTGGGGAAAAAAAAACACCACGCTGCAGTTGATACCTTGCAGTTTGCATGCAGCTCTTAGATGACAGTTAGTAGCTCACTGATCTATGTTAGGATTTTGACTTATAAACTGCAAGTAACAAAAGGATCTTACTGACAAAAGCAGTAACCCACTGACCTATTTACATTATGTGCACTTTGTGATCTGCTTGGTACATGTTCTTTGCAGCAGGCACATTAATCATCTGTGCTACCTTTCCATGAGTCAAAACTTCCACTTGACAAAACTCCATCTCTCTCTAGGAAGAACATTAATCACCGGAGTTATCATGACATTTTTATTGTCGCTGAAAATTGCTGGAGGCTAGGAAGGAGGCAGCAAGTGCTTTTAGAAACATAATATACTTACAAACATGATGCCCTCACCCGAAGTCAGTGCCCAGTGAGATCGCACCGGTCACACCTCCCTAGAGCAGCTCTGTTCAAGGGTCCTGTGGCCTCAGTGACAGAGTCACTGTCGATCTAAGGTGTGGTGCTTTATAGGCCGGCCCTTTCAAGACTGGAGGTGAACTTCAGCATGGATTGTGGTGGTTAGGCCTTTAAGGTTAACCCACACTTACCATTGCTAGAGCCCACCTGCTGGTGCTAAGACACCAGGGCGTCTAAGGTCTTGCTGGGCCTTCCAAGGTCTAGAACGGGAATGTGCTCCCTCAGGAGAGTGGTCTGGTGGACTGGTCATGAAGGCTGAACTTGCTTCCCCATTTCCAAATTCGGCAGCTCTGACCATAGTGCCACATCCTCTCCCCCACTGAACACCATACTGCCCCACTGAGAGAAACTTGCACTGCCTTCAACTACAACCCAGTTGTGCCCCGCTATGAACACCAGGATGTGACTCATTTCAAATTATGCACTAGACAAGAGTAATATGCTACCTAAACAAAAAGTAACAACATCCTGGAAAAAGCAAACACTCAAGGGAATGCAATATTAAGTAAAGCATGTGAAATGTTAGAACGTACAACATGGTTGGCGTAACACTTTTACACTCATTATTCAGAAATCACAAGTGTTTTTGCCTGAAAAGTTAAGGACATGACTATAGGGCCCAGAAGGGACCTGTTTCAATGTTAATTGCTTATATCCTTACAAAACGTAAGCAGCATAGTTTAAAAAGAACACATCCGTGAACACAGAGCTGTGGTAGACATTTTGTTTTCCAATCCACCCATCAAGCATGTATTGCACAGTACCTCCATGTAGGAGAGTAGGGTCTGCTATCCTATGGTCACCCCAAATTTTTGCTTTTTGCTTCACTGGTTTTTGACATATTGAGGCTGTGGGCCTGCTAATCAGACCCCCAGCCTGCTGTTCTCTCTACTAAATTGACACTATGCACTATAGGTGCATAACCAATTGGAATTGGATCACCCTGTGAGCCCCTGTACCAGTGTACACTAGGTACCCAGGACATTGGTGTATCTAAGGCCTACCAGGGGCTGAAGCATGTATTATGCCACCCCTGGCCTGGCCTAGCAATTTGACACAACTGGCTGATCACTCAGCTGGGGTAAGTTGGTGTAACCACCTCTTACTTAGGTGTAGTATACCTATACCTAACCTTAAATGGGACACATGTTAACCTATAAATCACTCCTATGGCAGGCCTTGACAATCCTGAAGGCAGAGTGCTTGGTTCCATGTGAGATGGTGCTCTGGCATGAGCTGAGCCTGTCTGCAGTGGTCGGAACAACTTCCTTCTACCGTTTCTAGGTATCGTCATACCATATACTCTTAAGTGCATTATGAACCTCGCGGTTAAATGCTATCTTTGGTTTGGCTTTATCAAAACATGTCGAGTAAGGTGTCATACGAATTGGAATACTAACCCATCGCCAATTCTGGCGACGGGGTTAGCATTCCACCCTTCTAGAGGGACACGACATGTACAGTACCTGAAACCCGGGTAAAACCAGACATAGCCTCAGCTCCACAAAATGGACGCTGCCACCACAGACACAAGTCTGCCCTCCTGCTGCTGGGAGTCCTTCCAGCTTGGGGGACGTGGACAAAGGGTTTCCTGCCAGGGAAGGTGCGTGCACCGCCCCAGACAGGATTTTGTGTATTGGTCAGGTAGGGCTTGAATGTAATCAGACATGCCTGAGGCTCACAAGGAGCCTCGGTGCATATGCCAGGTCAAACCGGTCCTGGGGCACACCAGCCCCGGACCTGGGGCGAGCTGGACAAAGGATTGGGGGTGTAACCACCCCCCTTCCTGGTCCCACCCTTAGGGAGGGACCTAGCAGGTAGTCCGGCCCCTAGAATCCGCTTAAAGGTAGGAGCTGTGTCCTAAGACTTCAGACATCCTGGAATCAACTTACTACAAAGAAGAAGACGGGAACTTCGACGCTCTGCTGCACAGAGGACAGAAGGAAATCTCCCCTATGGTCAGGGAGTGACCATCTTGCTAACGCAAGCACCAACCAGCTACTCGACGTCTGCTTTGCCGCCGCCTCCCACCGGAGCCCGAGCCCAGAGCCCAACAAGACCTGGACCTCCAGACCTCTCACAGCCTGATCCACAGTCCCTGCAAGGAAGGAACCCGTGGAGGCACCGAGACACGTGGAGCCAGCCATCTTGAAAGACCAACGACAAGCTGCAAGCGCAACAACAGAGGCTCCCTCCAAGTTGTGCTTTGGGTCCTGAGAAGCCCAACATCCAAGCAGCATCTGCACCAAAGGTGAGCCCTCCAGCATCTCCACGATCTGCGTGGGGCCCCTCTGCACTTTGCATCTCGACGCGCCTGCCCGGTCCCTGGTCCGTTGGCTAGTGGCCATTTTGGCAACCTTGTTTGAAATCAACGATGCTGGTCTGGTTGCCCCAGACTGGCCCCTGCTTTCCTCCAAAGGAGCAGCCCCTCTGACCTTGCTGGTCAGAGTAATCAGCTTTCTTCATTCTTCACAACTTCTGCTTTTGCCAAGGCTTGTTTACTTCCTTCGAGTCGCCGACACCGCCGACAGCGAGAGCCTGCGTGGGACAGCTCATGAACCGACTCCTGGACGTCGTCGACCTTCAGGGACCACGTGGCTGCAGAGACAAGCTACACCTCATCACCTGTTTGCACCCGACATCGCCTGGTACCTACCTGGTGCCATGCCGGTCACTGGCTAGTGACTGTGAACATTGTCCCCTCTCCTTTCAGGTCTTCTACAACTCCGATCCACTCTTGGATCCACCGCATCTCTTCTGGACCGACCGCCTGCAGCATCTTTGTCATCAGGCTCCATTGAATCGATAGATGAAACCCGACGCACTTCGAGACCTATGCACCCGCTTCCTGTGGGTGAGGTAAAGCTGGCACTCCGGTGCCCAAGTGTAGAGAAACATCTCTAGTGTCTGTGTTTTAAGTCTTAAGTTCGTAGTCCATCCAGAAGACCCTTCTAGCAGTAACTTTTGAACTTTTACGCACCCATTGAAAACCTATGGGAGCACGCGTGTAACTTTCCTCACTGCACACGCGACCCGTGGACCTCCTGGTCACTAACCAAAGTTAGCTCTGTAGGCCCAGTGATTCTAGAGGCCCTAGGCCTTTTCCCTTTCCTGTTCGTGGTACTTATACCACTATTTTAGTATATGGTTTGATCGGCCACCAGGGCCTATCAATATAAAGTGCAACTTCTGTATATTATAACACTGTCTTGTTTAACGATTTGTGCTCCTGTGCTCATAAAGAGTCTAGGGGATACTTTGAGTAATAAATACATATATATTTTGAATATATATCTGTGTGGTGTCCTTTCATTGGTATAAAGGGGGGTTACATATGGTAAAACAGCTTGCTTAACACGCTTTAACGAGTTTAGCCTCAAAGACTGCTTAGCCTACGCTACCACTAGGGCAGCTAGTCCGAAAAGGTTGACTTACAACCACACCATAAGGGTTGCTTGGCATGGTACAAGGTGGTCACTTTAACTAGTGAACAGCCTATACCAGGCCAACTTCTCACACTCCAGCAATGGTGCACTTCCCTGCCCAGGGAAAACAATGTTGTTCAAAGAAAGAGAGAAAACAAAAGTAGTGCTTCACTGGCAAACTCTGTATAGTGGCACTAATGTGTTTGGGTGTGAATAAATCTGGCCACTTTGTGACTGCTCTTACTTGCTTTATTTAGTCCTTTTTCACATTTTGAACTTTTTATTTCTCTCCATCCCAAGGCTGCACTTTGGAACAGAAAAATGTTGAAAAAGACATTTCCAGCAAAAGTGTTTTTCTTTTTTGGATCCATTGAACGGAGGAACAAATAAACAAAAGGAGAGTAAAGAGGGTGTAATAACCCTTTCTTGAAGTCACAGTTTTCTGCAAGTGATGAGGAGCAAGACAGAAACAGAGGGAGGAAGAGTCAGAAAGAGAGGGCGGGGGCAGCTGACAGCGGCAGAGCAGGAGAAGTGGACATGGTCCGTGTCTTCTCTGGGCAAGACAGAATCCTTTTCCTTCTCTAACCACCCCGCTCGTTCCTGAACGGCCACGAACGCCGAGCCTTATCTGCAGATGTTGGATATTCCTGCCGTCCTGGAATGCATGATTCAAATACAAAAAGTAGGGGAATAGATTAGGGCACAACATGCCTTGACGATCTCGCCCTCTTCGACCACTGTACCTCCTGAATATTAATGAGATAGGTCGCAATTTGGGACTCATCAAGAATTGGAACCATCACAGGGATGGTGGCCTGCTGGGGTCAGCTGACTACCATGTCTGTGATTGCTTTTTAATAAAACAATCTTTTTTTTCAAATGCAGCCCATTTTCCTTAAAGGAGGCGTTTCAAAAAATTAAATGAAACGTTATAAGTTAAATTTTCTAAGAGTTGGCAGTGGCTCAAGAGACCACTGCCTGCTCTTAAAAAATATTTGTTTCAACATCACATAAACCCTTGAGGTGTCATTAAAAAATTAATGTTTTGCAACTGTAAATTGGTCCCTTAACATTCATACATGCCATTGGGATGCCCTAAACACGCCCCTTCTAAATACTAAATCTCTATACACAAATTGTGATTCGGTAACATGTTAGTGAATCGCAATTTGTGTTTTGTACATATGAAAACAAATGTTGTTACTGACCACAAAAATGCTTTTGTACATATGACCCTCTCTAGATTGCTTGAAGGCTGTTACTCCTGCCCCCCGCCCCACCACCACCACCTGCTACATTTCTCTCACTCCAAAACTACATTTTTCATTGGATCAGTTTCTCACTTTTTCTTTTTTGTTTTTTCCTACCTGCACTCCCACCCACACTTCTCCAGTGGAAGCCAGGCCTGGGATGTGTATCCCCTTTCACAAAGTTGAATATGGTGTTGTATATTTTTTGTGGATAAGCTGCCCTAGTGCTAAGAAGCAAAGTACAACTCAGATTCATGACTCACAAGATTGAAATATCCTGGAACTACTAGGTTTTTCCTCACGAACTGGACTTCAGAATTATTGCCCGTTTAATGATCCTGACCCATCAGATCTGTCGCACCGTCATGTTTCTCCTTATTGTTGAACACACATGATCCAAATCCAGAAGAGCATTCTTTATTCTGCACCTTTCCTCATTACAGAACTTTTGAATTATGCACACCTACATTCAAAGAACTCCACCGGCTCCCAGTACCTACTTAACAGTGGTTTGTGCAACTCTTTCAGCGGCAGCACACCCAGGTTTGAAACAGGAACATGCAGGAAGGAAAAGTGTAGGATTCAGGCCTTTGTCTGCACACTAAAGGTCTGAAATGTCATCTTGGTCCAGACCTGGCAACCTCTATCCCTTCCACACTTTATTTTTTTCGCGGCGCGCGTCTCCGCTTCCACACTTTTGAAAAGTGCTCAAGAACTATTCTTCTTAAGCAGCTCTTCATTACATTGGGAATACCAAATTGCCGGATTCGTCATGAAGAGAATTCTTACTTTCATGTCAGATGTTGTAGCCCTGTCAATTTTCCACTTTCCCGTCCTGCCCAACCCACACCTGTAGGCCCTGCTCTTCCCACCTCTATTATCTGCTCTCTCCAGTTCCCTACTCACTCATTTGTTCTGTGTTACCCTGCGGTGCCCCAATTCATAAACCTTTTCTCTAGTACAGCACTCCATGCTTTTGTAACTAGCAGTGTGGTATGTAAATCAGATACATACATTATCAGACCTAACCAGGAATACCTTGAAAAGCATACAACATCCTACATTCCACCATAATGAAATCACTCACACCCCCTTTTCAACAACCTCGTCCTCTCGCATCAGGCCCCTAATGACATATCCTTCTTACAAATGGGCATAAAAAACAACGCCCTGCACTGTTTCACTTTCTACCTATGTAACAGGCAGGATGCGAAACTTTCAAGATTCCAGCCGTTACCGGTTATGCGTGGCTTTACATCGCAAGTCGTTTCTACGACTTGCGCTAGGTGGCGTGCAACACCTTCCCTGCTGTTGCGCTAACTGGAGTAGGAATAATAATTTATACTATTCCTAAGTCCAGCGCGCCATCGTAGAAATGACTTGCGATGTAAAGCCACGCGTGGTAACAACGCAGTCGTTGTAACGACCACGTTGTGACCTACTGCGTGGTAATAGCACACGTTGTAAAGTGCTATATTCAGAGAATTCATTTGAACAAAGCCAACTGGATCCAAATTGAATTGGAGCATAGATCCTCACTGAGCAATTAGGATAGGAGGCCAAACTGATGATCATGTAAGGAATATCTAATTAAAGCAAATCTTGTGTGGACAAGACCATTCTCTTGAAGACTTACAAACTAACACATCAAAAGGAAAACCTCAGCGACTCAAATAAAAATGATTTATTAGTTCGGTAAAACACATATGCAGATTGATACAACTGATAATAAAGAGTTTGACCATCACTGCTCAGTTGACCGAGTGGCATGAAAGTAACTAGGCATCATTTCAGTATCACTGTCTGACTAATGGAAGGGCACACGCATAGCTGCCAAGTTTTCAGATTGCTTATGTGACATTTCAGTGGTTTCAGTGTACTTATGAGGGACATTCAACTATAAAATGTGGGACACTTAGAGTGACACTTTCTCACGAGTAAAACCAAGCAATGAAGTGCACGGAGAGGCGTAAATATCAGAAATTAGACCCTTTTAAGCAATGAGAAGGTCTAAAGGGATCTTGAACCCGCTCCCGGAGTCTCAAAGCCATCTCCCCCACTGCACAGTTCAGTGAGGGCTATCTTGCTGGACTCACCTGTGCTACCAGAAGTATGTCCTCCCTGCAGTGCCAAGTTGAGACAGAGAGCTTCTTTGCCCCACATTCTTGGGCAAGAATGCCAGTGAACTCACCGGCAGAGCTGCTGCTGTAGGCTATAAGTGGCTGCCGCTCCTCATCTCACAGTGGTCCTTTGGTGCTTAGTTGCTTAGCGTTTATTTTCAGTAGTAAACAACTTGCCTCAGAGTATATTGCCCCTGTCTTATTCCAACAGGTGGAAGCAGAGCTGTCCCTACCAGCATTAAGATATAATACAATCATGCTTCATTTAGCAATTTTCTTTGCATAGTGACGAGGCATAGAGCTTATTTTCCATTCAGAGTGTCAAATGCATTATCACATAATGATGATATTTAGAATTAGAAGTTTTATGCTTTGAAATGCTGGCACGAAAGCTATAGATTTATCTCATTTCCATTGGGTGTCCCATGGCGTCTCACAATCACTCCCGGGCTGCCCTTGCCTGGTTGCTGCATACTTCTCTGGCGCCACACAGTGGGCCAGGCTGTCAGGATTTTACCAAATTAAAATCATCTTCAGGGCACCAGGTGTTGACACGACTCAAGTTGTTGTTTTCTTTTGATTCATGTTGGTGGACCCCACCAGGGTGGCAGCAATGTCTTCCCAGGGGCCTGGGCTAACAGAATTTTGCATTAAAACTAAAAACATCCTGGTGCCAGTCATGTGCTCTGACTCTGTCTCGGGTGCCTTGCACACTGTGCGCTGCCAATGAAGCTGGGGTTGCACCGTGTGGAACAGAGGTGCAAGCCACACTTACTTTTTACTGTTGCGGGTGCCACCCCGGGATCATTCAGGGAACGTGCAGTGTTGGGTGATCACTCTGAATATGTTGTATCTGTGACAACAAGCCATGTCACATGGTACCTGAGGCTGCTGCGGCTGAGCTGAGTGAGTCTCGGCTTGATGATTGAATCAAGCAACCAGCTCCCCTGGCCACGGTGTGGTGCCGATGTACTGTTGTGAGTTGTAAAGTCCTATTGTGAATAAACTGTGAGACTGAAGTGCCAGTATGCAGGCTCAGTGGTCAGGCAGCACAGTTTGCACTCTCCCAGCACCACACGGCTCGCGCTGCTAATGCCGCTCCTTTCATCGGTTTTGGCTTGTGCATCCCAGTGCTGGTGGTATCTGGAGGCAATATGAATGCGTGACTAATGCATTTTTAGTGCTGTGATGTGGACCATCACACTAAAATGCGTTAGTCTAACCCCTGATGCATGGTACTGAACTGCTCGTGCTACCTAGCCCTTGATGTGTAGTAGATGGAGATGTATTTGAAGAGAAAAGATGCCAAGTTATTTTGACTCAAAGGTAACCTCATACAGGTGAAGCTAGAGCACTGTGTAGGTGCTATGCTTACTTTCTTAAGTGTTGTGCCACATGGACAAAAATGGGGTTGATCAAGGGGACACTAAAAAAGATAGATGTCCTTGCTGGTAGGGTGACTTTAGTGTCAAAGGGCAGTGGAGGTAACTGGATATTACAGATAGGAGACCCACTAATATGGCAGAGCAGTACCTCCCAGTTTGCCTACAGCAGCACATTAATATAGTAGATTGATTCCAGTTTAATCTCAGTTCTGTCTTGCGGTGATTCTGAAGGCTGTCAGTAGTACCGGCTTCACTACACTGAGAACAAACACCCTGCTTCAATGAATACGTTTTCTCCACCAAAGAGGATGGCTCTGCCATGAGTACTCTTTAAAGGAGGGAAAACAGTGGTTACAAATCTGCAAATGCCTTTTTTTGTATTACATCAGCATCATTTATATAGCTCTTACTACCCCCTACGTGAGACACTCATACTCAAACCTATATGGCTGCAAACTATGTTGTCTGGGGTGTGTGTGTGGGAGTGTTGTCTTTGTTTTTTGATTCTGTGTGGTAAGTGTTTCCATGTTGTGCATCATGATCACTGAGGTGTGGTTAACATGTTATGGGATGCGGCACTAAGCAGCGTGGTGAATTAAACTAGGAAAACCAATCGTTAAAATTCTGTGAATGCCCTGTTTGTATTGCAAAAGCATTTCTATAACTCCTACTACCCTTAGAAGAGACACTGATGCTCAAACTTATATGGCAACAAGCTACGCTGTGTAGAGTGTGTGGTTGGGAGTGTATTATCTTTGTTTTTTGATCCTGCGTGGAAAGCGTTTCCATGCTGTGCATGATGATCACTGAGGTGTGATTATCGTATTATGGGACGCAGCACTAACTATGGTTTTCAGTAAGCTGGCAGCTTTGAGCAGCTCTGTAGGTCCCTTTATGGTTTTTCTTATAATTACAGTCTACTTAGCTGTTTTTTTGCACTGGGTTGTCCAGTCTGATATTTTGTTTCATATAGTGGTCCTGAGAAGGCATGGTCAGAGAAAGAAGAGGTGGGAAAATTTTGAGATGCATTTTGTTACTATCATCCTATATCAGAAATGTCATTGTGAGATGTAAGGAAGTAATGATAGTGTGTAGCTAGTTGCGACCTCCAGTGGTGGACTACATTAGAGTCCTTCTATTGGCCAGCAGTATGTGATAGATCTCTTCATTTTTTCCATCCCTGTTTAATTTGTGATTGTAGCTTCATTGCCTGATATAGTGCTCAGTGATGGACAAGACTCATAGCAGATATGTCTTATATGAGTGTAAGAGGAATAAGCCATTGTTGGCTGCAACTGCTGAGTATTATGGTATTAGTATTAGTGTGGGCCAGAAGGGCTATATATGAATTCACATTACTATATAATACTCTGGCTAACCAAAGCTCATCCCTTCTTAGCTTACCTGGATACAAGAAGTAGTATGATGGATGGGTTGTTCCATATCCGTTGGTTGTTAACTGTGAATTTTACTCGAAGGTGAGATTATCTTTCCAGGTTCTATCCCAGAATTGCGGGATGATTTAGTTATCTTGGAAATAGCCATACTTCCAACAGTCTTTTGAAGTGGTTATGCCTCTGAGTACCTCAAATCTTGGCTCGTGGGGAGTTTCAGAGCTTAGCGGCTTGCACTGAAAAAATCAGTGACTCCTATTGGTTTCTTATGGTAAGGTTGTATGATGATACATGGTGCATGCCTGGAGCAATGTCCTGTTTTTATTTGTAGTACTTGAATTTAACTTGTAGGTAAAGTGGTCCTTTTTCTTAAGAGGCTTACTGGGCAATGCTGAGCACCTTTGAACCTTGACTTAAGGCTACAGGTTGCCAGTGGAGTGATTGTAGACTAGAGTTATGCGTTCTTTTGGGTGAAGGCGGACAAAGAGTCTTGCGATAGCATTTTGGATTATGTATTTTGTGAATGATGAATTTGGGTGTGTCAAAGCAGAGGCTGTTGGCCTAATCAAGCTTGGAGGTTACAAGAGTGATGATAACTTGCACTGTTTTTTGGCATTCAAGGTATGGGAAGATGTGTTGCAGTGTTTTCATTGTGTAGCAGGCTCTCGGTGTGATGTGGTCACATTGTGATATCAAGGATAGGTCTGAATCCATGGTTACCCCAGGTTTCTGACTTCTCTTGATGAAAATGCAAGGGCCTCAAATTCTTTGGCCCATACGAAGGTAACTGGTATTTTTGCCTTTGCTGGTCATGATCTCTGTCTTTGTGGTGTTGAGCTTTATGTGATTGCTTATCATCCGTGAGTTTATGGCACTAAGGCAATCATCAAGTTTTGAGTTGTAGAACACAACAAAGTTGTCTCCTGTCACCATTGTTGTTTGTCCTCACCTTTGAACCCCTGGCTATGAAGTTACGTCACTGTCAAACTTGGGGAATATTGATCTCAGGCCCAATGCACACAATCTTGCTGTATGCGTATGGCATCCATGATGTGGCAGCAGACCTTACCCCAGTCTCGATTGTTTTAATGGACTTTCGCAATATCTCTAGTCTGAAGGTCCATCACAATAAATCCTTTGTTCTCTCTCTGGTGCATGACACGCCACAGATGGCGGTCCTTCTTGGAGCCTAGCCCATACATTGGGCCCCTACCACCTTCCGCTATTTGGGCATTAACATCTACCACACACACCCTGATCTCTTAGATGGTAATTTAGGGAGAATCATGAGGTCTCAGAGATCCTAGGTAGCCTTTTGGACAACACTGCATCTGTCAGCCTGGACCGCTTAGTGATAGCAAACATGATCAGGTTGCCACAGCTCCTTTATTACCTACTGATCCTCCCCCATGTGATACCAAAGGGCTACTTTCAACAGCTGCTTACATTCTTGATTGCCCTCATATGGGGAACAGGTAGGCGCTGGATAGGTCTAGCGAAACTGAGACTACTCCCGGACAAAGAAGGTTGGGGAGCCTCTGACATCTATGGATACTACCTAGTGGCCTAGCCCTAATGTGTGGCTAACTGGTTAGTAGGAAGCCATCTACATGAGTTAGGGTATATGGCCTCTCAGATCCAGGACAGCACCCTGTGTTCACTCTTCTTCCCTGTAGTGAAGGTAACCAAGTAGGCACCTCTCCTGCTACATAACGCCCTTGACCTCTTGAAGAGGGGCTTTAACTATACCAGCACTGCCAGTCCATATGCACTGGCTGTGTCCCACTGCGGCCTCCCCACCAAAGCTGGACATATGATGCCCCATGAGCTGGTGCGGTGGGAAAGAGTGAAACTCCACACCCTGGGATATTTATGTATGGATGGGTTGCTCCTTGACTTTCCTCTGCTGCATGACACACGCAATCCACCACTGGACCAATTCTTACAATATGGTAGGATAAGGGAATCCCTCAGATGACTCTGGAGTGAGACCTCAAATGTAGCCCCCCCCACCAAAGCACTAATGCAAGCACTACACACCATGGGACAGGCCACAGACCCTTGGGCCGGATCCATAGGGCAAATCGGGAACACATAGACATTTCCTTGCACCCACTTAGGGAGTCCTGGGAAAGTATCTCTGGATGGGCCTATAAAGACAGGAAACTGCAGAGGGCAATAGAATATCCATGGAAAGTCTGCAGAAATGCCCGCTCCGATTAATTTATTTTATATATTGCAAAGGGCATACCTCAGAAGATGGGCCACCTATACCCCGGGGCATGCTCCAGTTGTTCTAGGTGCCATCACTATCCTGCAAACTTTCATCATGCCATCTGGGACTGCCCCCTTTTTCGGGAGTTCTGACTTTTAGTACAGACCACACTGTCAATAATTACCTGGAAACCAAAATTGACCACCATGTTCTCCAGGTTCCCTAAGGCAAAGGTCACAGAGAAATTTACAGACCTACTGTTGCTGCTAGCCAAAGGAAGCATGACCATGCGGTGGAAGTCTGCACACGTGGATAACTGGAAGGCGGACGCGCACTTCTGGGCAGAAAGGTAGAACAAGGCCCACCACAGGGAGGAGAGGCGTGGCTTCTGACAGCAACCATTTGCATCCCTGTTGGATGCCCTGGTGCTAGATCAAAAGCACTGCTCAGCACTGCTGAGAGGAAGACGACAGACCTCCAATTACCCATTTTTTGTGACCTATAGCTTACGCAAAAACTGTATGACTCGTGCTGAGTGACTAGGCCCAAGCATCCCACAACGCGTTGCTCTACTTCATCACTCTCTCCCCACCCTCTCGGTAGACCCCCTCCTACCCTTTATAAACCTCCCCAGTGATAATGAGGATGCCCCACCCCAGACATTATACAACTCCCCACTGCTCCACAGCGACAACACCCAGCTGTTTGGGGCGGGTGGGTTGGGGTTTGCTATTAAATGTTTTGGTGTTTAAGTATCGTAACCCTCTTAACGCGTACTTTCAGGTGTGAAAGCACACGCACACTGGCACAAGTGTAAGGTTCCTGCAGGCCCCTACAGACTGCAGGCTGACTGTATTAGCCACTCAAATTATGTTTTGCTCTACTGACCCATCTTGTATGGTGTTTTTCAAAATCTCACTAAAAAAATAAAAAGTTTTGAGTTGTACAAAACCTCTGGGCCATCGATTTTCAAATGATTTAGCTGTCATCTGCATAGTTGTATGTGGGTTGAATGATTTTATCAGGTTTGGTAAGAGGTTTAGGTAGATGTTGAATAATAGAGTGGATATGATGGACCCCTGAATGATGCCAGTGTGTTGGGTGTGAAAGGCTGATTTGAAACGTGGTAGATAATCCATACTTTCTCTGTCTGAGGGGTAAGAGGCAATCAATTGTGGTGGAGCCATTGCATTAGGGCGTGGTGGTGGTGAACAGTGTCAAATACACCTAAAAAATCCAGAAACTATAGGACGGCCACTCCGTTCTTCTCCACTGTGAATTTCAGGTTATCCCAAATAGATATGCTGGCTGACTCTTTGCCTGTTCTAAATTTGGACGGTTGGTCTGACAGCAAGTAATTTTTTTCTGTAAATTTTGAAAGATAAGTAAACACTACTATATCAAGCATTTTCTTAAGAATGATACAGGCCTATATTTTGGTGAGTTGGATAGGTCAAGGTTTTTCTTATGGAGGAGTGGTCTATTATAGAAGATTTTTTTACTCGGTGGGAACGAACCTAGTTCTAAGGACTTGTTCAGTAAGCTTCTAGTTACTGCCCCTATTCAGGTTGTGTGAAGCATATTTTTAAGAGTTGAGGGGCCCAGGGTGTTTTCTCAGTGTAGATGGGTGTCATTGGGTGCCTAGGACACCAGATTAAGTCTGTATTAAATAAGTCTTAAATGCAATTATGATTTAAAATGTCTTTATAGTCATGAAATGACTTCATAAATCCACATACATACACAAACATATGTCTGTATGTCAGCTGCCACTAAGTAGTTACATTAACTTTGGCACCATTTGACGGGTATTCGCAAAAGTTTTCAAAAAAGTGCACTTTTGTGCCTAGTTTGTGCATGGAAAGTTTTGAGGTGATCCGTCAAGCGGGAAATGAGAAAAAAGAGTCTAAAATGCAAAATTCCCATGCATTGTCCATAGACTTTAGGCGGGACTACATCAAAAACTGCTTAACGGAATTACATCAAATTTGTCAAGGAGCTAGATTTTGGTCCACAGATTGTGATTTTTGTGATTCGTTGTAATCCGTTCAGTAGTTTTTTAGACAGTAAGGTTTAAAAATATATGTATACCTGGGCAGTTGGGTCCGCAAGAGTCTCTCGAGTCTCTCGGGAGCACCAATTTAAAAATAAAGCATTCTGATTGGACCAGAGAGCTTTTTTCTCCTCGGGCTATCGCTCTCCTGCGGGAGTCAGACTCCCACTGGAGCGAGCGCTCTGATTGGATGCCACCAACATGAGAAAAATGTTGCTGGCAGCTATTACAGGACTCAGGAACGTAGTCCTCTGTTCTGCAGTAAAAAAAATTAAATTATATAAAGGAGACAGGTAGGCATGCCTTGTCCTTGAAGGCCCCAATGCAGATTTTTTTGTTGTCATTTTGGCTCCTAGGGGCTCCCCTGGGTCCTCCAGACCCTGGGAGCCAAAATGACAACAACAAAATCTGCGTTTTTTGCCATGATCACGCGGTACTCCCTCAAGATCATGGAAAACACAAAAAAACAGCAGCCACCATTAATTAATGAATACATTTTATTTATTTGGCAAGTTTTGTATAGCGTGAACTTGACCCGAAGGTATCAGAGCGCTTAACAGCATTTGCACATCCGTCATAGCATGAGTTATAATCGTAAGTATAGATTCATAGCGGCTAAATAGAAGCAAAAGTACAATAAGCATCAGGATATACAGGTGATACAGTTTTGGGGTATATATGTATGACGATAAGTGAGATTGCTATGGAATATAACTATAAATAGGACTCTTTAATAGTAGATACAGTACTTATATAAAATGTGCAATACAGATTTAGTATAGCAGCACGTGTGCAGATTATTTGCGGTTGTGGGGGGGTTAGCCGAACAACCAGTCGGATGGTTTAAGGATGTCAGCGCTTCCTTTTAAAGAGTGTTGTGATATTAGGTAATTTAAGTCTTCTAGGAATTAATATATGTATGGGGGGCTTCAGTAGGACCCCATCACCCTTTCCCATTTTGGGCCCCGGGAACTCTATCCCCTGGGGCCGGGTTTATCATTTATGAGGAGGGGGGCACATGGCCTCCCCTCCCGAGCCATTTTTGGCCCAGGGACCACATCCCCAGGGGTCAATCTATTTAATAAGGGGAGTGGGGCGCAGCCCCTCTCCTTAAGCTGTGTTCGGCTCTGGAGAACCCATCCCCCAGGGCCCAATCAATGATGAGGTCCCTGGGGGATGGCAATTCTCCAGGAGGAGAGCGCTAAGCTCCCCTCCCGTTTTATTTAAATTCTGGCCCTGGGAGATAGGTTGTCCAGGGACTAATTAGGCTATGGGAGGAGGGGCGAGCTAACTATAACTTGCGCTCCTGCCATGCACTGCTTATGACCTCACATATTACATCAGTCATGAAATAGCATCAACATAATTAATAGTCAAAGTGATGGTACTCTGAGGCGCTGGCACGTGGAACTTCCGCAATCCAAGTATGCTCTGTAAATATATTGTATTTTTATATTATAGTTTAATAAAAGCCCCCAAAATGAAAGGGTACTGGTTATTCATGATCGAACTTAGTGACAATTGATTGAAGTTGCTGCACATAAAAAAGGCATGTATTTTGCACACTAAATACATATTTTAGAGGATGGAGTTAAGAGGACGTTTGCAAGAAGATGATGAAAGTCTTTTCTGACATCCTCAGGGTTCTCCTGCCTACTAAGAGGACAGTGGATGACATTCTTCAGATGATGACTCCTCCACCAGCTTGCTACCAGGAATCATGTGGGCAGTTCAGATACTGCTGGAAATGATGTTAGAATGGCCGCCCAATTCACGCTAAATGGTTTGCTTCCATCTACTGCAAGCCCTACTCTATGAAAGATGACCATGAAATCAACTCCGGTATTCCATGGAACAGCCAAGTATTCTTTGCGTCTCATGAGAAGTCTCCGAGCATGTCAAGGTCACTTGTCTTGTGGGTAGTGTCAATATAAGCCAATATCGGGCTACCTTCATGCTTCAACGCGTAGTGATGTCAATTTTACTATGTTCCACGCTCATTGTTGAACTGCCACACAACTTTTTGCCCCAAGAATGTTTACTTTATAATCCCCTTCTTAGCGGTTGAAGCGTCCTCTGGCAAAAGTCAACAGTTATGTCAGCCATCACTAAATATGGCGGACCTTCTCCTGCCATTAAGACAGATATGTTTCCTTTGCGAAGCCGGCGGCTGACACGCCCACTTACAAAAAAAAACATATCCGGCACTAAGCATTTTTCACATTAATCATCTGGGGGCACATGCATCAAGGTAGGCAACTGCGATTCCTTAATTGCGATTATTAAGGAATTGCAATTATGGAATCGCAATTGCCAATGCATGTAGGTTTCGCAAAAATTTGAGCAATTCCTACATATTACTTAATTGCGAATAGCAAATTGCGATTCGCAATTAAGGAATAGTTTCCCAATCATTCCTATGGGCCTAGAGGCCCATAGGAATGAATGGGAATTGCATGCGCAATTTGCGAGTACCAAATATGTACTTGCAAATTGCGAATGCAATATCAAGGGTTCAAGGGGGCCAAAAGGCCATCCTGATGCACCCCCGAAATTGGCATGTGTGCACATGTGGTGGGCATGTGTGTGCACTACATGACACTTTGAAAAATTCACTTTTGTACAGTTTTCAAAGTTTTTGCAAATTACCATCAACTTGCAGTTGATGGTAATTAGCGTTTCCTAAATGCAAAGTCGCATTTAGGAAAGGCTTGTTGCATCCCAAATCGGGAACCGCAATTTGCGATTTAGGTAATCGCTAATTTTGCGATTACCTATTTTGCGATGTTGCATTTGGGTTGATGCATCCCAAATGCCAAAATACCGGTCGCAAAGGGGCCGACTGCGAATTGGCCCGTTTGCAACCGGAATTTTGGTTGATGCATGTGGCCCCTGATTTCATGTCAAAAACTATGGATTGGACAACCACATCCTTTGAACATTTTGAGACAATCCTAGAGAAGAACACGTGTACAGTACAAAGATTAGAAGTAGGTTATGTTTTCTACATTCGCTTAATATGAATCATTTTTGTTGTATATTTCCCAAAACCCTGAAATGTCTGGGTAAATTTGAAGAGCTGGAAATCTCTTCCTGGCAGCTGCTGGAGAGAAAGCACTTGGAATTTTCACACGTTGTATTATTTTAAGCAACATATTATGAATCATTTACAGTTTTTTTTTAATTTTACAGAAATTTTCGGATATGTATGGCGAATAGGAATCATATTTGTGTTTCAAGGCAAATCATTTTGCTTTGGTAATTGTTGGCTCACTAAGCAAAATTAAACATTCACATGCACCATTTTGAAATAGTACCTGGGCTGTGTTTACATGTGGGGGTATTTCTTACAAGCTTCATCAGCATGGAAAATATATATTTTTTAACTATTTACATTTATGAATGATTCTGAATATATCTTTTTCCAGAAGAGCGATAAAAATACGGTGCAAATACATGTAATATTAAGTATCAGCATGACATTGTTTGCCTTCAAACATGGGTTCAAGTGGCTAACAGTAAAAATGTAAAACACATTTATTCTTGGGCTATTTTTAATATGAATGCATTTGTTGGTGTTTTGCTAGGTGCTCTGTTTGGATGTATTGCCTGCCTGGAGAGTTTTACTGCAACCGTTTCAGGTGTTGTTTTCTGTAGCGTTTATGCAGCTACAGTCATGTGGCTTCCAGGATTTAGTTTCTTGTTGGCAGCTGGACTCGTCCTGATTCCACTGATCCTGGTGTGGTGAGTACACTGATAACTTTGCTTTCAATATGCATGAAAAACTAATTGCAGTCATTGGTGCGCTATTGACTCTGAGGATAATATATTGCCTCGCATGTGCAAAGTCAAGTGCATTTCAAACTATTATACTTTCATTGGTGATCTTGTGTATCAGTTTTTTTCAGAAGTAACTAATTGTAGCCGAGTTCTCCTTTCCATTAGTCTTTTCTGTTTTATTTATTTTGCATGGTATACCCTCTAATATTATGAACAATTCTACGTCATAGAGATATGGGGCACAGAAACATAACAATATTAGAAAGAACAATGTGATGAGATGGATTTGGTCAGTGTACGTTTGAAAAGGAATGCTAAACGTTTCTGTTCACAAACGCAGAAAGTTGACTATTTTCCAATTATTGAGTTCACATCAGGGTCCTTGCTATCATTCAGACTTGGCAAATGAGGCATGTTTTTTTCATTATTAACTAACTTTTCTGAACCTAATCGATCACCGATTCAATTCTACATAGATTTGCACAAAGTAAAAAACACACACCTACGTGTTTTAACCTAGAGACATTCCTCAGCACATTTATATAGACTTATCAATATAAAAAAAACGTTTAGACACAAAAATTAACCAGTATCACATAGAAAGTTTTAAGAGGGGTTTTGAATTGTGCTAAAGGATATCCATATACACAGACCTATTCCATCAGTTGTCTTTGTAGTGACCTGGGGCAGGGCACTAGGACCCTGCAAGGGACAGCAAGGACACAGAGGGAACCGGACACCACATCCGGTCAAGGGTGTGGGAGGGGGCATTACAGATCTAGAGGAGAGCATGGTCAGATGTGCATGGGGCACAGCTCAGCAGAGTAAATAACAATAAAGCATATACGATCCTTACCTGGCTCCCGCGTGTCTGTGACCACCAAGACATGACAACTGGCGAACGAAGGCGGGATCCGTAGAGCAGAGGTGCATCGAATTACTGTCTTTCGAGGAAAGCGCGACGGAACCAGGAGCCCACCCTGGTCCGCTGGCTGACCAGAGAAACATCGCGGCGAGCAGCGTGACGGGAGAATAGAAGAAACGGAGCAAGGAGCCCACCCTGGTCCGAATTTAGCAGCAAAGAAGCAGTGTCGCTGGAGCCCACCCCGGCCGCGGAGAAGCGGTAAGAGCGCTGTGGCTGCTGTGAGGAGAAATTAATTAAGCGCCCGCCCGCGAGGCGAAGGAAAGCGTCTGCACCGGTGAGTGCATAAAGAAGACTGCAAGAAGAAAACGCGCGTAGTTCAAACGAACTATCGCGAGAGTGGCGGCCATCTTAAAACCAGGCAAATAGGACCAATCAGGAACAAGAAGGAGGCGGTGGCCATTTAAAGAGGTCAGGCAAGCAGTGAGAGGATAGAAACCTCGCAAGATCTTTGAGTCAGGCGCTGAGCCAATCAGAAGCAAGAAATAGGCGGCGAACATTTTGAAGTCAGGCGGCCACTGAAATAGATAGGGAAAAACAAAAAGAATGCAAAATAGTGAAAAAAAGACGGAAACAAGGGAAATAAGCACAATGAAAGGAAATAAAGGAACAATTGGAGAAATAAAGAAATGGGAAAAAAAAGAAAAGGGTCAAAGAAGAAAATGAGCGACTATGATGAAAAACAGAGCACGCAGGCAATCTTCCTCAGGCCCCTACCATTCAGCCTATCGGAGCCGCAGGCGGGTATCCGGTGGGAAAGATGGATCAGAAAATTTGAGCGCTACATGAGCGCCACGGACGTCCCGGATAGCAAGCAACTGCACCTGCTTCTGAATCTCGCAGGGGATGAAATAGAGGATCTATTGTTAACATTCCCGCCGATCAAACGGCGGATTACAAGGGAGTGATAAAGTGTCTCACTCAGAAATTTTTCCCCCACCCGAAACGTCGCCTTTTAGAGATACACATTCAACACTGCGTGCCAGCAAGGAGAAGAGAGCCTAGACGATTTTGCGACGAGATTGAGAAAACTGGTCACATACTGCGAGTTTGACAAATTTGACAATGAGCAAGCCATAAGACTGCGCATCATCGAAGGTTGTCAGTCGGTGGTGTTCAGAGTACGCATTCTGAAGGAACCAACGACGCTGGAAAAGATATTGACGATGGCTCGCCAGGAAGCACGAGCCACAGAGCACGCCAAGCAGATGGAGTTGGGAAAAGAGAAGAGAGTGGCGCTAGCACATCGCGTCAATGGGAATTTCAAAAAGAAAGAATTACAGACGCCGAGCATACCAAAAAAGGGCGAACAAACATGCTACCGCTGTGGTCTCGAATTCCCACACGTCGGTGCCTGCCCAGCAATGGGTCAGAAATGCAGAAAGTGCAACAGGAACAATCATTTTTCAAGCACATGCATGACCAGACAATTCAGAAGTGAAAGAGTCAGAACAATGAGACTAAGGATGACCAGTAACAGGTACGCACGACACATGGATACTGCCAATCGCAGCTCCTCCGACGAAGCAGAAGAAACAGCAGCACCTGTGTCAGAAGCGAGACTATATCTGATGTCAGACGCACCAAGAGAAGCCAAAGAGACAGAGCACGTTTATCTTGTGGAAAAACAACAAATAAAGAAGACAGCCACTGTGGACATCGATGTAGGGAGCCACCAAGCTAAGTTTGTGCTTGACAGTGGAGCAACATGCAACATCATGTGCATGTTAGAATACCAGAAAATAAGAGTGAAACCACAGCTATCACCGTCGGCAGTGGATGTGTTCATGTGGGGTCCAGAAGGCCAGTAGAAAATATGGGGAAATTCACGAAGACTTTAACATACAAAGGCAGGTCCTACCAAGAAGAAATACATGTGCTCAAAGGAGACAACCCAGCACCATGCCTGCTAAGCAACGTGACGGCACAGGTGATGGGGCTACTAGCAATGACATACCACGTGTCGGAAACGGGGAACATCCTACGAGAATAACCTGTTACACTGAAAGGTCTTGGTAAGCTGAAAGGAAAACAAATAACATTACACATCAATGAAGCAATCAAGCCGGTGGCCCAGCATCATAGACGAGTACCAATCCATCTCCAACCACAAGTTGAAGAGAAAATAACTAGCTTACTGGCACAAGACATAATTGAACCTGCTGAAGGACCAACGCCTTGGGTATCTCCGATTGTGGCAGTTCCTAAGAAGAACACCTCAAAGATCCGCATCTGCGTGGATATGAGGATCCCAAACACAGCAATCGCAAGGGAACGTCACCCAGGGCCACACCTAAATGACATGATCAGCTGCCTCACTGGAGCCTGCCGATTCTTGTAGCTGGACTTGTGCAAAGGGTACCATCAGTTAGAACTGGATCACCAGTCTAGATACATCACGACATTCTCCACATACCTGGGTCTGTTCAGATACAAGTGACTAAGCTTCGGAATCTCGTCGGCAACGGAGATATTCCAGGAAACAATACGGCAAGTGATAAGGCCGGTACAGAACAGCCTAAACTACAGTGATGACATTTTTGTATTTGGAAAAACGGACAGAGAACATGACGCAGCGTTGCGTCAAGTGTGCACACAACTGGAGCAATCAGGCCTAACATTAAATGGAGAGAAATGCGAGCTGGGGAGAGGGGAACTAGTGTTCTTCAGGCACATTTTCTCCAAACAAGGGATAAGGCCAGATCCCAGCAAAGTTGAAACACTGAAGAACGCAAAACCCCGACGGATGTTGCAGAAGTAAGATCATTCCTGGGCCTCGCTAGCAACTGTGCGTGGTACATACAGGACTTCGTCACCGTGAGCACACCACTAAAAGAACTGACCAAACAAGGGCAGAAGTTCATCTGGTCTCAGGAATGCAACAAGGCATTCGAGGAAATAAGACAAGTAGTGGTGACTGTGGAACATCTGGCCTATTTTGACCCCCTACTCTGCACTGAACTGACTGTCGATGCCAGCCCTGTAGGACTAGGAGCAATTCTAGTGCAACATTTGCCAGGGAGAGATTCACAAAGGAAAATTGTTGCGTATGCAAGCGAAAGCTTAACAGACATTAAAAAGGCATACTCACGACCAGAAAAGGAGAGCCTAGCAGTGGTGTGGGCATGTGAACTCTACCACATGTTTATCTACGGGAATTCATTCACCATCATCACTGACCACCAGGTGCTAGTGATGATCTATGGCAGCCCGTCAGCCAAAATGCCACACAGGATTGAACGCTGGGGCATAAGGCTGATGGACTATGACTTCACGATTGTGCACAAGCCAGGGAAAGAACACAATCCGGCAGACTACATGTCGAGACACCCATTACCGCAGGTCCACGAGACGACATCAATGGCAGAATACCTTAATTTCGTACTGAAACAAAACACCCCAGTGCCGATAACACTACTAGAGCTAGCAAGAGAGAGTAAGGGCGATGCCACGCTGCAAATGGCCATGGAGATAACGAGAAAGCAGATATGGAGGCACGTTAAGAATAATTGCACTTGGGGAACAGGAGTATGCAAGGAAGAAGTGCTAGCTCTCAAGAAGATCCATGAGGAACTATCAGAAACAGACACAGGGATAATGATGAGAGGGACGAGAATTGTGATACCAAGCTCACTCCGGAGGCAGTTGGTAAAT
This sequence comes from Triturus cristatus, assembly GCF_964204655.1. Lineage (NCBI taxonomy): Eukaryota > Metazoa > Chordata > Amphibia > Caudata > Salamandridae > Triturus > Triturus cristatus. The sequence goes on along the minus strand of NC_140591.1, from coordinate 335,730,960 downwards.
CTGGCTCATGAGTCACACCAAGGCGTAGTAGCAATGAAGAAACTGCTAAGAGAAAAAGTATGGTTCCCTGGCCTAGACCGCATGGTAGAAGAAACGATATCGACGTGCCACCTCTGTCAAGTGACAGGACCAGCGGCTAGGCATGAACCACTACAAATGTCAGAACTTCCAAGAGCAGTATGGACGACCTTAGCAGCTGACTTCTTTGGGCCCCTGGACACAGGCAACTACCTGCTTGTGGTCATCGACAAATATTCCTGGTTTCCGATAGTATGACCCGTCTCATCGACATCAGCAACAGCAACACTACCAATACTAGATGACATATTTGCAGCGTGGGGTTCACCAGAAACGCTAAAAACAGACAATGGTCCTCCATTCTCAGGAGAAGACTTCCACAGATTCATGGCCTACTTAGGGATAAACCACAGGAAGATAACACCGCTGTGGCCTCAAGCGAATGGAATGGTTGAGAGGTTCATGGGGAACATCAAAAAGGCTGTTCAAAGGGCCAAGCTGGCGCAAATATCACTTAGCCAAGCTCTGTGCCAAGTACTACGTGACTACAGAAACACACCTCACAACTCCACAGGAAGATGCCCAGCAGAGCTAGTACTGGGAAGAACAAGTAGAACGAGGCTACCGCAAATAGAAGCAACTATGGCACCAGATCACAGCAATATTGCAGCCAAAGACAGAGAGGCGAAAGAAAAGATGAAAAGATACGCAGATGCTAAGCGACACGCCAGCTCGTCAGACCTAAAAGAAGAAGACACAGTGATAGTGCGTCAGCGACAACAAAGAAAATCTGACAGCATGCTCTCCAAAGACCCCCTCGTAGTCACGAAGGTGAAGGGCCCAATGATCACGGCGGAGTCAGAACATCAGAGGATAACATGGAACAGCTCACATTTCAAAGAACTAAAAGAGAAAAAGGGGGAATACCAAGATAAGGAAACAGCAGAACAAGAAGAGCAGAAGGAAAGAGATAATGGTGAGGAACCAGCAGAAGAGCAACAGACGGAGGCCGGCCCGAGAAGAGCATGCCAACGGCCAAAAAGACTAATAGAAGAAATATAATGAGAGGAGGCACACCGACCTGTGCCCGGGCAGACTTGCATCTATCTCTATCTACACATCTCGGTGTTTCAATTTTCTCGTCAATTCTTTGTGACAAAGGGGGGAGATGTAGTGACCTGGGGCAGGGCACTAGGACCCTGCAAGGGACAGCAAGGACACAGAGGGATCCGGACACCACATCCGGTCAAGGGTGTGGGAGGGGGCGTGTGGGAGGGGGCATTACAGATCCAGAGGAGAGCGTGGGCAGATGTGCATGGGGCACAGCTCAGCAGAATAAATAACAATAAAGCATATACAATCCTTACCTGGCTCCCGCGTGCCTGTGACCACCAAGACACGACAGTCTTCATAAATGTTTAGTGGGCAGGGAGAGGCTTTTGATCCTATCTTATGTTGGGACAGAGAAGTCGTCTGCATGCATGGTTGTGGGCGTGTACCCCTTCCCTGAATCCCCAACTGTACTGTTCTCTGGATCCCTAATGCTGTTTTTTGTTGTCATAGGAAAACACGTATCATTCGTGTGCACCATTACATGGGCCTGTCTCACGGATTGCGGTCTTGTTGGACAGGGAGTGGCGCCAAAAGCACTACCCTCATAGTAGCAGAAGGTTACTGCCTTAACCAAGAGTTAAGCAGCACGAGCGCTTGGTGGCAGCATACCATGTAGTGATCAGTAGGAGTGAACAGGTACTTTTTAATCTGTGTCACTTGAGTGAGACCTACAGACTGACTCACCTTGTTAAAGTTCCACTGCTCTGTGCTTAACTCACCATTGGCCTACATCAGTTAGATATAAAGTGCTGCGCTGCTCAGAAGTGGTGGATCTGCGCTGGATGTATGTGTGCCTGGGAAGAGGACAGTAGAGGGATAAAACAGTGCTGTGCAGTGCATGCATGGTGAGTGCATGTTCTGGTTGTATGTAAACAAGAGAGAGGAATACATTACATGAGAGATGTAGTACTGTGCAGTGTGTGCGCAGGGAAAGCATGTGATCAGTGTATGTGTGATTTCTAGAAGTACAATACATGTTAGGTAAAGTGTTGTGCAGTGAGCAGACGGTGAATATATGTGCTAGCAGTGTGTGTTTGCCTGTAGCACACCTTAGCACAATGCAGAAAGGCTACAGTATTGAGCACTGCACATGGAGAGAATGTGCATGCAGAATGTATGTGCGCCTGCGGTGGCATAATACATGGAGGTCTCTCAAGACATTGCATTGGTTCCAAGAGTATTAGGCCGAATCTACTCCCGCAACCGGGTCGATGTGCTGGTTCTGCTACATGCAGACAGGAGATGCATCTATTTCCATAGCGCAAGTATCTGGGTCCACTTCCAGGAGCAGGGGTAGAGACTTTGATATCCCTGAGTCTCAAGCAACAGGAGGCAAGCCAACAAGCCCTTCGAGCACTCTTGGATGGGAAGGCAGAGTCCAGCTCTCTTTCAGCAGGGTCAGAAAGCAGCAGGCAATAGGGCAACACAAGAGAAAAAGCAGGCCTTCCAGGTCAGCAGTCCAGCAAGGAGTCATTTAAGCAGCATAGCAGTTCTTCTGACAGAGTGTCTGATTAGGTGGGGTCATAGACCCAGTACTTATGCCCAAATGTGCCTTGGAAGTGGGGGTGACTTCAAAGAAGAGTCTTTGAAGTGCACAGGTTTCCTTGAAACTCATTCCCTGGCCCCATACTACCTGTGGAAGATAATCTTTGCTTTGTGTGGGGTCAGGCCACTACCTGTTGAAATGTACAGGTCAGCCCCTCCCTCCCTTTCTGCCCATGAAGAGCCATCAGAATGCAGATGTATGTAGATTGGTACTTAGACACACTTAGCCTTCCTGTGTTTGTAGCTGTCACCTACCCCAGACGTATATTGGAGACAGGCTGCAAGGCATGAAGAGCTAAAAGTACAGAGAAATATCCACTTCCTAAAAGTGGCGTTTCTAAAACAGTATTGTTAAATCCCACTTCACCAATAAGGAGGATTTATAAATACCATTACACAGATATAAAACATGAAACAGCTACTCTTTTCAGCAAAAGGAGGAGGTAAGCAGGTAAAAGGTCTAGGGATAGACGACCATAAAGATGACAGGTATAACAGTACGGTATAGAGATCATAAATGCAAAAGCAATAAGTCAATGCCAAGAAGGCTGTTTGAATAGGGCATTACAGAAGAATGTGCAAATCAGAAAAATTCTAAGTCCCCAGTGAGCAGAAATATCAGGCGATAGACAGCATTCCTTGTTGCATTCAGGCAACCTCAAATCAGGGGTTTATATACAATTCTTTCACATAGAAAATAATTATTTCTGTTTATTCATCATGGTGTGAGAAAAAGAATTACATTTGTAGCAAATCAGAGCACACTTTTAAGAAACGTCATATTGACTTCCCACCTAAGCACTATCCCACTACATGAATATGGATTCTGCCCACTATGCTAATGTCATCCAGATATGGCAGGGAAAACTAGTGACATGAACAACAGTAAACTAATATGAATAAATAAGTAACAGTGAGCTAGCGGAAAGTCCTTGAGAGAGGCAACATTTTTGTGTATGTGATGGAAATGGAAAATTTTAATTGAGAACAGCAAGAACAGTGCCATTGGAAAAAAACAAACATAACTCTAGTTACCTGTGCGCTGCAGAAATGATTTGGGGCTGTTTCTTAATTAGGGCTGAGAGCCCCCGGCTCCACCTCAATTTTTACCTCCTAGTGCTTTCTTTTATCAAACTAGGGAGTCAATGTACATTTAATCTCGGACCCTTGCTCTGCTCGAGGGTCAGGCAAAACCAGGCACTTTTGAAAGGCACATGTGCTAATGCGCATGTGCCTGCCGCTGCAGGTTTCACAGGGCTTGCCTGGTATCAGCCCTGGTCCTCTGTGCCCTGCAACAATGTAAATCCACTGCCCTCATGACGCAGAGCAGCCACTCTGATTGAAAACAGCCTGGGCGTGTTAAACATAAGCCCTGCATTTTCCGTGCCTGTTTTCAATCAGCGAGGGTTAACACTGTATGGCACTGCACCCACCCATTTCTTAACTCGTCACAGGATGGGACGGGAGTCAATAAGCCTCCCTGGCCCCATCCCATCCTAGGTGGAGTTCGGGAAGGTTTGAAAATACCAGGCTGGCAGGCTGTCCATGGTGATCTCTGGATGTGCAACGGATATAAGCAGAAAGGAGAACTGCTGGCAGTTAGTGTTAAGTAAGCCTCTGGGCTACAGCAAGATGGGGATTTAGATCAGGATTGTCATGTTTGGGTTATTCTGGTGCTACACACCAATAGTCACAAAAATACTTATTTTTTGCAGATTTGTGTAGCACAAACTTCTCCCTAGGGTGATGGAGTGCTTTACAGGAGCACTAGATTACATTACACATTCGATTTTTAGGTCTCGCCTAGGCAGCGCTTGCGCTGTCTCTTCGAGACATGCTGTATTCAGGATAGGTAGCAAGGGGGAAGTCCCAGAACCGGTTTTGTTTTGGCGTCTTTTAATTAACGCTAGATCAAACAATTTATTTTCGTTTGAGCTCGTACTTTATTTATACCTTTTTTTTCAACTTTTTAAATCTTTGTTGTGTACTCCAAAAACCAAAAAGAGACAATAAAGTCTATATACTGAAAGTGTTTATGTACATTTGGTTCACAAAACATTTAGCAACAATAATATGTTTTAAATACACAATATGTACAAACATGAATGAGAAAAAATCCTAAACAAACATCCTATTATGTTAAAGTACTTGTGTTACCTTTAGCAGCAAAGTCTAAATATTAGTTCATAGACATTCTAAAGATGTTGTGTACATCGAAATTTCAATTAAGAAAAAGTGGGGAAACACAGGGAAAACATTGATGTCTAATACATGAGACTTTTCTTCTATATGTAGACAGAAAAAAAAATCCTAATTCCTCCATGTCCCTATCATATGTTGGCTTAAGGATGCCAATAACGCCAACTTTGTAGACATGCAGTGCTAGTGCCTTGCCCACTAGGGACCTCTTGGAGCAGCTTGTGGTACTGCACCCAGACATGCAGTGCTGGTGTCTTGCTCACTAGGGACCTCTAGGAGCAGCTTGCGGTACTGCACCTAGACATGCAGTGCTGGTGCCTTGCTCACTAGGGACCTACAGGAACAGCTTGCAGTACTGCACTGAGACATACAATACTGATTACTGGCTCACTACGCAAACATTTGCAATGCAGTAGGTCTCGCATTACTGAAAGTATGAGCTATTGGCGTTGTAATATTATTTGCAACGCCAATACCTAAAACTTTCAGTAAGGCGAGACCTATTGCATTACAAATGCTTGTTTATTTTTGCCACAGGACATTAAATGATGTGCCTGGAAACTCAAAGGATAGTGAGCCCACGCTGAGACTCGATCTTGTTTCCCTAGATTTAAAGTCAAACATCTCTGGCCTTTGGCTCTTCTCCCCTTCTTTTCACCATACAAGTCTCTTCTATGACCTCAATGCTTGTCCTTTGCTCAAGCTGGAAAAATGTGTGATAGGCGAAGTTGAGTACCTGGCTCACCTCTGCCAGTACAGTCCTAAAAACGCCTTCAAAGACAAATTGAAGGATTATTGTAAAAGCCCTGCATGTTTTTTAAACACATCAGCGCCCACCATTTTTTTCTTTTTGTGTTGCTAGCAATGTCCACTTTAGTATTGAGGAAGGGCCTTCTACGGGGAATCAGCACAGGACAGTCGCTTCTCAGTGAACAATAAAAGCTTTGAGGACTTCAGAAGTTAGGAGCGCTCTCTCAAGTTTGATTTTTGCTTGGCATGATTCCTGGGCATAGACTGTTGGAACAGCAGAAGTTTTGCAGTCCGTCAGTCCCCCTCCCTCTGACAGCCTCAGGCAGTGCCAGGGGGCTGGCAAGGAGTAACTATTAGCGATGCAGCTGTGCCCAGGCCTCCCTTCACCACTTCACATTTTAAAAAGCTTTTTATAGTTCCCCACTGTTTGATGAGTAAAACTTTACTTTTGTTGGCCTAACGGCTAGGGCGGTCGACCTCAAATCTGGGGAACTGGGTTCGAGTCCCGGCAATGACGCTGAACATCCTGTGATTCTGGGCAAATCACTTAATCCACTTAATCTCCCTGTGCCTAACAACAATGAATGACCTCATGTAATACAACTGGTGCTATGTAAATCGCTCTGATACCCGATTCGGGTCAAGTTCGCGCTATATAGAACTCCGTAAAAAAAAAACTTAATACATTCTGGGGTCATAGGTTGAACATGTTGGTTTCAGGATGTCCTGAAATACATTTATTAATTACTGCAGTGTTGATTCTGATGCCACCAAATGCTGACTTTGATAATATCATTACTCGATCCTCTTTTGGGGGAAAGATAGCAATACATGATAAGATGCTTTGTGTCAGCACAATTTAATCTACTAAATCATTTCATAAGAAAACACAAAAGGCAGTGTTTGTTGTAGGACAACTTGAAATTACGAGGCAACTGTTCTGAATTCACTTTGTTGTTTATGTTTTTCTATTTCTAGTTAAAATTAGTTCAAAGTTCCTTCATGTGCAGGTGCTGTGTGCCAAAGGTAGGATTCGGATTAGCCTGCACCTATAATCCGGCTGCATGCATTGGTGAATGCAAGCATATGACAGTGTTTCTACTATCCTTTGCAGGCAGCATCCAGAGCAGGATTTCTTACTTGCCCTTAGGCACGAGTCAATGTAATGACATCAGGAGGGATGGGAATTGTCAGTTTAGCAGTGCTGCACATGTTTGCTGACCACTGTGGCCTAAGGCAAAAGCTGCAGAGCACTGGCTTGCAAAGGGCAATGGACAGGGCTAGCGACTAGTGTTAATGTGGGTTTGGGGGAGTGTAGCTTAAGAAGAGACCCGTGGCTTCAAATGTTAAGTATTGGAGTATAGGAGTCTGAGCTGCCAAATGCACCATTTGAACCCTTTTTTCAAATTTTGTAGTGATATTTCTTGATAATTAACCTTAAGAATGAACCGTTTTTTCCTACATTTTCAAGCGAGCAAGAAAAATAAGACTCTCTTTAAGTTCAGACTTGTTTGCTCGCTCGTTCAGTGCCCCACCACTTTTAAAATCCACCGGCCACCCCTGGAAATGAGTTTATATACAGGAGGAGACATCCATTTTGAACAAGATGGCATCTAGACCTAATTGAGGACTAGTTATATCTATTTAAGTAATCTAACTAATGTAATCTATTGGAGGAGACATTTAATCAGGATTCGATGGTATTGAAGGTAGGGGTTAGGTTAAAGAAAATGACTGCACCAAGGCCACTATGCACCATCATTAGCAAGTCGTCCATTCAACAATCAAAATTGACTCAGTGTCCATTGAAGGTCTGAAACCCGCCTGGGCCTCATTCAAATGGTTATGCTTTTCAGAAAAGTTTGAAGTTAAGTCATGACAGTTTGTTCTAAAAATGTAGCTAAAATTGTCTTAAAAAATAGGCTTGAAGTTGGAAGAACTCAAGAGAGGTTTCTGAGGATAGGCTGATATTAGCAGATGTTAGTGAAGTATGGCAACCATGGTTTTAAGGATGTTATTAATAATCTCCCTAAGAACTGGAGCTACCTAAGTTTTAAGTGACTTTAGAAGAAATGCAGACCATACATCCAAAGGAAAACACGAGGGTTTATTATGCACAATTCATTTTGAACATTATGACATGGAAAGAGGCTCAAACTTTACCATAACTGACACAGTGTTCCTTCTTGTCTTGCTATTATGTCTGGGGAAAACAACATATCATGGTCGGTTTCTGTGATGTCTTTTATATGTTCCAAGTCTTCTTTAACAATAGCTACTTTCGAGCAGAGAGGAGCCTAGCGCGCAACCAAGATGGCCGCGTAGGTGCGAGGCTCCCGAGGACCTCCGCGACCTCCTGAATTAATCCTGGCGATATCCTGTCCTTGTTGAGGGGACTGTGTCGGGGAACCCGAGCTGAGGCGCCACCCGTTTTTCGGGCTCGAATCGGACCCCGGACACCGGTGGGAGCACCGATCGAAGGTTGCGGCCTTCTCCTCGCCGGCCCCCCGGATTGGAGTAGTGGGGCGATCCGGGGACAAAGTGAACAACAGCGGCGGGCAAGGCTGGGCGACTCGCGTACCCCGCACTTTCACTTTCGCTTTTGCGCCCTCCTTGCCCTCAAGCGAGGTAGGGTTGCGGAGCGGGGTGCGGTGGAGTGGTCTTGTCCAAGTGCCCGGCTGACCCGCCGGCTGTGGGTTGACCTGCGGTTCGGTGGTCGCCCCCACCCCCCCCCGGAGCCCGTGAATTGGTATAGCGGCCCGTTTGAGGAGCTTGGCACGACGGTGGGAGAGCAAGCATGTCCACCAAACAAGATGGCGACCGGGCGAAGGTGAAGACGACCCGCCGTGGCACGGCGCACCAAGCTAACAGTATGGACCGCTACACTCTCCAGAAGGGTTCTCCGGAGACATCGCGCACATCCCCGGCGGGCCCGACGGAGGCATCTGCTCAGCCTGTGGATCTGACCCTCCGGGACGTCATGGGCGCCATCGCAGAGATGAAGGCCTCGGTGGACCAGCGTTTCGACACCCTAGCGCAAAAAATAGACTCGGTCCTGGTGGATGTGAGCCTTGTGAGGGCAGACTTGTCCAAAACGAACGACCGGGTCGATTCCCTGGCCCACACCGCAACGAGCCTCACGACGGACGTGGTGGCCCTCCAAAAGGAGGTGCGCCGGCTTGGCCAGGCGAGCGCCCTGATGGACCGGCGACTGGAGGATTCCGAGGGTCGGGCCCGGAGGAATAATGTCCGTATTGTGGGGGTGCCGGAGGGACGAGAGGCGGAGGCGGCAGATCTTTTTGTGGAAGAATTGATCCTTACCCATCTCCAGCCCCGGGGGCTGAGTAAGCTTTTTGCGGTGGAGCGTGCTCACCGGGTCCCTGGGGGCAGACCCAAGACCGGTGCCCCGCCGCGGCCTCTCATTGCCCGGATTTTTAACTTTCGGGACAGAGATGCTATCCTCCAGACCTCCAGGCAACAGGGACCGGTCAAGCTTGACAACATGGATGTGCATTTCTACCCAGACTTTACTCCGGCGGTTCAGAAGCAGAGACAGAGCTTTCTTGGTGTTAAACGTCGCCTACGGGACCTGAACCTTAAGTACTCAATGCTTTTTCCAGCTAAGCTGAGGGTGGAGGTGGATGGTCGCACGCACTTCTTTGACCGGCCCGAGGCGGCTGGGGACTGGTTGGACACTCTGCCTGGAGATCGGGGCCGGGGGGGCGGGGGGGGCGCGGCTGGCGAGGAGGGCCCGCCGGATCAGAATTGAGGGGTGACTGAATAGGCCTTGCTCTGGACGATGTTCCTTCCTCATTTATTGATTGCATACGTTCCCCTCCTATGGAGGTCGTGCGGGGTCTGTTGGGGGCTTCCCTCCTCCTCTGGGGGACTAGTTAGTTTTTAGCTATGGGGCGACAGGCACACTGCACTTTGGGGGGGCTGTCTGGGCTCATGCAGGGGTGCAGGGAGGGGGGAGTTCTGTTGGGATGGGGGGGTGGGGGGGGTGTGTTGTTTGTTTGCACCGCAAGGCAAACCCGCTACTGTATTGTTGTTTTTAAGATGCTCTGTGGGGGACGACCGATTGTTTCGACGTATGATGGGGGGTAGGGATTTGACTGTGTTGTCATGGAATGTTAACGGCCTGGGGGACAGGATTAAGCGTGGTGTGGTCCTGCAGTACTTGAAACGTATTTCACCAGATGTTGTCTTCCTGCAGGAGACACACCTTATAGGTAACTCCTTTCAGGCAATGAATCGGCGGGGCTATCGTTTGGCGGCCCATTCTGGCTTCACTTCGGGCTCGCGGGGGGTGGGTATCATGATCAGGAACTCGCTCCCGTTGGAGATCGATGAGGTGCGCCATGATGAGAGGGGACGCTACACTGTCCTGGTGGGAAGAATGGAGGGTAGAGTGTTTATTTTGATATCAGTGTACGTCCCGCCTGGGTTACAAGCCACCACATTTGCGGACCTGGGTCGCCTCCTCCTGGACCTTCCGAGTGGCCTGCTGGTGGTTGGAGGGGACTTTAATGCGGTAGCTTCTGGGTCTATGGATCGCCATCCCCCCAGGGACCTCCCCCGGGCACAGGCGTGGCTGCCCGGCCTTTTAGACACGCTGGGCCTGGTGGATTGCTGGCGACTAAAGCATCCCGCACAGCGGCAATACACCTTCCACTCGGGTGCCCATGGTAGCCTCTCGCGGCTTGATTACATCCTGGTCCCGGCGGCCCATGCAGGGAGGGTGGGGGAGGTGCGCCACCTGGCGCGGGGTATCTCAGACCACTCCCCATTGCTGTTACATTTCGATGTCTTCCCGAGGGGGGATGGCAGGGTGGCTCCAATCAATGCATGGTATTTGCGCGACCCCACCATTCGTGCCGATTTGATCAAATCCTTACAGCGTTATTTCGACGAGAATGTGGGGTCGGTCCCTTCGGCCATCTCCCTGTGGGAGGCTTTTAAGGTAGTTCTTAGAGGGGAGGCCCTCTCCTTTATCTCCCATGCCCGGCAGCGCGAGCGGGAGGAGGTGACCCGGGCAGAGGCCGAGATTGCAGAACTGGAGGGTGACCTGGGGAGCGGGGTAACAGATGCCAAGCTGCATGTTCTACACCTAAAGCAGGCGGCCTATCGGGCCCTCGTCACGGAGGCGGCCAGGGGCCTCAGTCGAGAGCAGCAGGGGCGATTGTATGATGTGGGTGATAAGGCTGGCAAATTGATTGCGTGGTTGGATAAGAGGGAGAGAGCGAGTCGCGTGGTTCCTTTGATTGAGAGTGCGGATGGTGCGTGTGTCACCGAGCCTGAAGCCATTGTCTCCTGCTTTGCGGATTATTTCCGCGAAGTCTACTCCCCGGTTTCCCCCTGCTCGGAGGAAGATTCCCATGCCCTGCTTCGGGACATTGCACTGCCCTCCCTTACGGTGGAGGACAGGGATTCGCTGGACGCTCCTCCCACCTCGGACGAAATTGCCTCGGCTATTCGCTCGGTTGCATCCGGCAAGGCCATGGGCCCCAATGGTATCCCCATCGAACTATACAAGCTACGCCCGGATGTGTTGGCGCCCCACCTGCGCGCGATGTTCCTGGCGGCACACTCGCAGGGTTCCCTCCCGCCGGACCAGCGTCTGGCCACAATCGTGGTGATCCACAAGGAGGGGAAGCCCCGTGAACGGGTCGCATCCTATAGGCCGATCTCGCTCTTGAACGCGGAGCCCAAAATCCTCGCCAAGGTGTTGGCCAACCGGTTGGTTGGCGTGGTGGGCGATTTGGTCCACCAAGACCAATCTGGCTTTATACCACACCGCAACACGGCGCTCAATCTGCGGCGCTTGCACGGTGTGCTCGCGCGTGTCCCATTTGTGCGGGAGCCGGCCATCTTGGCGTCCTTGGACGCCACCATGGCGTTTGACACGCTTGAGTGGCCATACATCTGGGCGATGCTGGCGAAATTTGGATTTGGACCGGGCTTTATTAGCTGGGTCAAATTGTTGTACTCGGGCCCCTTGGCGCAGGTGGTGGTGAATGGGCGAGTCTCGGTCCCATTCGCGCTGGGGCGGGGCACGCGACAGGGTTGCCCCTTGTCGCCTCTCCTGTTTGCACTGGCCCTGGAGCCCCTGGCGGAGTGGCTGCGGTGGCACCCTTCCATCCGTGGTCTCCGCTGGACCCCCGAGCATGAGGACCGTGTGTCCCTCTATGCTGATGATATCCTCCTGTATCTCGCCTCCCCGCGTAAATCACTGATCGTCCTGGTTGATGTGTTGCGCTCCTTCGGTCGCAACTCAGGCCTTGTCATCAACTGGGCGAAATCCTGTGTATATGTGCTTTCCGGGGAGGCTCCGGTCCTACCACGGGGCTGTCCGATCCAGATTGCCTCCCAGGGGTTTCGGTACCTGGGTATATATATCACTCTTGACCCGGAGGCCCGCTATGAGCGGAATTTGCTGCCTCCCCTCCAGCGCTTGAAGGAGGACGTGGTGCGCTGGCGGCGTCTGCCGCTTTCGCCGCTCGGCCGAGCGGCCTTGTTTAAAATGATGTCCTTGCCGCGCTTCCTCTACGCCCTCCAGAATACTATGGACTCGGTTCCGGCACACTACTTCCGTGAGGTGGAGGGCCTCCAGCGGCGCCTGTTCTGGGACGGGAGGCCGCGCATTGCTCTGGCTAAATTGACGCTCCCGTGGTACGATGGGGGGGTCGCCCTCCCGGACATTAAACGGTATTACTGGGCCACCCAACTGGCTGCAATTAATTATGGCCTTTACGGGCCCGCCTTGAACCCGGCGTTTGAGATGGACAAGATGCTCCTGCCCGGTGGCGACTACAATCGAGCGCTTTACTCTGCCGCGCCCGACCCCCGTCTGACGGGACCGACGCGTGTCATGGTGCGTGTCTGGCACGCGGCTAATGCAGCTATGGGGTGGAAGGACCGTTTGACCCGGGCGTCACCGCTATATGCGTCTGAGAGGTTGGGCTCCCTGTGGACATCGAAGGGCTTTGAGAAGTGGGACACGATCGGAATCAGCACTGTGGGAGATCTCTGGACGAGGGGGGGATTCAAGACTTTTGCGACGCTGCAGACGGAGTTTCAGCTGCAGGGCAGTGAGTACTTTCGGTACCTGCAAGTCCGCCATGCGCTGGGCTCCGTCTTCCCGGATGTCGCGTCCATTCCGGAGTCTTCCCCCCTGGAGGACAGAGTGCTGGATGGCCATGTCCCAGACAGCACGATCTCCCTCATATATAAAAAACTGATCAACGACAGATCGTGCCTGCTGACTAGTCTCCGCGAGGCCTGGGTTGCCGACGGGCTAGAGCTGGACGACGAGGATTGGATTTCCGCGGTGGCCTCTCCAAAAGAGGTGGCCATCCCGGCTCGCCTTCGTTTCGTCCAGCTTAAGATCCTTCACCGGGTTTACGTGACGGGGCCAAGGCTTCTACGTATGGGCTTTGCTGGTGACGGAATGTGTAAGCGTGGCTGTGGCGCGTTGGCAACTTTCATGCATATACTGTGGGAGTGCCCAAAGGTGGAGCGATTCTGGCGTGGTGTGCATGAGGTCTTGCGTGTGGTTACGCGTGTCGCGCTGTTGCCTGAAGCGAGGAGATGCTTGCTGAATGTGTGGGAACCAAATGACTATTCGGTCCCGCAGACGCGGTGGGTGACTCTGGGATACATGATAGCTAAGCGTGACATTGCTCAATTGTGGGGATCCCAGAGGCCCCCCGCGGTGTTGGCCTGGAAAGAACATATGGATTGGTGTATGTTTCGTGAAAAGGTGGTGTATGTGGCGAGGGGTAAGCCTGGGGCGTGGGTGAAAATCTGGGGCCCCTGGAACGCCTACCGCGGGGGTATTTGTGAGCCGCCACTGCTACCGGCTGCCTCGCCTGCTCCGTCTCCTTAGACGGGCCCCCTCCCTCGGCCTTGGGCACGCGGTCCCCCAGTCCCTGATCTATTCCCATTCCCCTCTCCAGAGTTCTGCTGCTGGTTGGGATCCCCCACTTATGGAGCACGTGCTGTCACTTTGGATCGCGGGTTGCCTTGCGGGTGTGGTTTTTTGTGTCGTTTTGTTTTGATAAAAGGGAACCGTACTGTGGGCATGGAGCTATGCGGCCTGCAACATTGATCTCTCCTGTTTTGCTAATCTGCACTGCCAAGAGACTCTTACTGTATGTATGCAAAATGCTTTTGTCACTCTAGCGGCCGGCCGAGTGGTTGTAGGCCCATACCTGTAACTTTTTCAAACTGCAATAAACGGTTTCAAAAAAAAAAACAATAGCTACTTTCCGTTTTGAAAAAGCTGGGTACACTATCTACCAATTCTTGCTCAAGGGTGTTAAAGGATTCAAGTGTTTTAAATATTTCAGAGAGACACTTAAAACAGAAACTATTTTCTTAGAATAAAAGGTTTTTTGTAGCTTTCTTTGAGTGGTTGTTTTTCTCTTGTGAGGAATGAGATTATAGCTAGCAAGTCTCAAGCTTATAGTCTTTTCTTCTGTTTGAGATTTGAGGTATACCAAGATCAAAATCACCTTTTTTAAGAGGCCAGTTGCATCTAAGACTGCTTCAAGAACATAATAAAATAATTTGTTTTATTTTCAGTGCCTATAGTCTTACGGAGAGGAGTGATCATATGGTATTTGTGGGGCCCTGGGCAGGATATATTTTGGGGCACCCTGTAAAACCTGAACTAAATATATTACTTATCTGTGAACTTCATTACCAGAAACCTTAGTCCTCCCCATCATATTACACTACTTCATGAGGAGTTCCGCCTCCTTATTAACAGTCAAGTCTTTCTACAGCTTCTATGCAGATAGCACAGTCCCTTCCCCTCGCATAAGGGCATGCCTCCCAGAACCTTGCTATTATCTCCAAATCAGAGGAATTATGGGGCACATGTTTGTCCATTTTATTTTGCGACTAGCAAATTGCAATTTATCGAAACTCGCAATTTGTGAATTGCAAAATGAAATGTACTAATGTGTCTCAGATGCATTTAGTGATTCCCGACGTGGTCGCAAATGACCTACCTCATTAATATTCCAGATGTAGATCGCAATTTTTCACCTATTGGGAATGGCCTGTAATCACAGGGATGGTGGCCTGCTGGGGACAGCAGACCACCATGTCTGTAATTTCTTTTTAAATAAAGCAATTTTTTTAAATGAAGCCCGTTTTCCTCAAGGGAAAGCAGGATGCATTAAAAAAATAAATATATGAAAAGTTTCCTTTTCAATTTTTAAGAGTAGGCAGTGGTCCGTGGGACCACTACCTGCTCTTAAAAAATGTTTTCGCTACCATTCACAAAGGAGAAGGGGTCCTGTGTGGACCCTTTCCCGTTTGCGACTGGCTTACTACCTACTTGAATTAGGCGGTAAACTGCGATTGTTTTGCGACAGCATTCCGGTCGCAAAACAATTGTACATCCCCCTGCGATTTGCTGTTAGGGAGGGACACCCTTGGTACACTCCTTCCTAATAGCAACTCGCAAAACCTATTTTGCAAGTCAGCAACAGGTTACCGACTCGCAAAATAGGGTTGATACGTTCTACAGGCCATTTTAGCGGTCGCAATCGGCCCAATTAGCTGTTTGGGACTGCTAAAAACAGTCATACATTTGGCCCTAAGAACCTAGGGACGGAGGAAGGGAACTTTGACTGTGAGGGGGTGTCTAACATTTCGGATAATAAATATGACAGGTAAGTAGTATATTAATTAGCCCAAAAACCATCCTCCCTGCGACAGTGCATTACTCAATGAGGATATACAAATGATTACTTCTGCAGCTCCTCAATGACTCGGCCATAAACCATAAAGTGTCATTCACTCATAACAGTTTTAAGAACTCCAAAACCAAGAATTACAGAGTCATCCAATTCCAATCTATAATGCTTAACAAAAGTATCTACTAAAGACCAGGTTGCAGTACTACACATCTCCATAAAGGGGACCCAATTTGCCTCTATCAATGTAGCAGCAACCACTCTTGAAGACTTGCCATGCATGAATCGCAGGATATGCAATTCCATATTACAGTAGACTTTTGAAAAGTCCTGCCGAACCCATCTACTAAAAGTCATTGTAGATGGCTTCTTCCTTTTATTTGCTGGACCAAAGGAAACAAAAAGGGACTTGGATTTTCTGAAATTCCTTGTCCAGTCTAAGTATATCAGTAAAGACTGCTTTAAAACCTGCACCATTGTTACCACTTTGTCTCTTCCCGTTCGATATACTCAGATGACTAGTTTTTGATCTTGGTAGAATTAAGACTGCACCTTTTGGATGAAATTTTGGCTTTAACTTGCAAATGACTCCTCAAGAAAAAATCTGATGTAAGAGTAAGATGCCAATATGGCTCCTAATTCTCATGGCCTCTTGGTTATAACTACAAGGGAGACTACTTTGGCCAACAACTGCTGCAAGGATGCCAACAATAAGGGTTCAACTGGATGACAACCCTGAATACCCTTTAATTTTATATATAAATCCCAAGAGGGTACTGTAGAAGGCTGGGGAGGCCTTTTAATCCTAGCACTTCTGAGCAATCTCGCAACAAGAGGGACAATCTTGGAAAAATCAAGGAGAGTCACCAAAGCCTCCAATCACTGCCCACTGCGAGGACAACGCTGAAGGAGATAGCCCCTTCTGAAAACATTTCGCGAAAAATTGCAACAGCTTAAAGGGATCACATGATGCAGCCACACAGTTATTCCACAAATTCCATTTTTCAAAATGTCCCCAGTGCTTTGCATAGGATGATAAAATAGATAGGTTCATTGACTCCTGAATGGAGATGGCCACCTCCATAGAACACTGTAGGGCTTACAATACCCTCCTCTCAAATTCCAGGCCGATAGTTTAAATACTTGCACGGCCTTGTGACAAAGGTGGGAAAACCTGATTGAGGACGAGGATAGTGGAAAATTAAATACTTGTTGATCTCCCAATGTGGCATTTTAAAACCACATCCTTCTGGGCCAGAATGCTGCTACCAGGATTACTGTCTGGTAGCTTCTTCTGAAGTTTCCAGAGCACCCTGCAGAGAAGGGGAATTGGGGAAAAGCATACAGTAGCTCCATTGGCCACTTGTAGAACGAAGCATCCACTGCCCAAGCTTATGTCTCCTTCATTTCTCTGTAGTAAGTTCAGAGAACAGCTTTGTTTAGAAAGCAAAAAGGTCCAACCATGGATAACCAAATGCCATCACAATGTGGTGGAACACTTCCCATCCCGGCTGTAAGTTCACGGACATTGGAACATTTCTGCTTAGCAAGTTAGCCTGGAAACTGTCCTTGCTGGGTAAATAGATTGCTGAGAGTGAAAGGAGGTGATCATCTGCCCACTAACAAATTACTCTGACATTTGTAATGACCTTATCATGGTTACCCTTGGTCGATTTATGTAGCCTTTGGCCAACTTATTTTCGGTTCTGACCACTACTGCTTTCTGTTGAATCAGAGGAGCAAAAACTTGGAGAGCCCGTTCTATAGATGCTAACTCTCTCCAATGTGAAGACTGACAAGCCTCTCTAGGAAACCACTTGTCTTTTATTTCCTTGTCCACTAGAGTTTCTCCCCAGCAATACTGACTCACATTGGTCAATAACACAAGTGGAATAGATGGAACTAGGAACAACCTTTTTTGCAGATTTTCTATTTCCAACCAGCAACTGTGTTCTTGATCATAGGCTTGAGAGCTCCGTACTGTGGTATTGTAATTCTGAGATATTGGGTACTAGAGGTCCAGAAGGGCAGTGAAGCAGGGCCATTATCCCCTGCACTTTCAAGAACATCCTGGCAGGAGTCTCCTGACAAAACAGAAGAAGACTCAAATTCCTTTGCAACATCGAGGTTCTTGTCACTGGTAAGAACACACAAACATTAGTGGTGTCATACAGGGCTCTGATAAAGAGTCTCTATTGCAATATTACCAGTTGCAACTTCTTCAAATCAATTCTCGTACTGATGAGACTCTCGATGGCCCTTCCCACATCATTCAATGTTTCAGAAAGAGAAGGGGAAACAATTAACTACTCATCCAGGTAAAGCATCACCTAAATACCTTCTAAATGCAAAAGAGGGACCACTGGAGCCAATACTTTTGTGAAGACTCTTGTTGAAGTTGTCAGCTTAAAAGGGAGAGCACTGCATTTAAAATGATTCTCCCCTAAAGCAAACTCGCCAGAGAGGCTGACTTTTGCAATGAATAGGTACATGAAAGTAGACATCCTGGAGATCTAGGGTAATCATGTAGTCGGTCTTTGTCACCAATGGAATCACCTCTTGCAATGTTGTCATCCTGAAAAGAACATTTTGAACAAACTGGTTTAACCTTTTCAAGTCTTAAACTCGATTATATAAACCATTTGCTTTGGGGACCAGGAACAAAATTGTGTGTACACCTTGGTGTCTTTTTTGCACTGGGACCTCTGTTATTGCTCCTTTCGCCTGTAGACCTTCTACCCTCTTCAAGAGGTAATCCTTCCTTAGCGCACTGTTTGAGATTGATGTTTCCTGAAAACAAGAGTGTGGTCTTTCTTTTAGCTGTATAAAATAACCACTTCTTACTACTGTAAGAGTTAATCTGTATTTGTTTACTTTGTTTTCATCTTTCATGATAGTGAAGAAGCCTTAGGATTGGGACACTTGGTGCAGTCTTTCTCTCTTTGTGCCATGCTCCTCACCCCGGGCCCTATCTTCAAAGAACGGTGATGTTTGCTGTGCTGCTTGGATCTTTGGAGACATGTTTTTTTCTGAAAACAGTCTGAAAGGTTGGAGAATCTTCTTTTCATCAACCATTTTCTGCACTAGTTTGTTTAATTCAGCACCAAAGAACTTTTGACCTGTGAAGAGCTGCTTATGAATAAAGGAGCTCTAAGGAGTGTCCAATTTCCACAACTTTAGCCACAGCAACCTCCTGGCTGCCACTCATATCCCTGTCAACGTTAAAGCGGACCATAAAGAGCCAAAAGTTGTCCTCAAAAGAAACTTTGCTGGCAACTCCATATTCTTTCAAATTGCCATAGTATCTTCCCCTTTGTGTAAACAATCAAACAAGGGTGGAAATCTTTAAACAAGGTTTGTGCCACATGCGTAACATATGAGCGGATCCTCATCGGGTCCTCATAGCACAGTTTGATGCAGCATAGGCACATTTAATAGCACTTTCCACTTTTTTGTAGCAAGGATCCAGTAAAATGGATAACCAGGGATGAAGATGATACCACACACTTAACTGATTGGGCAATGCAACTCTGGCCTACTATGGAGGAGTCAGAACTCCTCATAGAGTAACGTACTGAGAAGGGGAGGGACAGTTTTGGGGTAATGGTTACTTTCCAAGTGTACATGTGGTGTCACTGGGTTGAAACAAGAAATTATATTTGCAACCTGGTATATCTGATGCAACTTGCATGCTGTGATTTGCGTACAGGTTGCATGTGGGTGGTGGAATGTGGGATTGTGAGACTGAACTGGTGTGTCAGAGTTACATTGCCCTATTAGCAGCAAATGGCGATTGGTGGAACCTAAGTGCGAATGACGTGCTACATAATCAGACATGCCACTGTAGAGTTAAAATGCCTTTCATGATTCTAAGATCAGTAAATTGCGAACCAAAGCACTAACCTCATGTGGTGGAAGGCTAATGCGTTCACCAAGAGTTAAGCAGCACAAGCATGATAGTGGCAGCTTACAGTGTAGTGATCAGTAGGAGTGAACAGGTCCTTTTTTAACCTGAGCCAGTGGAGTGTGACATAGGTTAAGGTTCCACTGCTGTGTTCTTAACTCCCACTTGCCCTACATTAGTTAGGTGTACAGTGCTGCGCAGTGCAGGAGTGGTGCCTCTGCACTGGATGTATGTGGGCCTGAAAAGTGGATAGAGCAGTAGTCTGCAGTGCATGCATGCTGAGTGTGTACTGTGTGTATGTATACCAGAGAGGAATATATTACATGAGAGAAGTACTGCTGTGCAGTGCATGTGCAATGAAAGCATGTGCTGGGTGTACGGGTGCTTGAAAGAAGTACACTACATGAAGAGTGAAGTGTTGTGCAGTGCGAGGATGGTGAATGTATGTACTAGCAATGGCTGTGTTTTTTTTTAATGTTTGAAATGCTTTATTGAAGAAAAAGTATAGCGAACAACAAAATACAGATCATAGAAAGAACATTGTCATACAGAATCAAAAAGAGAAAAAATAGAGGATCATCATGAGTTAAACATAAGAAACCAGAGGGAAAATTAAAAAGCATTTTGTAAAATTTTAAAGGCAACCAGGGGGAAAAGGGGGAAAGAGGAGAAAAAAGGAGGAAAAAGGGAAGGAAGGGAAAGGAGAAAGAGAAAGATAAATATGAGGCGTTAGGAGAAGGATAGCTAAAGAGATCAGAGAGAAACTAAGTAGAATAGAAAGAGCAAACAAGCCAAGGGTAGGGAATAGTTGAAAGGCAGGAAAGAGAAATGCAAATATAGAAGATATAAAAGGGAAAGAGTCACTTATGGGGGTTTGAAATTCTCAGAGGATAAAGGAGAGATAGATTTCGATTTCAGAGCCATGCGGTCAAGATATGCTGTGAGAGGCAACCAGAATAAATCTCTATTGAGGGTAGGAGTGGAGGCAGCAGCAAAACGAACATCAAGCCTGTGATAGTGACAGAGAGAATTCCACCAACATTGTATAGAGAGCTTAGAGAGGTCCTTCCAATTAGAAGAAATATGTTGGAAAGCCAGAGCCAACATAAGATCTAATAGACCAGAGGAGCGAGAAGGAATATCAAGAGTATCGGAGATACTACCTAAAAAAAGAAGAGGGATAGAGTATGGAATAGAGATAGAAAATAAACGAGAGATATGAGACCACACCTGATCCCAAAGTGCGAGAACAGAAGGGCACAGAAAAAGTAGATGAAAAAGATCAGCATTAGGGGCAGAGCAGGTCCAACAGGCAGAATCCTTATCAGGAGAAAAACGAGAAATAGAAACAGGAGAGAGATAAAGTCTATGATATAGAAAGAACATAGATTGAGTTAGTGAGGCGGAACGGGAAATTTTTAAGGACCTGGCCCAGACTTTGTCCCAAACAGCTATAGACCAGTCGCAGCCCAAATCAAGCTCCCAAGCAAGTTCCAATTTAGATTTCGGGCGGGTCGGATTGGGGGAGGAGAAGAATTTATAAATAAGAGAGGCTTTAGGGAGAGTAGACAGGATCTGAAGAAGTGGGGAATGGGATACGGAAGAGGATGATAGGGGGAGTGAATAATAAACATCAAGTATGATGGCCATGAGGACAGTGAATCTGCGGAAAAAAGATTGGGGACAGTGAAACAGAAGTCGGAATCGAGGAAAAGAACATGGGAGAAGGCCATCGAAAAGTTGGTTAACCCATATCAGACCCTTTGATCTCCACACAGTCCAACAAACAGGACGGTTATTGAGGAGAATAAGCGAATTGTACCAGATAGGGGAAGCCAGAAAGGATTCACGAGAGACCGGGTCAGGACGGACCAGAGTATGCAAAAGAGAAGAAGTGTGTTTGAACAAGGGTAGAGGAGTGGTGAAGTTCTTAGCCGAAAAATGTACAATTTCAGATAGGGAGAAAGGAGATAGGAGTGAGCGTTCAATAGAGAGCCAAAGAGGAGCAAGAGGGGAGGGTGCAGGACCAAGCCAATTAGAAGCCTGACGGAGAGAAAAAGATTTATGGTAGAGACGGAAATCCGGAAAATTGACTCCGCCATTGGATTTCGGTTTACGGAGAGCAACTAGAGCAACTCTCGATTTTTTATGATTCCAGAGAAACTTGGAGAGACAGGAATGGATGCGTTTGAAATAGATATCAGGGATATGAATGGGGAGCATGGAAAGGATGTATATAAGAATGGGAGATATCATCATTTTGATCGAATCCAGCCGACCCCACCATGAGAGAAAGAGAGGATTCCAAGAGGAGAACAACTTATCAATACGGGACAATACAGCAGACATGTTCAACCGAATAGATGAAGAGATGGAGTTAGAGAACCAAATTCCAAGATACTTAATTTTAGAGGAATTCCATGCAAAACCAGTGGTCGAAAACTGATGAGGGAGACAAAATTTAGTAAGAGGAAGAATCTCAGTTTTATCAGAGTTAATCTTGTAACCAGAAACTTGGGAAAAGGAGTTAAACTCAAGTAGTAAGGCCGGGATGGATTGGTCAGGGTCAGAAATAAACAAAAGAATGTCATCCGCATATGCAGAGAGTTTCAAATGAGTCTTGTCGTAAGGGAAGCCAGAAATAGAAATGTTGTTTCTAATAGACGTAAGAAAAGGCTCTAAAGCTAGGACAAAGAGTAGAGGGGACAAAGGGCAGCCCTGACGGACGCCACGCCGCAAGGGAAAATAAGGGGATAGATGGCCATTAACTAAGACAGACGCTTTAGGGGAGGAATAAAGTAAAGAAACCAGAGAAATAAAATTAGGACCAAAACCGTGCCAACGCAGGGAGGCAAACAGAAAGGACCAATCTACTCTATCAAAAGCCTTCTCAGCATCAACCGAGATGGCAGCTAGAGAAATGTTGAGAGAAGGTACCTTATTGAGAACATTAAGAAAAAGGCGGGAATTATCCGAGGTGAGTCTGCCCTTTACGAATCCACATTGTTCCTTACCAATGAGATGAGGGAGGAGAGGATCTAAGCGCCGGGCAAGAAGTTTAGCAAATAATTTATAGTCTACATTAACAAGGGATATTGGGCGATAATTTTTACAGAATTGGGGGTCGCGACCCTCTTTAGGTATTAGGCAGATCGTAGCCTCATGAAAGGTACCGGCAGCTGTGCCCGAGGTAAAGAAGGATTGGAAGAGGGAGAGAAGTTTAGGAAGCAGAAGATCTGAAAAATGCAGGTAAAATTCCACAGAGAAACCATCCGGACCCGGAGATTTACCTTTGGTTAGAGATGTTAAGGCGCTGTCTAGTTCGGTAATAGAAAGGTCAAGTTCAAGATCAGGGAAGTTAAGATGAGAAGTGGAGGGGGCAGGGATTTTATCCAAGTAGGATTGAATAAGGGCAGCCGAAGGGGGGGACTCAGGAGTATAAAGAGATTGGTAAAACTGTTGAAATTGGGCGAGTATATCCTGCTCCTTATGCAAGAGAAGATTATCGGTGGAATATATCGAATCGATCAGATTGCGCTCCTTGCGAGACTTAAGGTAGTTGGCCAATAGTTTACCTGACTTGTTGCGACCTCCGTAGTAGCGGGCGCTGCTACGAAGTAATATAGAGGAAGCGTTATCGGTGGTGATTTTGTTAAAATCAAGTTTGGCGCGTATAAGGTCTGGTAAAACCGTTTTAGTAGAAGAGGTGTAGAATTTATGCTCCGGGGATTTAATATGGGAGAGAAGGTCTTTCTGTTTCTTAAGGTAAGACTTCTTTTTCTTTGAGACAAAATCAATCACAAAACCGCGAGCGGTAGCCTTAAAAGAGTCCCAAATAACGTAAGGGGGTAAAGAGGGATCAGAATTGAGTAGAAAAAATTCCGTAGCAAAGGAAAGAAAAGAAGAGGAAAAGAGGGGATCTAGGAGAAGAGAATTATTGAAACGCCAGCGGGAGGATTTGGGATGAGGAGGAAGAAGATCAAGAACTGTGACAATGGGAGCATGATCTGAGATAACTATCGGCTCTATAGATGAGGAAAGAAGATTTTGAGAAAGAGATTGAGAAAGGAAGATGTAGTCAATCCGAGAAAAAGAGGCATGAGGAGGTGAAAAGAAGGAATAGTCCAGAGAGTCAGGGTGGGACAGTCTCCATGAGTCAAGAAGGTGAGATTTAGAGATAGTGTCAAGGAATTGTGTATGTGATTTGTGGGGGGTAAAGCGGGCAGAGGATTTGCGATCAAGAAACGGGTCAACAATTTGATTACAATCCCCCCCCAAAATGAACAGGGAATCACTATATTGAAAACACTTAGAAGTTATTAGAGGCCAAAAATTACAATCAGGATGAGTGGGGCCATATACATTAAAAACAGTCAAGGATACAGAATTGATTAACAGCTTAACTAAGACCCAACGACCCTCGGTATCATTTTCTTGAGAGAGAACTTTACATTTGAGCTTCTTGTGACACAAAATGGCCACACCATTCTTTTTATTGGACGTAGGAGAGAATAAAACCGTTCCCACCCAGCCTCTCTTTAATTTAAGAGACTCCGCCTCAGAAAGGTGAGTCTCTTGTAAAAGAACTAAATCAGGAGTATAAGAGGCTAGATGGGAAAGCACTCTCTGTCGTTTAATAGGGCTAACAAAACCTTTCACATTCCATGAGATAACTTTGAATTAAATAACAATAAAATATGTAAAGAACAGAGAAAAGGCATAAAACCAAGAACGCCATAAAGGGGAACAACAAGTGAATGAGAGAAAAGAGCAAGACAAAAGAAAGTCAGGAGATACAGTAAGAGAAAACAAAGAAAAAGGAAAGAGAGGAAAAAGGGGGGAAAAGAGAAACAGAAGAAGAGACAGTACATATCCAAAACGGATGACTGAGGAAAACATACCTGAAGGGGGGAGGAAGATGACAAGATGACGATGGGGTATGGGAGGATTCGACAAGAACGGCCTCCTAAGCCGGAGAGCAACACACCGCACCAGGACGGAATATGAGGAAGACGAATCGTATGATACGAAGAGGGATACAAGAGGGTTTATCGAATAAGAATCTAAGGGAGGGAAAAAGAAATGTGTTATACAGAAATCATGGTGAGATAAACAGTACAAAAGCAGACATTATATGTAAAACAGAAAACGGAAGCAACAACCATTATATAATCACATCAAGTAGAAGAAGAATCAAACCAAGGAGGGAGAAATTTCAGCAAAAACCTGTAAGGAGAAAAAGCCAAACAGATAAATAATCAACCAGTAGGGGGATTGGATGTGTCCATGCCAGCATTGGTCTGAATGTGAATAAAATTCTTAAGTTCAGCCGGATCTTGGAAAGTCCAGGTGTTGTTTTGATGAGTTACCTTGAAGGTACAGGGGTGAAAGAGGCCATATCTAGCTCCAATAGAGCGCAGAGGAGCATGAAGAGATAAGAATTCTTTTCTTCTGGCAGCAGTGACATTAGAAACGTCCTGAGAGAGAAAAACTCTCTGACCCATCCAGGACACTTGGCGCTTCACTCGAGCTGTAGAGAGGACCAGAAGGAGGTCAGTAAACTTGAGGAAGAGGATGATGACCCCTCGCGGTTTGGTTGAGGAGGAGGAGCGAGGGCCAAGTCTATGAGCTCTTTGGATACTCAGAGCAGTAGTAGGAGGGAGATCCAGAAGTTTCAGAAGAAAAGAGGAGAAGAACGTTACAGGATCATCCCCTTCCAAGGACTCCGGCAGGCCATAAATACGCAGGTTGTTCCTCCTATTCCTATTCTCCAAATCCTCAGTGTGTTGTTGGAGGGTTAGAAGAGACTTTTCCAGAGAAGAGATGCGTTGAGAGTTTGACTGAATCTCAGTAACCTGCTGCTCCACGGAAGAAACACGAGTCTCCATCGTTGACCATTTAGCCTCAAAGAGCTGCATCTTCGCATTAGTCTCCTCCACAAACGGACGAAGAGCGCGAATCTCCTCCAATATCAGCTCCATAGATATAGGGGACGAGGGCGTCTCAGGTGGAGGTGGAGGAGAGTCTTGCTTCAATCGCTTAGACACGGAGGCAGAAGGAGAAGATTTGTTTAGGGCAGGCTGTGACGGAGAAGAACGGATGGATGATGACGTCGCCATTTGCTCCGTGGGAGAAGGATGGGAAGAGTGACCAGCCGTTGAGGAAGAGGCGGAAGAAGGAGAGCTCTTCGAGGGCACAAAGACAAACTTTGGGTTGCGTAGTTTGCCCATAGAAGCTTGAAGGTGTCAGGGGCAGGATGAGAAAGAAGTGCTCCAATGCAACGTCTTGTACGCAAGTGTCAGTAAGTATAGATGAAAAACACAGCGATCAACAGAAGCACTAAGCAATAACAGCAACAACCAGAGTCCCAAGACACAGAGGTGATGCAAGCAAGGAATGAAAGGCTACTTCCAGTGTTGACAGAGAAGTCACCAGTGAGCGCAAACGCCAAATGCGCCGAGATTTAATGGTAAAATTGCAGCAGAAATCCAGCATGGGGGCGCAATGAGGATGTAGGGAGATTTACGCAGTAGAACTGAAGCAAGACATCAGGGAAGAGCACAGCAAACGGAGGATCGTGTGAGGAGAACATGGATGCGGGGTTCTCCCAGGAAGCAGCAGTAGCGTGAAAAATATCATTCAGGCATAGCGCGGTGACAGAACGGCCATCAATTGTCAATAATAAAGTCCAGGAACAGAAGGAAAGACAAGGAGAGCATATTTGCAGTTACCTCAGCGTCGCGCACGCATCGCGCCTACTTCAAAATGGCGGCCGCGCTGAGGTACTTACACCGAAGAGCGGGAACCAGGTGAAAAACTGCCAGAAGACGAAGTCCGGCGGTCACATCCTCAGCTCGGAGATATCCGCCTGCAGGAGCCACAAGGAAGAAGCCGAAACAGTCGCAGATAGCGGTGGGGAGATGAAAAACACCGCCGCGGCGCAGGGAGCTCCGGACTCAGGCGGCCATCTTGATCGGCGTCCAAGCCACGCCCCCGCAATGGCTGTGTTTTATTGTAGCACACCATCGCCCAATACAGAACGGATGCAGTACTGAGCAGTGATTGTGTGTGCTGAGTGTACGTGCGCCTGAGGTGGCACAATACAGGGAGATGACAATACTGTACAGTATATGTGCAATGTATGTCCACTGAGTGCAAGGGTGCCTGTAATGGTACATTACATGGATGACTCTGGGTTCCATTTTGGGAAACCCAGGCCTGCCAGATGAAGGGATGAGGAGTAGGGGAATCCCCTAGACAAATGTGTGTATTTCTGCATTCCTGCGAACTGAGTGGTACATACAGGAGAAGGAAGAGAGAAAAACCCCTGCATGTGGAGTAGAGGAATCCCCTAGACAGATGTGTGTATTGCTGTATTCCTGCGAACTGAGTGGGACACACTGGAGAAGGAAGAGAGAAACCCCCCTGTACACTTCAAATGGTGCCCTTTAATTCATTGAGAGGGCACAAGTGAACGGTCCTGGACACATCTCAGGAAGAGATGGGCTGATAAGGGAATCATAAAGAGTTGAGTTGGGAGCCCGGGATTATTATTATTTTTTTGCACTTACCACTCTGGCTGACATCTAGTTGTGAAACCTAGTTGCTCCCATTGCCTGTGTTGTGGAACAGCTTTGAAGTATCTACTGCTGTGACAACAGCCTTTCAAGGGGAAGAAGAGAGAAGAAAAGTGTGCACTTCAAAAGAAGCAGAATCCCAACATAAAATTTTACAGGCCCGGACCCTAAATCACATTTGGTGTCTAGAAATGGACTATGAGAAGGGGAGGTGGAGACCCTAACAATGTGTCATCTGCCAAGCAGCCAAATGTGCTGTCTGAGGAGGGGAAGCTCTGCAACACTTCTGCCTGCTAGTTTCCCTCCTGGGTGAGGGAACATCACCTAGGGAAACCATCACCACCTGCTCTGAAGCCTGGAGCACCAGCACCTACTTGCTTGCCGAGACCAGCATACCTGTGAGGAAGAGGAGAGTGTTTGAAGGAGTGAGGTCCAGTTAGGTGCCCAGCCAAGTTGACTCCCGATGCGAGATGTGAGGAGAAGGCTGCTACAGAGATTGGAAAGATGCCCATGTGTAGATTCCTGTCGGCAACCTCCATAAGACAGGAAAGGCCACCCTAAAAATAGCCATCAGCGAGTGCTGTGCGGGGCAAGGGAAGCCCGTACGGTGGTGAATGTGAGGACATTGTATGCCAGGAGGAGCAGAAATGTAAGTTGTGCTGAATATGAAGAGCCGAAGCCTGTGGGAAAACTAGTGTTGGCCTGTGTTAGAAATGGGGGTAACTAGTTGGCTGAGATAGGTACCTTTGTCCAAATAGGGACCCTTGCTTCTAGTCAGGGTAAGGGGGATACACACTCTAGATAACCCCTGCTCAACCCCTTGGTAGCTTGGCACGAGCAAACAGGTTTATCAAAAAGGCAATGTGTAGGTATTTGTACCAACACTCACAGTAACCCAGTGGAAACACCACAAATGGACACCACACCAGTTTAGAAAAATAAAATATCTTTATCTAAACTAAACAAGACCAAAATAACAACAATCCAACATACACAGTTAAAAATATGACTTTCAAAAGGTTTCAAGAACTTGTATCTTAGAAAACTATGGATGCAGGACTTTTACACAAAGTACATGTAGATGCGTTAAAGTTCCAAAAGCCAAACAGCTGCAGAGAAAGGAAGCCTTGAAAAACACAGTGATGCGTCATTTCCTGAGTCCTTGGGAGGCGAGGCGACAGTTCTGCTGCACACAGGAGAAGTGAGGCGTCGAATCCGGACTGTAGGGGCAATTGAGGCGTCGAAATCCAAGACGGTTGTGGTCTACGGGTGATGGGTGGAAAAACTTGGTGCACAGGTACCATGCGTGGCACACTGGAGGTGATGCGTCACCTTGCGAGGCTTCGTGCTGTCCGGTGTCGGTGCTGGGTGCTGCGCGGCGAGACTCGGCGAGGCTTCACGTCGTCGGAGTCGGTTGCGAGAGACTTTGCACGGCTTCGCAATGCTTTGCGACGGTTCTTGCCAAGATAAGCTGCAAAACCCAACTCTGAGGCCCTGTAACTGGAAGGCGGCACCTCAGGCAAGGGTAGGACAGCAGCACCAGCAGATTTGCAGGAAGCCTTTTGTGTCTCTGAGACTTCAGAACAGGACGCCAGTACACTTCAGGCCCTTGGAGATCTCCTTCAAGAAGGGGACACAGCACACAGCAAAGTTCTTCTCCTTTCCTTAGCAGAAACAGCAAATGCAGGCCAACCCTAGACACACAGCAAGGGCAATACTTCTCCTTAGTCTCTACAGCTCTTCTTCTTGGCAAAGGTTCCTCTTGAATTCTAGGAATGATCTAAAGTTCAGGGGGTTTAGGTCTAATACTTAGAACCCAAAATGTCTTAGTTCTCTTTGTGCAAGGGGCTCTGAGCCCAGTTCAAACCAGTTCTGGGGGCACTCTGCCAGCGCACAACAACATCCTTAGTCAATGTGGGTCTTGGTCTCAGACACATCACAGGGGGGGCGGAACCAGCATTGTGTAAGGCAGGCACAGCCCTATTCAGGTACAGGTGCTACTCCTCCCACCACTTCAAATGCAGATCAGGCCTATTCAGCCTAGTGCTGACTCATCCAGACTCCTGGAGCCACTGCACCTCCCCCAGCCCCTGTCACTCCAAAGCCAGACAGTCAATCCACAAACAGGCAGAGGCACACAGGAAGGTTGAACAAGAAAATAGCCACTTTCTAAAAGTTCTATTTTCAAACACATAATTTAAAAACCATCTTTACTAAAATTCTGAGTTCAGGTGTACTAAACTCCATATTTCAATCTTATCCCTATGGGAAGATGTGCTTGTTAAATGTTACAAAGCATTCCCCATTCTGTCCTATGGGCTAGATGGCCTTTCAATAGTGAAAAACTAAATTGGCTGTATTTCACTATCAGGACATGTTACACACACCAGTACATGTCCTACCTTTCACATACACTGCACCTTGCCCAGGGGGTACCTTCAACCTACCATAGAGGTGTCCTATGTGTAAGAAAAGGGAGGGGTAAGGCCTGGCAAGTGGGTCGACATGGCAGTTAACAAACTGCGCACAGGCACCACGGTGGCAGGCCTGAGACATCTTTTCAGGGCTACTCATGTGGGTGGCACAATCAGTAGCATTTGATTTACCAGCCCTGGCACACTCAGTGCACTTTACTAGTGACCTACTGTTAAAACAAATGTGCCAATCAGGGAGAACCAATCACAATATCAATTTAGACAGGGAGCATATGCACTTTAGCACTGATCAGCAGTGGTAAAGTGCCCAGAGTCCTATAGCCAACAACAACAGGGCAGAAAAAAAATAGGAGGAAGAAGCAAAACGTTTGGGGATAACCCTGAAAAAAGGGACATTTACAACAGCCTGTATGCAATTAGGGGCCACTGTGGTATGGACTACCATGTGGTGAGGGTCGGCGCCTTAGCTGATTGAGTTATGGCAACCCTGTTTGCCAGGAGAGGCTGACAATACCCAAGTTGTTGCAAGTATCAGGCCGCCCCCAAGAACTGTGATCCGTGATCCATAGATCACCCTGAAGTATCAAGGGTTGGGCCCGGTTTGCCCCATGAACTGAGAAGGATACAGTGGGCGCATTGTCACATCACCGGGACCCCACCAAGGAGCATCGGAATCCAATACCCAATGCAAGTGGTCCTGTGCAGGAGGAGCACGAGTGCACCTTCAATCGCTGCTGGAGCCGGACGTGTATTCTCCAGGGAGAGGCTGCATGCAGCCAACTCTCTGAACAGGACCGGAGCAGTGTGAGTGCCTGCAGTCAGGGCACTCTCTTGGATATTGCAAGCCTCCTCGCTGTTGGAGCGGCTAAGACTGGTTACAGTCCTATCTGGCCCTGGAGGACTCGCTGCTGCAGGTGCTGCGGCACCAACACACTTTGACTTTTTTTGCAGAAAGTCAGAGTGGACTCGAGTTAAGGCCTACTAGTGAGCATTCCCTGGATGTGGCCACCAGTGAATGGGGGCTAATCCCTAGCACATTACGAGGAATTGGTGGTACAAGTATTTGTTGGCAAAACACTAGAGCCCCGACCTCAAAGGGAAATGTGTAAATGTCTATATATGTCGTAATTTTGCTTTGACTGCATAAAAGTAGAAATAAAAGACCTCTAAATAAGTATTTGACTGGACATTGACTTATTGACACTGCTGTGCATTCTTTTGATTTATGAGTTGTGTTCACTGACCTGTATTTACACTTCCCTGCCAAGGGATCCTTGGACTGCTCGACCATAGCTAAAACTGAGAGTCAAGTGCAGAAGCGGTACTTGGCCCTGTTGCTCAGGATCCATAGTAGGTCGGGCCCTGGTACATCACTGGTAAAAGGCCTCAACCCCCATGGTTGGTCCCATTAACCCCTGCTTGCCCCGTAGCCCTCTGAAAGAGGTTCTGACATGAACACAAAGCACATTTGGCTAGGAAAAAAACATACCCAATTTTATTGGGTGTGTAAATGTTTTTACACATTGGTCTGATCTTTTTTTTAGGAATTATAATCCCCTAATGCAGACCTCAAATATGGGCCTTATATCACTGGTTCCCATCTTGCCTGTGGGATGCATTTGATTATATTTCGGGTGAAAGGTGGGAATACCAAATGTTTTTAAATTGGCACGAGAATGGCGCTCCTGATATCAAAGTTAATACCAGCAGCAATATTTTTGGTTTTTCCAGAATACCCACCATTTTATAATGATTTCCTTGCTATTTAAACAAAAGGGTTCCTAGATGGCTTCCTGTGTGCCCACAGATATGCTTTAAGAACCAGCTGAAACGTTTTGCCATACAGTGCCCCCGAACCAAAACTACAAT
Organism: Triturus cristatus; assembly: GCF_964204655.1. Classification (NCBI taxonomy): domain Eukaryota; kingdom Metazoa; phylum Chordata; class Amphibia; order Caudata; family Salamandridae; genus Triturus; species Triturus cristatus. The sequence goes on along the minus strand of NC_140591.1, from coordinate 335,699,840 downwards.
CATTGGCAAAATCAATAGGTAAGTGTCCGCATAGAAAAAAGGAGACCTATTGGCTTTGCCAATGCTTGTTGTGACTAATGACCATATAGTGCTAGTTTGCTCGAATGCATAACCATACTGGGCCAAACAGGAGGCAGTGAATCTAATGTGCGCATGTCTTGGCATTTTGGCATGTTGTTTTCAGCAGTTTAGTGCATCGAGCCCCAAGCGTACTTTAATTTTTCACCTGGGTAAATAAAATGTTGACCCTGTCTGTGCAAGGTAGGTGTAGTGAAGTGCAAATTGTGCTCTATGCAGAACTTCTCAGCCAGTGGTGCTGGAACAATTATTTAATATTAAATCACTGAAATCATAGGGATTGTGAAAAATCCAAGAATAATTCAGAAAACAAGAGTAGGAAAGGTGCCATTCAGTAGGGGAGCGGAAAGAGTGCAGCATGTACCTGGTGGTGCATGTTGGAGCACTAGTGAGATATTGCACTGTCATTTACAGACAGTACATTTTCAGTTGAAATGGCCTCTAAATTTGTATAGACATGCAGCTTTACTAGTAAGACTATGTAGCACAAAAATTATGATGTGAGGAAATCGGATATCAGAAAATATTTATCATTTGCACATCACCAAGTAGAGTGTTTGATTTGTTTTGATCCTAATAAAATATTTGTTTCCATCACAATTCAGAACTACAAAAAGTGCTTCATTTGTGCTTTCCTAATTGCTGATATAGTTTGAAATATGTGTATAGTTTCATTTGCCAAAATGTAAATGTTATGTGTTGAAAAAAAACTGACCTTCAAAAGCCTTTTAATTCTTTTCCTGGATCCTAGCAGGATTGTCACACAGTTTACTTTTACAAAATCATCTCACTTTGCAATAAGAGAAATAAATGTAAACACCACATTTGGAATAAGCAGAAATTTGTCAGAAGATACAGCTTGATATGTAACCTTTCTCTTTGAACGTGCAGCAAATATGACAAAATCAACACAAAATGTAAAGGCATCTGTATTGCTTATTCACTTTCTGAACTCCAGCATGATTATTTCCGGGGGTGCTGCAGCACCCCTACTTCCAGCACCTGTGTATGATCTCAGCACCTGTGAAGCCTCCAGAAGAGACCGCAAGAAACATTTATCGCCAGAACCGGTGAATAGCCCGGGAAAGTGATGTGAAGGTGTCAAGAAAGAAAGATAAAAGGGATCATCAATGCGTCACTTCCCATCAATCCGTTTATGCACTCATTCTGTTTACAACTTTGGACCTTCAAAGAGTTTAAAATGTGATTCTTCATTACTGTGCTCTCTCATACGTATATTATAATCTCCATATGTATGTGTGCATTTAGATGTATATACCCGGCTATTCATATTACCTAAAGTATTTTCATACTTGTGTAGTTTGCCTATTTATTGTGTGTGTGTGTGTCAATCAATCGATAAGGCTACTCACCCGTGAGAGTCTCAAGGCACTGGGGGGGGGGGGGAAGTGGGGGCTGCTGATCTGTCTGGGCGCTGGGGTTCAGTCATAGAGCCAGGTCTTAAGATCGTTCCTGAATTGGGTCAGCGATGGGGATTGCCTGAGGTGGAGAGGCAGGGTGTTCCAGGTCTTGGCGGCGAGGTAGGGGAAGGATCGTCCTCCGGTTCCAGTCTTGCAGATCTGTGGGACGGTGGCCAGGGCCAGTTGGGCGGAGTTGAGGTATCTGGTGGGTACATGGAAGGAGAGGCGGTAGTTTAAATAAGCTGGTCCTGTGTCCTGGAGGGCTTTGCAGTCATGTGTGAGAAGCATGAAAGAGATTATTTTGTTGACTGGGAGCCAGTGTTCGTTGTTCGGTGATGTGGCTGTGGTGGGTGGATGTTGAGGACCAGTCTGGCTGCAGCATTTTGAACGTTCTGTTGTTTTCTGAGGAGTTTGTGGGGGACTCCGGCATAAAGTGAGTTGCAGTAGTCGAGTCTGCTGCTGATGAATGCCTGGGTGACTGTCTTTCTGGATTTGGTGGGGTCCATTTGAAGGTCTTCGTAGCAGGCGAAGCATGTGGAAGCATGATGAGGAGATAGTGTTTATCTGGTGGTTCATTGTGAGTGAGGAGTCCAGCATTATGTCTATGTTTCGTGCATGGTTTGTGGGAGTGCAGGGGTTCCAAGTGTGGCAGGCCATCAGGAGTCGTCCCACGCTGTGGGGGTGGGACCCAGGATGAGGACTTCGGTCTTATCCGAGTTGAGTTTGAGGGAACTGTCTTTCATCCAGGTGTCAATGGCCTTCATCCCACTGTGGAAGTTGATTCTGGTGGCTGTGGGTTTGTTGGTGAGGGAGAGGATTAGCTAGGTGTTGTCAGCATAGGAGACAATGTTGAGTCTGTGGTTCCTGATGATGGCTGTGAGTGGGGCCATGTAAACAAGTGTGCCGTCTGTGGTGAGCAGGGTCCAGTTGAGCAGGATCTGTTGGGGTGTGACATTGCTGGGTGCAATGGTGGCAGGTGTGGTGGGAGGGTCTTAAGTTTCGAAGCTGTTGTGGATCTGCCTAATCATGTGGTGGAAGAAAGTGCTGATTTTGTTGCAGCGGTCTTGGGAGGGTGGGATGTCTGTGGTCTTGCTGTTGGGCCTGGCGAACTCCTTGACGATGTCGAAGAGTTCTTTGCTGTCGTGTGTGTTGCCGTTAATTCTGTCTTGGAGGGAGGTTTCTTTGTGGTTTTGAGGAGGAGATGGGGTGCGATTACTGCAGCTTTGAAGGTTGCGTGGGCTTCCAGGGTTTTGTTGTTCCTCCATCTCTTCTTGAGCCGTCTACAGGTGTGTCTGGACTCATGGCGGGCTGGAGTGAACCAACTGACTTTCTTGGAGTGTTGCTTGCCTTCTTGAGGGGTGCCAGAGTGTCGGAACACTGGGAGATTCATCAGTGAAGGTTGCGTGCTGAGGTATTGGCATCAGTGGATGTTGGCAGTGTTGTTGTATTGAGGGATGCAGTAAGGTGTTCTTCGGTGACGTTGGTCCAGCTACGGCAGAGGGGGCTTTGAGTGCGGTGGTGTACTGCAGATTTGGTGAAGGCGAATATACTAAAAGAATGTATTGAAAACAACTCAGTAATCTTCACTAGATCCTTCTAGCCCTGTAGTAGCCATGCAGATTTATTAGAGACTGGTTCATTTTTGACAAGTTGGATTGAACACAGCAGTTTACTATTTATTTGAGAAACTTGTGCCACTTATTTTACCAGTGCAAACTTTTAAATGTAACACCTGTTGATTCAGAAAACTGTGACCTTGTTCACATTATGTTTATATAGACATTCATATAGCGTATTTCTGCTACTTGCGTGGCCTCGTTGCTCTGTTGTAGCCCCTTCATATACTTCTTACAGCTCTGGGACACTCAGCAAGTGGATTCTAAGTGGTCTAGTGGCACTGTGTGGTTAAGTATAGCGAAGACAGGCCTTCCAGATATTTAAGATTATAAATGATTTGGTGTTTTTAGGAATGCGCAACAGCGGACATCTCCATGGCCCAGTGGAACTGCTTTAGTAATGCATTTTACTGTCATATACGTTTACCTTTAACTCAGTAAACAGTATTATGTTCCTTTCTCTGTGCAAGCAGCAAGGTTCCAAAGGGGCTGATTTAGGCTTCTTTTCGAGTTCAAATGCTTATTAGGAAGCTGGGACGTGTTACTGTAGAGATACAGGCCTATTTGTGCTGTGTGGAATTGCATCTGTGTCAGCTCCCTTACACCCCGCGCCCAACCTTGTTCTTGTTCCCCCCATGCAGGGAGAGTAACTCTTTCCCTGAAGATCTCCACCCTCCTAAACTGAGCCAGTGTGTCTATGCTTTTCAGTCACCGCCATCTCAGTGCTTAATTAATAAATAACTAAAAAATATCGTTCTGTATTTTTAGGAGCCACCCCTGGTGCTGATAAATGCCAGGGTTACTTCCTAGTCTTGATTCTACATTATGGTTTCATCCACCACCTTTGAGTTACGATCTCTGTATCTCCCTATTTCTGGCTCATTTTAGGTCTTGGCCAAAGACAAACACCTATTGTGTAAACACCCAGGCTTAGAATGGGGCGTGGGTCAGCCCATTGGTTGGCTTTCTTGTCAATCTTATTTGAATGCTTCTTCTTTGATGGCTTTGTTCATATTCTTGTGTTTGCCCCTTCCTTGGAGCGTAGCTTCTTTACCATATTTTTGATTGGATGACTTGTATCCTTATATAGCTGGCATTCAGAAAACTACTATTTTTCTTTTTTATTTCAGCACTCTATGGGTCTCATGGGTTTTCTTCCTTTCTCCTAAGTGCTGTTTGCTCCCATATGTTCAACTCTGCGTTCTATGTGTTGCTTCGCTTCCTCTTTCCCCAGCTCGCCTGTTTCCCCAACCCTTCTTTATCCCTCTCAACCTATTTCCATTTATTTTTTTTCAACCTCTTTTACTCCCAGTTTGTTCATTGCCTCCTCACCCTTCCGTGCTCACCAATAGATATATTGCTTCTGACGTTCAGCAATGTGCAGTTGGTCTTACCTCCTGTGTTTTGTGTTGATTCCCTGCACTTCCCCATGCGTTATTTCAATATTTTTACCATCTAGCAGGTCACAGCAGTTACAATGTGCTACCAGAATGCTGCTTTCCCTACAATTTTTTTTTTTTTTTTTTGAAACCGTTTATTACAAGACTCAAAAATATACAAATATGGGCCTACAACCTTCCGGCCGGCCGCTAGCAATGAAAGGAGCATACGATATACATTTATAAAACACATGGTGCTGCGGCTGAGCATGCACAGGAGTTAACATCGTTGCGAGCCACACTATCCAGACCCCACTATACGGTTCCATTTTAAACTTAAAGAACGACAAATACAAACAAACCCACAAGGCAATCCTCAATCGGAAATAGCAGCACGTGCTCCCCCAGAGGGGGGATCCTAGCCATCCATAGGAATCTCAAGAGGGGGGAGAGATCAGAACTAGGGCTGGGTACACCTAATGCCCAGGTACCGGGGGAATGAGTTGGCTAAGGGGACGGGGCCGGCGACGGATCAGGCAATAACGGTGGAGCACAGATTCCCCCGCGGTAGGCGTTCAAGGGGCCCCATACTTTCACCCATGTCCCAGGCTTACCTCTCGCCACATACACCACCTTTTCCCGAAACCTGCACCAATCCATATGTTCCTTCCAGGCCGAGACAGTCGGGGGCCTCTGGGATCCCCACAGTTGGGCAATGTCACGCTTGGCAACCATATACCCCAGAGTCACCCACCACGTTTGCGGCACCGAGTAATCGGTAGGCTCCCACACATTCAACAGCGCCACATGCGTAACCACTCGCAGCACCTCATGCACACCACGCCAGAACCCCTCCACCTCAGGGCACTCCCACAAGATATGCAGAAAAGTCCCCAACGCACCACACCCACGCTTACACAAACCGTCCTCAGCATAGCCCATACGCAGGAGCTTTGGCCCCGTCATGTAGACCCTATGGAGTATCTTGAGCTGGACGAAACGAAGGCGAGCCGGTATGGCCACCTCTTTCGGGGAGGCCACCGCGGAGATCCAGTCCTCGTCGTCCAGCTCCAGCCCATCGGCTACCCAAGCCTCACGAAGGGCAGTCAACAAGTCTGAGCGGTCGTTGATCAGTTTTTTGTAGATCAGTGAGATCGTGCTGTCAGGGACGTGTCCATCCAGCACTCTATCCTCCAGGGGGGAACACTCCGGGATGGAGGCAACGTCCGGAAAGACGGAGCCCAGCGCATGCCGGACCTGCAAATACCGAAAGTACTCGCTGCCCTGCAACTGAAATTCCGTCTGCAGCATCTCGAACGTTTTAAATCCTCCCCTCGTCCAGAGATCCCCCACTTTGCTGATGCCTATTAAGTCCCACTTCTCAAAGCCCTTCGAGGTCCACAAGGAGCCCAACCGCTCAGACGCGTATAGTGGTGACGCCCGGGTCAAACGGTCCTTCCACCCCATAGCTGCATTGGCCGCGTGCCACACTCGCACCATGACACGCGTGGGGCCCGTTAGGCGAGCGTCGGGCACGCTAGAGTAGAGCGCTCGATTATGGTCACCACCTGGAAGTAGCATCCTATCCATTTCAAACGCCGGGTTTAAGGCGGGCCCATATAGGCCCTGATTAATCGCAGCTAGCTGGGAGGCCCAATAGTACCGTTTAATATCCGGGAGGGCAATCCCCCCGTCATACCATGGGAGCGTCAGCTTAGCCAGGGCAATACGTGGCCTCCCGTCCCAGAACAGGCGGCGCTACAAACTCTCCACTTCGCGGAAGTAGCGCGCTGGGACGAGGTCCATAGTGTTCTGCAACGCGTACAGGAAACGCGGCAGCGACATCATTTTAAACAATGCCGCCCGGCCGAGCGGCGAAAGCGGCAAACGCCACCAGCGCGCGACATCCTCTTTCAGACGCCGGAGGGGGGGAAGCAAGTTCCGATCATACCGAGCCTCCGGGTCCAGAGTAATGAAGACACCCAGGTACCTAAATCCCTGCGGGGCGACCTGGATCGGACAGCCCCGCGGGAGGATAGGAGCCTCCCCGGAGAGAACATACACACACGATTTAGCCCAGTTGATGACCAGACCGGAGTTACGACCGAATGAATGCAGAACATCAACCAGTACTATGAGTGATTTACGTGGGGAAGCTAGGTACAAGAGGATGTCATCAGCGTATAGGGATACGCGGTCCTCATACTCAGGGGTCCAGCGGAGACCACGGATGGAAGGCTCCCACCGCAGCCACTCCGCCAGGGGCTCCAAGGCAAGTGCAAAGAGGAGCGGCGATAAGGGGCAGCCCTGTCGTGTGCCCCGGCCCAGCTCGAACGGAGCCGATACTCTTCCGTTCACCACCACCTGCGCCAATGGGCCCGAATACAGCAATTTGACCCAACTGATGAACCCTGGGCCAAATCCAAACTTCGCAAGCATCGCCCAGATATATGGCCATTCAAGCGTGTCAAACGCCATGGTGGCGTCTAAGGACGCCAAAATGGCCGGCTCCCGTATGAACGGGGCACGTGCGAGCACACCGTGCAAACGCCGCAGATTAAGGGCTGTGTTGCGATGGGGGATAAAGCCAGACTGGTCCTGATGAACCAAATCGCCCACCACGCCGACCAGCCGATTGGCCAGTACCTTGGCGAGAATCTTGGGCTCCGCATTCAGTAGCGAAATGGGCCGATAGGATGTAACCCGGTCCCGAGGTCTCCCCTCCTTGTGGATGACCACGATTGTAGCCAGACGCTGGTCCAGCGGGAGGGAGCCCGCCGAGTGTGCCGCCAGGAACATAGCCCGGAGGTGGGGTGCCAGCGTATCCGGTCGCAGCTTGTACAACTCGATAGGGAGACCATTCGGACCCATGGCCTTGCCGGAAGCGACCGAGCGTATGGCGAGGGCGATCTCGTCGGAGGTGGGAGCGGCGTCCAGCGACACCCTGTCATCCCCGGAAAGGGACGGCAGCGCGATATCACTGAGCAGGGCACGGGAATCCTCTTCCGAGCAGGGAGACACCGGGGAATACACCCCACGGAAATAATCCGCGAAACAGGAGACGATTTCTTCTGGCTCAGTTACACACACACCATCCGTTTTCTCAATCAGCGGGACCACACGATTCGCTCTCTCTTTTTTGTCCAACCACGCTATAAGTTTACCAGCCTTATCACCCACATCATACAGTCGCCCCTGTTGCTCTCTACTGAGGCCCCTGGCCGCCTCCGTGACGAGGGCCCTATAGGCCGCTTGCTTGAGTTGGAGGACATGTAATGCGGCATCCGTCACTCCACCTTCTAAATTACCCTCCAACTCGGCTATTTCAGCCTCCATCCGGGTCACCTCCTCCCGCTCGCGCCTCCGGGCGTAGGAAATAAGGGATAGGGCCTCCCCGCGGAGTACTGTCTTGAAGGCCTCCCATAGCGGTACAGCCGAAGGCACGGACCCCACATTCTCATCAAAATATCGCTGAAGGGATTTAATCAATTCAGCACGGATGGTGGGGTCGCGCAGGTACCAAGGATTGATTGGGACCACCCTACCCTCACCCCTCGGAAAGACATCAAAGTGCAGTAGGAGCGGGGAGTGGTCCGAAATACCCCGTGGCAAATGGCGCACCTCTCCCACCCTCCCAACATAGGCCGCCGGGACAAGGACATAGTCTAGTCGTGAGAGGCTACCATGGGCTCCCGAGTGGAAAGTGTACTGCAGCTGCGTGGGGTGTTTTAAACGCCAGCAGTCCACTAATCCAAATGTATCCAAGAGGCCGGGTAGCCACGCCTGTGCCCGGGGGAGGTCCCTAGGGGGGTGACGATCCACAGTCCCAGATACCACCGCATTAAAATCCCCCCCACAACTAAAAGCCCCCCCGGAATGCCAAGGAGAAGGCGCCCCAGGTCCGCAAAGGTGGTCGACTGCAGCCCCGGTGGGATGTATACTGACACAAAGACAACCACTTTGCCCTCCAGTCTTCCCACCAAGACCGTGTACCGTCCCCTGTCATCGTGGAGCACCTCATCAACCTCCAACGGGAGCGAGTTCTTCACCATGATGCCCACACCCCTTGAGCCAGACGTGAAGCCCGAGTGAGCCACTAGGCGATAGCCACGCCGATTCATGGCGCAGAAGGAGTTGCCAATGAGGTGTGTCTCCTGCAGAAAGACTACATCGGGCGAGATTCGCTTCAAAAACTGCAGGACCACACCTCGTTTGATCCTGTCCCCCAGTCCATTCACATTCCAAGACAACAAAGTTAATTCCCTACCCCCCATCATATACAGAAGCCATCATTCGTCCCCCGGAGAGCACTTTAGAACTAACACAGAAATACGTTTGCCTTGTGATAAAAACGAACAACACCCCATCCCTACCCACCCACCCCAACAGAACTCCCCCCTCCCTGCACCCCTGCATGAGCCCGAACAGCCCCCCCAACGTGCAGTGTGCCTGTCGCCCCATATATAGTTAAACTAACTAGACCCCCTAGAGGAGGAGGGAGAACCCCCAATAGACCCAACACAACCTCCATAGGAGGGGAACTTACAAAAACTGACGCAGAATCGAAAGTGGCATCATTTTCGTCCAGAGTGAGGCCCAATATTAAACCCTCAGTCCTGATCCAGCGTGCCGTCTCCCCCCGCCGCCCCCCCCGCCCCCCCGATCACAATCCCCGGGCAGAGTATCCAGCCGCTTCGGGACGATCAAAGAAGTGCGTGCGACCATCCACCTCCACTCGCAGCTTGGCTGGGAAGAGCATGGCGTATTTGAGGTTTAGGTCCCGAAGACGGCGTTTGACGCCTAGGAAGCTCAGTCTCTGCTTCTGGACCGCTGGGGTGAAATCAGGATAAAAATTTACCTCCATATTGTCAAGCTTGACCGGTCCATGCAGTCTAGAGGTTTGCAGGATAGCGTCTCTGTCCCGAAAATTGAAAATCCGGGCGATGAGAGGTCTCGGAGGGGCTCCGACCTTCGGCCTTCCCCCGGGAACCCTGTGGGCCCTCTCCACAGCGAATAGTTTGCTCATCCCCCGTGGCTGGAGATGGGTAGCAATCAGGTCCTCCACAAAGAGATCCGCCGCCGCCTCCTCGCGTCCCTCGGGCACCCCGATAATGCGGATGTTGTTCCTCCGTGCCCGACTCTCGGAGTCCTCCAGGCGTCGATCCATAAGCGCACTCGCCTGACTAAGCCGGCGCACCTCTGTTTGCAAGGCCGCCACATCTGTCGTTAGGCCCGATGCGGTGTGGGCCAAAGAATCTACTCGGTCGTTGGTTTTGGAAAGATCGGCCCTCACCAGGCCAACATCCACGAGGACCGAGTCGATCTTCTGCGCCAGTGTATCAAACCGCTGGCCCACCGAGGCCTTCATCTCGGCAATGGCGCCCATGACATCTCGCAGAGTCAGATCTGCGGGCAGGTCTGGGGCATCAGGAGGGCTCTCAGGGGACTTGCGCGGTCCATCGGGAGATCCCTTCTGGAGGGTATAGCGGTCCATACTGTTGGCCTGAGGGACGGCGCCACGCCGGGTCGATTTGGTCTTTGCCCGGTCTCCATCTTGTTTCGTGGCCATGGCCACCAGTCTCCCAGCACCAGCCACGTCATGTAGGGCAGGATAGCAGGGCCACGAGCTCCGGGGGGGGCCCCCTCAGAGCAGCGGGGTGGATCACAGCCTGCAGGCAGGCAGGGTCTCCCAGCAAGGCCACACCAACACCAAGGGCTCCGCGACCCAACCTCGCAGAGACGACAAGGGGGTGTGAAAGCGAAAGCGAAAGTGCGGGGTACGCGAGTCGCCAGGCCCTGCCTGCCGCTGTTGTTCACTTTGTCACTGGATCACCCCACAGCGCAAATCCGGGGTCCGGCGAGGGGAAGGCCGCAAACCTCAATCGGTGCTCACTCCGGTGTCCGAGGTCCGATTTGGAAGCGGGAAACGGGTGCCACCTCAGCTCAGGTTCACCAACATAGTCCCCTCATCCAGGGCAGGATAATTTCAGGATAATCGTAGGAGGTTGCGGAGGTCCTCGGGAGCCTCGCACCTACGCGGCCATCTTGGTTGCGCGCTAGGCTCCTCCTCCTTTCCCTACAATTTTGATCACTTTTTATTTATGTGTTTTTGTATTTATCACTGTAATAAACAAAAGGGAGAGTTAGGACAGACTGTAGGCCGTCCTTGTCCCAAACTAATATTGTAATAAACAACACTTGAAGAGTGGTGGGGTCACCCTATTCGTGTAGGGCACCAAATGGGCGGTTAAAAGAACCCTCACACACCAACCTGGTTGGTGTCATGCTTCATCATCGGGTTCCCAGCTGTGCTACGACACCTGATTACAGTGGAGCGATTTTTTTTTTTAGATGTTATGTGTGATGAAGGGATAATGTGTAGAGAAAATTAGAATTAAATATACCTCTAGGGACCTCACTAACCTATATTTTATTCCCAGTGGCCCAGGGTATATTAAAAATTAGCGAGATGGTTAATATGTCAGAACTACTATTTGTGTCTGGATTATCCCTTTGTCAACATGTTTCAGATCACGGTAAAAATTAAAGGATCTTTCTTCAGGACCTCTCTAGTGAATAGTGGTTTAAGGGTGAAAAGGTGAGTGTTTGTAGGCTCCATCAATGGTAAAATACGTAATTCACAGTTTTTTTGGGCCGCTTCGTTCCAGGGAGGGGTGAGTTCCTATCTTTAACTTTGGTCTCGGAGCTCGCCCGCAAAAGCACCTATTTCGGTTTCCATTGCAACGGGATATGCCTTGGAACACTAAATTTAAGAAGCATTTGCAATGCAATAGGTATCGCTTTTACGAGAGTTTGAGCTAATGGCATTGTAAATGACAATGTCATTTATTTATGTGTTGTTTTTAAACAGATAAATAAAAGGCATTGTCATTTACAATGCAATAGCTTAAACTCTGGCAAATACATTCAGCGCCCCTTCTATCAACATTTTGAAAAGTGTTAGGAGAGAGTGTGTCCTGCCTGCAATAGCAGGCAGTACGAGCTAATTGAGTAAATAGTGCTCGGAGGCTGTAATTAAAGCCTACCGAGTAACAACACACGTAACAGGGGGTGTGGCCATGGGAGGGTACAAGATGAGAAAAGGCGGTACTAAGGAGGGACTACTAAGCCTTTTGACCAATGAATCGCTACAGTTTACAGTGGACAATGACACAAGCCAATGAAAAATATGGGCGAGGAGTGGGCAGAGCATCAAGTCCCTATCTGAATACAGCATACCTCGCAGGGCAGCGCATGCGCTGCCCAGGCTCGACCTAAATAAAGACAAAATGGCTTTGCAGCCATACCGTATCATGACATGCCAGGCACACGTATCATCACGTTGTAGCAGCCTTTCTGCCTGTTTTTATTTCCCGCTGTGCTGCTCAGCAATTGCAAGCAGCATTTTTTTAAAACTTTTTGCCAGTGCTGTTGAGTATGACGACAAACATTAGCAAAGCCAAAAGGCTAGAATCTTTCAAAGGCGTGAACTATGGGCTTTGCCAATGCTTGTTGGTTGTGGGATTATTCTGTTTGCTTGTGTTTATAAGGACCCGACAGTGATTCACTACACATGATTTTGCTGTAACTTCTTAATAAGGGAATATATAATTGAAAGTTGCACAAGGGATGCATGTGCCAAATGAGTTTTTCGCATGCTGACATCTGTTGCCCTACTTCATTTCATGGAAGGTAGTCACTGTCATTCGATATTTTACATACCACCTATTTCGATTGCACATGTGTCAAAATGCATTATGACATGTGCTGATGTGAAACTGCACTAATAAAGAGTTTGTTTTCCACGTCCCCTCATTACTGTGGTGAGGCCAACACATTTTGTGCATGTGCTAGTACATAGGGGCATGCATGAAAACATTCTGTAATCTAGAAGCACAGTCTAAATATACAGGCAATAATACATTGTGCAGATGTTTGGGAGGAAGCAAAAGGTGCTGCTAAGACATACGATTGTTTGCGTATGGTCACCTTTCCATGACGCAACCTCAGAACTTTAGTTTGTTTGAGATAATCTGATACCCGCAAAGGTCATGTTCGCGCTATATAAAACTTAAATAAATAAATAAGTGAAGTGGTGGGTTGAAAGTATCATGCTGATTCCTTGTAACTCATCCACCATGATATCCTACATTTTTTTCAAGTAAACCTTGTTTCACTCTGATGGGATCTTTCTGTAGGTGGTAGGCTGCATTCGACTGCATGTACCCTTCTGAATTCAAAAGATTGTCAAACATGAATGCCCGATCGGCAGGCAGTACTAGGGCTACCGGTACTGATGCTCACCCGGTAGGGCTTATGCCAGCTAGATAGCGTCAGAAGTGGGCGCTCCCCTGGTAGGGATTGAGAAATCTGAGTGGTTACCGTAAAGGATGACTCGCCAGGTCAGTATGCTGTCGTCCTTGAAGGCAGGCGGGAAGGACTCTCTGGGTTTGGATCACTTGTACACAATTCCTTGCATTGGTAATCAACTCGCGGCCAGCACTCTTGCGAATCTCATTGTGTTGTTAAGTTATAGGCACCGAGAAGGCCAGGAGTCTCGGGTGCCCACTCTGCGTGTGGAAGTGGACAAAGTTATCCTTACCCAGAATGCTAGACTGTAACTAGCCAGTAACAGGCACTCATGCTCGCAGAACATTTTAGGATACATTAAGGTTGGTGGTAATACACTCACTGCACTTTGTATACCCAGTTAACTCTGTGTGTCTTGTTTTGCAGCGCCATCATGTTCGTTGGATACGAGGAAGAGATGCCCCACGTGCTCCTCGTCAATGAAAGGGAGCCGGATGGTGGCGATACGTATGCTGAGCGTGGAGCGTGACGTGACACTACTCACCAGGCCTTATCAGGCACGCGCACACACGCCTTTCTAGGAAGCCATTCTAGCAGCAGACAGGAGTGGTTTACAAATCAGCCTGCAGGACGTGTGCACTATATATCATAGGTTATACAGAACATACAGCTGAGAGGGGGTGACAAATGTTTAGTTGTGATCATCCGCTTTTATTTTCTAGCACTTCTATATTGGACCGAAATGGGGAAATTCATGGTTTAACCGCAAGTTTTTCCAATCTCCAGCAGCTTGGTCGCTCTAAGTAAGCATTCTATTTTTAGGTTGAGCATTTGAGACCTCTTGTATATGCTTTAGTATATATTTATATATGTCTATGTACTTTGTGGGCTCTGGAGATCAGCCCTAGGACTTGTCTGCTTCCACTTAGGGACTTTTTTTCTGTTCAACTGCCTCTATTTAACTGTCTTGATAGAAAACGACCAGTAGAGGTCAGTAAAATACCAGGATTGCTTTCAGCTGAGGCATTTTTTTTTTCTGGCAACTGCCTCTGTTTAACTTTCTTGTTAGAAAACGACCAGCAGAGGTCAGTAAAATACCAGAATCACTTTAGTATTCTCTAGATTCCAGTCCATAGAAATTGTCTTCCACGAGTACCCGTAGACACTAATATTTTTTTCAAATCTTGTATTTTCAGTGATATGACCACCGAAGGCCCTGATTTTATATTAAAAACAGAGCTTTGGACTGTACGATTTCCCGCTGAAAGGCAATATTTCACTCCATTTGTTCCCATACCTGGCGTGTCACGCAGTTTGGTGCTTACTTTCCCTCCATGTTAAAGAACAGTAAATGTTTCAGCACCCAGGCAAATGTGCTGCATAACTAAATACATGTAAGGTCCCAAACGTGAGACCGACTGCATTGCAAATGCTTGTTTATATTTTGAAGACAGTGTTGGCGAAGGGGACATCGTTGTCTGCTTAAGCTAAGCAAACAGACATAATTGGAAAAATGCTATTGTTTAAAGCTTAGCAGGACGATTATAAAGCATCCATTTATATACAGATTTAGGGTCCGGTTCACAAACATTTTGCGCATCTTAGTCAAACTGATGTGTAAAAAATTTCACCTGAGGCCGCAAAAGGTAGGTCCAGCTCCACAGACTCAAGTTCTGCGAATATTTAAGGGTGCAGATGGAAAATTCAGGTAAATTTCCCACAGTCTTGTATGGGTTGGAATTTTGAAGTTCCCAATGTAGAGAACGCTGGCGATACCCAAAAAACGTTAGAACATTTTAAGTGATAGCAAACATTGACAGTTATTTTCCTCTCTAATTCCACACCTAACTTAAGTTGTAAAAAAATGTTGGTCTTAAGTGCACAATTAAGGTGGGAAAGTGTAAAAGATGCACTTATATTTTCAAAGGATGTGGGGGGAGGGAATTTAATCATGACTGTTATTCCCACTTTGGCAATAAAAGCCTTGTGGCTGTCATTCTTAAAAGAATATATTGTTAGTCAAAATATGATGGAAGATTGGGCATCAGGGTTATCAATCCCAAAAAACTTTAAAGGTGCAAAGGTCAGAGCAGAAAAAGTGCTATTTTGAAAACATACCTCTTAGTTACTTAGCACATAGCAGGCAGATAAATGACAGTGCTTATCCAAGTCAAGGTACACTGGTTCCAGGAAACAGAAAAAGTACAGCACACACAGCTGAAAATGTAATTTATGAGACGCCATTGAACATAAATGGGGCCTGACCAAAAAGTGAATTTAAAGAAAATGCATATTGTGACATTAAATAGTAAAGTGTAATGTTCAATTGCTACCTTATTACTATAGACTGTTGCTTCATATTAATCATACTCTTGACCTTGGCTACTTCAAATCATGGACCCATGGAATGAGAGTCTGCTCTGGTCCTGCCTAAATGCCTGTGTTTATAAGTAATACACAGGAAAGAACAGCATGGCATGAACCATGTCTGTAGGGGAAACATCCTTTAATACGAATCCGGAATCATGCCATGCCTTTACAGCGCCGGCAATAGAACGAACGTGTCGTTACCACGCATTCTTTTAGCACGCAAATCGTTACAATGGCCTGCTTTAGAGGGTGCGCATTGTTGGAGTGGTGTTGGATTTAAAGTTCAACACCTTCCCTACTGTTGCGCTGACTGCAGTTGGAATAGTAAATCATACTAATCCAAAGTCCAGCACCCCCTAAGGCAAGTCGTTGTAACGACTTGCGTGTAAAAGGAATGCGTCATAACAACGCGTTTGTTTTAATGCCAGCGTTGAAAAGGCATGCATGCAAAACGCATGCCTGATTCCGTCATGCAACCGCCTGTAGATGTGGAGCAAGCAAAATGATATTTATAACCATTATGTAAGGGAGGGCAGCATGACACACTCAAGGATTTTTCTCTCGTGAACAGTGGCCAATCAATCAATCAATCAGGGGTTGGTGAAGCGCGCTACTCACCAGTGAGGGTCTCAAGGCGCTGAGGGGAGGGTAGGGCAGCTCCTCACACATAATAAATAGCATGTTAAACTCTTTGTGTACAATATATATTGACAAATCTGCATGTATCCAGGGCCAATCCTAGGGCACAGAAGGTGCAGGTGATTGCTAAAGGCGCTTCTGGTAAGGGGCATGAGAGTGGGTGCTTCAAATAAAATATAACAGTGCTACTGACAAAAAAAACTTGCACCAGCCATGCATTCATTTTTTTATCTATAGTACTTGTTTGTATGCTTTCATTACACAAAATTCAGAGGCATAAAAAATCATATTTCATAGGGTTCAATTAGATATGAAAAATTATCCACAGGCCTCTTTGAAATGTAGTTTCATCATCATAATGAAAGACGCCAAGAGGTCCGCAGATCTTTACTATTGTCAGGGCCACTGGGACTATGCAGGAACGGTGGACAAAATGATATGCAGGGTTATCTAAATTATACAGCAAGAAATGATGTGGCTTTATGGAACACATTCCTTGGTGGTATTATTTTGACTCATTTCTCCAAGAATGTTCTTGCTGTTGCTTAAATCTGTAAATTGTGCAGCAAATGACGTGCCAAGTCATGTTATATTATATGTTTGGGGGCACTTTTATTGCACAAAAAGGAGTGGTACAAAATGACCCGTATTTCACAGAGAACTATTTCCTGGTTCCCTGTAAAAAATGTATTTAATCAATGTAATGTTCCCAAATGACTAACGCTTTACCATTGGCAGTGCCCATAGGAATATTCAGCAAAGTTATCTAAATCATGCAACAAAAAGCTAAATTATGGGCCACATTCTATAGCTGTATAATTTTCATGCATTTGAGCTAGGTAAACAAAAATGTTTTAATTGAATCTGCAAAATATACAATTTATGTGGCAATGCAGGAAATCCATAACAATGTGGTAAAGTCTACAGCCACAGAACCTCATAAATCCACTGGCCCTCACCATTGTTTTACCAATAATGTATTCATGAAAGGAAAACAAAAAAATTCGAATTCCAATCACTACCTATTAGATGTTCTTTTAATAAAACAGCCTTTTTAGGCTAATTACCCTAAAATAAACATATCATATTACAAAATACATAATAGGCAACATGTAATATGCCTTTATAGTGCCATTTTGGGGTTCTGATGAAATGTAAAAACCACTCGGCGTACGGATTTATGGCTTATGATGTCACCATAACTCTTCAATGGCGATGATGATGCTGATTGGTTTACTTTTATGAAGTTAGGACATGTTTTCCCATGACACCATCATAGAGGCTCTGCATTCTCTCTCAGCACCATTAATTCCTCATTGCATCTATCATGTATCTCATTTACAGGTTCTTGAAAGAGTGGATGGTACAGTGACTGATTACCTCTAGTGGGCATCTCAGGAGAACCATGTCATGATATCATATTTCAATATTGCACTATGTATGTGTCTCTATACTTGTGTAGACATGTACGTGTATATGTGTGTGTGTGTGTGTGTATATATATATATATATACATATATAAATGGATGTATGACGTTACAACGCATACTTTTACAACGCATGCACTTACAACGCAATTTGTACAACGCAACATCCACTACAACGCATTCCATTACATCGCATGACACTACAACGCATTTTTAAAAACTACCTTTACAACGCATTCCATTACATCGCATACTACCTTTACAACGCATACCATTACAACGCATAATGTTAAATTGCATTTAAGGTAAGTATTGGATAGTATAGGGGTAAAAATTACTATTCTTACTCCAGGGGGTGCAACAGTAGGGTAAGTGTTGGATAGTATAGGGGTGAAAATTACTATTCTAACTCCAGGGGGTGCAACTGTAGGGTAAGTGTTGGATAGTATAGGGGTAAAAATTACTATTCTAACTCCAGGGGGTGCAACAGTAGGGTAAGTGTTGGATAGTGTAGGGGTTAAAAATTACTATTCTAACTCCAATGGTATGCATTGTAATGGTATGCGTTGTAATGGTATGCCTTGTAATGCCTGCGTTGTAGTGACATGCGATGTAGTGTCTGCGTTATAATGGTATGCGTTGTAATGGTATGCGTTGTAGTGTCATGCGTTGTAAAGGATGTTGCGTTCTAATGCCTGCGTTAAAGTGTAGTGCGATGTAATAGTTGCGTTGTAAAGGTTGTTTCCCTATATAAATATATGTTACACAGTGATTTTTTGGTTTGATAATAACTTTAGTGCCGTTTGTTGAATCTTCCTGTAATTTTCCCCAAAAAGTCAATCCACCTCGGCTCCCTCCTGGAAATTTTGGTGGGACCTGTAAAACTGTGACCAAGAAAAAAGGGGATGTCCTAAAACGCAATTTTCCCATGCATTTGCCGTGGGGATTTTTGAACAGCCCTACAGCCAAAACGACTGAAAGGAATTACAGCAAATTTGGCAGAAAGCTAGATCTTTATCCAGAAATTGTGCTTTTTGTGATTTGATGTAAATCCACTCGATAGATTTTGTGATTTTTAGGGTCAACATTTGAAGATATTTGGACATTTGGGTTCACGGGAAACCTACGGGTATCCCGCGAGCATGCAATGTCAAATAATGGAGCGATCTGATTGTCCAAGTTGGCCTTTTCCTGTCGGCCACCTCACTCCCATGGATGCCCAGAAATTCAATGAAAGACCAAAGGTTAGAGTGATGTTATAGCTAGGTAAAAATGACAGTTTAAATGTTACATTTTAAGCACAAAAAAACTGAAATTCAGCAGTTTAAGTTACCTGGAGTAACTATAACTCGCGCCATTGGCAAGCACTGCTTATGACCTCACAGGTTTGTATATATAAAAATGAAAGAGATGATGGACTTACTAACAGTGATAAAGACCGTGTTGGTCGAAACACATCAGTGACTGTTTCGAGATCTTATTAAATATCTTAAAAGACCTGTATTTCCTGGAGTGCGGCATTTTCTTTCTTGTTAAATATATATATATTATCTACTGGCGGTCGCCAGTAGATATAGTTAGGACCGAGTTCCCATTGGAAATCTGAAAATTCTATTTTGAATAACTTTGGCGCCGGTTGACTTATCTTCGTGAAATTTTCAAAACTAATGGGGCGTTCCGCTCAGCTCCTACCCTGAAAGCATCGGGGTGATTCGTCAAGCGGGGGCTGAGAAAAAGGGGGGGTCCCAAAACGCGTTTTCCCCATGCATTTTCCCATAGGACCTTTAGTCGAAGGTACAGCCCGAACGGCTGAACAGAATTACTTGAAATTTGGCAAAGAGGTAGTCCTCAGGTCAGGCATGTGCCTTTTGCTAAAATGGTGTAAATCCGTTCAGTAGTTCCTGAGAAAATCAAAAGTAAAATCACATATATATCTGGGCAGAGCCTAACCACACATCTCATCGTGAGATCTGATTGGCTGTCAGCACTTCATCCAAGAAGTGTTGGTAGCCATCTTGGGACCAATATACATGATAGCACCTCATTAAAAAGCATTGCAGTTAATAGAAGGTTTTAAGACTTTAGTTACATTATAAATCATTTGTTGATGGTACCATACGCATTTTAGGAATTGTGGTGTGTTCTAAGGTGATTTTACCATGTGAAAAAGCCTTCTGCTGTGATATCATGAATCATGTTTGAGAGAAAAATATTTTCTCATGCTTTTCCCACAGAGGTTTGGAAGGTTATCTATAAGCTAACTGAGAGCATATTTTCTGTAAATTCACATGATCTTTCCCAGTCATGTGAGAATGAAGTCTGACATTCTCAGTAAAACATGTACATCCAACAAGGGCAGAGACAGTCAGGTGATTACTTTGTGTTCTACTGCAGCTTCCCAGAGTGTTCTAAAGAACAACTAGAGCGCTAACAGTCCTACTTATGACAAACGTATGGCACACCTGAAGCCATCTTAGTTGGAATAAAGTGGTAATTCTTAAAACATTTCATTTAAAAAGGAACAAAATGAGGGGGTTCATTTTGCCATAGAAAGTATGATTAGTGCTGCAGAAAGAAAAATTAGGGCACATTTTGAGTGACTTCTCAAATCCTCTTCTATTTCATTAAAAAAGTCTGACATGCAGACGGAAACATGCACTTTCAATACCAGCAGCAGACTTCCCTGGTGAGCAGTAGCTTTACTACAGTGATCTAATAAGCAACTAGAGTGCCAACATTCTGAATTTATGGCAAATTTGTGACACATCTGAATGCCTTCTTGATGGAACCAAGTAAAAAACTGAAAGTATTTCCTACTGAGGAGACTGCAGTAAATGAGGAAATTAGCAAACTTCATAACAAATAAATCTCCCAAGATGGCCACCAGACACAAAAGAGCCTAAATGCAGCACAAATATCACTCAGATGTAGCCCACATGTAGCCCAATGACAGAAGTGTGCAAAACACTTATTTTTTGTGTATTTGCAGTTTTATATAGTGCAGACTTGTCAGGTATTGGAATGCTTTACATGAGCATTGGTTACATCACACAAGATCAAATTCATTTTGGTTGTAGACATGGGGAGATTAAGTGATTTGACCACAATCACAGAATGTTGAGCTGAAGCAGAAACTCCAACCTGGTTCCCCAGTTGCAAAGTCTGCAGCTCTGGAAGTAACACCACATCCTCTCGCGAAGGTGCAACATTTAATCAAGTGGTCAACTGGATAAAAAAACATAAAGATTACAAATAATTTAAAAGTTCTTTGTCGCTATTTGAAAACTTAGAAAATATGGCCTCATTTTAGTTTTTTAGAGCACTAACCATATTTTTTATGCAAATAAGACCCTCTCATATATGTAATTTCTAAAGGAAATACTCTAGGTATTACAGTTTTGATTACATCAAGATGACGTCAGGCGTTCCACACTTTTGTAATAAATATAGAATGTTAGCAATCTAGTTGTTCATTGGGATACTGTTGAGAGGCAGAGGCCAGGGGCATGGACTCTGAAAATTGAAGGCAGGTAGGAGAGTGCAGAGGCAACAATTTGACCACACTGGGCAGGCAGGAAGGGCAGTGGCAGCACAACAGACTATGGAGGGCAGTGGAAAGGGGGGCAGGGGCAACAAACCAACAATACAGGACTGGCAAGAGAGGCTGTGGCAATATAATAGACCATTTTGGGCAGAAGGAAGAGGCAGTGGTAGTACAACCATACATGCCAACAGACCCGTTTCAGCCAGGAAACGTCCAATGTTTTTAAGCTCAAATGGGCTTTATTTGATCTGTCTCCTGTCTACAATCTCCTCTTTTTCAATGTAACTCAAAGGGGAAAATCAATACCCCAGTTTTTTTTCCAAATCTCCTTCTTACCAAGTTAAAAATGTTCGCAAGTATGGTACATTGAATCATGGTAGGCAGGAGGAATTGGGGTTGGGACATGGACTCGGATAACAGAGGACAGGAGGGACATGGAGAGGTGCACCAAACTGACCCTACAGGGCAGGCATCAGGGTTTGCAGCAGCACAATACACCACACAGCGCATGCGGGACGGGAGTGCAGCACAACAATCCATAGAAAGCAATAGGGAGGGGACAGGACCATGCACATGGACAACAGAGAACAGATGGGAAAGAGGCAATGGTAGCTAGCTGACCATAATGGACAGACAGGAGAGAAAGCTGCAGCATAACAGACCATAAAGGGCAGGAGGGACGGATCAGGGGCATTACAATGGAACAGACAAGCCAGGAGGGAGGGAATAGGGGGTCTGCACATGGAAACAGAGGGCTGGCGGCGAGGTTGGCAGGGTAGGAGCAGCAAGATGACCATGGAGGTCAGGCAGGATGGGCACTAGAAACAAGATGCACCATGGAGAGCAACAATGAGACTATGGTGGCATACACACAGACCATGGAGGGAAGGTGGGAGGGGGTCAGGGGCAGCTAGCTGACCACACAGGGAAGGTGGGAGGGGCCATGGCAGCACAGAAGACCATGCATGGCAAGCGGGAGGGTTAGTGACAGCACAATGTTATGTTATGTTATGTTAAATGGAATTTATAGAGCGCACTGACACCGTGGGTTTCCTGGCGCTGTGAGACAGAGGTGAGTCTGGGGTCAGAGGAGGCGGAGTTTAGCCGAGTGTGGGGAAAAAGGAAGGTTCTGAGTAGTTTTCTGAAATAAAGGAGGGAGCTACTGGATTTGATGGTCAGGGGAAGAGGATTGCAAAATTTGGGGGCAAGGTGGGCAAACCGACGGCCGCCGAATTTGTTGGTTTTGGTTTTGGGGACAGCAAGCAGGTTGAGGAGAGCTGAACGAAGATTGCGCGTTGGACGGTGTGGATTGATGAGTGTTGTCAGGAAGGCGGGGCTGGAACAGTGGAGGGATTTGAACGTGAGGCAGCCCAGCTTGAAGGCCGCCCTTTGTTCTATAGGTAGCCAGTGCAGTTTGTGTAGCAGAGGTTTGGCCGACTGCCATTTGGGAGTTTTGTAGATGAGACGGGCTGCTTGGTTCTGCACAACCTGAAGGCGATACAGCAGTGATTTTGGGAGTCCGTAGTACAGGGAGTTGGAAAAGTCCAGGCGAGATAGTACCAGGGAGATGATAACCTGGACCAGAGCGGCTGGTGGTAGTAGGTGACTGACTTTACGGATTTTGCGGAGCTGGAACGTACATGAGGAGATCACAGCGCCCACATGAGATCTGAGGGAGAGTTCGGTATCGATGGTCACACCAAGACTTTTTACTGATTTCACAGGGACCGGGGGGGGCCTAGTTTATTAGGCCAGAACTGCGGACCCCAGTGGGAGGGGCTGGAGCCGGGGAGAAGGAGCTCAGTTTTACCAGGATTTAATTTTAATTGGTTGTAGTTCATCCACTCCTGGATGTGTATCATGGCGGAATGGAAGTTGTTCACAGCGTCCAAGGAGTTGAGTGGGAAGATGATCTGCAGGTCGTCAGCGTAGTTGTACACTGTGATGTCCAAGCTCTGAAGCGAGTGAATCAGGGGACGGAGGTAGAGGTTGAATAATAGGGCTGACAGGGAAGAACCCTGAGGGAATCCACAGATCGTGGGGGTTTTGGACGCTGTGTAGGGGCCCAAGCGGACGGCTTGTGTTCTGCCGGTCAAAAAGGACTGGGTCCATTTGAGGGCAGGACCCTGGATGCCTGCCCACTCGACGCGGTGAAGGAGGATGTTGTGGCCAACCGTGTCGAACGCGGCTGACAGATCCAGGAGTACGAGGGCCTGGGGGATCCCTGTGTCAGCGTTCCTCCTCAGCGTGTCCAAGACTGCTAGGATGACGGCCTCGGTGGAATGGGCTGGCCTAAAGCCGGCCTGATTAGGCTCCAGGTGGCAGGAGGTCTCGATGAAGTTGGAGAGACACCGGGTGACGTGGGCCTCCATTAATTTGGAAAAGTAGGGCAAAAGCGATATGGGACGGTAGTTAGAGAGTTCCGCCGGGTCCGCACCAGGTTTCTTCAGGAGAGGCACTAAAATGGCCTCCTTGAAGGAGCTGGGGACAATACCGGTGCTGAGAGAGCCATTCAGTAGGGGTAGAACACTGCGCACGCCTAACACCGACTGCGCTCAATATAATCCACATCTATGGTCAGATACCACAAAATTTACATGTCCCCACTGTAACGTGAAGCTACAGATAATGAATGAAAAAATCAAAACGCATGCTGTCACTGCATCTATGTCTTCCGACATCACTGCTGCACTAATCAATGCACGATCTCTTGTCAAGCACCGGCAAGAAATACACGATCTTATTATCAACAACAACCTTGATTGTCTCTTTCTCACGGAGACATGGACGGATGGAGCATCCGATCCTGACATGGCAGTTGCGACCCCCCCAGCCTATAACGCCTATCGCCTAGATAGAGTGGGGCAGCGCGGAGGACTAGCCATCATCGCCCGCGACCACATAATGGTCAGAATATCTCACATTCACTCCACCTCCTGCGAAGCCCTTCTTTTCGATCTTAAAATCACCCCATCGTTTCATTTTAAAGGCATCCTACTATATCGGCCACCAGGCTCTCGCACCAACTTTCTAGCAAATCTGGGTGCAATACTAGAAGCTCCAGCGCTGGAAGACTCATTTTCATTACTGGGCGACTTGAACTTCCATCTTGAGAATGCATCTGACAAAGATACCCAGTCCTTGATGTCAGACATGCACACCATGAGTCTTCGGCAACTGGTAACCACCCCCACCCATACAGCCGGTCACACGTTAGACGGCATTTTTACTAATATGCAAGGCGTTAATGTAATAGATACCTTACCAATGCCATGGACCGACCACTTCGCCATTTTTTTAAAAATATCAGTCACATTAATTAGACTCAGACCTCACTCTGTACCGAAACCACAAACCATCAAAGTTTGGAAGGACATCGATCACGCTGAGCTAACGAGCCTACTTGAAAAAACTCGTCCTGACTCAACATTTGATCCAAACTTGGCCACACGACAATTTCAGGAGTGGATAGGTACCGCCACCCACTCCTTAGCCCCAACTAAAAAACTCTCTAGAAACAGAGCAACGCCATCAGCCCCATGGTTTACAGAGGAGCTCCGTATTAAGAGGCAATTCTGTAGAAACAGGGAGAGACACTGGCGCAGATCCTACAGCGCTGAAAGCAAGACCAGCTATAAGGAAGCACTCGGAAAATACAAAGCTCTTATTGTCGAGACAAAAAAATCCTATTTCACTGAACAAATCAATTCTGCTAAAAACTCAAGTAAAAAACTTTTTGAGAGAACTAAGGTCTTAGCGGGAAACGCACCGGACCTGAATCCTCCACAATCCCAAGTCTTTTGTGATTCTCTGGCTGATTTATTTTTCACAAAGGTAAATGATATATGTCAAGCATTCTCCACAAAAACAGTAATCAGCCCCCCATATCTAACAACGGGACCAACAATATCGAACTTTCTCAGTTCTTAGACCTTGGAGAAACACAAATCAAGGAAACAACGGCCACAATCAAATCAAGCTCAGCATTAGATCCTTGTCCTCTAAAAGTCATTCGTCCGATCATGGACTATCTCTCCCCTGACATTGTATCAATCTGCATCACAATGTTCAGAACTGGGATATACCCAGATTCCCTTAAAGATACCTTGGTCAAACCCCTACTTAAGAAAGTTAATTTGGACAAGGACCAACCAAAAAACTACCGCCCGATAGCAAGTCTCCCCTTTCTAGCAAAGGTAGTGGAAAAGGCTATGAACTCACAACTCTCAGAGTTCATAGAAAAACATCAACTACTGGACAACACCCAATTTGGTTTCCGCAAGTTCCACGGAACCAAAACTGCCTTCATAAAAGCTACAGAGGACATAAGAGTGATCCGGGACCAGGGAGGTACAGCAATACTCGTACTGCTCGATCTGTCGGTAGCCTTCGACACGGTCGACCACAAGATCCTGGTCGACCGTGCCGAAAACTTGGGCATCCGCCACATGGCTAGAAATCTGCTCTCCTCCTTCTTGGCCGGTAGATCACAGGTGGTCACACTGGGGCCCTTCCAATCGCACAAGCTGTCACTACCGTGTGGGGTTCCCCAAGGCTCATCCCTTAGTCCGACACTATTCAATATCTACGTGTCGGACCTGGCCTCTGTCATCAAGGCCTATGGGATGAGCCTTACTTCGTACGCGGATGACACCCAGCTTGTGTTGGCCATTAATGGGAATGGAGACAAGGTCGCTGAAAACTTCCAAGAGGGCATGCGGGCGATCAGTGAATGGATGGCCTCTAACTGTCTAAAGTTAAATGCCGAAAAAACGGAGGTCGTCATATTTGGACATCTCTCCCCAGGATGGTCAAACACCTGGTGGCCCCCCACGCACGGAACACCACCTACACCAGCCATCACCGTCAGAAATCTGGGGGTGATTTTTGACGATAAATTAAATTTTATGGCCCTCTCAAATAAAATAGCAGCAACAGCCCATCACAAACTTAGGTTGATCAAGAAAATCATGCCGTTTTTACCAACCTCAGCAGGTAAGACGCTGGTAAGCGCCCTCGTGCTGTCATCTCTTGACTATTGTAACGGCTTATTCATCAACGCCCAAGCAAGAGTGACCAACAAAATGCAGACCATCCAGAATGCTGCAGGCCGCCTCCTGTCTGGAATCCCTAAGTTCTCACCAATCTCTGAGACTATAAGGGACTTGCATTGGCTCAAGATTCGAAACAGGATCAAGTTTAAAGCGCTGTGCATACTCTATAAAGCATTGCACAACTGTGGTCCACATTTCCTGAAATCCCATCTCAGATACCAGTCCTCCATAAGATCGCTCCGATCTAACAACCTTAAAATCCTTCAAATACCGCGAACAAAAACTGTTAACTGGGGCGATAGACGCTTCCTTGTGGCAGCTCCCAGGATATGGAACTCCCTGCCAGCATCCATCAAAGACAGCCCATCCCTGATGCATTTCCGTAGAAAGATAAAGACCTGGCTGTTTGATCAAGAATAGTTACCGGTTTAACCTCGGGAATACATTCAAAGTTTCTAGCGCCGAGACGCCTACGGGCAATTGTCAGCGCTGTATAAATTTCAAAAATAAATAAATAAATAAATAGAATGCAGTCGGGTAGTTTAAGACAGACGTCCCGTAGGACCGAAGGAGGGCAGCAGTCGTTCGGAGAGCCAGATTTTACCCGGGTCGCAAGTTCAGCTAGTGAGTTGGGGTTGAGGGTGGGGAAGTGGGTGAAGGTCGATGAGTTGTTCGGAGGGGTGTCTGGGGGGAGTATCTGAGGGGGGGGATGGAGTCCTTGATTTTATTGATTTTCTCGATAAAGAAAAGATTAAGAGCATCGCAGGTCTCTTGGGTGGGGGTCTGACCCGGGAGAGTTCTGTCGTCTGAGGTGAGTTCGTTCATGATTTTGAAGACCTCCTTTGATTTATTGTCCGCGGAAGAGATTCTGTATGAAAAATGTTCCGATTTGGCTAAGGAGATTGCGTTTTTGTATTCTCTGCGAGCTGTAGTGTATTGTAGTCTATCTGGCTCAGATTAATTGCGTCTACACGTCCGTTCCAGCTGGCGCACCTTCAGTTTGTGTTTCTTAAGTTCGCCAGAGAACCATCTGTGGGAGTTGTGGTGTCTGGTGCGGGGGAACTTGGTAAGGGGGGCGAATTGGTCACTGGCCGACATTAGCCAGGTGCCAATATCACTTTCCATCGTGTCGATATTGGGTGGTGTGTTAATAGCTGGGCGGGTGTTGGCTAAGGTCGCGAGGAAGCCTTGGGAGTCGTGGGAGTTCCATTTGCGTGAGAGGCCGCCAGCCACAATGGCTATGATGGGCAAGAAGGAGGGTGCAGGGGCATGCACAAAGGACCATGGAGGATAGAAGGGAGGGTCAGGACCTGGGCACAGACAAGAGAGTTCAGGGGAAGGGGCCTCACAACAGACCGCGCGGGGCAGGCAGGAGGAGCAGTTGCAGCACAACAGATCAGGGAGGGCAGAAGGGTGTGGCAGTAAAATGGACCATGGAGGACAGGAGGAAGGGGATAGGGGCATGGCATGTGGACAGGCAGGGTGGAGGTGGCAGGGACAGGTTACAGTCATCTGACAATGCTAGGCAGGTGGGAGGGGAGTGGCAGCTCAACAGAACACTCAGAGTAGATAGGCGTGGCAGGTCCATGGAACATAGTGGGCAAAAAGGATGGAGCAGGGGCATGCACAAAGACATCGGAGGGCAGGGGGAAGGAGAATAGGGGCAGCAAGCTAAGCACAGAGGCTAAGCAGGAGGTCAATGATGGGCCATAGAATTGGGCAATGGAGGGCATGAGGAGTGGACTGGTACATCATGCTAAATGAAGGGCAGTGGAAGCACATCAGACCATGCATGGCAGGAGGGAGGAGGCTAGTCCATGGATTCAGACAACAGAGGATAGGGAGTAGGTGGATGTGGCAGTAAGCTAACTGTTCAGAGAAGGTGGGTATTAGGAACTTTATTGTTTTTAAAATGTGTGTCTGTGCGAACGACTTAAAATATGAACAAGTATGCATCATAATCTCACTTTTATTCAGGAAGATGAGGACGTTTGTGACTGTGACTCCGGGCTCACTTGGCAGAAACACCCCCTGACCCTCCATCCCCATCGCAAAATGTAATGCCCGTGAAAAGGGTAGGTGGACGCAGTGTTATATAGAACATAGTCCTGAGAGCACGATTGAAAATGAAAACTAGATGTAGTATATGGTATAAACTATGCACCAAAAAGTGTGATATAAGATGAACCGGGGCGTGAAATATAATATGCAATACATTGTGTGCAATGACAGATTCATTGGAGAGCGCGAGATAGCACAGGCACTAGCGTGTGCTATGCGATATGCGCCTTGGAGTGTAATATGCACAGGGCAGTGTTGTGTAACCTAACTAGTCTCTAAAGTTGTAATATAAAATATGTGCTGGGGAGTGTAACGTTGCTTATGCACTGTGACAAAGATATGGATCCCAGATTGTAATATGTATGGCATAGCGGTGTGCGTTATAACATACACATCGAGGAAGGCACGTTAGATGGGGCAATATAACCCGTGCGAAGGCAAGTGTGGCATGACATATTCACGGGGTGGTGTTACAGTGCACATGGGCTAGAGAGTGTCATAGCATACGCACTAGCTGGTGGAATACAACACAGAGGCAATCGGCGGGCACTGGTGGGTGTAACACAGCATTGGGCTCAGCCAGGAGCACGCTGTGACTCTCAAGTGAGGTTCGTCTCCTTTCCAGAGAGAAAAATAAAAAGTATTACACATCCGGCGGTGGATGTGTTTTTTATTAACCGTGAGGGGGGTTTCTTGCATAGTTTGGTCGAATTTTTGTCGAATTCCCTTTGAATGGCTTGGTGTGCGTGTATATTAAATGTGCCCGTCAATAGCTACCCATGTTTGTATAAATAAACGACAAGGGTGTCTACTTGGAGAGTACCCACCGGCGGGGGCGCCGGGATTAGGCACGGTAGGGCGCCAGACACGTCAGAGCTTTACTAGCGGTGTAAATACATTCCATGTGGATTCATTCTATGCATAGTCGCCTTTTAATGAATATCACGCAAATCGTCATGGTGATAGGTACATACGGTTTGTCCAGCATGTCCTAGGTGTTTCTATAAATATATATATTTTTAAAATAATAAAAAACAAAGGCCGGCCCCGGGGGATGGGGTCCCCGGAGCCATAAGTGGCCTGAGGAGGGGGGCAACGCAGCCCCCTCCTAAAGATTTTAAATTAAAAAAAAGCCATGACCCGGGCGTTGGGGTCCCCGGGGCCGATTAAGGCCTTGGGAGGGCCAAATTAATTTTTTTCAACAAAAAAAATTAGGGTGCAGGCCCTGGGGGATGGGGTCCCCAGGGCCAGTAAATTAGAAAAAGAAGGGGGGCCACACAGCCCACCTTCTTAAAAAAATAAAATAAATAAAAGACCGGCATCGCGCTGGAGGCCATGCCCCCTCCTTGCAGCATTCTGCAAACGCACCCCCTGGCCAGCTGTAAGTTGGGTAATTAATTCCCCTTCAATACTGAGGGTCCCTGAGGGCCAACTAGCCCAACAGGTATCTCCAGTGTGCGCCAGGGAGCTGCGTTGCAGACAGGTGTTCTGAGGCCACGCCCCTTTTTACACCTCTACGCAGCTCTGTGGCGCTTACTGGAGGTACCTAGTGGACTAGTTTGACCCTAGGGACCCTTAGGATTCAAGGGGACTTAATCACTCAACTTAGAACAGCCACAGGGCGCGTTTACACAGTGGTGAAGGGAGGGGACAGGGCCTGAGGTGACGTGTGCAAACACGCCCTGTGGCGCGTTTTAAGTTGGGGAAATAATTCCCTTTCAATCCTCAGGGACCCTGGGGGCCAACTAGCCCACCAGGTGCTTCCAGTAAGTGCCACTGCTCTGCGTTGCAGAGAGGTGGTGTAGGCCGTGCCCCTTTTTACACCTCTCTGCAATGGCGCTTACTGGACGTACCTAGTGGGCTATTTTGCCCCTAGGGATCCTCAGGATTCAAGGGGACTTAATCTCCCAACTTAAAAAACGGCCACAGGGCATGTTTACACAGTGGGGAAGGAAGGGGACGGGGCCTGAGGTGACGTGTGCAAACACGCCCTATGGCACGTTTTAAGTTGGGGAAATTATTCCCCTTCAATCCTGAGGGCCCCTGGGGGATAACTAGCCCACCAGGTGCTTCCAGTAAGTGCCACTGAGCTGCGTTGCAGAGAGGTGGTCCAGGCCGTGCCACTTTTTACACCTCTCTACAACGCAGCTCTGTGGCGCATACTGGAGGTACCTAGTGGGCTAGTTGGACCCTAGGGACCCTCAGGATTCAAATTAACTTAATCTCCCAACTAAAAACGGCCACAGGGCGTGTTTACACAGTGGTGAAGGGAGGGGACGGGGCCTGAGTTAACGTGTGCAAACAAGCCCTGTGGCGCATTTTAAGTTGGGGAAATAATTCCCCTTCATTCCTGAGGGCCCCTGGGGGCTAACTAGCCCACCAGGTGCTTCCAGTAAGCGCCACTGAGCTGCGTTGCAGAGAGGTGGTCCAGGCCGTGCCACTTTTTACACCTCTCTGCAACGCAGCTCTGTGGCACATACTGGAGGTACCTAGTGGGCTAGTTGGACCCTAGGGACCCTCAGGATTCAAATGAACTTAATCTCCCAACTAAAAACGGCCACATGGCGTGTTTACACAGTGGTGAAGGGAGGGGACGGGGCCTGAGTTAACGTGTGCAAACAAGCCCTGTGGCGCGTTTTAAGTTGGGGAAATAATTCCCCTTCAATCCTGAGGGACCCTGGGGGCCAACTAGCCCACCAGGTGCTTCCAGTAAGCACCACTCCGCTGCGTTGCAGAGAGGTGGTCTAGGCCGTGCCCCTTTTTACATCTCTCTGCAACGCAGCTCTGTGGCGCTTACTGGAGGTACCTAGTGGTCTAGTTGGACCCTAGGGACCCTCAGGATTCAAGGGGACTTAATCTCCCAACTTAAAACGGCCACAGGGCGTGTTTACACAGTGGGGAAGTGAGGGGACGGGGCCTGAGGTGACGTGTGCAAACACACCCTGTGGTGCGTTTAAAGAGGTAGTTTTAATCCCCTGCCCTATTATATACTAGGGGCTTACAGAGGAGCATGCTGATCACAGGGGGACCCCAACGCATAGTGTTCCCTAGTGTATGTAGGTGTTTTCACTGTATTCTGAGTGTCTTTTAACATAGCACTGGCTCTAGGACTGGTTAGTAAGACTCAGTTACCACCAGTGTCCGTCTGAAAAAGTTGAGAGTACAGGATGATTTTGCAACAAGGCTTCTTTCTGCTCTTCTGTTTGTTCTTTCTGCACGTTATCCTTCTTCCTGCACTTTTCTTCGTCTTTGAGGACTTCTGTTGCTTCTTTCTGCATTTATTTTTTTTCTTTCTGTGCGTTATTTCTTCTTTCTTCACATGTCCTATCTCTGTAAGCATAGTTAGAAATTAGCATTTAAAAAACCTTTGAAATTCACAGAAAAAAACATAGGTTTCAGGCACGTTATAGTTAGGAATTAGCATTTAAAAAACCTTAGAAATTCACTGAAAAAACCATAGGTTTCAGGGGCATTATAGTTAGCTGGACTTTTCACTCGTACAAAACCATTGATATTCCCCCGTTATAGTTAGTTCAGCTAACTATAACTTGCGCGCCCGCAATGCACTGCTGATGACGTCACATATTACATCACTCATGACATGGTCAGTGATATCACTCATGACATCAATGATGACATCTCAAATGACATCACTAATGACATCACTGATGACATCAACCTTGTGATAGAGTGGTAGACCTCCTCTTCCCCTAATATAACCTTTGATACACACATTCAAAAATAGAAACTACAATGTTCAAAACAATGGACATACCAATACCAGTTACAACAACCTATTCAGTAATTTTAAGATCCACATACACATCCACTCATTCACCAACAGTCCTATACAGTCACTCATACATGTACTCACTCATCATATTTATTCACACACCTATACATCCTGTTACACAACGCCCCTCATCCATAGAGTTACACACACACATAGTCACTCATGCTAATAAAGAATCAAACATCCATTTACTTGCATATACAGTTATACACACACCACCACACTTACTTCTACAGAAACTTACACATACTTAGTCTATTAAACAATCACTTATAGAAACACATACTTATTCATACAGGAACTCTTTCAATCTCTCACTCTCACATATACTCACTTATATACACCAATAGTCACATATACTAGTTTAAAACATATGTAGTTACTCATAAAGACGCTATTGAGACAGTCTATCACTCACTAACACACCCATGCACACACTCATCCACCCATACAGTCCTGCACACATGCTGTCTTCAACACATACAAACAGTGAGTCAATCATTCATGCACCTATGCACTACGTAATACCCCCCACCGAACCATACAGACACTCAGACACTCATACTGATACTCCAAAAACCAACTAATAACCTATATAGACACTCATGTAGCTACTCACCAACCCATGCAGCCACTTATACACAAAGTGAGAGACTGATACAGATATTTACACATTTAAACATTACTCACTAAGCCATGTATTCACTTAATCAGTCAGTTATACAATCAATTTTTCAAAAACAAATCATCCATTTAGACACTTATATACTCATTTATTCTTCCATCGACCTTGAGATATACATATATAAAACATATGTAATTTTCAGAAAAACACACTGTCACGGGGTCACCACGGAGGAAGGACGGGGTGGAGACGGTAACGATTGTTCGTTTCCACCCCGGCCACAGGACTCGAGCGGCCCCTTTAAACCGGACTGGAATTTCCCGGAGGCGGAGTCCGCTGATCCGACGTCAGCATCGACAAACCAATCAACAGAGAGGCTGACGCGTAAAGGGAACCCGGAAGAGGACGACGGTGCGAAAGCCGGTGGAGGAGTCGGGGTTGGACAGAAGGAGGTCGAGCAGAAGCAAGGAAACGGAGAAAAAGGCGAGAGATCGAGCGGAGGGGCCGGAGAAAGCGGAGCCGAGCAGACGGAGGAGCCAGGAGGCCAACAGAGACGCGACTCTCCCCGCCACGTTCCCGGAGGAGCGTGGCTGGGAAAGGTACGGGATCGAGTCCTGCGTTTTTCTTTCTCACGGGGAGGGACTGAGTGATCTAAGTTGGGGAGGTCACGGGGCTGTGCGAGGGCGATTTCTGGTTGTCTACCTCTTTTCTTCCCCCTTCCACTCACGCCTCTGACCGTAGCGCCTCCTCAGTTCGTTAATAACTTTGTTTGAAGCACAAAAGATACGGTGGCAGCCCCGGTGACCCCTCACTCCCGTTCCTCTCCCTTATCCTGCGCACGCCAACAAACCTTCTCACCCGTGTGTTCCTGTGTTTGTTCCTTCTTTTCCCCTATCTACGGAACCTTGGACGAGAACATCAACGGAAGGAAGATCCCCTCGCCGGGCCCACAAAGCAGGAAGACTTCAGAATATCCCTGACGGCTGTGAAGTACCAAATAACCAATAAAAGACATACTCTGTACACTAACGGGTCGTAGCTTATTCTACCCCCTACCCCTGACGCCTTACCACAATTGGCGAGCCAGATAGGAGGTGTTGGAACCACTGTCCGATAAAGGATGGAGGCCCTTATACATCAGATGAAGGAGGGCCAGGCCAAACTTGAGTGGGCTGTAGAAAAGTCCTCCAGTCAGGCAGAGGCGGATCGCGCCGTGTTTACTTCGGTGATTCAGAATCAGGCCGACAGTTTGCTGAAACTAGCCGAGGGACATGCCCAACTTCTAGTCACGCTGGGACAAGGCAGGGCAAACAACCCGCCTGGAACAGTAGTCCCACTGCAGAAGTTCGTACCGGGAGACGACCCTTTGGCATTTTTTTTTAACTTCGAAAGGGCTGCGAGGGCCAGTGCCTGGCCTGGAGAACGTTGGCCTTTCTATCTCGCGCCTCTCCTGACCGGAGAAGCACAAGCGGCATACCAGATGGTGAACAAAGACGGGACCGCCACCTACACTGTGGTAAAACAATACGTTTTGGACCGGTTGGGTGTGGATGATGAAACACACAGGTTACGGTTCTGACAAGAATGAGGAACCGCAGGAGACTTACCAAAAATCCTATTTTTCAAACTAAAAGGAGCCGCCGACCTCTGGCTCAAACCCCATGAAGCCAGCATGGAGGAGGTCATGAACAAGATCTATCTCGAACAATTTCTGGAGGCACTCCCGTATGCAACCCAACGCTGGCTGAAACAACACGCAGGATTAACTTTGGAACAAGCAATTGAAATGGCGACTTCTTACGCCAGGGGACAAGGCCGACCCCCTTTAAGAGAACCAGAGAGAAGCACACGAATAGCCGGCCCCGGGAAACCAGAAAAGAAGACCCCGAGACCCCTACCAGAATCCACACGTCCCCATGTGTTTCGACCAGAAAACCCGACATACTCGGGTCCCCAATGTTACGACTGTGGAGAATGGGGACACATAGCGCGGTACTGCCGCAAGAAAAGAGACAAAGAGGAAGAACCAATGGACGTGAGCTATGCACCCCGCTCTGTCTTTTTCGCCCAAGAAACCGGGCCAGTGTTTTACGTAAGTGTGTCTCTCAATGGGAGGGTGGTAAGGGTTCTCCTTGACTCAGGATGCAGACATTCGGTCGTAAAGCGGGAACTGATAAACCCTTCTTGTCTTTTACCTGGGAAAACCGTATATATCAGGTGTATACATGGGGATGTGAAGGAATACCCGTTAGCTAGGCTTTCCTTGGGTACTGATGTTGGTATACACTCAGAGGTGGTGGTGGGGGTGTTAGAGAGTCTCCCCGAACCGCTAATCATAGGGATTGACAACCCGTGTTTTGGTCCCCTATTGCATGATGCCCTGAGCCCAACAAAACACAACGTTCTTCTTACTCCTGAGCCCTGGGCTAGGGATAACCACTTCCGGATGGCCCAATTGAATGACGCCAGCCTCACCCACGCATGGCAAAAAGCCCGAGACCACCAGAACCCTTTGAATAGGACATATCCTACCTTCATAGAACAGAAGGGTCTACTGTACCGACTCGCTAAACCTGACGCGGTCCCCCAACTATTGGTCCCTTTGGGGTTCAGGGACCAAATCCTTTTTTTTGCACACGCTCACCTGTTGGCGGGACATTCCGGAGCAGAAAAGACGGGACAGGCCATCTTGCAACATTTCTTTTGGCCTGGGGTATATGCCCAAATCCAGAAATACTGTCAGGAGTGTCAGATCTGTCAACGACGTAATCCCTATGTTCCCCCTCCAGTGCCCTTACACCCCTTGCCCATCATCGGTACTCCCTTTGATCGACTGGGTATGGACCTTATAGGGCCATTACCCAAATCAGCACGCGGTCACCAGTATGCCTTGGTATTGACTGATTATGCCACCAGATATGCAGAGGCCTTCCCCCTCTGAGCAGCGACCTCCGCCGCCATCGCTCCAAGACTCGTAGAAGTGTTTTCACGCATGGGGTTCCCCCGAGAGATCGTTACAGATCAAGGTACACCCTTCGTGTCGCGACTAATGAGACAGGTTTGCGACCAATTGCGGATTAAACATATAACCACATCTGTTTATCACCCCCAGACAGATGGGTTGGTGGAGCGGTATAATGGTAGCCTAAAGCTTACCTTAAAGAAACTTCTGTCTGGGGATGGAAAAAACTGGGACCAACTACTCCCGCTAGCCCTGTTTGTTCTCCGTAGCCAAACTCAATCCGGTTTGGGGAACTCTTCTTTTGAGCTGCTCTTTGGCCGCAAACCTCGAACTTTACTCAAAATCACGAAGGATAGTTGGGAGCGGGAGGGACTGCAGGAAGCCGAAGCACTCCTCGACTATACCCAACAGCTACAAACCAGGTTACATAAACTCAGAACCCTGGCCCATACCCAGTTGGCCGTATCACAGACCAGACAAAAAACTTTTTACGACCGTGGCACGAAGTGGAGAGAGCTGAACGTAGGTGACTGGATGCTGGTACTATTACCCACGTCCACCCACAAATTAAAAAAAGAATGGCAAGGCCCTTTTAAGGTAATCCGAAAGATAAGAAAAACCACCTACATACTACAGCTAGCAGGGAACAAGACACAAATGTACCACATTAATCTGCTGAAAAAGTGGTTAGGACCCCCTCCCTCCGTGGCCCATACTGTATCTATGGCCTCCTACATACCTCACACAGTCAACGAGACTCCCACTAATCCGGATCTCTCACCTCCACAAAGCGAGGAAATCCGCTCTCTACGTCTGCAATTCTCCGATGTTTTCTCCGATCAGCCGGGGAAGACCCACCTGGCGGAACACTCCATCCCCACCCCACCAGGGGTCGTGGTAAAACAAAAACCATACCGAATACCCGAAGCCCGACGAGTCGCGTTTAAGGAGGAGGTCTCCCGGATGTTGGTATCAGGAGTTATAGTCCCATCACACAGCAATTGGTGTTCCCCAGTCATCCTCGTACCAAAGCCGGATGGCAGCATCCGGTTTTGCATTGACTTCAGGGCCGTAAACCGAGTGTCTAAACAAGACGCCTATCCCCTTCCTAGGGTAGACGAACTGATAGAACGCCTTGGTGAGGCCAGATATATAACCACCATCGACCTCACCAAGGGCTATTGGCAGATCCCGTTGGCCCCCGCGGACCGGGAAAAAAACGCATTTTCCACCCCTTCCGGCCACTACCACTTCACGGTCCTCCCCTTTGGGTTGCATGGGGCACCGGCCACTTTTCAAGGAGCCATGGACACCCTCCTAGCCCCTCACCTGCAGTACTCGGCGGCTTATCTTGATGACATTGTGGTGTTCAGTAAGACCTGGGAGGAACACCTGCTCCATTTGGGTAACATCCTTGGTAGTCTCAGACAGTCAGGGCTACACGTCAACGCAAAAAAAAAATCAAGTGTAGCCATTCAGAAGGTCCGGTATTTGGGTTACTACCACAGATTCATAGCCCAGTTCGCTACCATAGCGGGACCACTTACTGACCTCTTACGCAAAACAGACACCTCTCCCCGGTTACAAGCCCCTTCCGATCGTGAAGCACATGCCTTTCAAACCTTGAAGGATGCACTAACCACCTCCCCTGTATTGATGCCCCCGGACTTCAGTAAATCCTTTATACTACAGACAGACGCCTCCGGCATTGGGATAGGGGCGGTCCTCTCACAACCGGACGAGGATGGACACGAGCGCCCCCTTCTTTATCTTAGCCGAAAACTATTTCCAAGGGAACAGGCGTATTCAACAGTGGAAAAGGAATGTCTGGCAGTGAAGTGGGGGGTTGACAAGCTCCGTAATTACTTAGAAGGCAGGCCCTTCATTCTCTATACGGACCACGCCCCCCTTACCTGGCTACAAAGGAACCGCGGCCATAATGAACGCATCCTCCGTTGGTTTCTGGCCCTACAGCCCTATCAAATAGACGTTCGTCAACGAAAAGGGGTAAACCAGGGGAACGCTGACTTTCTCTCCCGATTCCCTTGTTCCCCCGACCGGGGTACTCCAGGGGGAGGGAAATGTCACGGGGTCACCACGGAGGAAGGACGGGGTGGAGACGGTAACGATTGTTCGTTTCCACCCCGGCCACAGGACTCGAGCGGCCCCTTTAAACCGGACTGGAATTTCCCGGAGGCGAAGTCCGCTGATCCGACGTCAGCATCGACAAACCAATCAACAGAGAGGCTGACGCGTAAAGGGAACCCGGAAGAGGACGACGGCGCGAAAGCCGGTGGAGGAGTCGGGGTTGGACAGAAGGAGGTCGAGCAGAAGCAAGGAAACGGAGAAAAAGGCGAGAGATCGAGCGGAGGGGCCGGAGAAAGCGGAGCCGAGCAGACGGAGGAGCCAGGAGGCCAACAGAGACGCGACTCGCCCCGCCACGTTCCCAGAGGAGCGTGGCTGGGAAAGGTACGGGATCGAGTCCTGCGTTTTTCTTTCTCACGGGGAGGGACTGAGTGATCTAAGTTGGGGAGGTCACGGGGCTGTGCGAGGGCGATTTCTCTTTGTCTACCTCTTTTCTTCCCCCTTCCACTCACGCCTCTGACCGCAGCACCTCCTCAGTTCGTTAATAACTTTGTTTGAAGCACAAAAGATACGGTGGCAGCCCCGGTGACCCCTCACTCCCGTTCCTCTCCCTTATCCTGCGCACGCCAACAAACCTTCTCCCCCGTGTGTTCCTGTGTTTGTTCCTTCTTTTCCCCTATCTACGGAACCTTGGACGAGAACATCAACGGAAGGAAGATCCCCTCGCCGGGCCCACAAAGCAGGAAGACTTCAGAATATCCCTGACGGCTGTGAAGTACCAAATAACCAATAAAAGACATACTCTGTACACTAACGGGTCGTAGCTTATTCTACCCCCTACCCCTGATGCCTTACCACACACACATTCACTGGATGATGTCACCAGTGATGTCATTTGAGATGTCATCAGTGATGTCATGAGTGATGTCACCGGCCATGTCATGAGTGATGTAATATGTGACGTCATCAGCAGTGCATTGCGGGCGCGCGAGTTATAGTTAGCTGAACTAACTATAATGGGGGAATTTCAATGGTTTTGTATGAGTGAAAAGTCCAGCTAACTATAACGCCCCTGAAACCTATGGTTTTTTCAGTGAATTTCTAAGGTTTTTTAAATGCTAATTCCTAACTATAACATGCCTGAAACCTATGGTTTTTTCTGTGAATATATATATATGTATATGTATATATATATATGTGTGTGTGTGTGTGTGTGTGTGTATGTATATATGTGTGTGTGTGTGTATGTATATATATATATATATATTCAGTTCCACAAATACCCAAAGGCAGGACGCACTCACTGTAAGCAAACTCCAGATTAGGAAAGAAACCCATGCTACCAGCATCAGCAGAGCCTGACACGTTTCAGGACAACTCCCTTTCTCAAAGGCTTTCTGCAATTGAATGACTGCCAGCTACATGAACATCAGCATTTGTCCCTCCTTTATTACAGCGATACAATCACACTGAGGTGAGTAATACAGTACTAAAGCATTCTGGGGCTGGTAGTTCGTAAAATAAATCTCAAGTGGGCTGCAGGAAGTCCATTCAATCCAATATGATTAAAATCACAGGGGCACAGGCAGAATTCATCCCCGTTCAAATTTTATGCTAAACAGTCCAGCTCCGCTGATACGTCGCAGCAGCAGCGGTACCGCTAATTTCTGCGGCGGTGCATCCTTCGGCCGGGTCGGCCGTGTAATTTCAGTTCCACAAATACCCAAAGGCAGGACGCACTCACTGTAAGCAAACTCCAGATTAGGAAAGAAACCCATGCTCCCAGCATCAGCAGAGCCTGACGCGTTTCAGGACAACTCCCTTTCTCAAAGGCTTTCTGCAATTGAATGACTGCCAGCTACACGAACATCAGCATTTGTCCCTCCTTTATTACAGTGACACAATTACACTCAGGGGAGTAATACAGGACTAAAGCATTCTGGGGCTGGTAGTTCGTAAAATAAATCCCAAGTGAGCTGCAGGCAGTCCATTCAATCCAATATGATTAAACTCACAGTGGCACAGGCAGAGTTCATCCCCGTTCAAATTTTATGCTAAACAGTCCAGC
Organism: Triturus cristatus; assembly: GCF_964204655.1. NCBI lineage: Eukaryota > Metazoa > Chordata > Amphibia > Caudata > Salamandridae > Triturus > Triturus cristatus. The sequence goes on along the minus strand of NC_140591.1, from coordinate 335,660,408 downwards.
TCCGCTGATACTTCGCACCAGCAGCGGGACCGCTAATTTCTGCGGCGGTGCATCCTTCGGCCGGGTCCGCCGTGTAAATTCAGTTCCACAAATACCCAAAGGTAGGACGCATTCACTGTAAGCAAACTCCAGATTAGGAAAGAAACCCATGCTCCCAGCATCAGCAGAGCCTGACGCGTTTCAGGACAACTCCCTTTCTCAAAGGCTTTCTGCAATTGAATGACTGCCAGCTATACGAACATCAGCATTTGTCCCTCCTTTAATACAGCGACACAATCACACACAGGTGAGTAATACAGCACTAAAGCATTCTGGGGCTGGTAGTTCGTAAAATAATTCCCAAGTGGGCTGCAGGCAGTCCATTCAATCCAATATGATTAAAATCACTGGGGCACAGGCAGAGTTAATCCCCGTTTAAATATTATGCTAAACAGTCCAGCTCCGCTGATACGTCGCTCCAGTGTAGAGAAGTGGAGAAACACATAGGCTTTACTTGGCTTCCTGGGTATACTATTAAAAGCAAAATAAAATGGCGTTGGAAGGCCACACTCCCAAGTATCTTTAAAATACTCTTAAAATCCAGCATACTCAGATCCCATGTATAAAAGTAGTGCTACTCAGCCATTGAAAATGAAATGTGGCTACATAATGGATACTGAGGCCACCAGAGCATGAGTACCACTCTCTTGTGACCCAGCATTAGTCCCGTTTAATCGACTGCTTGCCTGACTCTCATTTTAATTTTTTTCACCTTTGTGCAACAACTGGAGTTATACAACAACAGCCTCGTCTTGGGATTGTGTAGTTGGGCACTGAGTTATCTCAGGGAGTTACGCGAACAGAAATGTTTTTGATCATTCAGTGCCTTTTTTGCTTGATCCAGATCAGTTAACTGAGGCACAGTATTAGGCACTCTCAGCGCTTTAGCTGCCTTTAGATGCCATGTTCTAATAGCCCAGCTCCTCAGTGCCTGTTTATATGCAGCCTTGTCACTGCCAGCCACACTCCATCTGTTCTTTTGGTTCTCAGATCCCCAAACATAGTCACGACCACCAGATTTAGGAATGATCTTTTTATCAAATTGATCCTCCATGAATCTCTAAACTATGTTAATGAAAGCAAATGAAGGGTGGGATGATACCGAGTGCTGCACCACGCTGAGTGGAGGTCTTCCGCACAGCAGTTATGGGCATGGCTACAGGGTTATCTTGCCTACTTCTAGCTTGGTGGAACATCAAAACAGTCACAGACCTGCTCTATAGGTACCGTAAGTCTTACTCAGTACAGAAATCAGGTATGTGCAGTGCTGCAAAAGGGATGGGTGATACTACTGCTGTGACTTCCTCCTTGGCAACTTCTGTGACATCTTGGAGTCCATTTGGTCTACTAAGCTAATTTGTATCAGTAAATGGAGGCAGAGGGCAGTATATTCTGCACCACCCACCCACCCACCAAAACCGCCAACCAATCAAATGACAATAACATATACCCAATACAGAACAGAAAACAGTGTATTGGAATATTTTTTATATAACAAACACTGGATTTCCTAATAATTATCTAGTATAGGGTACAAGAGATCAAGATGCCAATTCTTGTTCTCAAAGTAGAACACTGTTACCAATATGTCCATCGTCCATCACCAATAATTACACCCAAAATGTTTAACAGGGAGAAAACACCTAAGTTAGCATCTGGGTAATGCTGTTAAACATTCATCCTGCCTCCCTGACTTATCGTAATCAATACTAACGATAAACAGGGCAGTGAAATTCACTTAGCAAGTATTTCAAAATCTCCCTCCTATACCCTTGCATACCCCTTACGGGTTAACAAGAAATTCAAAATAGAGTAAATGAAATTTTATGGGAAACTTTTCTGCAGATTGTTCTAGAGCTGACAAATTAATGCAAATTTTCATTTATTCAAGGAAGCTAATGTTTATTCTAGTTCTATGTAATTAATATAAACTTGTGATATATAATATATATTTTCTGCGAGCATCTGAAGGGAAGCATTAGGGCTGTTGTTAAATAAAAAAATAGATTAAAAAGTGGGATCATGTTGAATAGATTTGCAGGTAAAGGGCTCACAATGATTTTCAGCCCCTGCAATAAATAAGCCAGCATGAACAACTCATGCCTTCTGATAGATCTTGGGGTCTCTAATTGGCAGAGGTAGGTACCACTGTCCAAATAGGGACCCATGATTCTAGTCAGGGTAAGGGGGATACACTCTTTAGATAACCCCTGCTCACCCCCTTGGTAGCTTGGCATGAGCAGACAGGCTTATCAAAGGCAACGTGTAAAGTATTTGTACCAACACTCACAGTAACACAGTGAAAACACCACAAATGGACTCCACACCAGTGTAGATAAATTAAGTACTTTTATATAAACAATACAAGACCAAAACAACAAAAATCCAACATACACAGTTCAAGAATATGGTTTCAAAAAGAGTTCTTAGCTTCGCGACAAAATCATTCACCTTAGCGTAAATTTTTAGCCAACAGTACCTGTTGATGCGATAAAAGTTCTTAGCGGCGCTCAGGCGTCGAAAAACAAGCAACAGCGTCAGTCCTGAGACCCTGGGAAGTAGCCTCCTACTAATGAAAGCTACAGGTTGGTCCAAGCCCTCGTCGTTGAGCTGTGAGAGTACCGCTCCCACACCATGCTCTGAAGCGTCTGTCTGCACTACAAACTCACTGGAGAAATCAGGCGCCTTGAGCACCTGTGCCGTGCACATGGCAGTTTTCAGGGCATCAAAAGCAGTTTGACAGGCATCGGTCCAATTCACTCTCCTGGGCTGCTTCCTTGAAGTCAGCTCCGTCAAGGGGGCAACAATGGTGCCATATCCCTTGACAAATCGGCAATAATACCCGGTTAGTCCTAGGAAGGCTCTCACCTCTGTCTGGGTCTTGGGGGGCTCCCAAGCCAGGATGGTATCAATCTTCGCTTGGAGGGGTGCCACTTGGCCGCTCCCTACCTGGTGTCCCAAGTACACCACAGAACCCTGCCCTATCTGGCACTTACTGGCCTTGATAGTGAGGCCTGCCCTTTGCAGAGCCTTCAACACTTCACAGAGGTGCTGCAAGTGTTCCTTCCACGTGGAGCTGAACACAGCAATGTCATCCAGGTATGCGGCGCTGAATTCCGCCAGCCCGGACAGTACCTGGTTGACCAGTCTCTGGAATGTGGCAGGGGCGTTCTTCAACCCAAAGTGCATAACTCGGAACTGGAAGTGCCCCTCTGGCATTGAAAACGCAGACCTCTCTTTGGCCCCCTCAGTTAAGGCAATCTGCCAGTACCCAGATGTTAAATCAAACGTACTGAGGTACTGGGCATCTCCCAACCGATCCACGAGCTCATCAGCTCTGGGGATGGGGTGTGCGTCAGTCTTGGTGACCGCAATGAGCCCACGGTAGTCCACACAAAACCGGAGTTCTGGGGTGGCACCGGGCGCAGCAGCTTTTGGAACTAAGACCACTGGGCTTGCCCAGGGGCTGCTGGAGGGCTCAATTACCCCTAGCGCCAACATCTTGGAAACCTCCTCCTTGATGCTGGCCCTGACCTTGTCAGCTACCCTGTAGAATTTCTGCTTTACAGGTAGACTATCTCCAGTGTTCACATCATGGACGCACCAGTTGGTGACACCTGGGGTCAGGGAGAACAGGGAGGAGAACTGACCCAACACCTGGCGACAGTCCCTCTGCTGTTCTAGGGTCAGGGTGGGCAAGAGGACCACACCATCCACTGACCCGTCTTGCTCCTTGGCTGCCAGGAGGTCAGGAAGAGGGTCACTGTCCTCTTCCATTCCAGCATCTGTAGCCAGGAGCATGGTTACATAAGACCTCTCGAAGTGGGGTTTGAGACGATTCACATGTAAGACCCTCAGGGGCTGCCTGGGAGTCTGCAAGTTAACCAGGTAGGTGACTTCGCTCTTGCGCTCCACCACCTCATATGGCCCAGTCCACTTGTCTTGGAGCACACAAGGCTCCACTGGCGCCATCACCCACACTTTCTGCCCAGGTTGAAATTCGACCAGAGTGGTATTCTGGTCGTACCATCTTTTCATTTCTTCCTGGCTGGCTTCTAGGTTCTCTTGGGCGAGCTTCCTGAAGTGCAGTGTCTGGTTGCGGAAGGCCAGCATATAGCTGAACACATCCTGGGGAGTATTCCCGGGGGATTTCTCCCACCCCTCCTTCACCAGAGTGAGAGGTCCTCTAACAGGGTGGCCATACAGAAGCTCAAAGGGACTGAACCCTAAGGACTTCTGAGGCACCTCCCTGTAGACAAACAACAGGCATGGTAAAAAGACGTCCCACTTCCTTCTCATGGGCTCCGCTAGGCCCATAATCATACCATTCAGAGTTTGGTTGAACCTTTCAACCAACCCGTTTCCTTGAGGGTGGTAAGGAGTGGTGAACTTATAAGTTACCCCACACTCCTCCCACAGAGACTTCATGTACCTAGAGATGAAGTTGGTACCCCGGTCGGAGACCACCTCTCTGGGGAACCCCACACGGGAAAAGATCCCCTTCAATGCACGGCCCACCACGGGTGCTGTGATTGTCCTGAGAGGGACAGCTTCCGGGTACCGGGTGGCATGGTCCACCAAGACCAGGATGAACCTGTGGCCTAAGGCTGTCTTGGGGTCCAGGGGCCCCACAATGTCAATGCCCATCCGCTCGAAAGGGGTGCTCACCACAGGAAAGGGTTGGAGGGGTGCCTTGCACTTTCCTCCGCTCTTACCACTTGCCTGACAAGTCTGGCAAGTCGTACAGAATGTACCAACGTGCTTCTTCATCTGGGGCCAGAAGAAGTGGGTGACAAGCCTTTGGAAGGTCTTGTCTTGCCCCAGATGTCCTGCGAGAGGCACGTCATGAGCCAGACCCATTAGGAAGGTCCTGAAGTGCTCGGGTACCACCAGCACACGGGCTGCACCGGGCTCAGAGACCTTAGGCTCACTATAAAGTAATCCGTCTTCCCAGTAAATGAGATGATCCTTGGACTCTCCACCTGCTGCCTGGTCTGCAGCCTGCTGCCGCACACCAATGAGAGAAGGGCATTCCTTCTGCGCCTTGCAGAACTCCTCCCTGGAGGGACCACCCTCTTGCTGCCATTGGGTCAGCTCAGGTAGCTCCCCCAGTTCAGCCACCTGTTCCCCTGTAGGTTCCAGGGCATCCCCCTCAGGTTCTGCTCCTTCCTGGACCGTGGGAACGGTGGGGGCTGGTTTCCCACGCCCTCTGCTCCTTCATTTCTGGGCAGGTTCCTGGGCCACTGTTTCAGGCTCCAGGTCTGCTGAATCACCCCTACTGGCTGCCATAGACCGAGTGGTCACACAGATCCACTCAGGCAAACCCAACATCTCCATGTGAGCCTGGCGTTCCACCTCCTTCCATGGGGAACTCTCCAGGTCATTACCTAGCAGACTGTCTACAGGCATGGATGGACTCACAACAACCTTCAAGAGACCTGAGACCCCCCTCCACTCAAAGAGAACTTACGCCACCTTACAGAGGCGCACTGAGTTGTCAGCTGCAACTACTGGGTGAAGCACATTGGGAATGACCTGCTCTTCAGACACCCACTGACACCTCATGGATGTCACTCTGGCTCCTGTGTCTCTCAGAGCCGCCACCCTCCTCCCATTGATGGTCACCCACTGCCCGTATTTCTTAGTGTTATCGGGCAGGTAGGTTTCATGGACCATCTCTTGGTCTCCTAAAGAGACATGGGTCATAACTGCTGATTCCGCCCCTTCACTAGAAATTAAATCCTCCCCCAAAGCTTCACTCACTAAACCCGGTTTAGGAGCACCAGTGGGTGCTGGAGGTTTCTTGGGGCACTTGGGGGCTATGTGTCCCACCTCATTGCAGTGATGGCAGGTAGGTGGGCTCCTGGGGTCCCGCCTGCCCCTAGGGGGCCAGGTCGGTTTGGGCTTGGGGGGTTGGGACTCCTTTCCCTGGGAACTGTTTTGGGGCCCTTGAGAGAACTCCTTTTGGTTACCCTTGTCCCCCCCACTCTTTTGCTGGAGACCCTGCCCACCTTTGGCTACGGTACCCACAATTCCTCTGTGGACCCTGGTACTGGTCCAGTGGTCCGCCTCCTTAGCAAGCTCAATGGGGTCCGTCAGCTTGCTGTCTAAAAGATGCTGGCGCAGCTCTGGAACACATAGACTACTCAAGTGCTCCCAACTAATTAAATGCAACAACCCCTTATAATCAGTTACTTTGCTGCCCTTCATCCAACCTTCCAGTACACGTGAGTACAGATTCACACACTCCATCCTAGTCTCAGAGTCTTTCTTCTTGGAGTTCCTAAACTGCAGTCTATACTGTTCTGGAGTAAGTCCATACCTGAGACAAAGGGCCTCCTTCATATTGGGATAGGTCATGGTACCTGCTAATTCTAAGGGCTCTAGAGCACTCCTCCCAGAAGCCTCAAAATGTTTCCACAGGCCCGCCCCCCAATGCTGTTCAGGCACACCATTCATTCTCAACGCAATCTCATACGAGGTAAACCAGGCATAGATATCCTCACTCCTATTATAATTCTGTACCAAATCCTTGGGGATATATACTTTACCCCCCTGCACTGGCTGTGCGCTGCCACCATTGGAACCGGACTCCGCCTGCTTGGCCTTGAAATCCAGTTCTCTCATGCTCAACTCATGAGCCAGAAGCAATTTCTTCTCCTCCACCGCCTTTTCTTTCTCTACTTCGAATTGCTTCATTTTCATTCTCATTATTTCCAATTCATGGTTTCTCACTCTTTGATTCTCCTCTAACTCCTCTGGAGTGAGACCGCTACTGGAATGGGTGCTGCCAGGTCTTGAGCCTGGGTTGCTCACAGGCAAATCGTGGGGTTCAAACCCCCCCCCCCCTATTTGCATCATTTTCATCTTGGGCCTCCCACCAGGCCTTCAAGGCTTTCTGTAGCACATCCTTTCTAGATCCGCTTTTCACAGGGCAACCAAGGTTTTTGCAGAATTGCTTGAGCTCTTCAGCTTTGTATGAATACAGATCCTCAATGGAAAACTTCAATTCTGCCTTCTCACTTGTTGCCTTCTGAGACATGATGCTCTTGAAGAGTTATTCAAAAATAGAACCAAAAATACAGTATGTGGTTGCGTAGTGGTCTGCACTTAAACTAGTGATGTACACCAATTACTGTGGGTCAAGTACAAATAAAAGTTCAAATCCTCACCGCTGACCACCAATGTTAGATCTGGGGGTCTCTAGTTGGCAGAGGTAGGTACCACTGTCCAAATAGGGACCCTTGCTTCTAGTCAGGGTAAGGGGGATACACTCTTTAGATAAACCCTGCTCACCCCCTTGGTAGCTTGGCACGAGCAGACAGGCTTATCAAAGGCAATGTGTAAAGTATTTGTACCAACACTCACAGTAACATAGTGAAAACACCACAAATGAACTCCACACCAGTGTAGATAAATAAAAGTACTTTTATATAAACTACACAAGACCAAAACGACAAAAAACCAACATACACAGTTCAAGAATATGGTTTAAAAAAGAGTTCTTAGCTTAGCGACAAAATCATTCACCTTAGCGTCAATTTTTAGCCAACAGTACCTGGTGATGCGATAAAAGTTCTTAGCGGCGCTCAGGCGTCGAAAAACAAGCAACAGCGTCAGTCCTGAGACCCTGGGGAGGCGAGGCGGCAACCCCACTGCATGCAGCGGGCGTGGGCGACGAATCCGGTCTGTATGGGGAGTGAGGCGATACTTGTATGGATTCCAAGGCGTAGCTTTTCCGGTAGAAATTTACTCGCTAAGGCACGATGCGACAAAATTCGGCCCGCTAACGAGCGGGGCGACAATTTCACCAGCGATGATCTGGGTTGGCTCTGCGACGATGTTCGCAGCAATAAAATTCGGCACGCTAACGAGCGGTGCGATGATCTTGGCTGGCTCTGCGACGATCTCACCCAGCGGCGGCAGGCTCTGCGACGTAGTTCGCAGCGATAAAATTCTGCCCGCTAACGAGCGGAGCGGGGATCTGGGCTGGCTCTGCGATGATGTTCGCAGCGACAAAATTCGGCCCGCTAACGAGCGGGGCGACGATTTCACCAGCGATGATCCGGCTCAGCGGCAGCAGGCTCTGCGACGATGTTTGCAGCAATAAAATTCTGCCCGCTAACAAGCGGAGCGACGGAAATTTTCTCGCTAAGCCGGCTGTGCGTGAAAAAGTGTAGATCCTTTGCTTCTTTCTTCTTGGTCAGCTTCTCAACAGCAGGCACAACTTCCAGAGGCCCCACAATTGGATCAAGCACTCTAGGAAGGGCAGAACTCACTCAGCAGAGTTCAGGGGGAAGCTGGGGGTGAAGTCCTTTTGTTCCTGGGACTTCTTAACAGGAGGCCAGCTCTTCTCAGGCCCTTGGAGATCTCTTCAAGCAAAGGGACACAGCAACAGCAAAGTCCTTCCCCTCTCCTTGGCAGCAAAGCAACTGCAGGTCAGCCCACAAACACACAGCAGGACAGTCCTTCCTCTTCAGTCTTCCAGCTTTCTCCTTGGCAGAGGTTCCTTCTTGATTGCAGGATGATCTAATTTTCTGTAGTCTGGGTCCCAATACTTATACCCCAAAATCCTTTGTCCTCTGAAGGCAGAGGGGCCTTGGCCTAGTCAGAACCAGTTCTGGCCAGTCCTGGAGCACTCTGTTTACTTGATTTCTTCTTTCCTTTGAGAGAGAGGGGCAGGGTCGTCAGCCGCCCAGCTGGGGGTGGAGCCAGCATTGTGGAAGGCAGGCACAGCCCTATTCAGGCCCAGGTGCTACTCCTCCCACCCATCTACAGGGGAATTTCCCAATTCAGCCCTGGGCTGACTCATCCAGCCTCTGGGAGCCACCCTTGTCCCTGTCACTCACACACCAGACAGTCAATTCACAAACAGGCCAAGGCACACAGAAAGGGCAGAAAAGGAAAACAGCCACCTTCTAAAAGTGCTGTTTTCACACACAGGATTTAAAAACCATCCTTCCTAAAAGATGTGTTATTAAATTCTGAATTCAGGGATACCAGACTTTAGCTTTCTATCTTGCTCCTATGGGAAGATATGCAGGTAAACATTATACTCAGCATTCCCCCTTATAGCCTATGGACAAGATAGCCTTTCAATCGTGAAAAACGAAAATGGCTGTAATTCACTACCAGAGCATGTCACCTACACCAATACATGCTCTACCTTTCACATACACTGCACCCTGCCCAGGGGGGTACCTAGGGCCTTCCATAGGGGTGTCCAATGTGTACAGAAAGGAAAGGGTTAGGCCTGGCCAGTGTGGACACTGGTCAGGTCAGCATGGCAGTTAGCAACTGCACCCAGGCACTGCGGTGGCAGGCCTGTGACACAATTTTAGGGCTACTCCTGTGGGTGGCACAATCAGTGCTGAAGGCCCACTAGTAGCATTTGAATCACCAGCTCTGGCACACTCAGTGCACTTTACTAGGGGCTGACAGGTGAAACAAATATGCCAATCAGGGATAACCAATCAATAGAACAATTTACCTAGGGAGCACTTGCACTTTGACACTGATCAGCAGTGGCAAAGTGCCCAAAGCATCTAAACCAGCAAAAACGAAATCCAGCACAGCGTCAAAAATGCAGGAGGTAGAGGCAAAAAGTCAGAGTAAACCACGCCAAAGATGCCAGGTCTAACACCTTCATTCACAAATGATTATGTGGTTATAAATAGGCGTGGGCCAGCAACACTTGTTTGTATCGATGCAACCCCAAATGGCAGATCGCAGATTCAGGGTTTGAAGATTTTCCAAAGCCTAAATCTGCCAGTAGGGCAGATCTTCCACTGTTCTAATTTTATTGATGGTGATTGGGGGGCGCATGGGTGTTCCAAGTGGAGGGAGAGGGGATGTCCATATGGAAAGTGGTGACCATTCACAGTCCTAACTTTGTGGGTCTCCACACTGTATTTGCACACTTAACATTAGTCCCAAGAACAACAGTCCATGTGCAAATTACGCGTGAAAATCACTTATATATATGCAGGTGGGGAATTACTCCTGGAAGAATGTGCTCCTGTTCCTGGTTAATGAAAAGTTTGATGTGCTAGTGCACCATCTGCAATGATGAATCCTGTGGGTTGTGTGCTCAGTGAAATATACACTTATCTCAGAGAATTTACAGAGATTTTCAGGATTACTCCTGGGAGTTTTTGTGAGCATTCAAGATGTTAGAAATACATTCACAGATTACACGGAAAACCTACCAGGAGTAGATATTATATTGAATTTCTCAGTTGGCCTCTTCAGGAGTGAGCATGAAAATCAACGCACCCCAGAGTGTGCCATAATTTCTGGACGTCATTTGCTGTTGTCACTGATCCCGTTGGAATCAGTGAATTCACCTGCTGTGCTGGGACAACCCCAGCATGATGACTCTTTTTTACGAAATGCCTTATTACGCCAGTCTCACCCAGATGCAAAGCACCTAGAAGCAAGCACTGTTGCTATTCCGTGAGCACTGTAAGACTTCTCTCGGGATGTGTGTGTACATATGTGTGTATCACTTAATAGACCTACATCTTAATCATAAAATACTAGCAGAACCAAACTATGAAGAGTCTCTGCTAGTTGTGATCAGCAGACTGTTCACCCAATTATAAATAAAGGCCATTCTAAAGTAAATAGAACATGACAGGGTCATTCCTCATTTGCCAATCTGTGCTGCATTAACCCCAATCTCTACACAAATAGACTTTTTAATAATAACCAAGTTAACGATAGTATGCACATGCAAACTGTTCTGTGCACAGATTTTAGTTTTTGGGGGGGGGGATTATACAGCCCGAACCGATGGTATCAGAGCGCTTTACATGAGCACCAGTTGCGTTACAGGCTCATACATTCATTTGTGTTAGGCACGGGGAGATTTAATGATTTGCTCAGAATCGAGCGTCCCTGTCGAGACTCGAACCCGGTTCCCTAGCTCCGAGGTCGACGCTAAAGCCCTTAGGCCACATCCTCTCATCTCAAACTTGCATCATCCGGGCAGATATGAGCATCATTAGGTAAATGGATTTCAGTTCTTGGTTTTTCTTTTTTTTCAGTTGGTACCCCAGAAGAAGTGAAATCAAATGAGAAACGGTTTAGAGCTGTAAGAAAGAAAACAGGATTAAATGCAGATAAAAGTAAAGTCATACAGTTTAGGGTCGATAAACCCTAATACGCAGCACACAAGCACCTTGTGAGTGTAAGTACTTGTGAGTGTGGTAGAAAACAAACTCAAAATTTCTGAACACTGTTCAGACTTTGGAAAGGGTTAGGATACAAAGGGAGGTTTTTAACCAGTAAAACGTTTATACTATGTTACCAATGTATTAATCCTTGCCGAACCCTAACTGTGAGGAAATTGGGTGTATTATATGGTGCAGTTGTGCAACCCGATCGTGTGATATACTTAACAACCCCATCTGGACCCTTAGGTTTCATCTGTCAAATCCTGGGTAGCTGTGGCACTGAGCAGAGAGGTTTACACAGAGGAACAAGTGTAAAGCACTTAAACAGCACGACACAAGAAATCAGACACCAATTTATAAAAAATAGATACTACTTTTGTAAGACTTTAGATACTAGAACGAAAAAGATCTACTGGAAGATTTTGGAGATATGGATTTTACGAGTAATAATAAATCAAAGTAATTTCACTCAACTCCAAACAAGCCTTTGCAAAGTCAACAAATTTGACACTAAAACTTTTTCAAGGAAAACTTGGGTAACTGTCAATGTGGTCGGTTAGAAGTACTTGGGGTGTTTATTTTGCTGTGTTCTTGTTTTATATTCTCATTTGTGTATTTATGCTGGATACCCTTATAGTGTACTGTTTTTTGCTTGAAACTATGTATCGTTTTTTGCCACCTTTTTACCTTTCTCTTTAATAAAAAATTTTTGAACTGAAAAGAAGTACTTGGGGTGACCAACTCCAACAGGGAGCTAGTCAGGGGGACCAGGTAGGTCCTCATTAGCAGTTTCATCACAGAAGAAGCAGTTCCAGGCACTTTATCAGCATTGCACTCGATTCCTATGGAGTGGCCCTGATGCAAGGTATGAAGATGGTCCAAGGATGCTGTGGATGCGATGTGGTCAACGGGGGGACTACCAGTTGCCCAGTGTCATGGTCACAAGCCAATCCTTCCTGGGTCTATAACTCGCCTTCTGAGGGTCCAAAAAACTCTCTGACAGCACGCCTGGCTTCAGCGAACTCAGGTGCAACTCTGCGCAACAGGTCTTGGTCCTTGGTGCTGCACAGCTACGCAGGTAGCGACTTGAGGACTTTAGGCAACCAACCTTCCCCAGCAGGCTTCTTGAGCTATTGTGACCCTGTGCTGTAAACAGAAGGCCAGTCGGCTGGCCCTTGAAGTCTCTTGGCTTGGCTGGCCTCTGGAGGCAACTTCCCCTTGAGTAGAACACGGCAGGCATAGTAGGTGCAGTCTTTGACTGTGCAGCAGTACTTAATTTGTGCCGGTGGTTTCCGGTGCTCAGCACCGGCATCTATTTTACAAGGCTGGTACTATAGCAATCTTTCACATGGGCAGTGGTGGTGCACATCATTTTTCAAAAATACATGCACGCAGCCGAGAAGCTGTATTTTTCTCAGAGCTGCTCATATTTTCAGCCATTCGTCACTCACTATGGCAGAATCTTGTCTGAGCTTACCTTTTATAATTATAGCTAGGGGTAGCTCGTGACTGAGCTGGTGTGAGACAGGCCTGGAAACTGCAGAGCTAGGAGGATCTAGGCGATTAAGAAATGCAACAAAAAGTGCTGCCTATACTTGCCAGTATGCCTGCCCCCTCTTATCGTTAAAAGATTTCTCTGTGTTGTCAGAACCCAGAACCACTTTCATGCTCCTTGTACCCATAATGGAATATTACACCGAGGCCTAACACCATGTTTCCCTAGTTAGGCAGGAACTAGAGGCAGGCCCTAGAGCTAGCTTAAAGCCTGGCCCTAGTTGACCCTCTCCCCTCAGAAGCTGGCGAATGAATGTCAGAGTACCTTCTTTTTCCAATTAGAATGTCTGAACCTTGCACTTCTTGTTACCTCCACCCGTAGGGTGCAGAGGTTTCATTGTACGCATCCTGCTGCTTGAGACACCCACTGGCCCTCTGTTTCCAGGTTCTGAGCTGGATGGGACAGGTGGGATGGACTTCAATCTGAATATACCAGTGAGGGCCTCTCTTCCTGCCTCACCCCGACTGGAACTCGTTCAACTGGCTGGTAGGAGGGAATGCTCCAGTGCAGCATGTGCGTCCCAATCACCCATGCTCCCCAGCCTCCCTTAATAGTATGGCGATCGGCCACAAAAGTAATATTGTACAAGGGACGAATCTGCAGCCTCTTTTTGCAGGTACCTTGGTACAGCAGGGTGGTCCTTCTTCTGTCTTTCTTCCAAGTTGGTCGAGATCTGAGTTCTGACTGCCAGGGTCGCCACCTTTATGCATGGAACGTGCCCTCAGGGCAGGATGCAGTCAGTAGCCGATGCGCTACCAGGTTCCCTCACACCTAGTGACTATTTCCTGTGGAGTGTGGCATCTGGCTATCCCAGGATGCACCACTCTGCCCACTCCTAAGATGGTGAGACCCTTCCCTCAGTGTTCAGACCTCACTAGCCTCACCTGGGTGTGGCAACCTCTGTGTTTTGTGTTTTTCCCAACCGCCAGTTGTGTGAGCAGTGAGCAACAAGCAACGAGCAGCTAATAGGTGGAGGTGGACGCCGGATTTTTTGCCCATACGCCGGATTTCTGCCCCATACAGCCCCGAAAATCCTCCAAAAGATCCAACAAGACAAGACTCCTGCAGGTCGCGGTCTCCGGCGGCTACCCGCAGATATTGCCCATGAAGCGGAGCCGGTGCTAATCTGCAACCGGAGCCGGAGTTGCGCCAGAGCTGAGCGGGAGCTGGAGCCGAGCTGGAGCTGGAGTGAGTAAAGCTTGCCAAAAGCTCCTACGAGACGCTGTAGCTCGCGGCCACCCGCGGCCACCCGCGGCCCCCCGCGGTTACTGCCTAAGAAGTGGAGCCAGTGCAAAGCTGTGACTGAAGTCGGAGTTGGAGAGAGTAAAGGGAAAAGAGAGAGAGCACAAGTGGGTAGAACGAACCGGAGCGGTGGCACTCCACTTCCTTGGACTACACTGTGTTATGGCACTACATAGCCATAGTTTGTGAGTAAAGTGTGAAAAGCGAAAACAAGTGAGTACAATGAAGACGGAGGCAGCGGCGGTTGTGTTCATGCTTCATTTATCTTCCACGAGAGCCTGACAGCCTACAGCCCACCACAGCCTACAGCCAGTGGTGTTGAAGCTATAGAGAAGGAGCAGCGAAGTTTTCCCTGACTTTCCCGTCACCCTCAAACTCAACTCGCTGGGTGAGCAGGGGGAGCAGGGGAGCAAGGGAGGCCATCACTCTCCTTGCTCCCGGCTCCTTGATGTGGCCACAGAAACTTGCGGGTGCGGGTGTTGACCACGAGACGCTGGAGGTCGGCGGTTGGCTGAAGGTCAAATTACGGAGGTTCACAGTGTTTGTGACACAGCAGGAGCGGAGTGTAACACACAGAGCACGGTGAGCACGAAGGGAAGAATAGCGAGAGGCTGGCCTAGAGGAAGGGCTCCGTGACGCCCCCTTCCCAGCTTTGCATCGATGTCGTGTCTGCACCTGGCGGAGTGAGCTAAAGAATGATGATGGATTAAACCAAGATCAGTTGACTGGAGGTGAGTGCTTGCAATGTTCAACACTCCGTCCATCATCCCCTTTGGTTTTGCTTTGTTTGCCCTAAGTTGGCAGGGTATGCACAGACGTGGGTCCCTTGCTTACTTTGCCACTGGATTCAAGCTAGCCTGGCTGATGACGGCTGATTAGTCAGAAACCGGTCCCAGGATGCTTGTTTCCGGTCCAGGGAAGACTTGGCTTGGCAGTTCGTGCTGGACTGTTCCCATGAGGCACAGGGTCAGACTGATTTGCATATGGCCATGTCTGAACTGGGGTGGCGGAGTGAGCAAAAGAATGATGATGGATTAAACCCAAATCAGTTGACTGGGGGTGAGTGCTTGCAATGTTCAGCACTCCGTCCATCATCTCCTTTGGTTTTTCTTTGTTCGCCCTAAGTTGGCAGGGTATGCCCAGCCGTGCGTCCCATGCTCACTTTGCCACTGGAGTCAAGCTAGCCTGGCTGATGACGGCTGATTAGCCTGAAACCGGTCCCAGGATGCTTGTTTCCGTTCCAGGGAAGACATGGCTTGGCAGTTTGGGCTGGACTGTTCCCATGAGGCACAGGGTCAGACTGATTTGCATATGGCCATGTCTGAACTGGGGTGGGGGAGTGAGCTAAAGAATGATGATGGATTAAACCCAGATCAGTTGACTGGGGGTGAGTGCTTGCAATGTTCAACACTCTGTCCATCATCCCCTTTGGTTTTGCTTTGCACCTGTGCAGAGCCAGAGCTTGAGCATTTATCCAGTGATCTGGTGGCCATTCGGAGTGTTCAAAAGGAGACCGCCATGGAGGTCAGGCAGTGTGGAGGTTACAGCGAGGTAAGGCAGAGGTGGAACGTTGGCCTGGGAGTGCGTAGGCATCGAGGAGCCTGGAAAGGGAGATAAGGGGCACCAGAGTTCAAAGCGATTTTCAACTACCTGGCTACTCTGCTCGATAGGTTGATAGGTTGTTAGGTTATCTCCGCATCTCCAAATCTCTCTGGTTCCCTCTGGTCCCCAAAAACTTCGAAGTATTTAAATATTTTGAAATGCCATCCAGGTGCTTGCGCTCAAACACACCAGTAGATTCAGCCACAGGATTGTCAGGGCAACCTGCAAGTTCAGCAAGTTGCTCCACGGACCACCATAGTCCCCTAAAACTCAAAAAAACTATCACGCGAAGGAGAAATATGGAGAACCTTTCACATTTGAAAACCTATCCATCGGTGATGTCAATGCTCACGAAGGGTGTAAGGAGCTCCAAACGGGGTAAGGTGGCAAAGGAAGGGGCAAAGGTGGCCCAGGATGGCCAGGAGATGGACACCCATGTAAAACCGGAGAATGAGGAGGGCGTTCAGTCCGCTCTCCCAGAGTTTAAAGCACCTCCTTATTCCACCTTAATTATTCACCATCAGAACATAGGCGAAAAACTTAAATCGTCCTCATTTACATAGCCTTTTGGTGGAAATGCTTTACAAGCAGGAGTGGAGGACAGCGAGATGGAAATGGATCTAACTGAGGGCAAAGCAGAAGTCTTTCTGGTTGAGAGCTTGGACAGAAAGAAGTTGTCATCATTATCACCATTGGCAGGGTTGGTATCCCTGTTTGATAAACCCCAAACCACCTCCAGAAGAATCATTGAGTGTAATTCTGGTCCTTCTCCGCTGAACTTGTGTGAGCAGGTGTCACAGGTGGTCCAGCTTATAAATCATAGCCCTGTACTGGTGAAAATGGAGGACTATACCCTACCGGACATCGCTATACCACTGGAAAAAAACAAAGACTTGTAGGCATGCTTGAGAAAAACAAGTACCATGGATCCGGACCCAGAATCGAGACTGTCTCCGGTTTTATTAGCTGGTTGCTCCCATATGCCCGTCTTGTATAGTAGTACCCCCAATAGTTTTTCTCATGTTTATTCACTAGAATGGTCCGATGTGGGGACATCAGAAGCATTTCTGGACAAGAGGGCACATGACATTCTGAACTCAGTCGAGAATGTACCTTAGAGAATTTTTACGCATTGAAGAGAATTCTCTCATCAATTTTATCCTTGTTGGAGAAAACTACGGTGAATTCTGATCATATATTGGAGGTTCTCTCTCCTATTTTAATGGGGATCCAAGAACTTAACTCGGTTACTCAAGTTACAAACAAATTAACAAAGGTCCCTGATATAAATTGCCGCTCATGCCAGACATGTAACGGGGTGTCCATAAGGGGAATTAAGTTAGAGGAACAGGAAGTTAAGGAGGCTTCTATAATTGTACTGCCTAGAGGTAGTCCCCTGGTACGTTTATCCCCAGTTAAACAACATAGAAAGAGTACCCAGTCCACTAGTCTTGGGGGAAATTTACATTTAAATGTTACTCCAGTTGCGCCCCATTGCAGGTTTACCCTATTTTTAGAAAATGTATCTTAAAGAACTCGCGCATGGCAGGTCCCTCGATTAAACCACAGTTTACCAAAGAGACTGCTAATATTTTAGTCACTGCGCCCCTAGGGGAGGATGCCCCATCGAGAGAAAGTAACACCCAACAAAGTCGTAGGAGGAAGAAGAAGAACAGGATTCGATGTATCCCTAAACGGAAACAGAAAAAACTGTGGTTCCCTACCGTAATTGAGGAGTTAAATAGTATAAAATCACCATCAAGTAGGAAGGTCCCTGGGCCCTTGGGGCATTCTATATTGAATGTTGGTCATAACGCAGAGCTAGCCCAAGGGCAAAACAATTAAGAGACAGTTTCTGCAGCTGGGGCTAGTGTTGACAAAGAGACGGATAGCAATTAGCTGGATGAGCGCGCAGCCACCCACAATGAAAAACCGAACTAAAGACCTAGAGGAATGGGCTATGGCAGAATTAATTCGCATGCGCAAAGGCCGGAGGGACGAAAAATTAGAAGACGAAGCGAGAGCATGGCAGGGTATGATATCTGAGGTCTCGCTAGAGATGGAGAATGAGGGTTCCCCTTCACATGCCACGGGAGGAGCACAGATTGCCCGACAGGGCTCGGAGGACAGAGACAGCGTATAGATTATCGTGGGCCAGTGGGCCCACGTGTAGGATACAGCACCTCGTACTGAAAATAACTCTGAAGTGCATAGCCAACGGGTGGGGTATACCCAGGTGACCCAAGGGGGTTTGGGGGGGTTAGATTACAGTTTGATTGTTTCGATAAGTTTTCAGATATTGCTCTTCCATATCCCAATGTAGCAGGAGCTGTACAGCACTGGATGACAAGAATTGTACAGTTGTGTCTCCTCCTTTTTCTTTCTGTCATGGGGACAGCCTGCTTGTATACAAATTGTAATCGTACTTGCTACATATTGTGATGGTTTATGGATGAAAATTCAATAATAAAAATAAATAAATAAATAAATAACGCAGGGCTAGATAATGGTAATCAGCGGACCAGCTCGGACTAGGTGCCGAATAAGCCACACAGCCAAGAGGGTCAGGAAGAAAGAGGGTCTCCCAAAGTCATCCTGGGTGACATTGAGATTCAGAGTTTCCCCTGCAACACTTTTTTAGCTCATCAAGGAACAAGTAGAGACCCTATGCCAGGAAATGTACTGACAAATTCATATGTCTCTGTGTTAGAACAGGGTTTACTTAGCGGAGGTGCCCCTCTTCCTCCTTTTGGACGGGATACTTTCCCAGTATGGTTTGATTCTGGCCAGGGGAGAGTTGGGGAGGGGGACTTAATCACAGTTTGTAGCACTAAGAGGGTTAGGTCAGAGAGGGGATCGGTCTTGGGGCGAATTGGTAAGAGGCACATAGGGCATACAGGGCTGGGTATCGGGCAAGCGAACAGGACCTTGCTCTTTGTTTCCCTGTTTGACACTGACTCAATGTTACTGAATAGAAGCACCCTTTTTCAGTTGTTATCAGAAATAGAGGGCTTGCAACTGGTAACAAGCAAAGACCTTGAGTTGGTCTATTTAGACCTGAGGAGTGACCCTCCAAACACTAGAGTCACATTCACGTCAGGGGTAGTTTCAATGCTAGTACTAGCTAATGTAGATTCCTTTAGGAAAAGAGGAATAGACGTGCTCTCGTGTGAATTCTTGCAAAAACAACAGTCGATGGACAGAATGCAGAAACAATGTCATACATTCACCCCAGTACAGAGATCTTGGCCTAAATCCATCGTTTGTTTGCTCACCATGCAATTCCAGTTTGGACCCAGCCATATGCAAATCATTCTTGACCCTGTGCCTCATGGGAACAGTCCAGCCCGAACTGCCAAGCCAGGTCCTCCCTGGACTGGAAACAAGCATCCTAGGACAGGTTTCGGGGTTTCACCCCTCTTCAGCCAGGATAGCTAGATTCCAGTGGCATGGATTCAAGCTAGCCTGGCTGAAGAGGGCTGTTAGCTCGAAACCGGTCCCAAGATGCTTGTTTCCGGTCCAGGGAAGACATGGCTTGACAGTTCAGGCTGGACTGTTCCCATGAGGCACAGGGTTAAGACTGATTTGCATATAGCTATCTCTGAACTGGGGTGGCAAAGTGAGCTAAAGAATGATGATGGATTCAACCCAGATCTGTGACTGGGGGTGAGTGTTTGAAAAGTTTCAGCACTCCGTCCATCATCTCCTTGTGTTTGCCTCCTGTGAATTTTTGGCCTGTCCCGTCTGAATCCTCAGGGAACACCCACCAGGTGCCAGGTAGTGGGTTTCCTACTCCCATGGGCATTATAAACTCTATAAATCCTAAAGACATTAAAATATCAGTGGGGAGAAACCTAGGAAATAGAGAAATTAACATTATAAGTCCCCAAGTTCAAAGGCCCAGTAGTCCCATTATGGAGGATGAGATGGCCCAGTGGAGCTGGGTGGCCGGTACCCTGAATGGCTCAAAAGAAACCACAAAACTGCCCTTGTTGCGGAGGTAGCTAACTGGGAAGAATCCTATCCTGGAATCTGGGGGGGGGGGGTAGGAAAAACTAATTGTAAGCTTAAATCGTTATTAGAATATGACCCTAAAATAATTTGCCTCCAGGAAACCTGGAATGGTGGGGATTTTCATTTCGAGAATTTCTTTGTATACTGTTGTGCAGCAAAATCTTCTGTAAAAGGGCATGCAGGCGGTGGTTTCGCTATTTTCCTTAGTTGTACCATAAGATGGGATCCTGTGATTTACATTCATCCCTCAAAGTGTTGTATGGGAGTGAAGTTGAGGATAGGTGAAGATAAATCAGGGCAAGCTGTTTTTCTTTTTCTGGTAAATGTGTATATTCCCCCAGGGAGAGCATCCGATTCACTGGTTGATTCAATCTGTACCTATGTGCAAAGGATAAGCATCACTGAATAATGCTCGTGGATTATGATGGTGGGTGATTTTAATGCTAAAATATCCAACGGTGCTGTTATGTCTTTTTCAAATCTCGAGTTGGAGGAAGTATGGTCCATTCCTGATTCTTTACTGCCTGATCATTTAAGATCAGATAAACGAGGCCTGTTACTTTTGCATAATTTGAGAATGTTCGACCTAGTAATGTTAAATGGCAGATTCCCAGAGGATTCCCAGCCTCCTATACTTACCAGGCCCATATGGTCATTCCTTAATTGATTACATAGTGGTATCTTACCAACTTTTTGGTGTATGTACACAATTTAAGGTACTTCCAACAAGCATGAGTGACCATAGAATTTTGGCTGTTAATGTTGACATAGAAATCGAGAAGCCTGAACTCTGGAACCATAGGGACGAAAAGGTTTTATGTAATCGCAGTAATGGGCGCACTTGTTGGTCAAATAATTTCCCCCAAAATTTTAAGAGAGTCTTTGAAAATATGGCCTTTATTTGCACTCAAACCCCTATTGACAGGTTTGAGAGAATCCTGGCTGCAATTAGATCGTTCGGAAGTAAAAAACAAGTTGCCAGTTCTGCACCACCAGTGTCAAAATTATGGGAAATCAAAAAATTAAATCGGGAAATGAATGGCTTAATTAGAGAACAATTTAGGTTGTCCACAATACCAAGGCAAAGGGAAATCAATAGACTAAAACAGGTACAGAAAAGGAAAATGGTATCAGAACGTAAAAGAGTAAATTGGGTTAAACTTCGAGAGTTCGCTCAAACCGGTGACACTAGGAAATATTGGACGCTGATAGCAAAATTTTGCGATGCAAGAGAGAAGTCAAAGCCCATTTTGATTTCAAATGCAGAATGGTCTGCGTATATTTCCCAGCTGTATGATTTAAATGGATGGAATCACGATGTTGGCTCTGCCTCTTCCGTGGGGAGAGATTATGGAGCACCTTCGTGCATTGAAATAGAGGGTTATATTAAAGGGGCAAGATGCTCTGGTGCGATGGGCCCAGATGATGTACCAATAGCCATAATCAAACAGGATGGCGAAGCATGGGCGGAATTTTTATATCCACTGTTTGTCCACTGTTATACTCATGGCGACATTTCACAATCCTGGAAGGGAAGTATAATTGTTCCATTATATAAAAAAGGTCCAAAAAATTCCCCTGCCAGTTTTAGACAGATCTCTCTCCTGGATGCGACTCGTAAATTATTTGCGAAGAGCATTCTTACCCATCTGCAGGATTGGGCCTTTGGAAACGGTAACATCACCGCCTTGCAAACTTTAACTGAAAAATATCCAGTGAGCCGGAAAATGCCGTTATATGTGGCATTTATAGAATTCTCTACAGCATTGGACCGGGTAGATCGGGGGACGTTGTTGAGAAAACTGGTCACCATGGGGATACCAGGGAATCTATTACGATTGGTTATTGCACTGCACTCCTCCACTTGGACGCAGGTTTTATTGGAGGGAACACAGGGCCTTTCAAGAAAAATAGAAACTATTAATGGGTTGAAGCAAGGGGGTCTTTTGGCCCCTCTCCTTTTATCTATTCACGTTAATGATTTGCCAAGAAGAGTGGGGCTCAGCAAAGGGGATTCCCCTAAACTAGGAAACTTAAAATTGAGCTGCCTGCTATATGCAGATGATGCCATATTAATGGATTTAATTCCAATTGGACTTCAAAAACGCCTTGCTGAGTTGATTAGGTATACAGAAGAATACTACTTAAAAATAAATATTTTAATGACTTACGGTTTTTAGCTATCGGGGATGTAGAGTCAGAAAGAACTTGAATTGGTTCTTGGGAAATGAGAAACTGGAAGTAGTAAAGTTGTATCCATATTTAGGAAAAATCTTTACAAACAGGTGTTTCGGTAGCAATCACATGGATCAATGTAAAGGCAAGGCAATTTCACAGGCCTTCGCAATGAATCGTTTATATACACACTGTGGGAAAAGACACCTTGCACATATTTTATCAGTTTATAAAATAAAGATACCACCAGCATTAAGCTATGCCTGTGAAACAGTAGATGCACAAGAGTGGGACAAATTTGAGAAAGTAGAGGGATGGATCTGGCGCCAAATATGCAATCTGAATCGTGCTGCTCCTATCGCAGCGATCCGGCTAGAATTTGGTTTACTCTCCACTTATGTTCTATCTATGGCTGCGTGCTTAAGATGGAGCAACACACTAGTAAACAGCTCTGAGAATGCCTTACGGGTAGCACTATGTGAGGAAATCTTTGTCAGCATGAAAGAAAAGAGTGCTCTTTTTGGGAATCATCAAAAAGCCATGAAATTGTTCGGCCTAGAGATGGATAGTGTGGCGGTACTCTGTAAACGTGCTTTGAAAATCAGAATTAAAAAAGCAATCCATGGGGTATCTTGTGAAAGAGATATTATATTGTGCACATTTGAATAGCAATAATGATTGAATTGTGGGGAGTAGTATCTACAAAAAACCCCAACCATATGTTTTATGGAATCTTAAGCATGGAAGAGGTTGAGTTATTCTGTTGCTTAGGCTGAATTTACTCCCTTTAAAAATCGTAACAGGAGCTTTGGGAGGGCATTGCCAGACAGGAAAGACTTTGTCACGTATGTAACTCCTGTATACAAAACTTAATTCAAGTCCTATTCGTTTGCCCCACATTACAACCTTTACATCGCAGATACCTAAGGAATTGCTTTCTAAAGTACAAAATCACCACAGCAGAAGAGGCCAGTAATGGTCTGTTTGCACCTCCATCTGAATTAGTTTGTTTTAAACAGTATTGGTTCATTATGTATGATTCAGAGCACTTGCACTTTTTGTCAACCTTTTTTGCTGCTAGTTATTGAGTACTGTATGCTGAAATTGTATATCTCTGCCTTACTATGAGCCTTTTAATTTATATGCATATTTTACAACTGCTAGTTATCGCGTATTTCCCCTTGAATTGTATTACTCTGTTTTTCTGCAAAGTTTTTAAATATTCTTGCATTGTCATTATGCTGCTGGTTATTTCGTACTGTATTGTGAATTGACAAATCCCCACTTTTTACTACATGGTTTTAATTTTGAAAGTTTCTATTATAGCATTAGATTGTAATCTTCGTAAACATCCTTTAAGTATCCAATGATGGTAATCTGATTTGTTATGGATCAATCTACTTGGCACTTGAAAGGTTCCTTGAATGGTTTCTGTGTATATGCTTTTTCTCTGTTTTTGTATGATATGATGAATTTAGTACCGTACAAATTTAGAACATTTCTCTTTTAATGGAGTGTTATGTTGATTTTTGGATGTATTTTTTTCATTTTATGTGAAACTCTTCGGAGTCCAATATCATAATAAAATAAACTTGAAATAGCAGAAGGGTCAGACACGGTTATATTCCTGAAGGATTGGTTGTTGGATAATATCCATAAAGGCGTACCATCAAGAATCTTTTTTTTGGACCAAGCTGACAGTGTCCCGAGGCATGCCCCGGCACTGGGTGCCCTGCCTTATTCGATGGTGGCCCAGCTTCTGAACTTTAGGGACCAGGACTTCATTCTTCAAAAGGCGCATGAACATTGTCCCTGGATAAGTCTCTATATTTCCAGACTAACCAAATCCTGAGCAACATCAGAGAAGTGTTTTGCAGAAGGTCAAGCAAGCGCTGAGACAAGTTGTTTGGTGAGCCCTTCTGGACCTGGCCAAACTGCCGGTCATTGCTCAAGGGCAAACACATTTCTTCACTACACTGTCTGAGACCTAGGATTGTATGGAATTAGTAGGGGTTCCTGGTTTGTATGCAATGTATATTGTCTGGCTTTTGGTAATTGTGGGAAAGGGGGCTATGGCAGGTGGCTGGAGTGCAGTGTCCAATGGGACTATTGAACATACGCAGGCACTCTGTGGACAAAGCATGTGTAGGCCATTTCTATTGTACGCACAGAAGTTGACTTTCAATGCTGGTGACGTAGGATGGGTGGAAGCAGCATGTAAATGTTAAAGAACTTGATATTTATGATCTGCTGGAGGACCAATATCAAGGAATGCAAGGTAGTCCTGAGGGACACTGTCTAGATTAAGAGTACTAAACTCTTGGCTGGTACGCTTCTTCTTCTATTTCCGATAGGACATTTTAGTTGTTCAATGTTGGGGTGTGGGATGGCGAGGTAGTTCTATAAAGCTCAACCAGGTGGGAGCATTTTTGTACTCTGAAGGAGTGGTTTTTACACTCAGTCATTATTCTATGGCACATGATGTCAGAGAGGGCGCACAAAAGAAGTTGCATGAGGCCCTGCAGTCACTGACCAAGGCGTTGATTACACACACTCTTCGGCACCAGGTGGAATGGGAAATAGCAAAGGGCCAGGGTGGCCCACATCTTGGTTCCATACATGCATGAGGGATGGAATATCTTGACTTGGAACATCCGGGAATGCCTATCAAGTGCCTCAGGGTGCTGTAATACCTGAAGCGCCAGATGGATCGCTCCGCCTGTTTACAAGAAACTCACCTTACGACTCAGAGTTGAGCAAACTGTGTAGGAAGTGGAGGGGCCAATTAATAGGTACAATGTACTCAGCATATTCAACAACCCCTTGTAGTTTCAGGCAATGGTTGGCAGATGTTTGCCTCTGATACCTTAGGGTGGCTGCAAACAGCTGCTCTCTTAGATGATCCCTTCTGATCAGTGATCACAGATCAGATTACATATCATATTGCTGAAAAAAAGGGGACAGTATGTGATATCACAGTGTGTACCTCAAAAATACGTATGGTATGCATGTGGTCCTTATCCAACAATTGATGACACCTGAGTAAAAGGTGTGAGGGGGTGATAGATATGGAAGTGTGATGATGGAGATTGGAGGCCGAAAAGGTATACTTGTAATTCTTGGAGAGACTCAAAGGGGTGTCTTATAAAGAATACTTGGTAATTCAGCATAGGGAAGGAAAGAGGGTGACTGTCTTTTGGCCTAGCTGCTTTGTTTTGAGGTTGAATGGAAATGTACATGTTTAGATTGCCTATTGGGGAGATTCTTCATACATAGTTAGCTATTACTGAGGCCTTTGTTGCATACTATGGGGAGATGAACTCTGCTCCTGCAGACTGTGAGTTAGCCCCAATAGACAGGTATCTGATGGACACAGGAGTAGCAGAATTGTCCAGGGATCGAAGGATAGTCTTAGATGCTCCTATGACCCTGGAGAAGGTTAACTTGGCCATTGGACAGCTGGCTAGGGATATGAGTCCTGGCCAAATAAGCCTCCTAATAGAGTTTTACATGGCATATAGAGGAGTCTTGGCTCCCAAGTTACTGTCTGTTTATGAATCAGCATTCTACACAGGAATACTGCCACCTTCCACCAGGGAAGAAACATTAGTGGTTATACTGAAGGAGGGTATATTCGATGACCGATCCTATTGGCCTCTCTCCTTATTTAGAATACAAAGTATTGGGGAAACTCATAGCAAATCAGTTAAGGCCTTTCATCTGCAAATTGGTACAACCAGATCAAAAAGGGGTTTATAACCACATGTACCACCTATGAGAATTTGCATAGGCTTTTTCTGGTGTTGATGGCACCTCACACAATTTTCCATGGACTGCGATGGTTCCTCTTGATATAGAGAAGACATTTGACACCTTGGGATGGTCATACTTGTTTGCTGTTCTTCTAAACATGGGTCTGGGTCTTAAGATCCTTAGCTGAACACAACTGTTGGACTTGAACCCAGTGGCGAGAGTGCGTACAGGTCAAACCATTTCAAATCCGCGTGGATTCAGAAGGAAACAAGGCATGTCTGTTGCAAACACGTGCACAGAAGTGGGGTGCCAGGTTACAAACCAGAATACACATGATCCCTTTGTATGCCAATAAAGCACTGGTATATCTGAGGGACCCAAGTCACATTTTTTCCTGCATGGTGCCGGTCACGAGTGTGGTACCAGGCACTTTTCCCTCAAATGGGAACCCAGCACATTCAAATATCTGGGGGTGCAGAAATATCATATTGATGAGTGTTTATTGACCGGAAACTTTGGAAGGATAGTTGCTGGGATATGGGTGTCTATTCTGTATTGCCACTCACTCCTATAGGGCGAGTGCTAATAGCAAAAATGAGCATCTTAGCACATCCTTTGTATCATTTTGTTGCTGTTCCATTGATATTACATTCCTTTTTAAGGAGGTGAGGCGCTTGTGGGGTGACTTAATATGGGCTCCTGTTCTGCTTGGGTTTTCTGATCAGATAGAACTCGCTCATCAGAGCCTCACTAACCCAGCCAGAACGTTACCCCCTCCCTAGAACCTATTTACAATCCTACAACCACATAAATCTATCACCTAAGGACAGGGGATTCCTACTATGCATACCAAGATCTCACAATCGGCGGCCTCGCGATCCCATACGGATCCAGACCTTTCTGCCCATACGACAGTATCACAAGTGACGGCCTCGCGGTCCCATACGAACCCAGACCTCTCTGCCCATACGACAGTATCACAAATGGCGGCCTCGCGGTCCCATACGAACCCAGACCTCTCTGCCCATACGACAGTATCACAAATGGCGGCCTCGCGGTCCCATACGAACCCAGACCTCTCTGCCCATACGACAGTATCACAAGTGGCGGCCTCGCGGTCCCATACGAACCCAGACCTCTCTGCCCATACGACAGTATCACAAGTGGCGGCCTCGCGGTCCCATACGAACCCAGACCTCTCTGCCCATACGACAGTATCAGCACAATTGGCGGCCTCGCGGTCCCATACGAACCCAGACCTCTCTGCCCATACGACAGTATCACAAGTGGCGGCCTCGCGGTCCCATACGAACCCAGACCTCTCTACCCAGACGGCAGTCTCAGCACAATTGGCGGCCTCGCGATCCCCTACGAATCCAGACCTCTCTACCTAGATGGCAGTCTCATACGACAGTTCATCCTATGATCACCATAACATACAAAAAGGGAATCAGTCTCACTATTCATCAGATCACACAAGGATTGCCAGTTCGGGCATAGCCTGTTCTCAGGTTTGAGGGGCTCCTCTTTCCCTTATTCAGCTACCACTTACCTGATCAGGGTTAACATCTGTTCATGTAGCCGCAGCTGACTAGAAGAATAGGCTACCCTCTTATACAAGAACACACACAGCACATGTTGGTTCACTACAAACTGGATACTTTATTACCCATTACATACACAATCACATAACATTACGATATAACACATAACCTGCAAAGAAAAGTGAAAGATTAAGTTGTACACTCTAATAAGAAAGGGTCGACATCACCTTAGTAGTATGTAGCCTGCACTCAGTGGTCATCTAGGCTCCCTTCTCGTCTGTGCCTCGGCTTGCCTGGAATCACCCTTCTCCGAGTCACTGGGACCTCTTCCTTATCGGCTACTCTCTCCTCTCTGGCTATTCTGTTAGGAAAGCATCTGTCTCTCAGCTCTTCTCCGCCTTCAAGATGGCGTCTGTCTTCCCTGGAATAAGTAGTAGCTTTACTGCTAACGGCTAGATGCCGCCTACGGACTGAACATGTAACTGCCTCAGACTTTCACTAATATAGAGGTGCGTTTCCTCATGGAAAATTCCGGCCCGTAACCTGCCGCCCACCAAATTCTTGTACCTCCCCGTACCAAGGACACGTTTCCAGCCGGCCGGCCTGATGTAGTGTCTTCGGCATGAAGAAAAATACAATCCTTCGATAAGGGCCGGCCTGAACCGGTTCTCTCTAAGGGTGGGCGTAGTTCGCGAAGTAGCACTTCGCGAAGCTACGCAAAGTGAAGTTCGCACTACGCGAGCTACGCGTAGCACTTCGCGAACTGCGAAGTAACATGTTCGCACTGTGCAAGATGTTGTTTTCAATGATTGCACAGTGCGGACAAGCAACCGGCACTGTGCAATCATTGAAAATGGCATCTTGCACAGTGCGAGCTGTAGTTTTCTGCTGCTCGAGTAGATTTTTCCTCGAGCTGCAGCTTTCTCAACGCGAACTGGTAGTTTCTCATCGCGAGCGGTCGCGAGCATACGCGACCCCTCGCAATGAGAAACCTGACCTTCTCGCGTTGGGAATCTCGCCGGGAGGTTTATTTTCCATGCTCGCGATCGCGAACAAGGAAAAAGTCTCGCCAGGATGTCATTTTGCTTGCTCGCGGTCGCCAACTTGACGTTGAGGACCGCGAGCAAGCAAAAAATTACCGCAGCACTACGCAACACTACGCTACGCGTGTTCGCACTGTGCTACGTGCAGTTCGCGTAGTGCGAAGTAGCGCGAACTTCGCAAACTACGCGAGCGTAGCGTAGTGCTCCGCCCAGGCCTAGTTCTCTCCAAGCGAATAACACCTCATAACTAAAACATTACGTTTGACCTAGAAGAATCCCAAGCTGCCGGAGCAGAAAGAAAGATGGAGTCTCTCCCGTTTGAGGCCTACCAGGCCTGAATTCAGCACGGCTCCATGAAATACCCTCACTACAGGACAGGTTATCCCTAATGCTAACGAATCTATCCCCTAGGCTATGTGTGCAAGCTCTGATCTATGGGGAAGAGCACAGAATCATGTCGAAGTGCCTAGTAAATAGGCTCCATTCACTACTCTAACCCTTAGGCTTGAATGGTAAGAGACTGAAGTCACATTCAATCACCTGTTAATACAGGAAGACCGGGAAAATCGAGCAGAACATTTCACCCTTGACTTCAGTCTATTATACATTCATTAAACAGAACTAATATCTGTGGAAGAATAATATGAAACAAGACTAACTGATCTATGTCTAGTACCAGGTGTGCAGAATTGAAGTAGTGAAGGAATACACTGAATAAAGCAACAGATAGAAATCAAAATGCCGATAGTAATCAGAATACCTCCTAATATTTGACGTAACATATGCAAATCAGGTAACCAATTAAAGAGCCAGTCAAACCAGCCCTGGTCAATGTGTTTTCTAACTTCTTCTGTCAAGTCATGTAATTTGTCAATGTGAACCTGAATGGATTTTGTATGATCCGACAAGTTAAAACAACAAAGACCCTCAAAATCAGAACAATCGTTTCCATGTTTAAGCAAAAGATAATCAATAGCCGCTCGATTTTGTAAGATAGCCCTTCGTTCACCCTGGGCGTCTAATAGCATGTCAGACAGGATTGTAGAAGTATGATTGATGGATTTTACCATCCAGCAGGCCATTTTCCCAATAGATTTGGCATTATAAACTGCCAAAGCAGGAACACCAACAATTGAAACAGCCAGGCTAAGGTATTCAGACTTGGAATATAAATGCAAAGATGAGTCACAATCCTCCTGTAACCTCACTGTATCTCGAATCACACGAGAGTTGGCATTCGGATGTGAGGAAAACATGAGCAAGCTCAGTCTAGTAATGGCACAAGGGCCTCCAGAAATATTTGCGGGTATATATGGCCAGGAAGTATTACCACATGAGAAAAGCCATCCGGCAGGCAGTAACATCGTGCGATAGTGACTGGGAGTAACTACCATACTCTTGCAAGTCATGTTATTCTGAACAGAAGTACATGTTTTCGGTGTCCTTTGAAAGCACAAAGTTCGTTCACGAGCGGTGAATGAGGTGGCACCTTTCAATTTTAAACGCATACATTCAGAAATCGCACTAGGATCACAAGTAAGGAAAAAACATAAATCACCTTGTGTGATATTATAGGTAACTATTTGGGACTGGACAGGCGGTATTGGGTCCGACAGTACAGTACACAAGGGGCAATACTCATGGGCAGCGAAATCGCCCAGAAGAACATTGGGACGAGCATTTGTTATATTAAAAATATAAGTCAGGGTCTCCAATGAAGCAGGGACAGCAACCAAACAAGTTGCCAATATATCAGTTACCGATCTCATCGGTGTCAAGCAGAAATAAGGGGTCTTCGTCACTTGCTTGGCCAATGTAACCCAAAAGTTTGGCGACGAATCCCACGCAGCGAAGGAACGCGACACTCGGGTTCTCAACTCAGCCCGGTTTGATGGGATCCCTCTTCTCTCGTCGTACCATCCCAAAAGGAGTCCGATGCCGACACATCCTGCAGCAACAGTCCAAAGAATGATCTGAAAAAGAATCAAATACAGGCATTATTCATTCTCGTAAGTAACATTTGTCAGCCGGGACTGCTTCCCAGCTATCTTTCCCTGGTCTCATAACTAAAATGGTGTTATCTTGACCGGTTGCAATCACTTCTGCTTGTTCAGGGGGATTCTTAGGCGACTGCACCCAAACTCTGGCCCCAGGATTATCTGTGGAGCCAAAAACTTTCTGGCCTCGTACCGTTAGCAACGTTGGGGCAGTGCCTTTTGTGATCTCACCGCTGAACACAGGCATTATTAGCAATTGAGCCACTCGGTCAGTTTTATGTATCAGTAAGTCAAGCTCACTGCTATTCAGCAGGAGCACCTTAATCTCTCCCTGATAATCACTATCAATAATTCCTCCAAGCACCTGAATGCCTTTTACAGCCAGCCCCGATCTAGGGGCAATTAATCCGAAATTTCCAGGTGGTATCTGAACACCAACACCTGTTTCAAGGATGACTCGATCTTTACTTTTTATAATGGTGTCATCCATGGCATGCAAGTCTAAACCTGCCGACCCTGGGGTCGCTCTGCATGGAGCCAAAGCTCCGGGAGTAATCTCCCAGTACATCACAGTCTCTCTGATCTCATTAGGTTGAGCATCAACATTCGGAGGAAACAAACGCATAAGTGGGGATTCAGCATTTAGAAAAGGACGGTTATTCAAAATCAATAGCGCTTGAGGCAAAAAATCTCGCCAATTCTTATACTTGTCATCTGTTAATTTGCGAAGTTGGTCTTTTAGCAGGCCATTCAACCTCTCCACAAGACCCGAGGCCTGTGGATAATATGGTATATGAAATACCCATTCAATATTGTTTTCCACACAGAATTCCTGTACCAATCTTCCACGAAAATGGGATGCATTATCAGATTGAATTTGGAATGGCACACCATAATACATCATAATCAATTCCAATGTTTTAATAGTATTCAATTGAGTAGCTTGCTTACAGGGAAGGGCCACCAACAGGCCACTGTATGTATCAACAATAGTGCAAACATATTGACAATTCCTACTCATAGGAAGTGGACCAATGTAATCAATCTGCCAAATTTGAGCGGGCAATTTCCCGCGATGTAAATGACCTTTAACAATTTGGGGCACTTTACGCTGCCTGATATGCTGACAAATGGGACAATGTAGAATAACATTTTTAATTAAATCTAGGGAAATATAAATTCCTCGATCAACAGCCCACCTGCTAGTGGCTTTTTCTCCAAAGTGTCCTGCTTTCTGGTGGGCCCATTTCGCCAATCCCGCAATATCAGAATCTTGCGTGTCCACCACTGCCTCAGCAATTTTAGATTTCTCATCTGCAATGTTATGAAAGAATTTGTCAAGAGAGTCTATCGGGGTATGAGCATCCACATGGAAGATTGTAACAGTACTCTGTGGGAGCATTTCCCAAATCTCCTGCCATAATTCTTTTCCCCACAATTCCTTGGAATGGATTTTCCAACTATGGGAATACCAAGTCGGTAACCAAACTGCCAGTCCATTGGCAGTAGACCAAGAATCGGTAAAAATATGACATGTGCCAGGTAACTCTTGTTTCAGAACTTGATAAACAGCATAGAGTTCAGCAAATTGACTGCTCTTACCCTCACCAGTTGTACTCAGCAATTTTTGTGTGATCGGATTATAGGACACTGCCTTCCAATACCGTTTCGTCCCTATGAACCTTGCTGAACCATCCGTAAACCAGACATGGTTTCTGTCCTCTGCGGACAAATCATCAAAAGGTTTACCCCACTTAACAGGAGATTCCTGTACTAAAGGTACGGAACATACACTCTCAGTTTCAGTTGATGGCGCCCGTGCCACCTGCTCATGCAAAGATGCAACTCCTTTTTGTCCCACACGTGCCCTGTCTTGTATATACCATTTCCATTTAATCACAATCGCCTCTTGAGCGTGTCCAATTCGGTGAGTTTTCGGCGAACTCATAACCCACTGCATGATAGGAATTTCAGGTCGCAAAACTATATCATGTCCCAAAGTCAACTGCTCGGTATCCACCAGAGCCCAATAACATGCAAGTAGCTGTTTCTCAAAAGGTGTATAACGCTCACCAGCATCAGGTAACTTTTTGGTCCAGAAACCTAACGGTACTCTACTTTTGCCTTGTTTCTGCCACAAACTCCAATTCGCATAAAGGCCTTGTACAGACACATTCAAATCCACATCACCATCACATACAGGCCATAAATCCAGAGCATGCTGAATTGCTTCTTTAGCCAGACTGAACGCATCGTGCTGTGGTTTACCCCATTCAAATGCATTCTTTTTACGAGTGACCTGGTACAAAGGGGCCAATATTTGACTCAAATGAGGAATATGCTGGCGCCAAAATCCAAACAAACCAATGAAGCTTTGGGCTTCTTTCCTATTTCTCGGAACTGTAAAATCAAGAATTTTCTGTTTAACCTGAGGGATCACTTCTCGGTGCCCTTCATGCCAATTAATTCCCAAAAATTTCACAGCCTGGGACGGACCTTGTAATTTATCCGGGTTGATTTCCCAACCTTTCTCACGCAAGCACTCAATGACTCTATCCAATTGGGTCTGAACTTCCTCTTGTGATTCACCTTGGATCAAAATATCATCAATATAGTGACATATCTGAATTTGTGGATGAACTGGTACCTCAGCCAGATGCTCTGCCACCAGCCGGTGACATATCGTAGGACTATGCACATAGCCCTGAGGAAGACTTCTAAACGTCATCTGACGCCCGTTCCACGTAAAACTGAATTGTTCCTGACACTCAGGGGCAATCGGAATCGAAAAGAAAGCATTAGCAATATCAATGGACGCATACCATGTACCTGGATGTTTTTGGATTCTTTCAATTAGGGTAATAACATCCGGTACTGCAACAGTCAAAGGGGGTGTGTGTCTATTCAATTCTCGATAATCAACAGTCATGCGCCAAGAATTATCACTCTTACGTACAGGCCAAACAGGATTATTCCAAGCAGAAGTAACTGGGGTTATAACTCCTGCATCCACCAACTCCTGAATAGTGGTACTAATCTCTTCATGACCACCTGGAATACGATACTGCTTCTGACGAACCACTTTTGTCGCCTGGGGAACTTTTATGGGGGGCATTCTTAAACGACCAACCCGTACAGGCCTGGACGATATATAATGTTTAGTTCCAAATTGGTAACATCCATCATCTAAGTGCAAAGTCATTCCTTTCAAAATATCAATTCCAATTATGAATTCTAAGAGTGGCACCACTAATACAGAGTATTCTTTTCTAGGAATTCTACCTATTCTCATTTCAAGTAAGGTTTGAACTGCGGGAGTTTCCTTTCCACCTAATCCGGTAATTGTAAAAGGCTGACCTTTAAACTTCTTTGATTTTCCATGAATAAGAGTGGCCTCCGCTCCTGTATCTACCAATGCTCGGGCCCTTTGGATATTACAATGTCTCCAATAAATATCAATATCTACATAGGGTCTATTATCTCTGTGAGCCCATCTGTGTACTGGAGCTTGACCTATTTCCTAGTCCTTTTTATTGTGTTCTGTGAACCAGGATAAATCAGGATAAAGACTCTCACGGTACCTAGGTATCGATACCTCCTGTTCATATCCATCTCCATTACGAAATGGATTACTGTTCCCTGCATTGTACTGCGGGTTTCGATCGGCCAATATGTGTCGATCCTCTCTCCTTCTCAACTCAGGGGATTGATCCCTATCATCTCTACGTCTGCTGTTAACATAATCATCTCTCCCCCTCTCTCTTTCCCCCTCTCTCTCCCTGTCTCTGTCACGACGGGGGGACAAATCACGCGCATAACGTCGATCATCACGACGATCAGAGCGCCCACGGCGGTCGTCATCACCGCTACCGTCAGAAAAACCACGATCACACTCAGTTGTCCGAACACGCCGGGCACCCTCCTTTCGATCCAAACCCCGTTTGCGAAACATTTACCACAAACGAGAAGTAGTCTCACCATCAATGTCCTCCTTTCGCACACCATCAGCCAGAAGAGCAAGAAACATATCACGTCTAGTAAATTTATTTTCACCAGGAGTACGAGTGTCAGGCCGGGACTGCCGTTCAGGTTTAAACCACTCACCCAACTCACCGAGTTGGCGTACCGATTCCAGCACCACAGATAACATGTTACCAGTCTGATTAATCAATAAAGTCATCATGACCTGCTTATAAGCAACAGGGGAAAAACGAATAATACGATTCCGCACAGAAGATGTCAAGAAACCATCAAGCAACCGGTCAGCAGTATTCAGAAAAATTGCCGTTTTCATCACCTCCTCTTTGAGACGTTGCGCAGCATCGCGCAAAGTATACCACGGTTTGTCATTCACAGGCCAGTCAGACTCAGTAGGATATTTTTGATTACAACCCTCAGTCGCCAATTGAAGCAAAGAAATTTGACCACCACCATTAAAGTTACGAAAATGATCCTGTACAGTAGAATCCGAACTCAAGGAACAAAACTTCAAACAATCGCCAGCATCCAACATAATGCCAGCAGCGCCCAGTTCATAAAGGCGCACCATCCATGTGAGTAAGGTCTCACCAGCTCGCTGCCGAAAACGCTGCAAAATATCACTAATTTCTTGTTGAGTAAAATCCTCCAAAGAGTCTAAAGCAATACCATTCGGAGCACCGGGAGCCTGCTGCACCTTCCGTCGAAAAACTGGATGCGCCGAGACCGCGGGATGAGCATCACAAGGAGCTCGACCAGTACACGTAGAGGAACAATCAGTGGAAGAAGCATCGACCCCTCTCAAAGGACGAGCGCAATCACGGGGTGCACCATCAGAGGCGCAAGAAGCAGATTTACAAGCACGGCCGGAGCGAGAGGACTCGCGCTTGGCAGACTCCTCACCCGAGGAAGGAGAATCACTCGAGTTCCAGATATTACCATCCCATTCATCAGGATTCCAATCCAGTCCGGCTTTCGCCACGACCAAACGCACCTTCCGCGTCAAAACCCGACCACGCCGATTTTTGTATTTATAACGAGCAATTCGCACAGCCGCCCTCTCGGCAATAGTTTGGTACGTCTCAAGTTTATCAGCAAGCAACTTATTTTGACACCGCAACAAAGTATGAGCATTCTGAATCTCAACAAAGTTCGCTTCCAAATCCTTATGCAAGTTCTGCAACGTCAACAACCTCTCATGGAGAATCCTGTACGCAGACAGAACAATCCAACCTCTGCGCCCTAAAACGGGAAGCTCATCACCCTTAGATACCGGCGCCTTCTGTAAACAAGAAATCACATTAGCCGGCTCCGCCAGCTCCAAAAAAGAATTCCAATTCTCACTCAAACCAGTAGAATCAGCCCACTCACGGGCTAAGGCTTCAAAAGGCGTTGAATCCCAGCCGGGAATATCAACGGGCAACTTAAAAGTAGATTTCGACTTTCTAGAAAACATTTTTGAAAAGAAAGAAAAAGAGAAAAAGAAAAAGAAGAAAGAGAAAAGAAAACTACACGCAGGTAGATACAAATAATATACAAACAAAATCACGCACGCGCCGAAGGCAAATACAATACAACCACAACGCACACAGGTTTCGTAAACGGTTCGTGACGCCAAATGTTCTGCTTGGGTTTTCTGATCAGATAGAACTCGCTCATCAGAGCCTCACTAACCCAGCCAGAACGTTACCCCCTCCCTAGAACCTATTTACAATCCTACAACCACATAAATCTATCACCTAAGGACAGGGGATTCCTACTATGCATACCAAGATCTCACAATCGGCGGCCTCGCGATCCCATACGGATCCAGACCTTTCTGCCCATACGACAGTATCACAAGTGACGGCCTCGCGGTCCCATACGAACCCAGACCTCTCTGCCCATACGACAGTATCACAAATGGCGGCCTCGCGGTCCCATACGAACCCAGACCTCTCTGCCCATACGACAGTATCACAAATGGCGGCCTCGCGGTCCCATACGAACCCAGACCTCTCTGCCCATACGACAGTATCACAAGTGGCGGCCTCGCGGTCCCATACGAACCCAGACCTCTCTGCCCATACGACAGTATCACAAGTGGCGGCCTCGCGGTCCCATACGAACCCAGACCTCTCTGCCCATACGACAGTATCACAAATGGCGGCCTCGCGGTCCCATACGAACCCAGACCTCTCTGCCCATACGACAGTATCACAAATGGCGGCCTCGCGGTCCCATACGAACCCAGACCTCTCTGCCCATACGACAGTATCACAAGTGGCGGCCTCGCGGTCCCATACGAACCCAGACCTCTCTGCCCATACGACAGTATCACAAGTGGCGGCCTCGCGGTCCCATACGAACCCAGACCTCTCTGCCCATACGACAGTATCAGCACAATTGGCGGCCTCGCGGTCCCATACGAACCCAGACCTCTCTGCCCATACGACAGTATCACAAGTGGCGGCCTCGCGGTCCCATACGAACCCAGACCTCTCTACCCAGACGGCAGTCTCAGCACAATT
Source organism: Triturus cristatus (assembly GCF_964204655.1). Taxonomy (NCBI): domain Eukaryota; kingdom Metazoa; phylum Chordata; class Amphibia; order Caudata; family Salamandridae; genus Triturus; species Triturus cristatus. The sequence continues at coordinate 335,623,779 of NC_140591.1, read as the reverse complement.
GGCGGCCTCGCGATCCCCTACGAATCCAGACCTCTCTACCTAGACGGCAGTCTCATACGACAGTTCATCCTATGATCACCATAACATACAAAAAGGGAATCAGTCTCACTATTCATCAGATCACACAAGGATTGCCAGTTCGGGCATAGCCTGTTCTCAGGTTTGAGGGGCTCCTCTTTCCCTTATTCAGCTACCACTTACCTGATCAGGGTTAACATCTGTTCATGTAGCCGCAGCTGACTAGAAGAATAGGCTACCCTCTTATACAAGAACACACACAGCACATGTTGGTTCACTACAAACCGGATACTTTATTACCCATTACATACACAATCACATAACATTACGATATAACACATAACCTGCAAAGAAAAGTGAAAGATTAAGTTGTACACTCTAATAAGAAAGGGTCGACATCACCTTAGTAGTATGTAGCCTGCACTCAGTGGTCATCTAGGCTCCCTTCTCGTCTGTGCCTCGGCTCGCCTGGAATCACCCTTCTCCGAGTCACTGGGACCTCTTCCTTATCGGCTACTCTCTCCTCTCTGGCTATTCTGTTAGGAAAGCATCTGTCTCTCAGCTCTTCTCCGCCTTCAAGATGGCGTCTGTCTTCCCTGGAATAAGTAGTAGCTTTACTGCTAACGGCTAGATGCCGCCTACGGACTGAACATGTAACTGCCTCAGACTTTCACTAATATAGAGGTGCGTTTCCTCATGGAAAATTCCGGCCCGTAACCTGCCGCCCACCAAATTCTTGTACCTCCCCGTACCAAGGACACGTTCCCAGCCGGCCGGCCTGATGTAGTGTCTTCGGCATGAAGAAAAATACAATCCTTCGATAAGGGCCGGCCTGAACCGGTTCTCTCCAAGCGAATAACACCTCATAACTAAAACATTACGTTTGACCTAGAAGAATCCCAAGCTGCCGGAGCAGAAAGAAAGATGGAGTCTCTCCCGTTTGAGGCCTACCAGGCCTGAATTCAGCACGGCTCCATGAAATACCCTCACTACAGGACAGGTTATCCCTAATGCTAACGAATCTATCCCCTAGGCTATGTGTGCAAGCCCTGATCTATGGGGAAGAGCACAGAATCATGTCGAAGTGCCTAGTAAATAGGCTCCATTCACTACTCTAACCCTTAGGCTTGAATGGTAAGAGACTGAAGTCACATTCAATCACCTGTTAATACAGGAAGACCGGGAAAATCGAGCAGAACAGCTCCCCAGAGGGGGAAACTCGGTCTCTCCAAGCTGATGACGCCACTTACTGAGGGTGGTATGGGTGTTCCAGACTGGGAGACATACTTCTGTGCGGCGCAGCTTATATGGCCAATGCAATGGATTGCTGATAAGGGTGGTTCAGCATCCCTAGAGACCATTCACGGTACTGCTGGTGGAGGTATAGAGGTTCTAGCGCTGCATCCTCAGAGAGGTAGAAAGAGTTGCATCAAAACAGTTTGTGCCGCTTGCTTCTGCTGGAAGACTTATATGTCTAGACTGTGGGAGGTCTCACTAAACCCCGAAGATCCCCCTTTGGAACCTGCCATGCGACCGAGACCTGGCACTAGTCTATGATAAAACACACTGGAGGGAGGCAGGGTGATTTCTTGCTATTAAATGGTGCACCTTTGTGATTTAGTCTGCTTACTATAATCCTGTCTTGGACTGCACTGTGGCAGTGGGTGCATTAACAGTGTGCACATATAACCAATGGAGAAATCCTATTCACGCTAATTAGGGATAGCGGGTCAGGTGCTAGGCCTTTACGGGGTACACTGCCAAACTTGTTTGTCTTTGCAAAATGTTGATTGTTGCTGTTAATAACTGTTGCATCCCTGCTCGACCACAACAACGTGATCTAGTTTCTGTGGATTCTTTCTTCGTCAGAGGATGGGTGACTCTTGATGCACGTAAAATAAATAAAGAGGTATTAAAAAAACTGGAAGAAATCCAGTTTGTTTCTAGTATGATAACCTTGTAATTACCTACTGCCCTTAGTTAGAAGCAAACAGCTATAAAATACTTGGGTGTCTGTATTGTTAGCTCGGATGTTGATTTGGTTGAGGGTACTATGTAGTGTAGTTCCTATTTACCTAAAAAGCTCTGCGCATTGGAATAATATACCCTATAGATTTGGCATAGGACTGAGGTCAGTATGCCCCTATCGAGTATATTAAACTTAATTAATTTGTACCAGCTAACTCAGAGGCCACTAGAAACCCCTTGTAAACAAGAAGGGAGTAGTTTCTGGCTACTGCATAAACATGACAACTTTGTTTCCCTTTAGAATTGGAACACTCTCAGAATCGTGGAAACAACAAATAACAGTTTCACTCAGCTAATCGTGCATGCTTACTTTCTTCAGAGTTACACAGAAAGAATAGACGGGCCTTTCAATAAAAGGATTTATTGAACAGTCTTGTTTCTCGTGTAAGATATATGAGCTTTTATAATCACAAGACAGTATGCGAGATATATTATGTACAGCGTAAGGAGTAGAAAGAAATAATATTGCGCTAGCATTATCTTTTAGCTATGACACATATATTCATATACATAAATAACATAGGCTAAAAATGCGAGTACTCATGAGATACTACTCTAACTAGTTCTACCCCAGTGTACCTAACCTAAGTGTAGTACTATGTAAGAAGTAGGTGCTGTATTTTATAGGATGTTACTCTGTAGTTTAGTATAGGTTCTAGTCAGCTCCATACCTTGAGAATGAGAGAGGTGGGAATCTCTTTCCGGGTCTCGAACTCCAAAACCCCTTGAACACTTGAAGCTGGATTCTCTGCGAGCAGGGATGACAGCGTCTCTTGTCAGTGCGTCAGGCCAGGACAGGGGCTCCTCTAAAGTCGAGGTCTCCTCCTACTTGCTTGGACACGGGAAGGTATATTTATACCTGGTAGGTGCCTTGGAATGTTAGCATTGACGTAAAGTCGGGCAGAGGAAGATGTCAGGAATGAATCCTTAAGGAATAGCGGTTAATGCATAATAAATGAGTTCTTGGAGAAATCAATAATCCTGTGCTAGGGGAACTCCCAAGAGCTTAAGGGTCTGCTTTCTAAGAACTAGTTGTGACATTGGGGTGGACGGATGTAGGTGACCATGCCTGTATTTGTATAGCATGGCTAATGCCTAAATAAGGACTGGGATCTTATGCCTATATAAGGGCAATGCGAATTGTGCCTATATAAGGACATGTTACAGGGAAACCTATATACGGACACCTAAAGTGGAATATGTGAGAAGTTGGCCTGGTAAATGCTGTCCACTAGTTATAGTGGGCACCTTCAACCAGTCCAAACAACTCCTTATTGATGATAGGTTACAGACAATCTTTATTGAAAGCTATCCTAGTGGTATCTATGGAGAGCAGCCTTCAGGCTAAGTCTTGAAGGAATGTAAAGCAGCTTGTTTTACCAGTCTATAATCTCTTGAATGACCAAATGAAAGGGAACCACACCAGGTATATATATAAAATATATGTATTTATTACTAAACACACCCTGCTAGCTTTATAAGGCTAGAAGCAAAAGCACATAAGTTACACTTCAAATATTACAGTAAAATAGTACAAATACACGTCAGGCCCTAGGGACGAGCCAAATCATATACAAAAATAGTGGTATAAGAACCACGACTTAACTAGACACAAGGCCTAGAGCCTGTACAATCGCTGGGACCCCAAGGAACCATCCAAGGTAGTGATACAGGGGACCCACGGGGGCCGTGTGCAGGCTGAGAACACAGCCGCGAGCTCCCGTTTGCTTCTATGGGGAAAGTCGCGGTAAGATTTTTAAAGATTAGAGACACTTAGAAATGGACTAGGACCAAACCCTCTTGGACTTAGGCAGTTCTAGGGCCAACACCCACCGGAGCACCAGAGTACTTGAGTTACCTCACCCAGGGAAGCCGGGTGCATAGGTGTCAAATGGTGTCGGGTCGCATCATCGTTTTCAATGGAAGCTGGTGAAGAAGTGCTGCTGCCGGGAAGATGCGAACTGCCCGAAGAGATCCAAGCCTGGATCAAAGATGTGAATAACCTGAAAGCAGAGGGGACAGAGTCTGGGTCACTAGCCAGTGACCAGGGGCACGATAGATGAATGCCCACCGATGTCGGGTGTTTTAGGTGAAGAAGGTGAAGCTTGACTCTTCAGCCACGAGGACCAGGAGGCGTCGAGGACGACCAGGATCTGGATTCTAGCTGTCCCACGAAGGATGTCGAGTGCTGCAGTGTCGGTGCCCGAATTGGACACAACAAGCCTTGGCAACAGCAACCCATGCAGAAAGGAGAAAGATGTTGCGGTGCAGACCAGCAAGGTCTGAGGGACTCACCACGCGGTGGGGAGTCAGGGCAGGTCTGGAGCAACCAGGGATGCCCTGGGTACATAGTATACCATATACTAGGGACTTATAAGGGCACCTCAGAATCCAATCTGTTATGTACCTAGTGTACATGGAATCAATTTAGAAAGGAAGCAGCTAGGCTGGGGTCCTGAATAGCAGGGCCCCAGCCAGACTAAGGTCGAAAAACAGTGAAACATCAGCAAAAAGTGGGTGGTAACCATAAGAGGCAGATCCTACTCTCCTACAGAATACAACAACTATGGGGATTGCAGTGGCAGCAATGAGACCAGGAGTGGCTTTCTGGAAAACATTAGCAGTGTCACTGGCTAGGAGAGTAGCTATGATAGTCATCCCGCCATGACTTTTATATTTCTTCACCACCCTGCCGGTGGTGGTAACCAGACAATGGTTCCAAGAGATAGATACTCTGCTTACAGAACTAATTTGGTATTCGGGTAGGCATAGACTAGCATTACCTAAATTACAGCTTTCTACAAAAGAGGGCAGTCTTGCCACCCCTGTATGGAGATTTATTATTTAGTGGATCAGCTGCAATGGGTAACTAGATGGGTACAAACACTAATTAATGGAAAAGACTAAACGGAATTCAGTGGTCTACAATCGTATTTATTAATGGAGATATTGCCCACTCCCAGGAAAACAAACACAAATATCCAAGGGTCTTTGAGGCAAATGAAATACTCATGGAGTAGAGCCCTACAAAAAACTTGGACATTAATTCCTTACTATTATGAAAAAAATCCTGCAAGAGGCACATAAAAAGATTGAGAATATAATTCCATATTCTCAAAATTCATTTAATTGGTTATACTATATCAACCTCACTAACAGCAACCCAATGTTTGTGTCATCATCAACATGTAATACATATTTAAATCACATTAATATTTGTTGCTGAGACTACCATTAAATGTATTATTTCATTAAGCAAGAAACAATATATCATGAAATGAACAGACACAAAACACAGCCAACACCTGTGTCATGACACCGTTCGCATTTTCAGGGCTGTAAAGAAAATGAAAATAAAGGCATCATTGCAACTAAATTCATTTTTCATCAAAAACAAATACTACATTCTTGACAAAGTGATGTGGCCCAACAAAAATACCAATATTTATAACATCAATAGAAAATACAAAAAAAGCTGTTTAGAGTTCTTAAATAGACTGTTCAGGGTTTTTAGTTATAATTCCTTGCTAAGTAACTTAGGGTCTCTAGGCTTTGAAATTATTACCGTATAGTGAAATACATTTCACAACTTAAATATATTGCACTCTTGCCAACCAGTCAAAAACAGCACTATTTAATTGCAAAATGGGCAGTCATATGATCCACATAAGTGTTCAAAAGGGTTGCAGGGAACCTGAAAGTCTGTAAAAGATTTAATTTTTTACAAAAACATATTTCATCTTCAGCAATTGTATTAACTTATCTACATTGATTTTCATAATGATATGAATAATTTGTAAATATTTATACAAGTAACATGCAATTCATAGCAACGAAACCAACATTTGTACTTCAATGATTGTGTTATTTATAGTCATGTGAGCAACTGACAACAATAAAAAAAATCAGGAAGAAGGAAAAGATAAGAAAAGTAAATATAGAAAGAGATAAGAGAAAACAGAAAAGAAAAAAACGTTTCCTACACGTCTTCTTATCTTTTCTTTCTTCCTGATTGTATTACTATTATATTGATGCGAGGGAACATTGTTGGCCAGCTGAATAGTATTGGCTCGATAGACTAGTTATGGCGGATCCCCAACTCTGTAAGATTATTTACAAGATGGTGGACTGAACTTATTAAATGCATAAACAATCTGTAAAAATGTATGTATTGATCATCACAAAGCTTTAACCACCTCTGCTGTAAAACAAAACTGTTATCTGTTGAAAATTGAAAATAATACAAATATGTATGCAAAATTAAAAGTATTTCTGATGAAAGCTCGGCTGCTGTAAAACAGTTCTTAAGCCCCACAAAATTGCAGTCAGAGTCAACACAGACATCAATTCACCAAAATCCAAGGGGGAGCAGATGTGAAAAGACTTGCCCTTTTACCACCTACAGTTACATCACAGGTAGTGACATCATGTGAACTTTCACTTAATATCATTCTAGGAAGTGATGTCACATGACATTTTACTCTGAGGACACCATGAGAAAGGACATCACTGCAGTTACAAATCTTGCAAAAAGTGCAAGGCTGATAAAGAGTTTAGGCACTGTCTTTATAATCTCCCTTTTACCTGCTTCTCTGTCATTCAAATGTTTCTTTCTCATTGTAGCGTCCACCCCAGCCTGGGTACCCGCCAATTACTATGCCACACACGGAGCTTAGTGTTGCTGGTCTTTATGCTTGTGTGTGTAACTGAGAACTCAGCATCCTAAACGAAGCTTTCATTGCATTCCACTCTAACACTTACGTCAGAGCTCTGTGGAGTCTGGGAGGACCCAAAAGGATCCTTTATGATAACTCGCAAGACACTACATCTCCCCCTCTGTTGAATAAAAATATTTTTCTTTGCAGATCAGCATATATACATACATTTACATCTCTTCAATTAGTCTTTTTGCGCCTTAATCATACGATCTGATCTGATTTCTGGAAGCTAGGAGCAGTTGCCTTCAGTGTCAGGGATCTTCAAAGATGCTGAAGAAACAACAACACCACTTCGATCAGGAGACTGATGAGTTAAATGCCTAAAGTGAGAAAAGTCTCTGGTTACAGACTTCCCAGGATGCTGGGCAGTCACAATATGTCAATTCACAATATGGGCAAAAAATAGGGATAGACCATCCAGAATGGGCCTAATATGTCCCTGGAAGGAATCCTTTCTTAGGACGAAATCCCTGACCCACCATAGGTGCATGCTCCATAATTGGGATTCTCCTTGGGCGGGAAAACCTAGTCTCGCCACAGGCTACAACCCCCTCTCTGAGAGGGAGGAGCCCAGGGATGTTTTGTTTCCTAGTCGTAGGCTATACTAAATCCAACAATGATGAGTAATAAACTAGGCTGGGTGAGGTACGCAGCACAAAAAAAAGATAGAAAGTGAAGGAAGTGGGCTAAAACTGGCTACCAGGTACGCAGTCTACCTTTATTCATGCGTCCTGGGGCCCAAGATTAAAAAACAAAGCACTAGCAGGAGGAGAATATACCTGCAAATTGGTGACGAACTAATTGGTCTAAATGTATAAGCCTGCTGACCCTCGCTAGAGGTGTCACAGCTTTGGTCAGGAACAATGTGTGCTGCTGCTTGCTATTAAATGACTTTCCACACTTAACAATGTGTAAAGCGAAAAAGAAAATTGAAATACAAAACCAGTGATCTGTTATCTTCATTGAGAATTCACTGGTGATACCTATATGGAAACAAAGTCATGAATTAACTGCATGGGGCAGATTATTTAACAGTGTTACTGGATATCCATATTCTCTCTTCATATTTATTTGTAAGCTCAAAACAATACTTCTAGGAATTTAGACAATCTGTCCCAAATTCACAAATTAGTGTTTAATGAAAAACAATGTGTCTCTTCATATCTTACCCGAATATTGCAGGGGCATGGCCACACCTTAACCCGGCATGCAGCTTAAGAGAGAGGGCACCACTCTGAAACAAATACGGGAAAAGGGAAGGGGAGAAGAGTGCACAAGAATATGTAATATACTCATTACTCATTCTCATGCTGGAGATGTTTCTAGTATGGTCCTCCACAACAGCAGTGGTGGCCACCTACACAGTGGGGCTACCATACACCGAACTTCCAACTGCCAATGGTACCCTTTCAACCACAATCTCACCCATTCCAGAACCAACCTTTTTTAGGATCGGGTCAAGGACGCTCAAGGTGAAGGAGAAGACAACAACAAGGGACACACATACAATGGAGGCCTCCGCCTTCCCCCGGGACACCTGGAGCAAAACGAAAATCCTCCCCCAACCAGGGCTGAGCACGGACGCAGTTTAACCGTGAACTTAAGAAATCGAGAGCTCTCCACAGAAAACAGGCGAGTGCTCAACAGGGACTGGGCTTTGTACCAACATACCAAAAGAATGGATTTCATATACAGCAAGAACTAGCTCAGTTCTTTTGGAAGATCCGTTTACACTTCTACTTCAAAGACAAAACATCAAATATGGAAGAGAACAATAGCCGCAACACTGGTTTGAAGAACAGATCCACTTCAATCCCCCCATTTATGCGATACCAGTTAATGTCTTCACCTTTGAGAAAGCTGTATCTAAAGAAGTGACAAACATGCTTGGGTCTAATCAAAGGCATTATCATAATTTACCAAAGAATGAACAGACAGCCTTGGCGACACTGAGCAACGATGAGACTATTGTTATCAAACCTGCAAATAAAGGCGGTGCTACAGTAATCATGAATACAACATCCTACAGGATGGAGTGCCTGAAACAACTTAACAACAGCCGAGCCTACCGTACTTTGAAGGTGGACCCGACCACAAGGCTCGAACTCAAAATCAATGGATTTGTAGAAAAGGTGAAAAAGAATGGATGAATCACTGCCAAGGAAGCAGAGTTCTTGGTCACTTCAAACCCAGTGACTCCGTAGTTCGATATACATCCAAAAATACACAAGGCACAGAGACCTCCACCTGGGAGACCAATCATTTCAGGGATCGGCTCTATACTAGAGCCTCTATCTCCATTTGTTGATTTTTTCCTTCATCCACTCGTGTGTGCAATGCCGTAATACCTACAAGATAACAAGGATGTCCTCCAAAACCTTACAGATGTACCCTTCTCCACTACAAGAGACTATCTGGCATCATTTGATGTAGAGTCCTTATATAACTGTATCCCACAGGAGAAAACATTAAGGACCATCAAGACACTACTGGAGGGTAAAGATTTGGACACCATCACCCGTCCACTTAATTATGGACTACACACGTGTAGCAATGAAGGAAAAGAAATTCCGCCTCGAAGAGACCCTTCATCTCCAAGTTTCTGGGACATTGATGGGCAGTACCTTTGCGCCAGCTTAGCCAACCTCTACATGCATGAATTTGAAGAAGGGATAGTGCTCTTTCCAGGAAATCCATTCAGAGGCCACATTCTTATGTGGAAATGATATATTGATGACATTCTGGTCATCTGGAGAGGAGAACCAGAAACGATCATCAATTTCCATCATTGGCTGAACAACCAGAATGTATTCCTCAACTTCACGTTAGAATACAGCAAAACCAGCCTACCCTTTCTTGATATTCTGATCTATCCATCAAGTGGTGGCCTTGAGACAGAACTATACAAGAAACCTATGGCCCGGAACGCACTCTTGTTGTATGATAGTTATAATCCCAAGTCTCTACGCAACAACCTCCCCTTTGGTCAATTCTTACAGTTCAGAAGGAATTGTTCGTCCATCGATAAGTTTGAAGTGCTTACCGAGATTGTCTTCACTACTGAAGACAAGGAAGTATCCATCCCGATTGATACGCCAGTCAGCCAAGAGAGCATGCAATAATAACAGAGAGGCACTTATAGAGGTCGCTCTTTCAAAAGAACCAGTATCTAGATTGACATGTGTAAAAATCTTTTGCACCCTCTCAAAACAGATCAAGAACTCCATCTGTAAAAACTGGAGAATTTTGAAGACCGGGAAAACCGTGATAGAAACACCGCTTTTCGCCTTCAAGAGCAACATGAATTTGAGAGACCAGTTGGTACACGCCAGGCCCAGAGAGAAGAGAACTCACAAAAGCGAATCATTATGGGACCTTCCGGTAGTGATGGGACATTTTTCATGTGGAGCCTGTGGAGTATGATCCCAAACAACACACACAACATCCATTGACATCAGTACTGACAGACCCTGGATACTCAAAAGGCATACAAATTGCAACAGTGACTAGTTGATCTATCAAGTTACATGCCCTTGTGGATTACAATACGTGGGGATGACCACCCAGAAATTCAGGTTAGAATAATGGAACATAAAAGCACAATATGTTGCAAAAATCAGGCAACCAAACTGACCAACCACTTCTTGGAGAAAAATCATACAGCAGAGGATCTAAGTTGGACGGTTCTTGACAAGCCTCATATCCCTTCACATATTTCTGATGTCACCAATTTGCTGTTCTCAAGAGAAAAAACATGAGTGTACTGATTACATTGTGACACTCATGGACTCAATGATGAGATTGGAGGCGCACTTCAAAGTAAAAATAAATGTGGTTTTGGAGAGACACAAGTTTTTCAAGCGCAATCAAAAGAGAGATGAGAAAGTGTCCTCCTATGTAGCAGTGTTGCGTGGGATGGCTGCCACATGTGAGTTTGGTGCACTCACTGACTCCCTTATAAGGGACCAATTGGTGAGATGCACAAATGACGAGAAGGTGACCGTGCAAGAAGAACTTCTCACAAGGAATCCGGATCTAGAGGAGGCCATTAACATAGCTAAAGGTCTAGAGCACACTGCACAGTGTATGAGAGAAATGAAAATTGGGGTGGCAGTAAAAGATAAGTTGGAATGCAAAGAGGGAACCAACAGCGAGGCTGTGTGTATAGTGGATGCAAAACAAAAAGAAGGGACAAACCCGAGAACAAGTAATTTTTCTATGTTTTAGATGTGGTAGTCATAACCATTTGGCGAACAATTGGAAGTGTCCAGCAAGAAGTATTGTATGTAGAAAATGCAATAAGAAGGGGCATTATTCGAAAGTTTGTAATGTATTTATGCCGAAAGTACACATGATTGAGCAGAATGAGGATGGAGCAGTTACAAATAAGAATTTCATTTTCCAGATAGATGAGGAGGACACGGAGAAAAATACAGGGTATCCCATGTGTGAAATCAAGTTGGATGACGAATGTTTTAAAGTGTATGCAGACTCTTGTTCCCCATTCACACTGGTGGATAAGAAATTATTTGAGGAGAAATTTGCTAAACATGACATTATTATAGAGAAGGCAGACATTTCTCCGTCAGGGTACAACAAAGTTCCCATACCCTTAGAAGTCATGGTGAGAATGAGGATTTCATTCAAAGACAGACACACTGTGGGGAAGGTATATATTTCTAAAGAGGGGTCAAGCTTGTTGGGTTGGAAACATCAGAAGGAGCTTGGCATAAAGCTTGATCCCAACAACAGTGAACAGGTTCTACTCATGGAGACCCCAGGGGTTGGGGCCACGCTAATTGAGAGTTATCCTGAGGTATTCAATGAGGAGTTAGGGCTGCTCAAGAATTACATGCACCAAATTGTACTTAAAGAGGGGGCAAGGCCAGTCATTCACAGGACAAGATCAGTACCCTTATTGATGAGGGAACCATTGAGATTGGAGTTGGAGAAACTGGTGAGACAAGGGGTGATACAAGAAATTGAGAGCTCAGCGTGGTTGGCACCCATTGTGATCACAACTAAGGATGGGGGCAAGAGCATTAGGCTCTGTGTGGATTTGAGAGCGCTTAACGGAAACATTGTGGTAGACAGACACCCCTTGCCAAGAATTCATGAGATGTTGAGCACCTTGCAAGGTGCTAAAGTGTTTAGTGTTCTAGACCTATCGTCAGCATACTATCAAGTGAAACTACACCCGGAGTCACAACCGTTGACGGCATTCACTACCCCTTTTGGCAATTACAAATTCTTAAGAATGCCTTTTGGACTAGCTTCTGCAACCTCAGCCTTCCAAAGAGCCATGCAGCATGTGCTCAAAGATTGTAAAAAATCCATGTGCTTCCAAGATGACATACTCATATATGGCACAAGCGAAGAGGAGCATAAGGTTAATGCAGAGAGGGTGTTGGAAAGGTTGAAAGAAGTAGGGTTTACCACTAAAGAGAGTAAGTGAAAGGTAGGGGTCACCTCCGTAGAGTACTTGGGGCACATAATCTCGGAAGAGGGAATCAAACCGAAACATAGTCTAGTAGAAGCAGTGATGAAAGCGCCCACACCTACTAGCAAGGAAGAAGTGCTGTCATTTCTAGGTCTGGCAGAGTACATGGCAAAGTTCATTAGGAATTTTGCAATGATGGCTCAACCCTTAAGGGAAATGCTAAAGAAAAAATGTGAATTCACTTGGGGTAGAGAACAGGAAGAGGCAACGGAACATATAAAAGAAGCCATTTCCAAGGCACCTTACATAGGCAACTTTGATGTTAATAAGGATACCATAATTACCACGGATGCCAGTAGCAAAGGGATTGGGGCAATGCTATCACAGAGTACGAAGGAGGGTATAAATGTGGTAGCGTTTGCTTCAAGAATATTGTCAGCAGCCGAGTCTAATTATTCTACTATAGAGAAAGAGGCTTTGGCGGTGTACTGGGCAATCCGACACTTCAATTTCTATGTGTGGGGCATGCCGTTCTCTGTGCACACGGACCACAAACCCTTAGTGGGGTTGTTCGGGAAAAAAGAATTGGAAAATTTGACGCCCCGCATTGCTAAATGGATCCTGGGCTTACAAAGCTTCAACTTTAAAGTGGGTTTTCTACCTGGTCACCAAAACAAGGTGGCAGGTTTTCTGTCTAGATCACCATTAGAGAAAGGTTTAGAATCAGAGTCGGAAGAGAAAAAAGTGATGGAAATAAAGATACCTGCAGTTACGAAAGAAGTATGGGATGTGCATTCGGAACAGGATGCAAATCTGGCGGAAGTGAGAAGGAGGGTGGCCAAAGGGTGGCCCAATAAGTGCAAGGATCTGGCGGAAGACATCCAACCGTACTGGAATGTACGCAATGACTTGTCTATAGATGGGAAATTTATTCTCAAGTCGGGAAAGATCGTACCCCCGGAGGGTTTGAGATCAAAAATTATTGATCTCACCCATGAGGGTCACATGGGCAGGAGTATGTGTAAAGCACGTTTAAGAGCTGTATACTGGTTCCCAGGTATGGATCAGCTGATGGAGGACAAAGTGAAGGATTGCTATTCATGCAGTATCAGTGACAAGTCTAGAAGCATAAGACACTCACCGCTCATACCGGTGGAAGTCCCTATGGTCCCATGGGACAAACTAGGATTGGACATTACAGGGCCCATCCGGTCGAAAGGACCTCAAGACAGGTACCTTTTGGTTCTAATTGACTATTACTCAAGTTGGATATCTTGCAAATTTGTGAACACAATAAATACAAAGACACTTATAGAGTTCATGAGCGAAATATTCTCGAGAGAAGGAATTCCCTCCACCTTGGTTACTGACAACGGGGTACAGTTCGTGTCGGAGGAGATGAGGGAGTTCCTTAAAGACATGTCCATATCACATGTACGCACACCCCTATATTGTCCTAAAGCTAATGGGAAGGTGGAGAGGGCAAATAGTATGATGAAGGAGTGCATACAACTGGCAAATAAGTCAGGGTTAGCGATTGAGCCGGCTATTAGAGACATGCTATGGGCATACCACACAACACCAAGTCTGTCAACGGGACAGTCACCCTTTGAATTATTGAGGGGAAGGAAGGCAGGCACAAAGTTTTCCCCCAACTGGTTGGGTCCGAAGGAGAGGGTATTGGTCAACTTGAGTGAATTCAAAGCTAGGACTGATACCCGGCAGAGGAAGTACCAGGAGTGGTATGACAGGAGGTGGGGGTACAGGAGAAATCCCTCAGTCCAGGGCAAAGTGTGTACATCAGGAAACCCGAGATACAGGGTGGTAGTGGAGGTAAATACTACCCTCCGGGTAGAATCAAGGAGGTCAAAAGAAACGTGGTAATCATGGAGGATGGAAAGAAATGGAGCATGGACAGGGTGGCGTTGGATGAGAGTGGGGGTATCCACAGAGAGGACAACAGGGGTCATGGACAAGGTGCTGGGGTGGTGAAGACTCAAATCAGGAGAGGGTACCGCCAAAGGTACACTCCATGCTGGCACAAGGATTTTAGTATGGGAGACCCAAGTCAAGCAGAATGTTCATATACTTAGGTCCACACCACACATAGGGCACCCAGGGAGGCAGGTAGCGTTGTCTTCTCATTCCCGTGGTGAGTTCCTTTCCCCTGCCCCTCTTCCCTTTATTGACTGTTAGGGAAGGAAGATGTGTTGTAACTTCCTCCCTTGGTATGTTCTGCCCACCCCTCCCCTTTACCCCACCATGGTACAGTCGTGGAATGTTGGAATGAAGTCGACCTTAGAATGTTGACAAGCTTAACTTCTGTTCAGAGAGATGCTGTAACTGACAAGCTGAGGATGCGTCAATGGTTTCAACTAATACAGAAGTTAATCTTATCCACTTACCTGCGTGGTCACTTGCTACAGAGATCCCGTGGACCTCTCTTTTGTAGAAATGATAGCCATCCTCTAACAACATACATAGTAAAAAGTTGAGGTTCCATCGTCAACCATTGATTCTTTCAACATAGAAAGAAACTACTTTCTTCATTAACCAATAGGAACAGTAATGACGCTTGCAGTCAGTCAACAACACTCTTGCATTATGAGATCAAGCTGTTCTGAGACTTCCTTTAAAAAGGTCCGGCAACATCACAAAGAGATTTTGCATTGCGATCCACTGCATCATTTCTTACTATCCATACTATTCAGCCGTAACACAAGGCTTATTGAAGTGTGCTATGATCTTGTGGAACATTTTTATAAAGGTCACATACTCCAAAGAATATGTTGATAAATTACTTTTTCAAGCATCCTTTATTAACCTGAAATAGCGTCAACAACACCTACAGTTGGTCAAGGACACTCCGGCAACATAAGCCGTTATTAGACCTCCGTTAAGAAGGCCGGTTGACACTACAGAGAATACTTACGTTGCTATCCACTGCATAATACATACCTTTTTCTCACTGCAAGCCAGCCTCAATATGAGGTGATTGCTGATTTTGTGGCACTTTTTGAAATAGATCACGTATTCCACAGTACGTGTCGATAAACTACTTTTCCAGAATCCCTTGTTGCATCTGTGACTCGCATGCGACGTCACAGGGCCTGTGACTAGCTGGTTGCAAGACAGGATTGTAGGTTACAAATTGCGTACAGTAGCGCAGCCTCCCCTTTTGGCTGCAGACTACGACGCCTGGAGTACCGACGGAGTGGTATGTGCTCTGCAACCTTTTTCCAATGTGGTTTTAAGATCTCTTTAATTTGATTTAAAAATCGGCAATGAGGACCCAGAAATTTTCTGGTAAGAGGCGTTCTCCCCTATTCCCGCCTGTTCTCCTTAAATGCCTTTTTTCCTTAATATGTTTCTATCATGTTCTCTGTAATGTTGCCCGTGATTCAGCCCGGCCTTTTTTAAACAAAGCCGGTGGGCTCATTGCAGTCAGTTCCTATTGACCTTACTATACACGCACACATGCATCCAAGCGTTATCACGCAAAGGTTAGAATGTAGGTTGGACAGAGGGACGGGACCGGGGACAACCACCCGCACCTCATCAATGATCCATTCTGTCATACGCATCTGAAAGGTCATCTTGTTCTATCCTTCAACATGCATTGAAAGCAGAAAGGGTGTGCATATAGACAAGGTTTCCTTACCCTACCAAATATCTACATTAGGAAACAGCAAGAATAGGAGACTTTATATTTGCATTGCCTTGTCTCTCAACATTTCCCCTTATTTGTTTGTAAACAAATTTTATTAATTCGCAATAAGACATAGTTCAACACAGTTGAACACAATAAGTGCAGAATAATCCTTCAGTATCTATTGTCAGTCCACCTGTTGGAGAAATAAGGGAATGCACATCCCAGCCCAGTGCTCGCCCTCTTCTCTGTATCCTGCAGTGTGTGTCAGTGCGCTCTATCGACCCTAAATTCTACCTGGTGTCCCTGTGCAATTAACACCCAACAAGCCCCCTCCCGCCCTCCCAACCCCTTCCGAACCCACTCCCTCCCCATCCCCCAGGCATGTTGCTGATTCATCAAAGCATCTGTACTTGAGCATTGGTCGGTCCAACAATGTATCATGAGTGCTATGCCCCTGCTCTCCGGTTAGTGGTGCAATTGGATGGAATGTTTACAGTGTCAGCCTTTCCCAGTAATTGGACGCCCTCAGGGCAACAGGGTAATCCCGGGATCATTCTCCTGCTAGAGGGTCCACTCCCTCAAGGTTGTCAGCAGCGTCGTTAGTCGGGTGTTTCAACAGGTCCACCAATGCCACCCACGCCCTTGCCATCTCTAGCGTTTTTTCGTTCCCAGTGCGGTGGGCCATCTGCAGTCAGAAGGTCCCCTTGTAATCCGCCCTCTTCACTAGCACCCTTGTCCAACGTGTCACACTTGGGCCGTTTTTCGCTTTCCAATGACTAGTGAGTTCCCTTTTAGCCAACACCATCCCCAGATCTTTGAAGTTACTAGTGACTTTATTCCTGGCATTGTGTGGAAACTAGTGCAACAAACAACAACCTGGCATCAATGCTACCTCTCTTTCCATCGTGGCCGCCAACCCAGTTGACACCCCTCTCCAGAACTCCCCCAGATGTGGACAATCCTAGAACATGAGGAGGAACCCTGCCCCCTCTAAGTTACATCTCGAGCACACTGTCCGGGCTCCGAAGTATTCATTAATCTTGCCCGGGGTAAGGTACGCCGCATGTGCAAAACATAGAAGTAAATCAACTGGAAACACGCATTCCTAGTGCTCTTCCAGGCTCTTTCCACAAGTTCCCCCCAGGGTTTCTCATCAATGACCTCACCCAGGTCCTCCTCCCATTTGAGACGTAGTATCGTTAGGGGTCGACGCATTCCCTGTGTGATACACCTGTAGAGGCAAGTGACCGCTTTGAAGGTGCCAGCCCCCATCACTACATATTGACAAGCCAGGGAGGTCTGATGTTCCACCATCCCTTCCCGCCAGTGCTTTCAGATAGCTGCCGTCAGAGCGGCAAGTGGTAGAAAATCACCTTGTGGGAGGTTGCGGCCCTCCAGAAGATCATTGAAAGGGAGCAAGGTATTGTCTTCAAATAAATCCCCTTCAGTGGAGATCCCAACCTCTCTCCATAAGCGCAACCTGCTCCAATCCCCTCCATGGGGTAGTGCCTCACAAATGACCAACGGGATCTCAGGCGCATATGGGGTCCGTACCTGCGTTCGCCTAGCTGATCGGTTCCAACACTGGTGCACCATTTGTAGGTCCGGGAGGACCACCCCCTCCCTCAGGGGCAGACACAGTAGCACCCGGGATGGAAGTCTCAGGCTCGGGTCTGGACCGCCAAGGTCTTCTATATTTTTTAGCCGTCCTGCCATCCATTTCCTGTACCACTGTAGCTGTACTGCATGATAATAGCGCGGCCTATGTTACCCTCCAAAAGATCTACAGGATCATGATATATCCGAATACCCAGATAGGGCAAGCATCTGGTTTCCCAAGGCACGCCCTCTGCTTCCGCTGATCTGTCTCTGCCCGAGCACGTCTACTCTCCCCACAGCGACATGCCTGGCCCAAGACAAAACCCCCTTAACAACCAAACCCCCCCCCCAACTCCCCCTCCCCAGGACAAGTACCAACCAACAAGTCCCCATCCAAACTAGTGTTGTGAACTACAAGTCACGAGGAGTGGTGAGGCGTAGATTGGCCCTGTTGGATCCAGAAACCCCCCGGCTACCCCCCACCCCGCAATATAGGTGGTAGCCCCATCAGCTGCTCTTATGTCAATAGTATGTTGCCACCCCATGGAATTCTTTCCAATATTCAACCTCCTCCGCCATGACAGCTACTCCTCAGGCATCCTGGCGTGCGATCTTCTGACTATGCCATCTGCTGTTTGGGGTGTGACGTCCAGTAATTCAATCTCAGAGTCTCCGTTCGTGCTACTGGGACACGAGCTTTCCATGGCCATGGCTGCTGTTGGTCAAGGTCGGACTAGTCTCTCTGTGGCTAATCTCCGCAACAGCCTGCACAGCCCTGCGTCTCTCCAATTGGTGCCCCGTCGGTGTAGGCACCCTTGGAGCTCGCGGGGGAGTGACCGATGGCTGCTGTGCGATGCTCGGCGCTGAGGTGCCTGCTACTCGTGTCTGCCGTGTCTCCAGCCAGTGTCATGCTTCCTGCGGAGCAGTAAAGAAGTGAGTTTATGTGTTGTAAATCACCCGGAGGCATGCTGGGAACAACATGGCATAGGGAATTTGCAACTGGCACAGCTTCCGCTTGAGAGGCAGGAAGGAAGCAAGTTGTCTTTGTACCTCCCTGGGAAGTCCGGAAAGATCATCACCCTGGCATTCCCAATCTGCAAATTCCATTTCTCTCGAGCTTATTGCAAGAGCTGATCTCTGTCCCAGTAGTGAAGCAGCCGCACCACATTCGGCCGGGAAGGGGCCCCAGGTTTGGGTGGTCTAGTCGGGACCCTGTGGGCTCGCTCGAGTGCATAGAAGGAGGAGAGCCCCTCCGGGGCCACCTCCGTTTTAAGCCGGTGTTCCATGAAATGAACTATGTCAGCCCCTTCATCTCGTTCCGGAACACCCACGATGTGTAGGTTATTCCTGTGGGAGCACCCTTCGCTGTCCTCCGCTCTCATTTTCAGTACCTTGACGTTGGCTTCCATGATTGTCAGAGAGCGTTGTAGAGTTGAAACTGCCTCTGGGACCTCCTCCATGGCCTTCTCGTTAAGTTGCACTCTTTCCTTGAGCTTGCAATGGTCGTCCTTCAGCAAGTTACATCCGCCCCTATGGAATCCATCTTCATCTCCAGAGCTTCCCACGAAGAGGTGATGGCTTGCATTATGTCCACCAGTGTGGGACCCCCCAGTGCGCTATCCTTCCACCTCTCTGCCACCTCCTCTTCATCGTCAGTGTGCTGCCCTGTTTCCTCCACGTTTAAGACAGCGTGCCCCTTCTTCCTGGACACCCTCCCCATTGTCAGTGGCCTGCGTAGGCCCGCAGGGGTCTCCGGGGCGGCCGCAACAAGGCATTCTGAATACCGGCATCAGGCTCAGCAGCAGGGCAGGTCAGGCCTCTCCGCCTGGCTGCAGGACCTATCCCCTGACCTCTCCTCCGTGCACACAGGCCGTCCTGAGGATGGAGGTCCGCAACCAGTCCTTAGTGGCGAACCGAAGGGTCTCCCCTCACTTGCACGTCCCAGCCACTCACATCCAGGAGGAAAAAGTCAAGGCTCCGGCATGGGCAGTGCGGGCACCTCCTCACCACCACCCGCCCGCATTCAGTGCACTGGGGTGGGGGAAACAACCCTCGCAAGTATTGCCACATGCACCGGTCAGCCCCAAAGGACCCCCCAAGTTGAGCAGTACCTTCCTGTTAGGCTGATGCTTCCCGCGAATCCAGTGGGCTCCCACCCCCTCGCCAGCAGCCGCTGCTCCGTTGTGCAGGGCCCTGGATCAGGGTGCTTCATGCCACAGGCCTGGTGCAGTGCCGTCTACCGCTGTAGCACAGGACACGAGGCGCCCACTGCAGCTCCAAGCGGGCCGATCCACAGCTCACCCCCTCGCTCCTCACCTACACAGTCTGTCCCACTCCGCCTCAGGCATCAGGGCCCGGCTTCACCATCCGCCGCCGCCATTTTACATATGGAGCGCGTTTCCAAGCCCAGCAGAGTGCTCCTGGTCCCTCGTCAGCACCGGAGCCCCGTTCTCACCAGTTTCGATCCCCAGCTAGTGCGTGTCTCAGCCGCGGTGGGGGACCCCACAGGGAGCCCCAAATCTCCTCATCAGCGCACGGTGCAGGCCGCCTCCTCAGCTCTCGGCCGCCATCTTGAGCGCTCGGCACCCAGAGCCTTCAGGGGACAAAACAGCGTTTTTGTCGCTGCTAATGCATCGCCATCCCTCTTCAGTCGCCCAGCGCAGGCACCGGTGCTTCCGCCGCCATGTTTGCGGCAAGGGGCCTGTATGAGAGTAGGATCTGCTTCACATGGTTACCCCCACTTTGTGCTGCTGTAACACTGTTTTTCGACTTTAGTCTGGCTGGGGTCCTGCCATTCAGGACCCCAGCCTAGCTGCTTCCTCTCTAAATTGATCCCAAGTGCTTTAGGTACACTCCATATTGGATTCTGGGGTACACTTGTGAGTCCCTAGTATATGGTATACTATGTACCCAGGGGATAGGTACCCCAAAGGCCTACCAGGGGCTGAAGCATGTATTATGCCACCCCTGGAAAGCCCTCCAAAATGACACCACAGGTCTGCTACTGCATGCACCACATACTGAGATATAGGTTCACAATATCTCACCTATCACTGCACATAGAAACCTATCAGTCACCCCTATGGCAGGCCTTATCAATCCTGAAGGCAGGGTGCTTGGTTATATGTGAGAGGGTGCCCAGGCATGAGCTGAGCCCCTCTGCAGCCTTCGGAATCTATCCTCAGAGGTTGTCAGTGGTGCAGCCTGACCATATACTCTTAAGTGCATTATAACTAAACGGTTAATGCTAACTTTGCAAATGGCTGCACGGAAACATGTTGTGTTTGGTGTCAAACACCTTGGAATCATACACCCACACCAGTAACTGGTGTGGGAGTATGATCCCACCCTTCTAGAGGGAGAGACATGAGAGCGCCGGTATACCCGGTACCAACTTAAAAGAGCCCTGGCATCACAAAATGGATGCTGCAGCCACAGACATGGGTCTGGCCTCCTGCTGCTGACCGAAACTCCGACAGGGGAGGCCTGGACAATAGGTTTCCTGTCACAGGGAGGTGTAACCACCTCCCAGACAGGCTGATGTGTATTGGGGCTGGGTGGGAGCACTCTCAGAGTGCTTTGAAGTCCTGCACTGGGGGCACATTTGGTGTCCCTGTCCATAGTCCAGCTCAAAACAGGTCAGGGGCTTCCAGCCCCTGCTCTGGCGACTAACTAGACAAAGGAAATGGGTGTAGCACCCCTCTTTCCAAACCCTCCCATAGGTGGGTCCCCTGAGTTAGACCAACCTTTTCTTAGGTATAAGTAAGGAACCCCTGGAAACAGGATTTTAGATATCCCTGGACGAAACTCTGCACCTGAATCCTGGAACTTCGACGCTCTACTAACGACTAAAAGACTGAAGAAATCTCCCTTGGGGTCAAGGACTGACTCCCCTGCTTGGCAGGCACCAACGAAGCAATTGCCGGTCTGCATCTCCGAAGCTCCCGCCGGACTCCGAAGTATCTGCAGCCCAGGAAGAAGATTTCCAGACTTCTCAAAGGCCAACCCAAGTCCCTAGCAAAGCTGAGACCAGTAGCCCTCGTGAGTAATGTGGAACTGGAACTCCTGGTCACCGTGCACATTTGCAGGTGCATTGAATTCACGACGTCTCTTGAAGTCGGGCTTTGGGTTACTTGTAGTCCCAGCCCAGAGTACCATCTGCACTGAAGATTGTGGGCCTACACTCCACGAGTGTTCCGTGAGCCCGCTTTTTGTATTTCAGCTCAAGGCTCCTTCACGATCCCTGGTCCATCGACTGGAAGGTCCCTGTGAAGGCTACTTCGATTTTCCTTGGGCTTGCCTGGTTGCTCCAGACGTGCCCTGACTCCACACTGCGTGGTGAGTCCCTCTGACCTTGCTGGTCTGCACCGAAGCATCTTTCTCCTTTCTGAGTGGGTTGCTGTTGCCAAGGCTTGTTGTGTCCAAACCGGGCACTGACGCTGCAGCACTCAACATCCTTTGTGGGTCAGCTCGAATCCAGCTCCTGGTCATCCTCGACGCCTCCTGGTCCTCGTGGCTGAAGAGTCAAGCTTCACCTTCTTCACCTGAAATCACCCGACATCGGTGGGCATTCGCCTATCGTGCCCAAGGTCACTGGCTAGTGACCCAGACTCTGTCCCCTCTGCTTTCAGGTTCTTCTCGACTTCGATCCAGGCTTGGATCTCTTCAGACACTTCGTATCTTCCCGGCAGCAGCACTTCTTCGCCAGCTCCCATTGAAAACGGCGACGCGACCCGACACCATTTGACACCTATGCACCCGGCTTCCCTGGGTGAGGTAACTCAAGTACTCTGGTGCTCCCGTGGGTGTTGACCCTTGAACTTCCTAAGTCCAAAAGGGTTTGGTCCTAGCTCATCTCTAAGTGTCCCTAATCTTTAAAAATCTAACTGCGACTTTCCCCATAGAAGCTAACAGGAGCTCGCGGCTGTGTTCTCACACTGCACACGGCCCCCGTGGGTCCCCTGTATCACTACCTTGGGTGGTTCCTTGGGGTCCCAGCGATTCTACAGGCTCTAGGCCTTGTGTCTAGTTAAGCCTTGTGTCTAGTTAAGTCGTGGTTCTTATACCACAATTTTAGTATATGGTTTGGCTTGCCCCTAGGGCCTAACGTGTATTTGTGCTATTTAATTGTAATATTTGAAGTGTAACTTATGTGTTTTGACCTCTAGCCTCATAAATAGACTAGTAGGGTGTGTTTAGAAATAAATACATATATTTTATCTATATACCTGGTGTGGTTGCCTTTCATTTAGCCATTCAAGAGATTATAGACTGGTAAAACAAGCTGCTTTCAATAAAGGTTGTCTTTAACCTATCATCAATAAGGGGTTGCTTGGACTGGTGCAAGGTGCCCACTATAACTAGTGGACAGCATATACCAGGCCAACTTCTCACATTGGTGTGCAGCGTGTGGGATTCCAGCATGCTATTGTTTTACCAGATAATCTCAATTGAATTGACTAACTGAAAACCACTAAAGGTACCCGAGGTACATATAATACAAGCTTTAGAATACAGTAAGTTCTACTGAACTTAGATTTGTGTTATAAGGGCTTAGCATACCCTTTCTACAACTCAAGAGAGTTTAGTAGGCCACACTAGAGTAGGTAGTGCAATACACCACACCTCACTAGTAATGTCTTCAAGGCCAGGAACCAGTGGGTCCCTGCCAGAAGCCAATGGGCTTCTTCCCTCCAAGTATGATAACCTCCCATTCTTGGAATTGAGAGCATTATGTAGTACTAGGAGACTGAAGACAGGCAAAAGTCCAACCACCCAACATCTCATAGAGGTACTCAGGATGGATGATCTCAGAAGACCTATAGGATCTGAAACGGTAAGCAGAGTGGATGGGACAGCAGCTGAGGAAGGGCCCAGGGGTGAAATTCCCCATGACCTGACCTCTAATGCTGACCAGGAAGATGACAATGATCTTGACCTGGACAATCCAGCTCCCCTGGAAGATGAGGGGAAGGGCCACAATGGTCCCCTCTTTGTCCCTTCTGGATGAGTTGGTGGTGGGCCTAGAAGGTCTAGATCTCCCTCAGTGGAGTCTAACCATTCTGATTCATCTATAGGGGCCTCTATCTCTGCTCATAGGAGGGAAACCTCCCAGGAGAGGAGGGAGAGACTGCTGAAGTAGGAGGAAGCCCAGTTTAAAATCAGAAAGCAGCAGGTAGCTCTAGACAGGGAGGCCCTAGAGCTCTACAGAGCTAGAAAAAAGATGGGACTAGAGTCCCATGGTGGCAGCAACATCCCTAGTGATAGGGACAGGTCTCATGACCATAGAAACCTAAATAAGATTGTCCCTCCCTACCAGAGTGGGGATGACATCCACAAATGGATAACTGCACTGGAAAGGGCCTGTAAAGTTCAAAGGGGGCAGCAATCGTATGGCTCTTCTTTGCAGACAAAGGTAGAGATAAGCTCCTCACTGTTAGAGAAGAGAATGCTGATGATTATACTAGTCTGAAAAGTGCATTGATTGAAGGGTTTGGCCTAACCACTGAACAATACAGGTTAAAGTTCAGAGATACCCAAAAGGCACAAAATCAAGACTGGGTGGACTTTGTAGATTGCGCTACTAAGGCTCTGGAGGGTTGGTTACTTGGCAGCAAAGTGCATGACTTTCAAAGGATTGTACAATTTAATTATGAGGGAGCAGATCCTTAATAACTGTCAAAATCAGCTGTTGCACCAGTACCTGGTGGACTCAGATCTGACCTCTCCTCAAGAATTGGGAAAGAAGGCAGACAAATGGGTCAGAACCAGGGTGAGGCAGAAGGTTCAGAACCAAGGTGGTGACCAGAAGAAGCAAGATCCTAAGAACTCTGACAAGGATGGGGAGAAGGGTAAAGACCAGAAGTCTTCACAAGGTCCCCAAAAGTCTTCTTCAGGGAATGAATCCTAATCTGATGAATGGAAAGGTCAAAAGAAACCATGGTGCAAAATCATCAGTCAGAAGACTCACTGGACAATTGATTGCATCAAGTCCAAAGACTAAACTCCAGCCACCATTGCCCCTAAGGCAACTGTTCCCCCTAGTACAGCTACAATTGGTGGTGGTAATGTTCAGAATAAGGGTGTAGTAGGGTTAACCCTGGGTTCTGAGATGGACTCTGGCCTAGTCAGGGTTCCACCTCAGGCTGTCCTGATCTGTGATGGAAGCATGGATATGTCCTCCTTTGTTAGTCCCAGTAATATGGGCTAATAAAGACAGCAGCCTTTGATTAATGGACATTCAGGGACACAGGAGCAAGTGTCACAATGGTGACAAAAGATCTTGTAGATCCCGGGGAGATTATACTTGGTGAAATGTACAAAGTGACCAATGCTAGCAATGTCAGAACACACCATTCTCTGGCAGTTGTTAACTTTTCCTGGGGAGGGGTAACTGCCATTAAGAAGGTTGTGGTAAGTGCAGACCTACTTGTTGAATGCTTGCTTGGCAATGATCTGGAAACTTCAGCTTGGGCTGAAGTGGAGCTCAGGACACACGCAGAAATGCTAGGGATCGCTGCTCATGTCTTTGCTCTGACTAGGTCACAGGCTAAAATGTCTAACACTGGACAGGCCCTGGATTCTGGAAGAATGGTCCAGGTGCCTCCCAAGAGGAGGAGCAGTAGGATTAAGGCAGTGCCTTCCCCCCTGACTCAGAATACAGATCAGCCTCCTGAGGGAGATGATCTGGGACCTGAAGAAGGAACTGTCCCAGAGGAGCTTGAACCTGACCAGGTTGAGTTCTTGGGAACAGGGGCCCCTTCCAAGGCAGATCTGAGCCAGGAGCAGAAAAACTGCCCCTCTCTTGAACCCTTCAGAAAGCAAGCTGCTGATGAGGTTGCTGGGAATGCTAGTGGCACCCATAAAAGTTATTGGGATGATGGACTCATTTATTCAGAGTGTAGAGACCCCAAGCCTGGTGCTTCCAGGAGGTTGGTTATACCTCTGAAGGTTAGGGGTTTCCTATTGACACTAGCCCATGATATTCTCTTAGCAGGACACCTGGGCCTGAACAAGACTTGGGACAGAATTGTCCCTCACTTTCACTGGCCCCACATGTCTGAAGACACTAAGGAGTTTTGTTGTTCCTGTGTGACCTGCCAAGCCAGTGGCAAGGCAGGTAGAATACAAAGGCCCCCCCTGATACCACTACCTGTGGTGGGGGTTCGCTTTGAGAGGGTTGGCATTGACATTGTTGGTCCCATGGATCCTCAAACAGCATCTGGGCACAGATTTATCCTGGTGGTGGTGGTGGACCATGCCACTAGGTACCCAGAGGCCATTCCACTTCGGACCACTACAGCACCTGTGGTGGCAAGAGCCCTCTTGGGTGTATTCAGAAAAGTGGGTTTTCCTAAGGAGGTTGTATCTCATAAGGGTGCAAACTTCATGTCCAGTTTCTTGACTGCAATGTGGAAGGAGTATGGAGTGAATTATAAATTCACCACACCCTATCACCCACAATGCAATGGTTTAGTTGAAAGATTCAACAAAACCTTAAAGGGCATGATCAAAGGTTTCCCAGAAAAGCTTAGGCGCATATGGGACTTCCTTTTGCCCTGCCTTTTGTTTGCCTACATGGAGGTGCCACAAAAGGGGGTTGGTTACAGCCCTTTTGAACTTTTGTTTGGTCATCCTGTTAGGGGCCCTTTGTGTCTGGTGAAAGAAGGATGGGAGTTACCTCTCAAACCCCCTAAACAGGAGATAGTGGACTATGTACTTGGTCTCCACTCCAGGAAGGCTGAGTATATGAAAAAGGCAACTAAAAACCTTGAGGCTAGCCAGGAATTGCAAAAGGCCTGGCATGACCAAAAGGCTGTGCTGACTGTTTACCAGCCAGGGCAGAAAGTGTGGCTATTGGAGCCTGTGGCCCGAGCAGCCCTCCAGGACAAATGGAGTGGCCCCCATACAATTGTTGAACAGAAAGGGGAGGTCACCTACTTGGTAGACCTTGGAACCCCTAGGAGTCCCCATAGGGTACTTCATGTCAACAGATAAAGCCATATGTTGACAGGTCAAACATGGGCTTGCTCATGGCTACAGATGAGGGACAGGAGGAAGAGAGAGACCCACACCCTGACCTGCTCTCTCAGAACCCTGATGATGGATCAGTAGATGGTGTAGCCTTGGCAGGCAGCCTCACTGTCCAGCAACAAACTGACTGCAGAAAATGTCTCAGCCAGTTTAGACATATGTTTTCTCTGACTTCAAGTCAGACCACCTGGTGCACTCATGAAGTGGACACTGGGGACAGTCTGCCTGTGAAGAATAGGATCTACAGGCACCCTGACCATGCCAGGGACTGTATAAGGTCAGAAGTCCAAAAGATGTTGGATTTGGGAGTCATTGAACCCTCATATAGCCCTTGGGCTAGTACAGTAGTCCTAGTGCCTAAACCTCACACCAAAGATGGCAAGAGAGAGATGAGGTTTTGTGTGGACTACAGGGGTCTCAATGCAGTCACTAGGGCAGATGAGCTAATAGATACTTTGGCCTCAGCCAAGTTTCTAAGCACATTTGACTTGACAGCTGGCTACTGGCAGATCAGACTAGCTGATGATGCAAAGCCAAAGACAGCATTTGCTACCCCTAGTGGGCACTATCAATTGGTGGTAATGCCCTTTGGTTTGAAGAATGCACCTGCCACTTTCCAAAGGTTGTTGAATCAAGTCCTTACAGGCCTAGACGACTATAGTGCAGCATATCTTGATGATATTGCTATCTTTAGCTCCACCTGGGAGGATCACCTGGTCCACCTGAGGAATGTTTTAGAGGCCCTGCAAAAAGCAGGCCTAGCTATTAAGGGTACTAAGTGCCAGATAGGGCAGAGTCAGGTTGTGTACCTGGGCCACCTTGCAGGTGGAGTCAAGGTTCAACCATTGCAGAGCAAAATCCAGACCATAATGAACTGGGTTGCTCCCACTACCCAGACTCAGGTGAGAGCCTTCTTAGGCCTGACTGGGTATTAGAGAAGATTTGTCAAGGGGTATGGACCAATAGTGACACCCCTGAATGACTTAACCTCTAAGAAAATGCCCAAAAAGGTTCAGTGGACAGTTAGCTGTCAAAAGGCATTTGATGACCTGAAGCAGGCCATGTGCACTGCTCCCATTCTGCATAGTGCTGATTACTCCAAAATGTTCATTGTGCAAACAGATGCATCTGAGTTGGGGGTAGGGGATGTACTGTCACAGTTGAATGATGAAGGTCAGGATCAGCCAGTAGCTTTTATAAGCAGAAGGCTGACCCCCAGAGAGAAACTTTGGTCAGCCACTGAGAGAGAGGCCTTTGCTGTGGTTTGGGCTCTGAAGAAGTTGAGGCCATACTTGCTTGGTACTCACTTCACTGTTCAGACAGACCATAAGCCCCTCTTATGGCTAAAACAGATGAAGGGTGAAACCCCCAAACTTCTCAGGTGGTCCATTTCCCTACAGGGGGTGGACTATACAGTGGAACATAGACCTGGGAGTAACCATGCCAATGCAGATGGACTCTCCAGATATTTCCACTTAGAACATAAAGACTCAACTGGTCAAGGTTAGTTTAATGTCCCTGCGTTTGGGGGGGGGGGGAGGGTGTTGTGTAGGAGAGTAGGATCTGCTTCACAGGGCTACCCCCACTTTTTGCTGCTGTAACACTGCTTTTCGACTTTAGTCTGGCTGGGGCGCTGCTATTCAGGACCCCAGCCTAGCTGCTTCCTCTCTAAATTGATTCCATGTACTTTAGGTACACTCCAGATTGGAGTCTGGGGTACCCTTGTGAGACCCTAGTATACGGTATACTATGTACCCAGGGCATAGGTACCCCAGAGGCTTACCAGGGGCTGAAGCATGTATTATTTCGACCTCTGGAAAGCCCTCAAAATGACACCACAGGTCTGCTACTGCAGCCTGGGTAAAGTGGTGCATGCACCCATTACTGAGATATAGGTTCACTATATCTCACCTATCACTGCACATAGAAACCTATCAGCAAGACCTGTGCGACTCCCTTGCTACCTTCTTCCCTCGCAAGATCGCAGACATCCACGACAGCTTCAACATCACGACCGCCCCGACAGCCACTGAGACGTCCGTCCCCACGGCCACCATCCGCACGATCCCCTGCTCTCCTGGACCAACATAAACGACGACGACACCATCAAAATCATGAACACCATCCACTTCGGATCCCCGTCAGACCCATGCCCACACCACATCTTCAACAAAGCCAGCACCACCATCGCACCCCATCTCCGGAAAGCCATCAACATCTCCTTCGAGACAGCAACCTTCCTGGAAAGCTGGAAGCACGCCGAGATCAACGCCTTACTCAAAAAACCCAAGGCTGACCGTAAGGACCTCAAGAACTTCCAGACCATCTCCCTGCTCCCGTTCCCAGCGAAGGTCCTCGAGAAGACCGTCAACAGACAACTGACCGGCTACCTCAAGGAGAACAGCATCCTGGACCTGTCCCAGTCCGGGTTCCGCAGCAACCACAGCACCAAAACTGTCCTCATCGCCGCCACCGATGACATCAGGGCCTTGCTGGACAGCGGCAAAACCGCGGCCCTCATCCTCCTGGCCCTGTCAGCCGCCTTCAACACTGTCTGCCACCACACCCTACGCACCCGCCTCCACGACGCTGGGATCCGAGACAAGGCTCTGGACTGGACCACCTCCTTCCTCTCCGGCAGAACCCAGAGCGTCCGCCTCCCCCCTTTCCGCTCCAAAGCCACCGAGATCATCTGCCGCGTACACCAGGGCTCATCCCTCAGCCCAACATTGTTCAACATCTACATGGCACCGCTCACCCACGTCGCCCAACTGCACGACCTCAACATCATCTCCTACGCCGACGACAACCAGCTGATCCTCTTCCTCACCAAGGACCCCTTCACCGCCAAAACCAACCTCCACGAAGGAATGAAAGCCGTCGCCGAATGGATGAAGAACAGTCGTCTGAAGCTAAACTCGGACAAGATGGAAGTCCTCACCCTCGGCTCCACCCCCTCGGCCTGGGACGACTCCTGGTGGCCGGCCGCACTGGGAACATCACTAACACCCACTGACCACGCACGCAACCTGGGGTTCATCCTCGACTCTACTCGCTCCATGACAAAGCAGGTCAACGCCGTCTCGTCATCCTGTTTCAACACCTTCCGCATGCTCTACAAGATCTACAGGTGGATCCCCACCGAAACAAGAAGAACGGTCACCCAGGCCCTCGTCAGCAGCAGGTTGGACAATGGAAACACTCTCTACGCAGGAGCCTCGGCCAAACTCCTGAAACGACGTAAACGCATCCAGAACGCCTCTGCACGCCTGATCCTCGACATCCCTCGCCACAGCCACATCACACCCCACCTGAGAGACCTGCACTGGCTCCCCGTCAACAAGAGGATCACCTTCAAGCTCCTCACCCACGCACACAAGGCACTCCACAACACCGGACCAGCATACTTCAACAGACGACTCACCTTCTACACCCCCAACCGCCGGCTCCGCTCTGCGGACCTCGCCCTCGCCACTGTCCCCCGCGTTCGAAGAGCAAACTCCGGTGGTAGATCGTTCTTCCACCTCGCCGCCAAGACCTGGAATACCCTCCCCACCCTCCTACGGCAGATCCAGGACCTGCTAACCTTCAGAAGACTTCTCAAGACCTGGCTATTCGAGCAGCAGCAGCATCCCCCCCTAGCGCCTTGAGACCCCCACGGGTGAGTAGTGCGCTTTACAAATGTTTTGATTGATTGAGTCACCCCATGGCAGGCCTTATCAATCCTGAAGGCAGGGTGCTTGGTTATATGTGAGAGCATGCCCAGGCATGAGCTGAGCCCCTCTCCAGCCTTCGGAATCTATCCTCCGGGGTTATCAGTGGTGCAGCCTGACCATATACTCTTAAGTGCATTATAACTAAACGGTTAATGCTAACTTTGGACTGATTGCACGGAAACATGTCGTGTTTGGTGTCAAACACCTTGGAATCATACCCCCA
Source organism: Triturus cristatus (assembly GCF_964204655.1). Taxonomy (NCBI): domain Eukaryota; kingdom Metazoa; phylum Chordata; class Amphibia; order Caudata; family Salamandridae; genus Triturus; species Triturus cristatus. Next base: position 335,593,352 of record NC_140591.1, on the reverse strand, counting down.
CACCAGTAACTGGTGTGGGAGTATGATCCCACCCTTCTAGAGTGAGAGACATGACAGCACCGGTATACCCGGTACCAACTTAAAAGAGCCCTGGCATCACAAAATGGATGCCGCAGCCACAGACATGGGTCTGGCCTCCTGCTGCTCACCGAAACTCCGGCAGGGGAGGCCTGGACAATAGGTTTCCTGTCACAGGGAGGTGTAACCACCTCCCAGACAGGCTGATGTGTATTGGGGTTGGATGAGAGCACTCTCAGAGTGCTTTGAAGTCCTGCACTGGGGGCACATTTGGTGTCCCTGTGCATAGTCCAGCTCAAACCGGTTCAGGGGCTTCCAGACCCTGCTCTGGTGCGAAACTGGACAAAGGAAATGGGTGTAGCACCCCTCTTTCCAAACCCTTCTATAGGTGGGTCCCCTGAGTTAGTCCAACCCCTTTCTTGGGTATAAGTAAGGAAGCCCTGGAAACAGGACTTTAGATATACCAAGACGAAACTCTGCAACTGAATCCCGGAACTTCGACGCTCTACTAACGACTAGAGGACTGAAGAAATCTCCCTTGGGGTCAAGGAGTGACTCCCCTGCTTGGCAGGCACCAATGAAGCAATTGCCGGTCTGCATATCCGAAGTTCCCGCCGGACTCCGAAGTATCTGCAGCCCAGGAAGAGGATTTCCAGACTTCTCAGACGACGATCCGAGTCCCCAGCAAAGCGTGGGTTGCTGTTGCCAAGGCTTGTTGAGTCCAATCCGGGCACCGATGCTGCAGCGCTCGACATCCTTTGTGCGACAGCTCGAATCCAGCTCCCGGTCATCCTCGACACCTCCTGGTCCTCGTGGCTGAAGAGGCAAGCTTCACCTTCTTCACCTGAAATCACCTGACATCGGTAGGTATTCGCCTAACGTGCCCCTGGTCACTGGCTAGTGACCCAGACTCTGTCCCCTCTGCTCTCAGGTTCTTCTTGACTTCAATCCAGGCTTGGATCTCTTCGGACACTTCGCATCTTCCTGGCAGCAGCACTTCTTCGCCAGCTCCCATTGAAAACGACGACGCGACCCGACACCATTTGACACCTATGCACCCGGCTTCCCTGGGTGAGGTAACTCGAGTACTCTGGGTGTTGACTCTAGAACTTCCTAAGTCCAAAAGGGTTTGGTCCTAGCTCATCTCTAAGTGTCCCTAATTTTTAAAAATCTAACCGCGACTTTCCCCATAGAAGCTAACGGGAGCTCGCGGCTCTGTTCTCGCACTGCACACGGCCCCCGGGGGTCCCCTGTGTCACTACCTTGGGAGGTTCCTTGGGGTCCCAGGCTCTAGGCCTTGTGTCTAATTAAGTTGTGGTTCTTACACCACTATTTTAGCATAGGGTTTGGCTCACCACAAGGGCCTAACTTGTATTTGTGCTATTTTACTGTAATATTTGAAGTGTAACTTATGTGTTTTGACCTCTAGCCTCATAAAGAGACTAGTAGGGTGTGTTTAGAAATAAATACATATATTTTATATATATACCTGGTGTGGTTGCCTTTCATTTAGCCATTCAAGAGATTATAGACTAGTAAAACAAGCTGCTTTACATTCCTTCAAGACTTAGCCTGAAGGCTGCTCTCCATAGCTACCACTAGGATAGCTTTCAATAAAGGTTGTCTTTAACCTATCATCAATAAGGGGTTGCTTAGACTGGTGCAAGCTGCCCACTATAACTAGTGGACAGAATATACCAGGCCAACTTCTCACAGGGCCCCTTCAGTGTAACAGGATCATTGCCGGCAGGGGGAAGCCGCAGACGGAGCTCTGGAGTCCGCTTAACCCTCACATCGACGCCTAGCCACGCCCTCTCATCATTTTCCCTGATACAGCTGGTTGATCGCTTTATGTTATTATGCACGAGAATGAGTCATGAATATATTACATATTCTTACGCACTCTTCTCCCCCAACCTTTTCCCACATTTTTTTCTAAGCGGTGCCCCCTCCCTGAGCTGCATGCAACGTTAAGGTGTGGCCATGCCCCCGCAATATACGGGTAAGATATGAAGAGACACAACATTTAGGACAGATTGTCTAAATACCTAGAAGTATTATTCTAAGCTTACAAATCAATACGAAGAGAGAATAGTGATTTCCGGGAACAGTGTTAAATAATCTGCCTCATTCCCTATGCAGTTAATTCATGACTTCAATATAGGTATCACCAGTGAATCCCGGCAGATGCCGCGCACAGCCCCACTAAACCCTCTATTGTTTCCGGGCTCAAACAGCGGCCTTGAAGAAGGAGCTCACCCTAAGGCAAATATCAGGGGTATTCATCAAAGATGGCCAAGAGTTATTAACAATGGTTTAAGAAAATGCCTAAGTGTACGAATGAAGTAGATACAGATAAACATGTAATGTAGCAGAGACTGCTCGGAAATACCATCGCAAGTACAGGGAGAGGCTGATCTCCCAAAAGCAGCAGATGATTTATCAACGCACAGAAGCCACCACACTGAGTTAGATTTAAAACTAAAAAGAAGAGACCTCTCCCGGTAGGTGAGTTCTAGGGAGAGGTAAAACGCGGGCTCAGCAGAAGCGAATGTCCTATAAAAGGATTGTACTGTGCATAGCGTTAGTTCAAAGTGTAGTCTACTATCTACGTAAAACTGCAAATAAAGCTGTTTAACCCACAATTTATCTTCATTCCTAATACTTAGGGAAAGGAGAATAAAGAAGACAGCTCCAGAGCCTGCAAAGATTTTCATATATAACAGCCACAGTGGAGCAAGACCATTATCCATGCTGATGCAGTCCATAATGACATCTCTGCAAAACTGTGCTTGAGGGTTGACCCACATGCTAATCCATAGCAGCAATGGAGCCACATTGGCAGTGTCCTCAATGTACTGCTGGTTTCACTTTGCGTGGACAATATAGCTAGGGGCCTTTGGTAGGAGGTGTAACATCCTCTGACAAATCCGATTTTTCTCAGTCTGGAGCGAAGAGCCATTATGATAGTCCCAGATTCCTGCTCCGTACACAGCTGCCGGGACACATTGGGCATTATACACTTTAAAAAAGGGTGAAATGGTGCATTTGATTACAGGGCTAGAAAGATTAAAAAAACAGCTCCGGCTGATCTAGTAAGTTTGAGACAAGAGGAGGTCAACTGTGAATGCCAGGAACCAAGGGAGCTAAAGTTAACTCCCAAGTAGCTAAACTCACTTACACAGTTCAAAGGCTGACAATTAATTACAAATCTGCTTAAGGTTTTTTTGCCGGGCCCACAGGCCATGATCTGTGAATTGCCATAGTTGGTTACTAAGTCAAGATTGCTCATAAAAAGAAGGAAGTGATCCACAAGCACTCATAAGGCGTTGGGGGTGATCCAGTGCATTGGACAAAATTTACATATTCTCCCTATGTCACAGATTCTTATTCACAATTTCATTCATACATTCATTGGTGGGGCCCATAACACCAACACACTTTTCATTGAAACAATCTCACTCAAATCTGTACACAGGAGAATGGGACTGCTGGACATGTGGGTACCTTATGACCTATCAGGATTAATTTGCTTACAACATTATATACACACTTTATATACAACTTTCAGATCCTGACTTTAACATCAAGGCACTCCACTATTTGGTCGATGGACCAACTAGTTGGACTGGTTGATGGTGAATTAGAACCAGCTATAACACAAATAAAGTCTAGAAATCATTTAATCTCATCATAAATTTAAAGAATCACAAAACTCATTATTATTTCAATTGTTGTTTAATTATTAATAAAATTTCTTACGTTTGCATTTATTAACTACAGCTCATAATCTCATATCTTTAGTTTTATTAAAGAGAAATCAAACATTTAGAAATTAGACATAAATTTGAAAAATGAAGTTAATCAATTATCAATTAGCAAATGATGAAGGCTTCGGATCAATCAGAGAGTTATACGCATTCTCAAGTAAAACTCCCTGAACAGGCTGTCTGACCCACACCTAGGGATCAAACCATCATGCAAAATATATGATGCACCGCAAATCTCTTCTCCCAAACGCCAACAAGCCCAATGCAAACCAGCAAACCAACCCCAGTTCAATGCAACCCAACGCCAAAAAACGAGCTAAACAAAACCCAACATAACATTATACCCAATGACAGATGAGGGGCCTTTTTTATACCCTTTTCCCCCTTACTTCATACAAATATGTCGACTTTTAGGGGCAGAGAAAATGTTCTGATTGGACAGTTTGGGGTTATCATCAGTTCATTTCATTTTTTCCCAGTGCAAACTGGTTCATCATGGTAACTTGGCATAGGAAGGCACAAATTGTAAATGTTTCTCAGGCGAGAGCAGCGAATGTATCTTCTCAAGGTGAAAAAGTCGTATTTCACGGGTTCTTTATTGTCCTTTCCGCTGTTCCCACATAGTCATCTATTGGCTTGCGGTCAAGTCCCTAAATTTCTGTCCTTGGCAGGGAACACGATGTCAGGAGTTCATGTCACTTGGTGATCTCCATAGCCATCTGGGCATGCGCAGAAGCCATCTTGGGTACTGCGGCCTAGTAGGCCCGAATGCCAACTTAAGCAAAATAGACATAACAGTAATTAAAATATAGAAATGAAGATTCTAATGTTTAAACCCACACTAATCCCAATGTGTCTTAGTATTTTCCTAGCTGTATCAACATTTAAAGCGATTATACTTACCATTTTATAATTTAAAGCCACAAAACAGTCATAAAGCAATACAAACCATGCAATTTTACTATTTTATCACTCTCTAAGGTTAGTTTGCGTACCATTGTTAATCAGTTAATTATTTTGCCATGCAATTTAGTCCCACGTGTATTTTGTGTTTATCAAGGTGCAAAGGTTGATTAGTAAATTTCCACTCCAAACACATTATGCTAATTATTTTTAGAATGATTATGAAATTAATTACATGCAAATTGGAGGAGGTATAAAAAAAATTGTTTTACCTGCTCCATCAGGGGTTCGAGCCAGTAGGACCGCGTCATGTGCCTAAAGCAACGTGGGTACCTGAGCTCCTGCTAATCTGGGGGTATCAAAGACCGTTTATGTATAAAATGCAAAGTAAAGGGGCCAAAATACACCCTTGGTGCACTCAGCACTTAAGGCAAAACTCAGGGGACATTTCTCCATTTGGGCTAATGCTCACTTTAGCGTTTATGATTTTGTGAAAATTGTTAAAGGAGGACACCATTTTTTGCAGATATGATTTTTGACTTCCATAAACGTTTCTATGTCTGTTGGTAAAATCTATCAATGGGATAAATCCTGGCTTAAATCAGAGCTGTCTACAGGAGGCACCTAGATCCCAGTCAACCCTGAACAAATCTTATTACCTCACATTGACACGGAGCTCAGCCAGGGGCTGGATGTGGGGGGCATATTCTTTTTGCAGGTTGTAATGCAGCCTGCATGGAGAAAAGGGAAGTGCGCATGACTGGTTTGGGCGGCCCGAGAGGGCCAACCAAACAGTCACTGCGCATTTAGGAGTGGGCAAACCACTCCTTTCCTGCCCTGCTAGTGAGCAGAGCAGGCCCGCCCACCCACACAGCAGCAGGATACGTCAGGAAGAATAAAATTATAATAACTTAGAGTTATTATCATTTTATGTTTCTCTTCTTCACACTGCTTAAAAGCAGTGGGGCGACGCTCTTCCGCAATAGCGGAGGAGCTGCCCCTGATTGGAACTGGTGCAGCGCAGCTTGGTGCCATACCTTGCATCTCAGTTCCTGATTAGTGGGTTCATCGGAACCGACACAGCACACTTCAGCTTGATGCCAGCCACGCATCGCAGCTCCTGATGGGCGGCTTCATCAAAACTGACGCAGCTTGATGCCTGACATCGGCTCACTACTCCCTATTGGAACTGATGCCGCTCGACGCAACTCAACCCTGCATCGAAGAAACACGGTACAACTCTCCGTGGGGTTACCCAGGTCTCTGTATCTGGCCCGTGCTCCATCGTGGTTGGCCTAAACTTGTGGCAGTGCTCCAGTCCAGTGCAACCAGGTAACCACAATTGGTGCTTTGTGTATTTTGACACTACTTTTTCTTAAATCTCTGAAACTCAATAACTCCGGTTCTACTCATTGGATTTTGCTCGTTTTGTTGTCATTTCATTTATTAAAATGTACTCTATTGTTTTAAATTGGCTTGGGATTTTTCTTGTGCTGTGTTTTCCCTTTATTACTGTTTGAGCGCTGCATAAATGCTGTACGCATTGCCTCTAAATTAAGCCTGACTGCTTTTGGGCCAAGCTACCTACCCAGGAGTTAAGCACCTGTTAATTTAGTGACTTCTTATGGTTCACCCTAACAAGGATTGTGGTGTTTGTCTAAGTGGGGCTTCAACGCCCTCAAACAATAAGCCAATTCCTCACAGACTCCGAGAGGCTCTATTTAGAAGATGAACACCATTGGTAGGATGATGTGCTGTGGGGCACATTGCTGGTCCCTTTGCCTTTGCTAACATCTTGTGAGAACAATAGAATTCTTTCTACTGCTCAGGGGAACTCATATGGGAAACCTCACCTCCACAAACCGAAGTAGTATTTCTTTCATTGTTGCATGTTCACAAACTGTGCTGGTAATATGTTGATAATGGGTGTCAAATGTATGTAACAAATCCAACATCACTCGTAGGTACGACATTTGAGCACTGTTTAAATCTTCCTGTAAAAAATATAGTTTGTGTTTTATTAGTCTTAAGATGCATATAATTCGTGGACTGAAGGAGGAAGCCTTTTAAGGATGGTATTTAGACAGGATTGAGGAAAGTAAGGGAGAGAGCTAAAATGAGAGAATCAATAGTATAGAAATGCGACAGATAATAAGAGGAAATTATAATAGCTAGTGAGGCGATGAGCGAAGAGAGGAGGGTCCATGATAGGTTCACAGGGGGCCATAGTGCAGAGACAGAAGAGAAAGTTAGATGTGGCCATACTACCTGATACAGTAAGAACACACACTGACACAGAACACAAGGTAAAAATAGTTGAATATTACCAAGGTATTCAAGTAAGTTTAAGAGAAAAGAAGGGAATGTTATATGGTGATAACTGGTGAAGTAGGATGGATCTGGTAAAAGTTAAATATTTGAATTAGACATAGAACCTTTAAGATGAAAGGGAAAGCTTAAATAGTAAAGACAGGCGACGAATGAAAGGCAGGTGGCAAAGAGGTCATGATGAATGAAAGGCAGGTGGCAGAGAGGTGATCAGTGGTTGCAGGATTAGCATGGCTCATGGAGTAAGTAACTTGAGAGGTAGACTTTAGATGGGAATTAATAATCTGTGAAGAAAGCCTATCAATAAATAATAGAATCTGAAAAAACTACATCTCTTGCTAATTTGTTAGCATTCGACTTTGGTGTCTCTAACTAGTCACAGGGGGGCTTGTTTCTTTAATGTGAATGGCACTGAGGGTTTTCGTCTTCAAAGACATAATGAAAGAGACCCTTCTTGTGGGTGTGAATTAATCACATTATTTAGATTAGAATCTGAAATTTCCCAAATGCCTAGAGGTCTTGCATGCTTATGTTGCCTGTGAAAGACTCCTTGTTCTTTGTGTGCCAAAGATAATTTGCCTGTAAATGGATTTATGAAGAGCTGCGGATAGGAAAACTTGCTTTTATCTAAAGAGAAATTGTTGTTGAACTTGGGAAGGATGGTGAAGACATTATGCTAACATTAGTATATGAGTTCAAACATGTGGGACTTTGTCCAGACCTGGTTGTTTGCCCATATCACGGAGCGGAAAGTTGCCAATCTCCACACAAAAAGAATGGGAAAATCCATAAGCAAATAATGATGCTCCACTGTCTCAATTATATTTTTAAAATGGGTATTTCTTTCATTCTCACTAGTGCATAACTAGGCATTCATGTCTATGCCTACGTTACTGCTTCCATGCCAACATGTGTTTTGCGAAAAAAGAAGTCACTTCATCTGGGCAACATTACACTTTCACAGCACGAGTACTCTTTATGTGTGAAAGTGAAAAAATGTGTTTTAGAACTCAGTCCTGAATTCAAACGTCATAAGCTACTTATAGCCAGTACATTTATGATGAACAATATCATTTTTGTATTCAATTTGTTGATTAAATTCAATTGACTTTATTTGATTATAATAATAATAATAAAAATACATGAGATGACCTTCTAGATGCCCGGTGTATGAGACCTGGGATGCTCTTCATAGGCTGGAGCATATGGACTACAGGCAGCGGATACATGCGTTCGGCGACAACTCTGACCAGATGCTTGCTTGGTTCCAGATGCTTGGTTGGTTGTTGAAAAGGGAAAGGCCACCTCCCACTATCCTCACACTAATAGAAGCAGATGGTACAAGACTGGTGAGCCAGCAGGCCATTCAAGAAGCTCTTAGGCGTTACTTCTCAGGAGTGCAAAAGAGAACCAGAGTACCACAACCCAGGGCGATATACAAATCTGTGAAGGGAATCACGAGGCCGAGGCTCTCCCGGGCACAGGCACTGGAGCTAAACAGAGATTTGCATTTGGAGGGATTATTGGAAGCCAAAAAGGGTATGCCACGGAAAGACCCCGGGACCACGCTGCCTGCAGCAGAGTTTCACTATGTTCCGGAGCCAGCTGATCGAGCTGGTCCTTGAGGTCTATGATGAGGCTAGATGGACGGGAAGGTTGCCGGCTTCCATGAGGTTATCCGTGATAATCATGCTTCTCAAACAGGACAGAGACCCGAAGGCCATGGGGTCACACAGACCCCTATCCATGATAAAAGTCGACACAAAAATTCTGGCCAAAGCCATAGGGAATAGGCTGGGGCAAGTGGTGGGGACGCTTCAACATGAGGACCACTGAGGGTTCATCCCAGGACGCCGCACACATGGAAACCTGCAAAGGCTTAGTTATGTGTTACATGAGCAAGAATGTATGAATGTGGAATCTATGGGCCCGATTCACAGAACTAACTTAAGAAAAAATCCTAAACTTACTAGCGTTTACTCATTTTGGTATTCTCAGAAGGCACTTACTCATTTTGGTATTCAAAGAAGGCACTTACTCATTAATGAGTAAGTGCCTTCTTTGAATACCAAAATGAGTAAGTGCCTTCTGTGAATACCAAAATGAGTAAATGCCTTCTGTGAATACCAAAATGGTAGGAAGTTTAGGATTTTGTCTTAAGTTAGTTCTGTGAATCGGGCCCTACGTTAGTAGAAATGGATATAGAAGAGGCATGCAATACCCTAGACTGGACATTAATGTTTGCAGTGATGGAGAAGATGGGCATCGGACCCCGATTTCGGACCTGGGTTTGATTCTTGTACACAGACCCTATGGCTGTAGTGAGGTTTGGAGGTATAGTCTCCACACAGATGGTTGGTGGAAAGGGGCACGAGGCAGGGGTGCCCACTTTCACCTTATTGTTTGCTCTTGTGGTAGAACCCCTGGCAGCGAGACTTCGGGAAATTTAGAGACCTGGGGACCTGGGCACAACAAACCATGTGAGGTCTTGGGTCTGTCGTAGGCTCAGTGGGAGGGTGTAAACATGTCTTGGCGGCGAGGTGGGAGAAGGATCTCCCGCCGGTGGTTGTTCTTCGGATGCGCGGGACGGTGGCGAGTGAGAGGTCGGGGGAGCGTAGCTGGCGGTTGGGGATGTAGAATGAGAGCCGTCTGTTGAGGTAGGCTGGGCCGGTCTTGCGGAGTGCTTTGTGTGCGTGGATGAGGAGCTTGAAGTATATCCTCTTGTTGACGGGGAGCCAGTGCATGTTTCTCAGGTGGGGGGTGATGTGGCTGTTTAGTGGTACGTCGAGGATCAGTCGTGCCGAGGGGTTTTCGATGCGTTGTAGTCGTTTGATGAGCTTGGTCGGGGCTCCCGCGTAGAGGGCGTTTCTGTAGTCGAGTCTGCTGCTGACGAACGCCTGGGTGACTGTCTTTCTTGTATCTATCGGGATCCATCTGTAGATCTTGTGCATTGCATGCCGGAAGAGCTGCTGTATTTAGGGTTGTGATGGGAGTTGGACAACTTTCGATACCTGGGCATTAGGGTGGCCCACACTGAGTGGCAGTATTATAATATAGGGCAAGTGGTGCAGAGACTGCGCAACGCAGTTCACTTCTGGAATCGGGATAATGGCGATGGCGACTGCTGGTGTTCCTCCCATGCTGCCTTTACACGTTCCAGAATTTGCGGGGTCAGATACTCAGAGCCACCTTAAAGGAACTGGACAGTTTACCGATTTCCTTAGAGTGGGCAGGGAAAAGAAATTAGGTTCAGATGACAGTACTGAAGAGAGACAGGGAGGAGGAATGCTTGAGTCTACCTAATATGGAACTTTACTCTATTTAGCTGCCCAACTCCAGTACGCAGCAATGTTGTCCAGAGAGACAGGGAACTGGTAGAAAAGACTACTAGGAGGACTAATTGACACTGTCTCACTTCCAGTGCATTTAATGAAGGGGGCGACCCAAGTCAAGGAGCATCCATACATAGTAAGGCAAGTGGTGAGGGCATGGGAAATGGCGGTTCAACGGGCCCAATACTCCAGAGATCTCCCCATGAAACAATTACATCCTTTCTGACGGATTCAGCAAACTGTGTCGTTGAGGAGATGAGAGTAGGGGGGATGCACCAGGTTGGGCGATCAATACCTCAGAGATAAGTTCATTACCTTTGCCGAGGCTCGTCAAGCGTTTGACATAGGTGGGGGCCAGCTCCTGCAGTTTGTAAAGCTGGCTAGAATGGCAAGAGAGTTGTTGCTGTGTTTCTCTGACACACCCTAGATAGATCTGCACTACCCTGGAAGTGACAAGACACTTGATATTGTAACTCTATAGGGCTCTCAAAACTGACAGACAGAAGCCCACTCAGAAGGCTAGAGGGTGATAGAATAAGGACCTACCCATACCCTTGATAGAGAGGGAATGGGAGAAAATAAGCGCTTTGGTACAGCCCATCGCAGGTAATGCTCGATTCAATCTGGTCCATTTAAGCCATGTTCCAACAAATGACCTGGACATGTGACCTCATACAGGCATTCTGGCGGGAGGTTGTGATAACCCTAAAGAGAGTGACCAACATTAGTATTGAAAGTACGCTTCACTACTGCTTTCTGGGATTAATACCACACCCAAAAATGGGGAGAATCAGGTTCTGCTTTGCTTTCCTGTGGATGGTGCTGGGTATATGCAGAATAGCAGTACACTGGTTATCCCCTAAAGTCCCTACATATGTATCCTGGCAAAAAGATATAAGGGAATGGGCACTGTCGGAGGAAAGAAGAAAGAGGTAAGAGCCTACTGACAAAGATCTCTGGAGGACGACTTGCAAAAGTGGGGGGACATGCTGGATGGGCTTATAGAGCCCGAAGGGGTGGTAAATGTCGAACAGGAAGAGGTACAAGTTTAGTCGAGTCACCTGGCGTGGCATATATGGCAGTGTGTATGTGAAGTTTCTGTTGGGAGGGAGGAGGACACAAGTGCAAGTTGGCCTAATGGTTAGGGCGCTCACCCTCGGACCTGGGGGAACTGGGTTTGAGTCTCGGTAATGACGCTAAACATCCTGTGATTCTGGGCAAATCACTTAATCTCCCTGTGCCTAACAAAAAAAAAATATGAATGTGTGTCCTCGTGTAACGTAACTGGTGCTATGTAAAGCGCTCTGATACCTGATTGGATTCGGGTCAAGTTCGGGCTATATAAAACTCTGCAAAAAAAACACATATCCCAGCCCACTGATTGGAATAGACATTACCAAAGTTGTAGGCTACTGCTTTCCTGTGTTGCTTTTGTGATACAGGTTGTGGGGGGGTGGGGGTGTTTGGTTGACTTTATGGCATGAACGTTTGTAGTTGCAATTGATTACTGTTGCCTGGAACTGGGCATATAAATCAATAACTCTATACATTAAAAAAAGTACATATATCATGCATTTACAATTTGAAGCACAATTTTTATAAATATAAAAAATAAATGAAAATTAAAAAAGTAATGTCGAATTGCAACTTTGAAAAAATTACCCACTAAAAAACATATTTTCTCAGAAGATAATTGAAAAAAACAGAGAGCGTCCAAATCCATGCTTCTTCACACTGGAATAAAAAATCGACGCGTAAAATGTTGATAATATTTACTAAAAACATAAATGCAACAAAGACAAAAATAACTGGGTATGGAACCCAATCTAAATTTAGATAAAAAGCTCTCTCCTAGAGATGTATATGCATTGCTAAGTATGGTTCAAGACCCAAGATAGTTTGGAGGGTAGCATATAGTCTCAGAGAGGGTTTATTTAACTCCTCATTTTCTCTAAAGGAATGCCTGCGCCTCACTAAAGGTTCATGACCAAGAGCTATCTTCTTTTGACATTAGGTGGGGACTCATAAATGAATATGGCCTACCTAACTCTTCAGGTACAGGTTTAACACATGTAAGCCATGGCATATTTAGGCCATAGTCATAAACTTAACAGTCCTCAAAAATCTGTCTGTTTAGTTTTGTGTAGATATTATTCAAAACACATATCCACAGAAGGGCAGGGGCTGTTATCCTCAGGGATAAAAAGTGCAAACTTTTTGGCGGCAAAAATAAGTGGCGTCTACAAAAACTATTTTCCTCTGCATGGAGATTAGATACAAGACTGTGGCGCCAAATCCCAGAACCATAGGTTAATGTTGGGGAACATGTTCTTCCATAGATTTCCAAATGGGGTAGTATATGCTTGCTGTCTAAATTAGATGTAAAATAAAAAAATAAAAAAACATTGACTGACTAAATCTCTTTCCCCTATGAATGAGATACGGGGACCATCAACTTTCTGAGTTGAATGTTAGTCCCAAATACGAGAACTCACATACTTGACATTAGGCGTCCCTTTAATATGTATGGGTCTAATCTTCAAGTTCTTATGGTCACATGCCATGTAAAAAGATTTTGGTCTGGTTAGTGTCCAAATCTATTTAATTCATGAAAAAAATGTTATCAATTAGACGTGAAAGCCCGTTGAGGGTGAGCGACATACGTACGGTATCATCAGCGTACAAAAGTGCTGGTAGGATAACTTTAATCAGGGGTATGTCCTGACCATGTTCTATAAGAAAATAATTTAATGTATTTATGTAAAACAGAAAAAGAATATCTGCTAAGACACATCCCTATTGCATCCCATGATCCAGGGTGGAAAGTTTGGTACATTCGTCCTGTTCACCAAATCTAACAGAGGCCAAGACATCAGAAAGTAATGCCCAAAGGAATTCTACCAGTGATTGGTCTAAAACAATGCCTGCCAGAAGAACCAGTAAGTTAGATCGATTCATCCAGTCAAAAGTGCCACAGACGCACATGAATGGTAAAAACATGGCACTTCCCTTGGCTACCATATATTTACTATTAGATTGACACATTGCTTCAATGTTCATAACCCCTCTCTAAAACTGTACTGTGCCCCAGATTAACTCTTGCACTCCACTTTTTCACATGTCTGTTCCCTTATGTTGGCCTTTCTCTTCATGAGAATGCTTGACAACTTGCAGTTCCTTCATAGTCCCTAGAGCATCCTTTAAGTGCCCTATAAAGGGTTTAACTTGCCTGTAAGCAAACGCTATTGAACCATTGGGGAGAAAATATCTTAGGGGGTCTCACTGTCTTCAGAAGGGAGTTCCTAATGAAACTTCCAGGTTATTGAAGGTCACTATAACATTACCTGGGCAACCACCTGAAGAAAGGTACAAAATAATGTATTCTGAATTGTTCCTTATAATACTGGTAAATATCTGTGGAAGGTCAGCTGGTTGCCAGCTTAAGCCCATTATATTCAATATTAATACTAGTAAAACTCGTTATCTCTTGTTGCGAGTATTTCAGAACAGCTATAGGTATGGCTAAAATGGCGGTCAGTGGGCAGTGGTCACTTTATCAACTCACCTGTGAGCCTACCAACCCTGGATATAAGAAAACACATTTCTAGACACAAAATATCCATCATTGTTCCAGATCCCCTTCTAATAAAAGTTTGAATCTGCTGATTAACCTCTCCCACAATCTCTTTGATATTACATAGATTATGTTTAACTAGATGGTTATACAAAATCTCCCCCATGCATCAGATGCTAAAAGAAGTCTGTGGGATTTCTCGACAGGAAGGGATCAGCAAATAATGTTTTATCACCAATTTTTGCATCAAAATCCCCCCTAACAAAACTCTAGAGCCTATAGCTATGTGACTACGTCTGTCCATAAATCCACTCACAACAGAAAAAAGCATGCAGATTACAAGTATTTGCCGACAAACAAACATCATTATTAAATAATATCAGGAAGAATTTTCGAAAAGCTTGAATACCAGCATTGCCTGTACACATAAACAAGTTAGCTACACCACCTTATCCTCTGCCTGGTGTAGAGGGTGTCACACACACAGAGTAACAATTATAGCCTTCAAAAATATTTTCTCAATAGCCCATGTTTTTGTAATGTCACAATGTCAAATCTCTGTATGTATCTTAGCCACTCATTAACCTCAATTTTGGCTGAAATTGCGGCAATGTTTCAACTTAATATATTTAGAAAAAGAGGAGAGAGCAAACCTACAAATGGTTATTAAGAGCACAATAGTGAACCAAAACAGTTTTTGTGTGGGACTTTATTCAAAGGACCTTCAAAGATGAGTTGTCAATCTAAGTGGTCTATGGGCCTAATTCACAAAGGTAAATTTATACCTGAAGGCTATGGGCCCGATTCACAAAGGGCCTCTGCAGTTCTGGCGGAGGCCCCGCAGTCGTGGAGTGAGGCCCGCACTTGTGGCGGGACCTCGGCAATGGGTAATTGCAGTATGGGGGTCCCACAACAAGCGCGGAGGCCCTTTGTGAATCGAGCCCTAGGTTTAGACCTGAACTCTAAGTTTAGGTCTGAAGTCTATGGGCCCAATTCACAAATGTATACTTAAACTTCAGGTCTAAACTTAGACTTCGGGTACAAGTTTACCTTTGTGAATTTTGCCCTTAATCTGTTGGTGCACAAAATCGGTTACAAACAGGTACATTGACTTCAGACCTAAAAAGAGACTGAGGATCGTTGCCATATCTCATAGAGTCTGCGCTGGTTTGAAGGTGTGTAACAAACAAACAAATAAACAACAGCAGAATGCTAATTGAGCCACGGCAGTCTGGCCTATAAGAGGTTCGAGTTATATGTTTCTGGGCAAAGTGGGATGCCCTAAAATGACTAATAACACTATTTCCTTTACATGGTTTTGATAATGGGCCAATCCATGCTACTCTATGCACAAAACACTTCTTTTCAAAACTAACAACATTAAAATCAGAATGCTTAGCCAGATTAGATTCAGCCAATTTCCCACGTTCTTTCACCATCCTGATAACTAAATATCTAACAGTTTCTAAATCCCAAGAATGATTCCGTGCCAATATTTATGTCTTGTCTGCATTTACCTGATACCCTAAAAGATTACCAAGGACTGCCACATCATGCTGTATTGTAGGATATGTTCTATTTGCATCCGACGTACAGTGCCAGCTTCTTCTTAAAACTATTGCCACAGACGAGGACTACATTTTTATTCTGTCTAAGACTGTTCACAAATGGTTCAATATAGAAATTAAATAGAAAAGGGGACAACAGGCACCCTTGTCTCATTCTCCTTCTAATCTTCATGTGATCAGTTAAACTATACTATATCAATATCCTGGCCTTAGGAGAATCATAAAGCATTTCTATAACCCTAGATAAGGTGGAACCCAACTCTGGATGTTTCATTACTTGACCCAGATAGGCCCATCTTACTTATTCAAAGGCTTTTGCTGTGTCTACTATAATCACAGCTAAAGCTAGTGAATCTGAAAGTGGCAAATCTATCAGCCCACCAGAATATGTGTAAGCTTGTGGAGATACCTTTCAGACATAAACCCATTTTGGTCCTCAAGGAACTTGTGCATTTGCTTAGGCAATCCCTTGCCATAATAACTGTGAAGACCTTGTAATCACAATTTAGCAGTGATGTTGGCCAGTATGAATTACACCTATTGAAAGGATTCTATGCTGATGCCATTTGGTTCAGGATTGGCCTTGGCTAACGTACAAGTTGATGAGTCTACTATTATAGTGACTGTTATTGAATTATATTAATGCTTAAGGCAGTTCAAAAGATACAACTTTCAATTTATAACCTAGGGACCAGCTGTTGGATGATTTCCACCTGACATCGTAGGTTTCAGTCTGACCACCATATTGGGATGATGGCGGTCGGAGTGCAACCTGTGCGTGGATTCCGATGGGCTCAAGGAGCCCGTCAGAACATCAGAAGCCACCATAATCCACTAATGACGGCAGGATTATGATGGCACTTTCCGACAGCCTTTTCATGTCGGCCTTTCTGACAAGAAAAGGCTGTCGGAAAGTGTCTTTGGGGGCCCCTAGCAGGGTTCCCTTCCTCTCTGGCCATCCGCTATGTGGCCTGGGGGGCATCAATTTCACATAGCAGATTGTTCTGCAGGCCTTTTCCACCCACTGCACAAGCTTCCATTATGAAATGGATGTTTCCAACCACCCATAGGGTGGTTACATCCTAATGCTGAGGTCTGAAATGCTGACCTAAGGTCGGGCGGTTCCAGACCACTGCGGTGTCCACCCGACATTGTAATGAGCCCCTTTGTTGCATGAACTTCAGACTCTATTTTGTCAAAAATATTTCATCACAAATTTCTAAATTCCCAATGCTGTTCTTGAACAATATCCTGGTATACATTCTCTCCTTGATGTTTCTCATTATCTAACTGAAACAACGGCAATATAATTCATGTTTAAAATCTCAACAATTACTTATCTTTATTATTGCATCTCTTCTTCCAAACCGTATTCAATATTGTTTATATTTCTGTTGCTCTTTTTAACTAAAATTCATGGATCTGTACTGAGCCTAGATATTCTTGATAATTGGTCCGCAATATTCCATTGGCATTTATCTGTCAACCGCTCAATGTACCAAAGCGACCTCGTATACAACTATTGCACCTGTGCTATTATTCAGTGTCCATGAGACCAATCTGATTATGCATGTCAAGTATTATTCAAGTATTAAAATCTGCCCAGTAAATTTAGGGCATAGAAATAGTTGCTGAATACACAGCAACGTCACAAAGTAAGGAGATAACATGGCCAAGATCACGCCACTTGAAAGGGAGCTACAGGGTTGTTTATTTATGTATCCTGACCCATACGAGAGAAGACGTAAGACATTCATAGCGAGCAGGGAGGCCGCAGTATTTTATTCAGGTGAGAACAGAGCAAATGTAGTATGGCTAAGACCACTGATAACTTTTTAACAGTAAAAGTGCTACCGCTCATTAGTAGATGCAAGTAATCTAACTTAGCAATAGGCCCGCACACTAGAATCCTAAATTAATGGCCCAAACATTGAGTGCTTTCTACTATAAGTATCACAAGGTAGGCACCAATTCATTTTAGATGTCGGGCAGACACAAAAGCTCTACACACAAGGGCATACACCAAAACTGATATATTTTAACGTTACCGCAGAGGTGTGTGCGATTTCCGATAATTGTAAATAAAAACTCTTATTATAGACTTACTTCGCCTACGCATGTAACATATGGTTGCAGAAGCAACAAATTAAATAAGCAAATGAAAGTAAACAAGTATTTTAAGCGTGGAAGGGAACATGACACAGAATTCAGATTATGACTGGCATGTGAACCTGCAAAACTAACTCTAAAAGAATATCATGTTTCCTGAAAAATGAACTAATAAGCAGAGAGTGAATAAACGACCTTCTCTGTTATATTATGTTTTCACAGATTTGATTTTATCTATTTCTGGTTGCAATTGAAAGACAGCAATGAACCAGGTTCTTAAGGTTTTAATAATAAATGAGAACATAAAGGACATGCTTATATATCAGTTATTTACCTCATGCTATTTGTAAAAAATCTACCTTGCATATTCTTTTCCTCATTTTTGTAGACTGTACTTTAAAAAAAGGACTACCAGCAAAAATGACAGGCACAATCACAGATCACCTGTATTGCCCAACGGTCTCTAAACCTAAATACTGGTTTTAAGGTAAATTTTGGATTTTCTTCCTTTTGGAACAGAGTTGAGATTAAAATACTCTTTGGTAACAAAACTTTGAGCCTCTCCCTTTATTGTGAATTTCTTTCAAGGATCCTCAAAAATTATTTTTCTTACCTCGGTGGCTCCTACGAACGCCGTCCCAACGGAATTGTACCATATTAAAAGGTACGGGGTTTCGTTATTCGTAAATGATATGGAGACCAGTCATTAAGCTAGAAGAGGTCCCACACAGGATGATGTCTTAGTTAAAACTATGAGCCTACATACATCTTTATAGCTCATTTTTTCATCTTTGTATTGTTTTTCTTAGGTTATCCCTCGCTGCTAAAATCTCAGTAGAGAAGCATCTTACCCAATCGATTAAGGGTAGACTATTTTTAACAAGTGTACTATACAAGGTAGGTTTTATAGTAAGCAAACGGATCATGTGCTGTGGTGTTTGTTGGTTATTTGTAGCATTAGAAATGTGTAAAAGCAAATTGAGTCTGCGTTGCAATGATTTTGATATAATACCATGGCAAATGCATTAGATAATTGGAGCACTGTTACCGTGGTTTTCAACTCTAATATATTGTTGTATTATCCAATATTGTTTTTAGAAAACTCTGTCCTGAAGAAGGTGGTTCATCTATGTCTTACCGAAATGCCGCATCGACTGTTGTGTAGTTTTCTTACGGTTCTTAATAACATTTTGTGTGTAATATTTTTATGTATTATGTCGTATTTAATAATATGAAATCGTCATTTTTTAAGTTCACTTTTTAACTGTGCAAAAACCTTTTGTGTATACATTGCTCACAATGATGAATAAGGATTTAATTATTTGATTTTATATGTTGTCACTATTTTGGATTTATCTATGTGAATTATATTGCAACTGATGTTAGAATAATTGTTTTGTGTTATTCAAGCATTAATATTGATGGTGTCTACAATACGATACAACATAACACATGATCCACAGTGAGCTATAGGTAGGGATTTTTTGTGTTTTCTTGAATGTTTACCCATTCCCTACCTCAGTCATAGGGTTCCTCCTCTTTTTTACTTTTATTACGTACAGCTTGTGAGCTGGAAGTTGACTTTGTACCTTTTTCCTTAAAGATCAGGGATTGTTAGTCCCATTTTGTAGATGGATGCTTTCAAAGACACAGGATGATGTCTTAGTTACAACTATGAGCCTATACACATCTTTATAGCTCATTTTTTCATCTTTGTATTGTTTTTCTCAGGTTATCCCTCGCTGCTAAAATCTCCGAAGAGAGGCATCTTACCCAACCGATTAAGGGTAGACTATTTTGATCAAGTGTATTATATTAGGTAGGTTTTATTGTAAGCAAACGGATCAAGTGCTGTGGTGTTTGTTGGTTATTTGTAGCATTAGAAAGGTGTAAAAACAGATTTAGTCTGTGTTGCAATGATTGTGATATAATAACATGGCAAATGCATTAGATAATTGGAGCACTGTTACCGTGGTTTTCAAAGCTAATATATTGTTGTATTATCCAATATTGTTTTTAGAAAACTCTGTCCTGAAGAAGGTGGTTCATCTATGTCTCACCGAAACGCCGCGTCGACTGTTGTGTAGTTTTCTTACGGTTCTTAATAACATTTTGTGTGTAATATTTTGATGTATTATGTCGTGTTTAATAATATGAAATCATCATTTTTTAACTTCACTTTTTAACTGTGTAAAAACCTTTTGTGTATACATTGCTCACAATGATGAATAAAGATTGAATTATTTGATTTTATATGTTGTCACTATTTTGGATTTATCTATGTGAATTATATTGCAACTGTTGTCAGAATAATTGTTTCGTGTCATTCAAGCATTAATATTGAAGGTGTCTACAATATGATACAACATAACACATGATCCACAGTGAGCTATAGGTAGGGATTTTTTGTGTTTTCTCGAATGTTTGCCCATTCCCTACCTCAGTCATAGGGTTCCTCCTCTTTTTTACTTTTATTACGTACTGCTTGTGAGCTGGGAGTTGACTTTGTACCTTTTTCCTTAAAGATCAGGGATTGTTAGTCCCTTTTTGTAGATGGACGCTTTCAAAACCTATGGTTCACAGAGGACCAATTTAACAAAATTATCAATGGTACCTCAAAAACAGCTCTTCTATCACATTAACCAAGGGTGATGAAGAGTTTTGGAAAACTTTGTGGAATAATAAGAAAAAGGCAATAAGAACTGAACTGCATGCCGACTTTTTAATTGAATATTGCAAAAAGTGCATCATACCCAAAGGCCTACAGGTGACTGGGGTATTTATAAAAAATCTGAAATTTATAGAAAACTGGACCTTCATAGCAAACAGGTGCAGCCGTGATTGGATGCTCTTAATAATAGAGACAGCGCATGAGGTTCTGATCATAGAAAATAAAGAAATGGAAGAGATGGAACTTAAATTAAAAGAGATTACGTCTCTGGAAGATGCAAAAAAGAAATTAGAAGAAATCTAACATGATATCACAGGATATAGAGAATATCTGTTCAATAAAAGAGCAAACAAGCTGAAAAACGATATCTCTAAATATAATTTGGAACAGGTCTATCCATACCTGCAAAAAGATTTCTATGATAGGCCAAGAGAAGAACCTTATAATAGAAGGCCCTGGGTACAACCTAAGAGAAATATCCCAAAAAAGAGGGTGATGTTTTTCGATACATCATGTACGAGCTCGGACTCAGAAAATGAGCAGACAATTGATGATTACAATAGCAAGAGTAGGCAGGGGCGGCTGGTGACATTTGAAAGTGGTGGGGCGCAAAGTTTGTGGTGAGTGCGCGGTGGCGAGCGAGCGTAGCGAGCGAGCTCCAATGTTATAGGGAGGGTTCGGGGGGTTTTACCCGAGAAAATTTTGAAAAAAGAGTGAGCAAATGGTGCATTTTAAAGCATATTTGCAAAAGCAAGAAGGTTAATAAAGCAATGGTCATAGTGTCTTTTCAGACTCACAAGCCTGTCAATAAATCTGCCGGCACTGCTCCAGCTCAGCTGTCCTTACAGACTCCTGTACACCCTTTAGCACTCCCAGGCCTGCCAGTAAGTCTAACGTCACTGCCCCAGCTCCACTATCCTTTCATACTTCCAGGCCTGGATCCACACAAATGGGATCCACACAAATGACTTACATCTACCAGTGAAATGTATGATTATTGGCTTTGTCCATAAGTGTTGCATGTTGTGGTTTATTTAAAACACCAAATGCTAATTGTGAAACACGTAGCCAATCTTATTTGATGAACATGATGTATAACTGAGTATCGGGTGATATCAGGACAAGTTTGAAGCCACCCAGCTTTGGTTGTACAAGACACAAAACGTTAGATTACAGGCAGTGGCTAAGTCCTATGGTTAACACAATTGGTAACAAAACACCTTTGAAAGCAGATAGCATGCGCCTTTGGTAAATGTTATGTTACTATGCGCACGTGACGCAAAACAATTGCACAATCACAGTTCTCCACAGAACACTTCCGAAGAGAACATCAAACCCACTTCAACTGTAAGGTTTTCAATGCTGTACTTGTTGCACTCAGTCCACAGACAGTGCCACAACCCGAGAGGTGAACAACAACAAAGACGTGGGACTGGAATTCCATTCAAAGTTTAAAGCATTCAAGTATTACTTACCGAGAAGTCACAACATGCATTCAACATACAGCGGGCACGACAGAGCACCCACCTGCAAGAGTATCGCGACATAGATATTCCCTGTTTCATGCGCTTTAGGCATATATGCTGCCAATGCTAGGGAGCCGGTTTATGGGCTTAAACACACAACATTAAAAAAGCTAATTTAGTTACTAAACGGAATTTGTCCATATCTAATTTTAGCCTAATGTTAAGACACGTTCGAAACATACGTAGCAGACCCATTAAACAGCCGCAGGACCATGGCAGCAATGGATTTACCAAACACTCAGGGGTAATCTGGGTGTACAGCCTCGACATCATGCTGGACGCTGTAAAATAACACGATGGTAACACCAATACACCCGAAACATGCACAGCTTTCGGTGCATTACGAACCGCTCACACCGTCAACTATCAGCTGCAACTTTTCCAAAATGAGAGCAGGCACCCTTCTACTACAGTGCCTTGGAGTACAGGTTACAGAACGAGGCTCCCTGCATTTCAAAACCACTATGCACATTTTGTACAGGGATAATTAAAACAGTTATAAAAAAAAAAGAAAAACACAGTCAGGAAGGGGATGCCAGCCAAACTTGCCGAATACCAGGGAGACGATACCCAACCGTATTCGTGAAAATCAGAGGCTTACCCGCTCGTTTACAGGCAGTGGCTAAGTCCTATGGTTAACACAATTGGTAACAAAACACCTTTGAAAGCAGATAGCATGCGCCTTTGGTAAATACAGTTGAAAAGTAAACCCGTAAAACAGGTTTTGGAAATGTTAAATTACACCACATGCACAAAGGCAGAATGACCACTGCTAATAGTTCAAACGTGCACAGAAGGAACCACGTGACATACACCAGCGACGGCCCGGGTCACAGTCAGGAAACCTTAACCACCCTAAAATAAATTAAAAAACACTTACCTGACCGGTGACCGCCTCGCCTTCTCCTGGCCCGCGTTGGCGCCTCTCTGCTCCTTCAAACGGTCCGGAACACCGTGACGCGCAAGTGACTGGCAACCCGGCCCTCAGCCAATCCTGGCGTTGCAGCAGCGCCAGGATTGGCTGACGGCACCGCCTACTCCTCGCCCGCCGCCTGCCCATTAGGAGACCGAGGGGCTCCTAATGGGCATGCGCAAGGCAGCAAAAACACAAGTACGCATGACTGGGCACGGAGTAAAATAATAAGCTCCATGCCCACTCATGCGCACTTGTGCTGCCTTTCCCAAATGTGTCTGACAATGATGTCAGTCAACATGACACGGACCGCCCACGGTCCGACGTCATGCTGACTGACATTCACTGAGGAGGGAGAGCTGCGGGCGCGAGGCGCGGGCTTCACAGAGGAGAGGGAGAGCTGCGGGCGCGAGGCGCGGGCGGGGGGGCTACGCCCCCACGCCCCAATGGACGCACCGCGCCTGAGAGTAGGGAAGCGACCCCGGGCAATAGCAGGGACACTTTATTTTTTTTTAGAGAAACGCTCCAACAACCATGGCCAGAACAGAGGCAGGGGGGGGGGTTTCAACCCAAACCCTGTCCAAAATCGCCCAAATACCAGAAGCCAGAAACACTGGGATTAACAGAAAAAGCCCCCATCATTAATCTCTCAAGCAAAGTTCTGACACATGTAGAGATTATGGTATTAGAAAAAGGGTTGTGTTCTGCTGTCACATCCCGTGTGGACAGATACACACTTGAAAGAGATGTCCAAAACCTATTTAGAAAGATACGTCTCAATTGCTATTTCTATGGAAAAGATAAGATACCAACCACAAATAAATCAGGTTTAAAACCAAAATCCACATGGACCCCCTCTATACAATTAGTCAACAAAGATATTGAAGTATTTGAAAAAATTGTAGAAAAAAGTATAGACGACCTCCTGAACAAAAAGATTTGGATTGATAAAAACCTTACTACTCCACAACATATGTCCTTAACACATTTAGAACAGTGTCAAAATGTAACTATCAAGCCGGCAGATAAAGGAGGGGGCATCGTAGTGACGGATACACAGGACTATAACAACAAAATGATGTCCCTCCTTAATGATACATGCCACTACTGTAGATCCAGTAGAGAGGAGTGGAATGCTTTAACACACAAGGTAACAAACCTTCTTTTCCTAGCTAAAGAAGATGATATCATCTGTCAAGATGAATATAATTTTTTGAACAGCACACACCCGGTCATTTCAGCCCTAGACGGGTTACCGAAGGTGCATAAAAATATGGACAATCCCCTTATGAGACCCATTGTGTCTAGTATAGATTCACTCACGGAACCGCTGAGCAAATATGTTGATGTTTTCCTCCAGCCAGTGGTAACACAACAGAAAGCATACATTAAGGTCACTACAGCTATGATTAGCACGATTGAGAACCTGCCATTTGATCATTTGATAGTGAAACTCAATGGATGGTATTGTTGGATATCGAAGCACTATATTCGAATAGCCTTCATGATGACACAATACAAATGGTTAAAGACCTAATGAGTGACAATGAAGGAGAATTATCTCCGCACGCCATCTTCATAATTGACTGTGTGGAGATAATACTGAAGAACAAGAAGAACAATATTTTTTTATTCAGCAGTGATTTTTTTAAGCAAACAAAAGGTACCAGCATGGGAGCAACCTGTGCTCCCAGTCTGGCATGCCTCTATGTGGCTAGATTTGAAGAGAAACATATTTTTAATGTAGCAGCCCCATTTTTTGAGAATATAACGGCATGGTCACGTTGTATTGACATTTTTTTTTTATTTGGGAAGGAACAGAAGAAGCCCTTATAGAATTCAATAGATTATCTTAATCTAGGTGATCAGAATCTGCGCTTTACATCGGCAACCAACAGACATAGCTGTGATTTTCTTGATATGAAGATCAAGAATATCATGGGGAAACTTCAAGTAGAACTTTTTTCCAAGCCCACTGATAGAAAAACTATTCTCCATTACAATAGTAATCATCCAGCCAGCCAAGAAAACTGTATTCCGTTCAGGCAATTTTTAAGAATAAAACGGAATTTTAGTAACATCAATGATTATAATATACATGCTGATGTACTGACAAGGAAACTCTTAGATAGGGGTTATCAAAAAAAAGTGATAAAACGTGCATACAAACACGTGCAATATTACAATAGGGATTAATTTTTTGATACTAAAGATGGGAACAAGGACTCTTTAAATGTGACTCTAGGGCGTGGCCAAGCCGAGCATGGAGTAAGACGTGGGCTGTTGGAGCTCCGGGCTGCCGCTGGGTAAACGAGCATCCCACGGCACTTTGGCGGCCGGTATACGGTCTCCTTTGGGGGCGAGAGGCCAGCGGACCGGAGTGGGCTGCCGCTGGATATCGTGGTGGGCCCGGGGAGTGCAGCTGGAGGCGCCGGAGGCCGGACAGAGAAGAGATCCCGGGTGCAGAGGAGGCGGCCGCCATCTTGGGCATCCCGCGCTGGAGGGCGGCGGAGAGTTTCCGCGGACTGCCCGGGTGCCTGAGCCTGCTGGAGGAGCTGCCTGGCCATTCTGGGAGTGATCGGAGGCGTCTGGGAGCGGGGGCCGAGGCTCTCTGGTACCGGCTGGAGGAGGAGGCGCTGGGGGGGCTGCTCCGGTAGGCGGGTCCGCCATTTTGTGACCCTGTGCCTCCGACGCTGCGGCCCCTGCAGTCGAGTGCTGGACGACTTAGCCTGAGGTGAGGAGGTCGGCGGGCGGCATCGGCCCGAGTGGCGGTTCGCCCGGACACCGGCGGGGGAGGATAGCCTGCGGTGGCGGGCGGAGCCCTGGCGGAGGTGGGCCCGACTGTTGGAGTACCCCTGGGAGTGCTGTCTTCGAGGTGGCGGCGACTGCGGTGGAGGCACCCGGAGACCTGGTGCGGGGGCTCTCCCTGCAGCCCTGAACTGGAGGCCCGGACCGGGGGCGGCCTGGCTGGTCGATTCTCGCTGGTGGTGGCCGTGTGCCCGAGCGCCGGACTGGTGGCTGCTGACCCCTGACCACGTTTCAGGCCTGTTAGACGGGGTGTGCCCTTGCCCGGAGTTAGAGGAGTCCTGGGGGATACACGGGGTGCTGGTGGTGTCCCCGGCTGCTGGATCGCCTCCCCTGCTGGACACTAGAGAGGAGTGGGGCTGAGCGGTGTGGCGTTAGCGGGACATGGGACAGCGGGACTGCTTGGCCGTCGGGCCCCCCTGCGTGGTCGTTGTGCCTGCCCCTGCCTTCTGACCGGACCGTGTTGGCACACTGTGGGGGTACGTCGGAACTCCCTGGAGGCGCGGGAGGACCGCTGCGGAGACGGGGGTCCCCCCTGTCCTGCTGAAGCTGTGCCGTTTGCTGCCTGAGAGAGTGGGGGAGGCCCCGGGTCGGAGCCTGGTGGGCTCGGGGACTGGAGGCATCCGTGCCCTGAGGGCGGACCGTATCGGTGTGGACCGCGGAGCCCTGGTCCACCGCTGCACCTGGAACGCCTACACTGCGGCGCTGTGACCGGGCCTGCGGCCTGGAGTGTGGTACAGCCCTACGTTGGACGCGACGTGGCCTGGCTTGTGCGCCCCTCGACGCTGGCTGGCCCCCCGGTGGCCCTGAGTGGACTGCCCGATCTGCGCCCGGGGTCCCCCTGTGGAGGCGGCGTGTGACTGCACAATGACGCGCATCAAGCCGGGAAAAGACTCATCGGCGCCCACGAAAGATGCCACAGTGAAGGACCTTTGGAATAAGCCTGGTGGGGCGCCGACGGGCTCGCAGGCGCTGGGGGCTGGAGTGTCGGCGGAGCCAGTGATGCAGTCCTTTATGGCGCTCTTCATGCAGGACCTCAAGTCTGAAATCGGCTCGCTGCGCACGGAGGTTCAGGCCTGCGTCAAGGAGCTCCGGAGAGACGTGGGAGAGCTCGGGGACAGGGTAGACGATATGGAGAAGACCCTGGACGCTCGCACGGAGGACCAGGAGCGCTTATGGCAGAGAACAGCGGCCCTGGAGGAGCAGAATGTCGAGCTACAGATCAGGCAGGAGGATCTGGAAAATAGGGGGCGCCGCAACAACATCCGCATTCGGGGCGTTCCGATTGGAGCGGAGGGGGCGGATATAATGACATTTGTGGCGGACCTTCTACATGAACTCCGGGGGGATGATGATGCCTCTCTGCCGACTTTGGATAGGGCCCACCGAGTCTCTGGACCGCCCGGGAGACCAGGCCTAGTTCCCGACATCCTGACGCGGGTCCACTTCTTTGTCGAAAAGGAGGCTATTATCAAGGTGACCAGGGACAGGACAGATATCAAATACAAGGGAGCTACGATCCAACTGTTCCAGGACCTGGCCCCCACGACCCTCCGGCGTAGGCGGGCCTTCCGGCCGGTTACGGACAAGTTGCGAGACCTCAACATTCGCTATCAATGGGGACATCCCTTCGCCCTCATCTTCCACTGGGAGTCCAGACGACGGGTGCTGCGGTCCTACAGGGAGGCCGCGCAGCTGCTTCAGATTCCGGACTCCCCTCCGGCCAGTCCGGTGCGCGGTGCCACGGGGCCTCGCGCCTCGCTCAAGCCTAGCTGGTCCAGGGTGCGCCGGGCGGGGCGATCTCCCTCTCCTGCGGCTAGTCGATCGTCGAGGGACAAGCAGGACATCATACGCCACATTCGGTCCCTGGAAGCCGGTTCGTCGCCGGCGGGATCACAGGAGCCCGCTCCCCAGTGAACTTCCATGCTTGCAACTCTGGCTCCCCTTTTGAGAATGCGAGGTGGCTCTCTCTGGGACTATCAGCCGCTTTTTGGGGAGAGAGAGTGCGGCCTACTGACTGAGGTCGCTGCTGCAGCTCCCGATGCAGGGCGGTGGCCCGGGGCTCCTCCTGACTTGGTGAATGGCGGCAGTGCCGACGGACCCCCACTCCTATTCCTGGGAGAGTGACATCTCTGGGATAGCCTGTGCCGCAGTGCCTGGCCACTCCCTAGACTGGAATAGACCTTGTTGGCCATGTTGGCCGTTCTGTGGTTTTGGTTCTTTTGTTTGCTCCTACTTTATTTCCTTTCTCCCTCTCTACTTCCTAACCCTCTGGCGGGGGGGCTTTGTGGATGGGCTGGGGGAGGCGGGGGGGACAACTGGTTGACCCATGTCTATGACTACAGTACCCTCCTGGAAGGTCGTCTCTTTGAATGTGAAGGGGCTCAACTCACCTAGCAAACGACATCAGATCTGGAGGTATTTGCTCCAACAGGGCGCCGACATAGTATTTCTGCAGGAGACACACCTTCTAAGGGGTGATGTAGGTCGAATGGCTCATCCGCGCTTTCCCCATAGGTTTTGGGCATCCGCGGCCACTAAGACAGCGGGGGTTGCAATTTTTTGTCGGGCGGGATTCTGCCATGGGGACACACAGGTGCGTAGAGACACTGCGGGCCGGGTCCTGAGGGTAGAGCTAATGCGGGGACACCGTAGGCTCACGCTTTGTAATCTTTACGCTCCCAACCAGGGGCAGGACGTCTTCCTGCGCGGGGTCATCCGGGAGTATCTTGACCCGGTGAGCTCGGACCTTATAGTGGAGGGGGGACTTCAACCTGGTTTGGGACGCGGAGCTGGATCGTTGTGGGGGAGGCTTTCATGGAGTGGGGGCCCTGTCGGCCACTGTGAAAAAATCCCTTACTGCTTTGAACTTGGTAGATGTGTGGCGTTACCACTCCCCGGGGCTGAAAGACTTCACCTTTTACTCACATGCACACCGCTCTTACTCTCGCATCTACATGCTCTTTGTCTCCCACTCCCTGCTCACAGACACTATGTCGGCTTCGCACTCGAGCATTTCGGTCTCCGACCATGCCCACGTGGAGGTGTTACTCCATGAGCGCCTCACTCATACCTTCGGTCCACGACGCTGGCGGTTCCCGGATCACGCCCTACGGGACCCGGTAGACAGGGAGGAAATAAAGACGGCCATACTGGAATACTTCGAACATAACGAGTTGCCGGAGACTCCCCTTCCCCTCTTATGGGATGCCTTCAAGGCCACGATACGGGGCACCCTCACGGCTATAGCTGCCGCCCGGACGCGGGAAGCCCAACTGTACGAAACCAGACTTACCCGCGAACTCAAGACGCTGGAAAAGATGGATCAGGCCCGCCCGTTGGCGGCCCATAAGCCGCGTCTGGCGGTCCTTAGGGGACAGCTACGGGCACATAGGATGAATAAGGCGGAACGGGCGCTCCTTGCGCTCCGGCAGCGCTTTTACATCGGAGGGGATAAGGTGGGCGCAGTACTAGCGCGGCGGTTGCGTACGAGGGCGGCCAAGGCCCATATCACGAAGCTACAGGGGGCGGGGGGCACTTGGGCGACCACGGAAGCTGCGAAGCTCCAGGCGTTTCATGATTACTATTCCTCCATATACATGAGAGACCCGCCGGACCCTGCATTGATCGCGGAGACCCTGGGAGAATGTGAATAGGAGCCGCTGAGTAAACATCACTCCGAGCTCTTAGAGGAGCCCATTACACTGGAAGAAATAGCGGGCGCCCTGGGAGATCTCCCGCTAGGCAAGACACCTGGGCCAGATGGGCTACCGGTGGCATTCTTCCATGCCTTTCTGCCGCAGCTGCAACCCTACCTCCTTCGGCTCTTTAACTCATTCGCGGATTCGGGAGGGCCCTCTCCGGACATGGCGATGGCTGAGATCGCCCTCATCCCAAAGCCGGGGAAGGACCACACCCTCTGCTCATCCTACCGACCCATAGCCCTGTTGAATACAGATCTTAAACTGTATACCAAAATTCTTGCCAAACGACTCAGTGCACACCTCCCTCACCTCGTGGACCCGGATCAGGTGGGGTTCATCCACCAACGCCAGGGTGCGGACAATGTCCGTCGCATCGCCCACATTGTGGGTAAGGCCAGGCATTGGGGAATCCCAGCTTGCCTGTTATCCCTAGATGCTGAAAAAGCGTTCGACCGGGTAGATTGGGCGTTCCTTCGAGCGGTTTTACGGAAAATAGGTGTTGGGCCCAAAATGGAAGCGCGCATCATGGCCCCATACGCTGCCCCTGCAGCCCGGGTGCGAGTAAATGGCCAGCTTACACAGCCATTCCCCATCTGCAGGGGCACGCGGCAGGGTTGCCCCCTATCGCCCCTGCTCTTCGCCCTGGTAGCGGAGACCCTGGCTATTCTCATTCGCCAGTCGACAGATGTCAAGAGCATTTCCCTTCGGGGACGTGACCACAAGGTTGCGCTCTTTGCCGACGATCTCATTCTCACGCTGTCTGCGCCCTCAACCTCGCTCCCAGCCGCGCAATCGTTGCTCCACGCCTATGAGCGTGCCTCCGGGCTAAAAATTAATCACACTAAGTCCTGGGTGCTTAATCTCACGATTCCGGAGGCGGAGGTGGCGGCGCTGCGGACATGCACCCCATATCAATGGGCGAGCGACTCCGTGAGATACCTCGGCCTTAACTTAACACCGGACCTAGCTACCTGGACGCAGGCCAATTGGCCGGAGTGCAGGCGCTCGGTCCTAGCTGACTTGCGCACCTGGAAGGCACTGCCGCTTTCCTGGCTTGGTCGCCTCAATGCAATCAAGATGTCCGTGCTGCCAAAGATCCTCTACCTGTTTCAGACTCTGCCGACTCCCATACCGGAACATTACATCCAAGGGTTACAACGGGACTTGATCTCCTTTATTTGGGGAGGTAAGAAACCGCGATTCTCTAACAAAATATTAAAGCTCCCTCGGGATAGAGGTGGCCTTGCCTGTCCCAATCTAATGGACTACTACTGGGCGTCGCACCTCCGATATGTTCTGGAGTTGGGGGCGTGGGAAAGCGAAAAAATTTGGTTCCACATGGACAGGGCAGTAACCTGTCGCCCGATCTGGGATCACGCTTGGCTGCCCCGGGCGGCGCGCCACCGTAGTGCGTACATGGCGGTCCCCACTAGGACGGTCTTGGAGATCTGGGACAGGGTGGCGGTCCGCAGGGGCCTCACCACTTTCCCCTCGCCACACACCCCTCTAGCTCGCAACCCCCAGTTTCCGCCGGCCTGCCGCTCGCCATACTTTGAGAACTGGACGGAAAGTGGCTGTCGGACGATCCGAGATCTCTTTGTGGGCGGGAACTTCAAATCCTTCCAGCAATGCCAACGGGACTTTGGGCTGACGGACAGGGACAAGTTCCAATACGTACAGCTTCGGCACTGGGTGCAGGGCTCTTCGCTGGTGCAGGCAGCCACGAGGCCTCTCACCCTGTTTGAGCACTTAGCGCGCACGTTTGGCACATATAAGGGCCTCGTCTCTCGCGTCTATAAAGTGCTCCAGCACTCCCAGCGTCCAGGACTACATCCGTACCAAGTACGATGGCAGAACCTCTCGGGCTCCGGGATCACCTCCGCGCAGTGGGCAAGGCTCTGGAGCAATATCCCCAAAACCTTCCGTAGCATCCCCCAGCAGGAATCGGCCTACAAGGTGATGACCCAGTGGTACTACACCCCTGTCCGACTGCAGAAGATGTTCCCTAAGGTGTCCCCGTTGTGCTGGCACTGTGCCCATGCGCCAGGGGACTTTATCCATGTTTGGTGGACATGCCCGAGTTTGACTACCTATTGGAAGGAAGTCCTCAGCCACATCAAAAGGGTACTAGGCTACCCCCTGCCGGAGGACCCCCTCACGATTATTTTGGGCTTCCGACCAACGTCGCGGCGGGCAATGACAGGTCGAGACTGGCACCTGAGCCTTCACATGCTAGGCGCAGCAAAACAAACAGTGCCGGTATACTGGAAGAAGGCGGAGCCGCCATCCATCAACGTGTGGTTCGCCCGCCTCTGGCAGGTCTTGGCGATGGAGCTGCTTACAGCCCGTCTCCAGTTCAGGGAAACTAGGTTCAAGACCCTCTGGACTCCCTTGGTGGAACACTTGGGCAGGATAGAGCATGCACGATTGCAACCGCCGAGACTGCGGGCCCTAAAACTGTTCGACGACGAGATTACTCTGACGCGCTCCGAGATTCTCACGCGGCCTGTGGAGCTGACACCCTCATCGTTGGAGGGTCCCTAGCTCCAGGCGAGTGCGCCGGGGTCGGATCTTCCCACCACGCAGGCATACATCCCCACAGGGGTACCAGGGGCGTCGGGGGGCCGCCGGCCCAGCTTAAGCGAGACTAGTTGAATTCATTGGATTTCCCACTATCCCCCACTGCGGCACTTGGCGTTCTGCTTCCCCTCCCCCGCCGCCCTCCCCCACCACTTCCCCCCGTTCCTTGTTTGTTTAGTTTGTCCTGTCTTCAGGATTTATAGAGGTTAAGCGATGTGATAGTGCCTTGGCGACACAGCAAGGTGGCGCTAAGCCACTCCGTCCAGTCCCTTCAAACACTGCACGTTTGCCTGGGGACACTGTACTGCATTACGTGAGCTGTCCGGAGCATTGCATACGAACTTAGCATAGACCTGGCGTAGAGAGTAACACCTACTTGTCCTGGGCAGGGTTACGACACTCACTAGCCCCGGACCTGGGTCCTGTTGGCCTCCTACCGCGGGAACCCCGTTAGAGATTAGACTACACCACCAGCTGCATCTGCCCTATCTGACCCCCCGCTGGTGCGAACATGGCTTTAGACAGGATGTGGGGCGGCGGGCACGTTGGGTGGGATGCGTTGACGGCAGGGAACTGGAGGGGAGATACATGAGTTATGCTATGCTTTACTGCCTCTGTTTGATGGAATTTGATTCTGTTCGCTGCCGGCCAGGATGGTTGTAGGCACACAGCTGTGTACATTGGCTAACCTCATCTTTCAATAAAAACAAAGTTGGTAATAAATGTGACTCTAGTCTTTGTAACTAACTACAGCAACACAAGTAATAAAATCAAAAATATAATTAACAGGAACTGGCATCTAATTGAATCTCAGTGCAATTCTACTTTGAAGAAACCTTTGTTTTCCTTTAGACGTAACAGGACAATTAGAAACTGTTTAGTCCATACACATAATAAGCAGACCCAGATCAAACAATTGAGCGTTATGAATATCCCTCTACCCACTGGTACATTTCTGTGCAGTTCCTGCAATAATTGTACCAACATCATTAAGGGTCAAAAAATCACCCATAATGATGTAACTCATCATTTAAAAAAATGGCTAACTGTCGCTCAAAAAATCTTGTTTATCTAATTATGTGCCCATGTAGTTTGGGTTACATTGGTGAAACTTCTAGAGAAATAAGAATCCGCATTAATGAACATAAATCGGCAATCAGAACCCAAAAGAGGAATGCCCCTCTAGTTGAGCATTGGTTAGAGAAGGGTCATAAGACCGATCAGCTAAGATGGTGGGTCATAGAAACAATCGAAATTTACCGAATCGGTATTTACTATTCGGTAATGGGGATTCGTTTTTTTTTTTATTGGATTCATTCCGATTCGGTATTCCTTAACGATTTTTACCGATTCGGTAATTTATACCAAATCTTTACGTACATCGGAAATACCGATTTCTTAATACCGAATCGGTAAAATTCAGTATTAACGAATCAGTATTTCACATTTACCTACATATGGCCCATAGTCAATAGACAACAGACATAGTATGAAATGGGGCGCATGGTTCATTTACATTTTTCTCGTTTTATTCATTTTTATCTAAAGGGGTTGTAAATGCTATTATTTGAGATCCCCAGAAATGTAGTTTGAAGAACTTCAAGTATTAAAATCTGCCCAGTATATTTAGGGCGTAGTAATAGTTGCTGAATACACCACAACGTCACAAAGTAAGGAGATCACATGACCAAGATCATGCTACTTAAAGGGAGCTACGAGGTTGTTTATTTACGTATCCTGACCCGTACGAGAGAAGACGTAAGACGTTCGTAGCGAGCAGGGAGGTCACAGAGCAAATGTAGTATGGCTAAGACCACTGATAAATTTATAACAGTAAAAGTGCTTCCACTCATTAGTAGATGCAAGTAATCTAACTTAGCAATACACCTCGCATGCTAGAATCCTTAATTAATGGCCCAAACATTGAGTGCTACTACTATAAGCATAACAGGGGAGGCCCCAATTCATTTTAGATGTCGGGCAGACACAAAAGCTCTACACATAAAGGCACGCACCAAAATTCATATATTTTAATGCTACCGCAGCAGTGTGTGCGATTTTCGATAATTTTAAATAAAAACTCTTATTATAGACTTACTTCGCCTACGCATGTAACATGTGGTTGCAGAAGTAATAAATTAAATAAGCAAACGAAAGTAAACAAGTATTTTAAGGGTGGAAGGGAACATGACACAGAATCCAGTTTATGACTGGCATGTGAACCCGCAAAACTAACTGTAAAAGAATATCATGTTTCTTGAAAAATTAACTAATAAGCAGGGAGTGAATAAACGACCTCTGTTATATTATGTTTTCACAGATTTGATTTTATCTATTCCTGGTTGCAATTGAAAGACAGCAACTGAACCAGGTAATTAAGGTTTTAATAATAAATGAGAATATAAAGCACATGCTTATATATCAGTTATTTACCACGTGCTATTTCTAAAAAATCTACCTTGCATATTCATTTCATCAGTTTGTAGATCGTAATTTTAAAAAACAACTACAAGCAAAAATTACAGGCACAATCACAGCTCACCTGTATTGCCCAATAGTTTCTAATCCTAAATACTGGTTTTTAAGGTAAATTTTGGGTTTTCTTCCTTTTGGAACAGAGTTGGGATTAAAATACTCTTTGGTAACAACATTTTGAGCCTCTCCCTTTATTTTGAATTTCTTTCAGAAATTATTTTTCTTACCTCGGTGGCTCCTACGAACGCCATCCTGACGGAATTGTACCATATTAAAATGTACGGCGTTTCGTTATTCATAAATGATATGGAGACCAGTCATTAAGCTAGAAGAGGTCCCACACAGGATGATCTCTTATTTAAAACTATGAGCCTATACACATCTTTATAGCTCATTTTTTCATCTTTGTATTGTTTTTCTTAGGTTATCCCTGGCTGCTAAAATCTCACAAGAGAGGCATCTTACCCAATTGATTAAGGGTAGACTATTTTTATCAAGTGTATTATATTAGGTAGGTTTTATTGTAAGCAAACGGATCATGTGCTGTGGTGTTTGTTGGTTATTTGTAGCATTAGAAAGGTGTAAAAACAGATTGAGTCTGCGCTGCAATGATTGTGATGTAATAACATGGCAAATGCATTAGATAATTGGAGCACTGTTACCGTGGTTTTAAAAGCTAATATATTGTTGTATTATCCAATATTGTTTTTAGAAAACTCTGTCCTGAAGAAGGTGGTTCATCTATGTCTCACCAAAACGCCGCGTCGTTGTGTAGTTTTCTTACGGTTTTTAATAACATTTTGTGTGTAATAGTTTGATGTATTATGTCGTGTTTAATAATATTAAATCGTCATTTTTTAACTTCACTTTTTAACTGTGTAAAAACCTTTTGTGTATACATTGCTCACAATGATAAATAAAAATTTAATTATTTGATTTTATATGTTGTCACTATTTTGGATTTATCTATGTGAATTACATTGCCACTGATGTTAGAATAATTGTTTTGTGTTATTCAAGCATTACTATTGAAGGTGTCTACAATACGATACAACATAACACATGATCCACAGTGAGTTATAGGTAGGGTTTTTTTGTGTTTTGTCGGACAACTAACTTGGGCACACACAGTATAATCTAGCATGCAGACAGTCTTGGATGATCCTGCGTAGAAATATAAGGGCCGTTGTTCCTTCTGAAACAATGTTCTCTCTCGTATGTTAACAAGGTGCGGTCACATACTCCCATTTTTCTATGGGAGCTTCTGCTGTGGTAGTAAACCGGCCATAGCATAATCTCCCATAGACAAATGGGAGAATCTGTTCATCCCTGCACCGCATGGCAGGCACCATGCAGTGCGTGCCACATAGTGCAGGGATTAACAGGGGTTCCATGACCCAGGAGACTTAGGGCCTGATTATGAGTCTGGCGGTCCATGAACCACCAGACTCTTGGGGGCGCAGCGGTGGCAGTCTCCCGCCCGCACTATTACAGTTTGTGCGGCCGGACCGGCATAGCCCCACCACAGTCATTCCCTGGCAGTGTTGTTGCAGTCAGGAGGCCGCAATATGCTTGTCGGGCCCACCACTGTCCCACCAAGCATATTACAAGTTTACTCTCCGCTGGCAGTATCATGGAGGTTCCTACTCCATGAACACTCTGGCATAAAGGAAACAAAGTGGGCCCTGCTGGGCCCCCGGTGCCTCCTCTGCATGTGGATGCACACAGGGGGGCACAACATGTGCCCGTGCCCCCCTATGTTCATACACACCAGCTCCTGCACTGCATGGACTTTACAGTCCATGTCGTGCACAAACAGTTTTTGGTGTTCCTATTGCGGTGCCCATTTTCTGAGGTACCACAGTGGGAACGTCAAAAACCAGCCCGTCAGATAGGAGGAAACTCATAATCTGGTGGGCGGTCTGACCACAGCTTCTCCGGTCTGCCAAAGTCCTAATCAGGCCCTTACTGTGTTCATTTTAATGTTGCTGGGGAGCAGCTGTACTCCCTGCAGCTCATCACAACATTAAAAAAATGGTTGGTGGTGTCCCTGCCCCTTCTAAGAGCATCACCAAGAAGAAAAAGTATAATTAGAAAAGGCTCTAGGGCATTATGGGGCACACCTTGCACAGAGCAGTGAATAATAAACGAGCAGCTCCTGATGCTCATTTTTTATTCTTTCTTTTTTTAATGAAAAATGTATGGGGCTGTGGGGGAAGCTCCAAGGCTCCAGCAGCCCCTGCCTGCTCCTCGCCAAGCACCTATCCTGGGTGCTGGCAAATACCGTCCTCTGTGTGTTTTTGGGGGAGCCCCGGTGTCTACCGGCACACCCATCTCTTTGAAATAAAGTGGGGCCACGGGAGGAGCCCGAGGGCCCTTGCGGCCCACTTGGTCCCTTGGCATGAATCAGCCACTTTTTATTTTGTAGTGGGTGCAGGGTATCCACCCGGGGCCCCCACATACCTTTAATTTGGTGGGGGCTATAGGGGGTACCCAATGTCCCCTGCTAGCTCCTCAGCCACAATTATGCTTCCATCCTGTGGGAGCAGATTTTGTCTCAGCCACAGCAATGCGAGCAAACATTTTTCCCTGGCCAGAGAAAAACTGTTTTGGGCCCTGCTCCCCTTTTTCTCTGCCCTGGCATGACGGATCACCTGAAACTATCCAAGAAGGAACCGAGGTGGCTGAAATTTGTTTGGGAAAAGTTTTGGTAAGATTCATGTAATGGCACCAAAGCTATTAGCACACAAAAAAAATCAATTCCCTATGGAAATGTGGTCCTAACTATAACTAATCGGATCCTCCTGGATATTGCGGCATAGACAACAAAATTTGCAGCACAAAAAGGAAATTTTGCAGCAAACTACTACACTTTAAGCGGCATTTTTGCAACACTATTTTTATGGTATTTATTGGTTTAGTTTTAGATTTAAGTTTAAACTATGAGTGCAAACCTTGGTAGAAGATGTACAAATGGTCCCAGTCTACCTTTATACCTATGGAAATGTACTTTCCACACACACACCTATCTACGTTCACACACAGATCTATCCCCTCAGCATTCCCGCCATACAAAGAACAGTGTGTACTTCTACATGCCAATTAGTTTTGTTGTGTATGATCAGCCATACACAATAAAAGTAGCTTGCGATGGGTGAGTGTAATCACTGTAGAAGTGTGTGTTGTTCTTTGTTGCAAAGGACGCTGTGTGGATTTTGCGATGGGCAGTTCAGTCCATCAGCTGAGCACTTGTTGTGATATAGCAAATGTTCTGTCCGCCTATGAAAAACAGTATAACATATATGCATTGCTCTTTTGTGACCTCAATGACATGTGACATAAAGTGCTTCATAAAAGTGCTGGAAAAATGTGCATGTGTAGAACAACAACACCTGCGAACCAAAAGTAGCTTGTGCATAGAGAACGTGAAGATCTCAAAGTTTGCAAGGAATAAAGAACAAACTTGATTTCTTTAGATACTTTTACTTAAAGCCTTGGAAGGTTCTTAACCAGACAGTTCAAACAGTTCCTTTTTGCAAGATAGTGTTAAATCTCCCATGTCTTTTTGGTAAAGATTTATTAATGATACATTGGCAGCTGCAATCTATCTCTATCAGTGCTCTGTAGTGCATTTCTGCAACGCCAAGCCAATACAACACCCTTTAGAAACAACAGGTCATAATCTTATGTAATGACAAGCCCTCTCAGGAATATGATGCACATAAAAAGGAAGGCAATTAGTTTTTTGTTTTATCTGCACTGTTTATATGGGCCTCTGGGTTATGCTTTACAGATAAGAGGCACGCCTCAAGGCCTTGCTCCCTCTCCCATACAATTGCTGCAGTGGGGAGGAGGAGTGGGGGAAGC
Organism: Triturus cristatus; assembly: GCF_964204655.1. NCBI lineage: Eukaryota > Metazoa > Chordata > Amphibia > Caudata > Salamandridae > Triturus > Triturus cristatus. The sequence continues at coordinate 335,555,209 of NC_140591.1, read as the reverse complement.
TGTCTCTCTGCTGCTGTTTGCTAAGTAGATCTAAACTGTAGCTCTGTGGCAGTAATTCGTCCCATTCCCAGGCTGGGGGCAACTAAATTGAAGGGCACAGAACAGAAAGCAAAAACCAGTTCTTCTGTATACATGAAGCAGGGATGGCACGGAGAGGCACGTCCTGACCCCTACTTGGAAAGTGAGTTTGCTTGGCATTATGTAAACAAAGGAACATAAAATAAAGTGAAGCAATGGTTTCTTTTTTTTCTTGCAGCAAATTTGCTAAATATAGCAGTTATTGTGCACCCCGACGATGTAAATTAGTTCTCTGTATGATTCAAACTAATAGCTGAAAGTTAGATTCCCCGCTCTGCAAGATGCATCACCAGAGGGGCATGGTGGCCCGTGCTTCTCAGTGTCGTCAGTTCCAAGTAACTTGGAACTGACGACACTGAGAAGCACGGGCCACCATGCCCCTCTGGTGATGCATCTTGCAGAGCGGGGAATCTAAATATACCTACGTTCTGTAGTTCGTTTGACTATTCGTAAACCATGAGACCACTATTACGGGCCACCACGCTACATTGATCAAATTTACTTTACAAGAAGGCCTTTGAAACACTGGAACTTTCAGCTATTAGTTTGAATCATACAGAGAACTAATTTACATCGATATTTGAAGCCCTGAAGAAATCTCTGTTTAGGAGACGAAACGCGTTGGCTATGACTCTTCATGCACATGAAAAAATGAAATAAAGAAAAGAATTTTTCAAAGAAAATTCCATCTACGTCTTGGACATTTGTTTATAATTCTCATTTACTTTGTGAACAGTGCTGAACCCATTTGTGCTGAAATATATATATATATATTACCTACTGGCGGTCGCCAGTAGGTAATATATCAACAGATTACCTATCACAAGGAAGCGCATAATATGTCCTCCATGTGCGCACGGTGCGCGAAGCGCATTGTGCGTACATGGCCCATCTAGCGTAACGTGGGCACGCGGTGCGCGTAGCGCACCGCGTCCCCACCGTGCGTGCACGGCACTAACTGCGTAAAGTGGGCGCGCACGGAACGAACTGCGTTAAGTGGGCGCGCACGCCACGAATGGCATAAAGTAACTTAGCATTTAAAAAAACCGTACAAATTCACTGAAAAAACCATAGGTTTCACACACGTTATAGTTAGGAATTAGCATTTAAAAAACCTTGCAAATTCACTGAAAAAACCATAGGTTTCACACATGTTATAGTTAGCTGGACATTTTACTGATAAAAAACCAATGAAATTCCCCCGTTATAGTTACTGTAGGCAACTATAACTCACGCGACCGTAATCCTCTGCTGATGACATATGTGTCTTTATGAAAAAAAAATATTTGTAATATATGTATAGCTAAAATTTAATGGAAGAAGACATGGGCAAATAAGTGTCTAAATACAGTATTAGCATCAGCAGAGGATTGCGGTCGCGTGAGTTATAGTTGCCTACAGTAACTATAACGGGGGAATTTCATTGGTTTTTTATCAGTAAAATGTCCAGCTAACTATAACATGTGTGAAACCTATGGTTTTTTCAGTGAATATATATATATATATATATTTATATATATGTGTGTGTACACACACACACACACTTATATATATATATATTCACTGAAAAAAACTATAGGTTTCAGGGATGTTATAGTTAGAAATTAGCATTTAAAAAAACCTTATAAATTCACTGAAAAAACACAGGTTTCAGGGACGTTATAATTAGTTGGACATTTCACTCATATAAAACCAGAGAAATTTGTCCTTTATAGTTAGTAGAGCTAACTATAACTCACGCCCCCACAATGCACTGCTGATGATGTCACATATTACATCACTCATGGGTTTTGTCAGTGAATTTCTGAGGCTTTTTAAATGCTAATTTCTAACTATAACGTCCCTGAAACCTATGTTTTTTTCAGTGAATTTCTAAGGTTTTTTAAATGCTAATTTCTAACTATAACATAGTAGTCGCGTTTGCAGAGTGGTGCAGAAAGGGGCCTGAGCCTCCGACCAGTGCTCAGGAATTCCGCAGCATAGGACTGACAGGAGGTACCAGGAGGGCTGCTTGGCCACCAAAGTCCCTCAGGAGTAAAGTGAACTTCATCCCCCAACCAGTACTGTGCCAGGAGGCATGTTTGCAGAGTGGTGGAGAAAGGTGAGCGTGGCCTCCGAAGACCTCTTAGCAATCCCAATGTGTGGGATTTACTGGAGGTAACAAGAGGGGTAGTTAGACAACCTTGGGGGCCACGCCCCCTTTCCCCACCACTCTGCAAACGCACTTCCTGGCATGCTCTTGGATGGGAATTAAAGTCCCCTTCGCTGCTGGGGGTCCTTAGGGGCCAACTACCTTACCTGAGACCTCCAGTATGTCCCAGATAGTGGGATAGCTGACAGATGGACACAGGCCATGCCCCCTTTCTCTACAACTCTGCAAACGTGCCTCCTGAAGTGTTCTGGATTGGGGGATTAAGTCCCCATGAATCCTGAGGATCCCTGGGGGCCAACTAGCCCACCAGGTACCTCCAGTAAGCCCCACACAGCTGGATTGCTGAGAGTGGTCTGAGGCTACGCCCCCTGTTTACGCCACTCTGCAAACGACCTCCTAGTGCACTGCTGCTGGGGGGATGAAGTCCACTTTAGTCCTGAAGTCCTCAGAACACAGGAGGACCTCATCGCCCACCAGCAATGTGCCAAGAGGTGCATTTGCAGAGTGGTGTAAAAAGGGGCGTGGCCTCTGACTACTTCTCAGCAATCCCACTGTGTGGGGCTTAGTGGAGGTACCTGGTGGGTTAGTTGGCCCCTAAGAACCCTTAGCATTCAAGGGGACTTAATCCCCCAACCTAGAACGCTCCAGGAGGCGCATTTGCAGAGTGGTGCAGGGAGGGGGCGGGGCCTCCAGCGAGATGCCGTCTTTTCTTTTTGTATTTTTAGAAGGGGGGCTGTGTGGCCCCCTTCTTTTAGTATTTTTTGGGCCCTGGGGATCCCATCCCTCGGGGCCCGGCCTTGTTTTAAAAAAATTTAAAAATTCTAGGAAAGTGGGGCCATGAGGCCCCCCTTCCCTGGGCCTCTCGCCCCCAGAGACCCCATCCCCTGGAGCCTGGCCAGCCTTTATTTATTTATTTTAAATTTGGATGGGGGTACCTGGCCCCCCTCCTGATGCCAATTATGGCCCCGGTGTCCCCATCCCCGGGGCCTGGCCATATATTGGGGATGGCGGGGGGAGCTTCAATGCCCCCGCGGCCCCAGCTGGCGCCCCGCATCCTGCGGGAGCCGGCATTGCTTTTGGACAAGGAGAGCTGCTTCCCTTGCCCAAAAGCAATCTGCTTCTCTTCATGGAAGCGAGAGCAGGTTTCCTGCTCTCGCTTCCATGAAGCGAAGCAGTGTTTGCAATGACAGGACGGGAGCCATGCTCCCACCCTGTCATTGCAAACTGTAATGCCCTGGGGTAGGCAACCCGGGACATTGCTAGAGCCGGCCCTGGGGGGTGGCGGTCCCCAGGGTCAAGGAGGGCTCCAGGAGGGGGGGCCGCACAGCCCCCCCTCCTAACTATTGTGGAGCCCTGGGGAGGTGGTGGTCCCCGGGGCAGTATGGGGGCCTTGAGCCCCCCCACAGTTTTATAAAGTAGCCCTGGGATGGTGGCGGTCCCTGGGGCAGCATGGGGGAGGAGCCCCCATGCATTTTAATAAGAAAGCCCCGGGGAGGTGGCAGTCCCAGGGCTGTGGGGGGTCACGTGCACCCCACTCATTTTCAGAAATACCCCAGGGAGGTGGTGGTCCCCGGTGCTGCGGGCCCCCGCACCACAATAAAACATTGCCCCTTGGACCCGGCCCACCCAGGGGCTTAAAAAAACAAAGCACGGGAGACTGCGCTTCATTTTTTAAAAATGTTCTGCCGGATTCCCAAACCAGACTCGATTCCGGACGAATTTCTTTTTTTAAATGCTTTTTTGGGCCCTGGGGGTCCCTGTGGTAGCCCATGACCAGGCCAGGGGGTCAGGGTGTTTCTACCATGCCCCCTTTTCTTTTTTTTTAAACTATTTTCAACCCTTTTTCTTGTGACTCAGTTTTACCGACTCACAAGATGACACTTCTTGGTTTGGAGTGTTGGCAGCCAATCAAAATGAAGCTCATGATCAGGAGGGTTCGTGGATCCACCGTAGTCCCAGAGATCAATATTATTTATTTTTACATTTCTCAAAAACTACTGAACGGATTTACACCATTTAAAGCAAAGAGTGCACTCTGGTCCAAGAGCTTCATGTCTGCCAAATTTGGTGTAATTCCGTTCAGCAGTTCGGGCTGTAGCCTCAAAAAAAGTTCCTATGAAAATTAGCATGGAGAAAACGCATTTTGGGACCTGCCTTTTGTCTTGGCCGTGCTTGACGAATCACCCCGAAACGTTCAAGATAGGAGCTGACCAGAGTGCCCCATTAGTCTGGAAAATTTTGCGAAGAGTTCTCAAACGGCGCTAAAGATATTGGCAAATCAAAAAACGCTTTTCCACCCTAACGACTCACACACAGACAATGCTCGACAAGAAGCGGCAGGCGTGGCAGGCCGACATCCCCGACTTAACTGACGCCGACTGGGCCGAAGCCATCACCAGCCCACGGAGTGCAGCGGTCTCTACTAGATACCGCCTGATACAGTGCAAATACCTCCACAGGGCTTACTATACACGGACTAGACTCTGGCGGATGGGAATGTTTCCATCCCCCGCATGTCTGTGGTGTGAACGTGACAAGGGGACTTTTCTGCATACAGTTTGGGGCTGCACAGTATTGCAGCCTTTCTGTTGTAGAATTAGGGCCTGCCTCCAGAAGGTCCTCGCATGGGAACTCCCGATGAATCCAAGACTCTTCCTTTCACATAGCACGGACGATATAGGGGGAAACGTATATAAGCAACACTTACTGTTTTTAGCCCTCACTATAGCCAAGCGCGACATAGCACAATTGTGGAAAGGGACTTCTCCCCCAATGTTGGGTAAATGGAAGAACGAAATGGACAGATGCATGGGTGCCGAAATGGCAATTTTCCTTGCCCGAGATTGCCCTGCCAGACATAGAAAAATCTAGACCCGCTGGATGTCCTACTGAGGAATTGAGCTCCCCCCCTACCACCCACCTACCCTTGAATGAAGCCTTGTTTTCTAATGTCTATTGTTTGGTATGCATATTGTTTTGAAAATCCCGTATAAGATGGCAATGGAGTTTTACAACCTTTTATTTAATGCACATGTCCTGAGATCTAGTATTGTCTGCATTTCGTTTTGGTTTTATCCCCTGCATGTTGTGCAGGTGTTCGATTCTGGTCGAAATGTTGGACTCACTATGTTATTACATCACTTTCTCCTACAGGTCATTGTAGAGCTTTCGCCCATATATCCAACCGAATACCAAATAAAATTTGTTGTGAAAAAAAAACGCTTTCCCTACAGAAACTAGTTCACTAACTATAGCTACCTACTAGGTATTATATGTGTGTATATATATATATATATATATATATATATATATATATATATATATATATATATATATATATATATATATATATATATATTCACTGAAAAAACCATAGGTTTCACACAAGTTATAGTTAGCTGTACATTTCACTCGTAAAAAACCAATGAAATTCCACGTTATAGTTAGTGCAGGCAACTATAACTCACGCGACCGCAATCCTCTGCTGATGACATATGTGTCTTTATGAAAAAAAAATATTTGTAATATATGTATAGCTAAAATTTAATGGAAGAAGACATGGGCAAATAAGTGTCTAAATACAGTATTAGCATCAGCAGAGGATTGCGGTCGCGTGAGTTATAGTTGCCTGCACTAACTATAACGTGGAATTTCATTGGTTTTTTACGAGTGAAATGTACAGCTAACTATAACTTGTGTGAAACCTATGGTTTTTTCAGTGAATTTGCAAGGTTTTTTAAATGCTAATTCCTAACTATAACGTGTGTGAAACCTATGGTTTTTTCAGTGAATTTGTACGTTTTTTTAAATGCTAAGTTACTTTACGCCGTTCGTGCCGTGCGCGCCCACTTCACGCAGTTCGTTCCGTGCGCGCACGGTGCGCTTTGCGCACCGTGCGCGCACAGTGAGCACGCGGTGCGCTTCGCGCACCGCGCGCCCACTTTACGCAGTTAGTGCCGTGCACGCATGGTGGGCATGCCGTGCGCTACGCGCACCGCGTGCCCACGTTACGCTGGATGGGCCATGTACGCACGATGCGCTTCGCGCACCGTCCACACACGGAGGACATATTATGCGCTTCGTTGTGAAAGGTTATCTATTAAATGATCATCTAATTGATAGGCCATGCACAAAAGGTGCCATGCGGGCACCTTTTGCACACGGGGGGGGATTATGTGGAGTTTTTTTTTTTTTTAATTTATTTTTTGCGGTACGCGTACGGTAAGCGCATTCGGCGTTTTTTTAAAAAAAAAACAATTATATTTTTTGGCCTTGGGGGTCCTTCTGGGACACCCTGACCAAGGCTAGGGGGTCAGGAGCTGTCTAGCCTGCCCCTTTTCATGTTATCCAACTTTGTTTTTCCTCCCCCCCTCAGAGTGCGAGAGAGAAAATGGCGGCCGACACTTCCTGGTTTCGACCGATTCGAATGTTTACTAAGATCTAACAGCCAATCAGAATCGCGCTCGCGCACGGCACCGTACGCGTACGGTAAGCTTACGGTGCGCGCTCGGAGCGCGCTTACAGATATATATATTGATTTAAATGCTATTTTCTTTGGAAATACTGAACAGATTTACACCAAACCTACAAAAGGCACATCCTTGACCTGTAGACTACCTCTCTGCCAAATTTCAAGGAACTCTGTTCAGCCGTTCGGGCTGTAGCTGTGTCTAAAGGTCCTATGGAAAAATGCATGGGGAAAACGCGTTTTGGGACCCCCTTTTTTCTCAGCCCCCGCTTGACGAATCCCCCCGAGACTTTCAGGGTAGGAGCGGAGCGTAGCGCCCCATTAGTTTTGAAAATTTCGCGAGGATTCGTCGACCGGCGCCAAAGTTATTCCAAATAGAATGTTGCGGATTTCCTATGGAAACAGGGTCCTAACTATAACTACCTACTGGCGACCGCCAGTAGGTAATATATATATATATATATATATATATATATATATATATATATATATATATATATTATCTACTGGCGGTCGCCAGTAGATAGTTATAGTTACAACCTAGTTTCCATAGGAAATCTCAAAATTCTATTTTGAATAACTTTGGCGCCGGTTGACGAATCCTCGTGAAATTTTCAAAACAAATGGGGCGCTCCGTTCAGCTCCTACCCTGAAAGTCTCGGGGTGATTCGTCAAGTGGGGGCCGAGAAAAAGGGGGGGTCCCAAAACGCGTTTTCCCCATGCATTTTTCCATAGGACCTTTAGTCGCAGCTACAGCCCGAACGGCTGAACAGAATTACGTGAAATTTGGCAGAGAGGTAGCCATAGGGTCAAGAAAGTGCCCTTTGCAGGTCTGGTGTAAATCTGTTCAGTATTTCCTGAGACAATAGCATTTAAAAGCATATCAATATCTATACGCGCGCACCGTGCGTGCACCCTGCCGTGCGCGAGCGCAATTCTGATTGGTGGTTAGATGTCGGTAAACATTCGAATCGGTCAAAACCAGGAAGTGTCAGCCGCCATTTTGTCTCTCGCAGTCTGAGGGGGTGAAAAAAAAAGGCAGAGAACGTGAAAAGGGGGCAGAGTGGACAGTTCCTGACCCCCTAGCCTTGGTCAAGGGGTCACAGAAGGACCTCCAAGGGAGAAAAAAACATTTTTAAAAAAAAAAAAAAAAAATCGCGAGGTGCGTGCACCATGCGCGCATGCCACGCACTGTGAACCGGGGGTGCTCGGTGCACGATGTCTCCGGGATGGTACGCGGGGCCGCGCTGGTGGTTGATACATTGTTGCGAATTTTGCACATCTTGGGCACATAACTTGTGTCACTAGCACCTCCATTTCTCAATCATGGGGTCAGAGTAACTCCACCCTGACACCTTATTTGGGCTTTCACACACATTTCCAGCCCCAGGAACCGTTCCCGATAGATAAAATAGTGGCTGCAACTTTCTATTCAGGTTGCTACCACCCAATCAGAGCATTCCCGTTGGAGCGTGCATTCGCGAATCATCGCAAAACCTTCGCAAAATATCCACTGCCAGAGATATCACTATAATTTTAAACTTCCATTTCTCATAAGCTACTGAATGGATTTACACCAAATAAGCAAAAGGCACTTCCTTGAACTAACATCTATCTCCCTGCCAAATTTGGTGTCAGTCCATTGAGCAGTTTGGGCTGTAGAGGTGGCTAAAGGTTCCTATGGAAATTAACATTACAAAGGCAACCTTATTTTGGGCCCCACATTCTCAGTCCCCACTGAACGGATCTCCCCCAAACTTTTGAAATCAATAGTATCCACTGTGACACTATTTTGGCAAAATTTCATGCAGATTGGTCAAACAACACCAAAGTTATAGTGAAGTCAAAAAGTGATTTTTCTATGGAAACTAGGTCCTAACTATAAGTACCTACTGGCGACCTCCAGTAGGCAATATATATATATTGATATAGATAGATAGATATAGATATATATATAGAGAGAGAAGGATTTTGGATATTGCACTATCATCTTAAGAATTAATATACAAAAAATTGAAATCCTCCTTCCTCTCTCTCTCTCTCTATATATATATATATATATATCAGAAATTCACTGGAAAAAAACATTGGTTTCAGGCACGTTATAGTTAGAAATTAGCATTTAAAAAACCTTAGAAATTCACTGAAAAAACCATAGGTTTTATGGAAAGTTATAGTTAGTTGGACATTTCGGTTAGTGAAATTCCCCCATTATAGTTAGTTCCGCTAACTATAATTTGCGCCCCTCAATGCACTGCTGATGATGTCACATATTACATCACTCATGACATGGTCAGTGACATCACTCATGACATCTCAAATGACATCACTGATGACATCATCCATGTGATAATTTCATGCATCTTCTCACACCCTAATATAACTTTAGATACACCCACTCAAAATTACAGACTGCCATTCTCCAAACCATAGACACTCCAACACCAATAACTACATACCCACTCACTGATTCTTAGGTCTACACGCACATCCACTCACTCACCCGTACAGTCACTCATACTTATGCTCAGTCAGTACAGGACTATCATATGCACTCATACACCTACGGGGCGTGTTTGCACACATGTCACATCAGGCCCCGCCCCCTCCCTTCACCACTTTGCAAACGCACCCCGTGGCACGTTTTAAGTTGGGGGATAAAGTCCCCTTGAATCCTGAGGGTCCCTGGGGTCCAACTAGCCCACTAGATACCTCCAGTAAGCGCCACAGAGCTGCGTTGCAGAGAGGTGTAAAAAGGGGCGTGGCCTGGACCACCTCTCTGCAACGCAGCCCTGTGGCACTTACTGGAGGTACCTGGTGGGCTAGTTGGCCCCCAGTGACCCCCAGTATTGAAGGGGAATTAATTCCCCAACTTACAACGCGCCACAGGGTGCGTTTGCAGTGTTGCTGGAGGGCGCGGGGCCTCCGGCAGTTCGCGTGTAATTTTTTTTTCTTTTTTAAGAAGGGTGGCTGTGTGGCCCCCCTTCCTTTTCTATTTTATGGGCCCTGAGGACCCCATCCCCCAGGGCCTGACCCCAATTTTTTTATTTTTTTAAAATCAGTAGCACTGCGTTACATTTAATGGCATGTAACCGACAAAATATTGTGTACAAGTGCTCGTGAAGTGTGGTGACGGCGCAAGTGACACATGAGGTGGTATAAACAGTGAGAGTGATGGGCGCAACAACAAGTGAGATAAAACCACGATTTACATGTTTGGGATACCGCAACAATAAATGACATGAGAAATCAAATTTTGAATGTATGGGGTATCCGTGGGTAGGGGTGCCAAGAGTTCCACTGTAGGAGTCGACGGCGTTTTGGCCTGTAAAAGTCTTAGGCCATCATCAGGACCAGGTTACATTGGTTCAAATGCAGTGCTGAGGAAAGAAGGATAAATATGGGGGCTCCACATACTCAGGGGACCCAGAAGGACAGGTAGTTTGCAGTAAAGGGTAGAGGGGTAGAAGTGGAGCTCTGATAGAGTCAAGGGTTAAAAAGACCGCAGCAATAACAAGCCGCGTGTCTAGGCTCCTGTAGATAGAAAAAAGGTGGATGAGGCCCTTGGAAGGTAATGTCTAAACTCACTCATAATGTCCTGGAGGGTTATGCAAAAGTTTGTTCAGTCCTCGCAGAGGATGAGTTGCCTGTTGAAGTACTTCGAGGTTAGGACATCTATGGAGAAGAATTGACGCTTAGAAAAGCAGGCAAGGGGTAGAGGTGTAAAGGGAAAACAACGTGCAAGCGGTGAACAGATCAGGGGGGTGACTGCGTTGTAGTATGCGAAATTAATCAGCCAAGAATGCATGGCAACAGCAGATGTCTATTGAGGGTGAAAGGCAATGAACGCGGTGGTAATAATGAGTGGGAAGGTGAATTCCAGGAGCGGGTTGCCGGGGTGTTCACAGTAAATGTTCAAAAACTGTCGGTGAGGGAACAAAGGTGAGCGAATCCTGTTTTAAGCAATAAGACGTGTTAGGCGGAGGCGGGGAAAGTGAAGCTGTCGCAAATGCGGGAGGCGTGAATGCGGTCCCTCAAGGGAGAGTAGGGTGACGCGATGTAGCAAGGCAGCCCGGGGTTGCGAGTCAAACGGATGCACAATGACCATAGCACTTACTGGTTAGTTGAGTGTTGGACGTACGATCATCTGGCTAGACTGTCGGGGTGTCTTGAATCAATCGCAGGATGCCGGCAATAGTCAGGCTTGTAATACACGGAAGTGGAAGGCGCGATATGATCGCCTGGTAAATGTCACGTGATGAGGGCGAGACTGGGAAGGCTAGACCGCGCATAGAATGAATAAGGGAAAGAAATGAAGACAGACTAAGGGGAAAGTGAAAAAAAGGAATTAAACGTAAGGAGGTACTCCAACAATTATCATAATTACAGTGAGGCAGTTGAAATCCAGTAATTTGAAAATTCAGTTATGAACAATTATTTTGGGTGACGTACAGTACTTAACATACATATAAATGTTGACACATAACCATATACATTGTGGTATAATAACAGAGCTAGAATAATCAGGTAAAGGTGACATATGTAGTTGAACTAGCGCTGTTGACCACCTGGTACATTGGTACAGCTAATGGGACAAGTTAAGTGGAGGGGGAGTGGTCAGCCACAAAGTCCAAGTAGGAAATTCAAAGTACACAATTGCGAAGAGTGTTTATCTGCGGGCTGCAGGATGGGAAGCACAGACAACCAAAGAGGGGTGAGAACGACATAGAAGAGGTTAGGAGAGTGTCGTATACCATTCATCCACAGTGTTCAAGCCTCGTTCAATGGTATTAAGACGGTTTATCCAGCGGCATTCGCAGCAGTTTAAGAGTTGCCACCCCTTCTGGGAATGGAAGGTTGGTCGATCACTATCCAGATGATGTCATTCTCATTGTGGTTGTGTTCCTGATAGTGTGCAACCAAGGGTGCAGTGATCACTCCGCATCTGATGCGGCTGCGGTGTTGTAGGATTCGGTCTTTGACCATCTGGGTGGTTTGTCCAATGTATAGGAGATTGCATGGGCATCGTATTGAGTAAATGACATTCTGTGATCTACAATTGGTAAATGATTTCAGATCATATTTTTGTCCATTATGTTCAAAACATTTTGTGTTCAATGTTAGGGGACATACAGAGCACCTCTGGCATTTATTGTGTCCAACAAGTGGTGGGAGATCCCATAGTCCTCTGACGGTTGTCTGTTTAGTAGTCTTTTCAGGCCATGTAATGGCATGTACCAGGTGATCAGAGATATTTTTCCCTCTCCGGTATAAGAACAAAGGAGGCTCATTGAATATGTTGAGGGGAGTCAATATATTCCAGTTCTCTCTGATGACTTTTGAAAGTTTATTGCTAGAGGGCAAAAAAGTGGAAACAAAGGGAATATGGGAATTAGTTCTTTTCTCCTTGGGTGTAAGCAGGTTTTCATGGTGATTATATCATGCGCGCTTCCTTGCTCTTGTTACCAGTAGCGACCTGTGATGAGTTTTTCTGTTAGGACCTTCGCCTCCTTGAAAAATCCTTTCTCCACTTACAATTCCGGCGAATCCATAATAATTGGCTGAATGGTAAACCATCACGTAAACCTCGGGATTGGTAGCTGGAGTAGTGTAATAGGGTGTACCGCTCAGTCGGTTTTCTAAACAGCGTAGTGCCAATCTTGTTGTCTTTAACTCGGAGAGATAGATCTAGGAATGGTAAGTTGTTCTCCTTAGGGTCCACAGTGAATTTCAAATGTTGTTGTGTATGTAGCCAGTCCATGAATTGGAGGAGGATTGTCTTGTTTCCTGACCAAAAGAGTAAAATATCGTCTATGTAGCGACACCAAAAAGTTATATTGTTTCTGTATGGGTTGAAATTAGTAAGAATGATTGTTTTTTCCAAGTGATGGACATAGAGAATGGCGAAGTTTGGGGCAAAGCACGCACCCATCGACACACCTTTCACCTGGAGATAGGATGTATCTTTGTAGAGAAAGTAGTTATTTCCCAAGGCGATTTCCAAGAGGGACATCACAAAGTCAGTAGGGATTCTAGTTGGTTGCGCTCTTTTGTCCAGAATTTCTTTTATGACCGCCAAGCCCTCTTGGTGAGGGATATTGGTATACAATGACTCGATGTCCATATCAACCATCAATTCAGTACTAAGATGCAGCTCCCCGTGTGGAAAAGCAATGTGGTTTGGTTTTTGGAAGAGAGAGCAGGTTTGCCTGCTCTCTCTTCTAAAAACCAAACCCGAGTTTGCTATGACAGGGCAGGAGCCGGGAGGCTCCCGCCCTGCCATAGCAAACTGCAGTGTCCCGGGGGTGGGCACCCTGGGACACTGCAGGAGCCGGCCCTGGGGGGTGGCGGTCCCCAGGGCCATCACTGGCTCCAGGAGGGGGGCCGTGTGGCCCCCCTCCCAACATTGACAAAGCCCCGGGGGTGGTGGTCCCCGGGGCTCTGGGGTCTGTTACAGGCCCCCACATTTAAATATTAGTGCCCCAGGGAGGTGGCGGTCCCCGGGGCATGTGGGGGCGAGCCCACCCACACAGGTCAGTAGGGATTCTAGTTGGTTGCGCTCTTTTGTCCCGAATTTCTTTTATGACCGCCAAGCCCTCTTGGTGAGGGATATTGGTATACAATGACTCGATGTCCATATCAACCATCAATTCAGTACTAAGATGCAGCTCCCCGTGTGGAAAAGCAATGTGGTTTGGTTTTTGGAAGAGAGAGCAGGTTTGCCTGCTCTCTCTTCTAAAAACCAAACCCGAGTTTGCTATGACAGGGCAGGAGCCGGGAGGCTCCCGCCCTGCCATAGCAAACTGCAGTGTCCCGGGGGTGGGCACCCTGGGACACTGCAAGAGCCGGCCCTGGGGGGTGGCGGTCCCCAGGGCCATCACTGGCTCCAGGAGGGGGGCCGTGTGGCCCCCCTCCCAACATTGACAAAGCCCCGAGGGTGGTGGTCCCCAGGGCTCTGGGGTCAGTTACAGGCCCCCACATTTAAATATTAGTGCCCCAGGGAGGTGGCGGTCCCCGGGGCATGTGGGGGCGAGCCCACCCACACAGGTGTCTTTATTTTTTTTTAAAAGCTCCAGGGGGTGGCGGTCCCCGGGGAAGCGGGGGGCCGTGTGCCCCGCTAATAAATTAATAAAAGGCCCGGGGGTGGCGGTCCCCGGGGCTTGGGGGGCCTCCAAGGCCTCCCCACAGATTTAAAAACAAGCCCCGGGGGTTTTTACTGCCCCCGGGACCTGGCCCACCCGGGGACTTCAATTACACAAAGCATGGGAGCCTGCGCTTTGTTTTTTTTTTATTTTGTCGGCCGGATTCACGCACCCAACGCGAATTCGGCCGATTTTCAAAAAACAAAAATGCATTTTTGGGTCCTGGGGGTCCTTGTGGGACCCCCTGAGCAGGCCTAGGGGGTCAGGGTGATTCTACCCTGCTCCCTTTTCTTGTTTTGCGCATTTCTTTTTCTCTTTTCTTGTGCCTCGGTTCTACAGAGGAACAAGATGGCTGCCAACACTTCCTGGTTTGGAGTGTTGACAGCCAATTAGAATGAAGCTCGTGGTCGGGAGGGTCCGCGTATCCACTGCGCATCTAGATATCAAAACTTTTATTTTTATGATTTTCTCAGCAACTACTGAACGGATTCACACCATTTAAAAAAAAGGTCTTGTACTGAACCAAGGGCTACCTTTTTGCCAAATTTGGTGTAATTCCGTCCAGCAGTTCGGGCTGTAGTCGTGTCTAAAGTTTCCTATGGGAAATAACATGGAGAAAATGTGTTTTGGGAACCTGCCTTTTTTCTCGGCCCCCGCTTGCCGAATCACCCCGAAACTTTCAAGATAGGAGCTGACCGTAACGGGCCATATGTTTTGAAAATTTCGCGATGATTCGTCAACCGGCGCCAAAGTTATTGGGAAAACAAAAAACGAATTTCCTATGGAAACTAGGTCCTAACTATAACTACCTACTGGCGACCGCCAGTAGGTAATATATGTATATGTATATATCAAACTCCAAGGCGGGTTTTGCTGAGATCAATCCCGTTGTCAGGTGGCATGTGGTGGTGCCGGTAACCCAGACCGGCTGTCAATATCCCATCTCGGGGGTCCAAATATCCAAACCATAAGTTTATTTCCAACCGCTACGCGTTTCGACACTCAAGGTGTCTTGATCACACAATAAGGCTGCTACAAACTGACGTGCATTAGTACACAAAGTATAATAGACATGAAGGTAGGACTCAAGATATACATCCCTTATCTTTTGCAGTTAACATGGTGACCATTTTGTAACATTGGAAATGTACATAAAGTATAAACATTTCTTTATAAATGTCACATTAATGATATGTTCCGTTTACCCTGATTTAACATGGTTGTTACTTTATATTATCAAGTTGACATACCGCATTACCTAGATTTTTATTAATGTGCACAATAAAGTTCATGGACTAGTGCCAAAATTTGTCACATGTATGCTGCCATACCCTGTTTAGTCGAGCGTTTACTATCAATAATTTCTTGACACAAAAGTTTTTCTAATAAAATTGTAAACAGCGACTAACCAGTGCTCGTGTTTTCCAAGGTGACACATGACTCACAGTATCTGCTTTCATTTATAAGATACAAGCGAAAGCAGATTGGTTAAGACGGTATTCCTTAACTAAGATCAACAACAATTTAAAGCGGACTAGTGCCCAAGTTAGTGAGTTTAAACAGCAGAACATGGTAACCTGGGATAAAGGCTTCTTCTAACCGCTATGAGCGAGATCTAAACAACCAAGTGGTAGTGAGTTTAGTGAGTCTCTACTTGTACTGTGCTTCGCATATAAAAAAGTGAAAAAATTAAAAAATCAGAAATAACTACATTATTCAATCCTATAATGAAAAAAAGGGCAATTTAAAAAGTCTCTTATCTTGTCATTGGTGCAGAAAGTGATCCTGATGAGGAAAAGGATAGGGAGCCTGTGGAGTGATTTTAAAAGGTGATGGTTCCCTTCCTTTCCTCCTGTGAAATAAACAAAATAAGAGAAAAGATTAAAATCAACATACATTTTACCACTTAAAAGGTAGACAATAGACATAACTTGTTAAATCAAAGTTATCTATAAGAGGTATAATACAGCAGATACAATGGAAGTTTCAGATACTCATTCTTCGTGAAAATGTGTTGCTAATTCCTCGTCAAGGTTGTGGACCCCAGGGAATCTGGGTTCTAGTTCTAATATCCATTTGGATTTGTTTTTTTTTAGTGCTAACTCTCTATTGCCTCCTCTACTTCCCAGATTAACCTGTTGAATCGCAAAGAATTGAAGAAGTGAGTTTCTAGACTGATGTTTCTCCTGAAAGTGTTGTGCAATAGGGTAGTGCGTGTCCATATTAGTGATTGCCCTGAGGTGTTCTTGGATACATTTTTTTACCATAAAGGTTGTGCTACCTACGTATCTGAGTTTGCAGGGACATTCCAGTACGTAGATAATGTAACTGGTACTACATGTGAGAAATTGTGTTATTATCCTGTTCTTTCTGGATCCCAGTATTTGGAATTCTTTGACCATCTTACTGGATTTACAAGCTTTACAATGTCCACAAGGATAAAATCCTTTAAGATTGTGTGTGTTGGCTTTGTGGGAATTTGTAATATCACCTCTAATAAGTATATCTTTTAGGCTTCTGCCTCTCCTGTAAGTTGCCAATGGTCTATCACTTAAGTTTGGACCTATGATGGTATTGGTTTTAAGAATCTTCCAGTTGTCAGCTAGGATTCTACGGACTTGTTTGGATTGGTGATTGAACGTAGTAATCATCCTCGTTGGTGCTTCGTTGGTGTTTTCTTTGGTTGTATATTCCAAGGATTTAGCCTATGCCGTTGATCTTGCTTAAAGCTTTTTTGAGCACCCGCTCAGGATAACCACGCTCTCTGAATCTTTTCAGCATGGTTTCTTGTTCCTTACCGTATGCCTCTTCTGTGCTACAGTTCTTTCGCGCCCTCAGTAGCTCTCCGTAGGGGATGCTCCATTTGAGGGCATCAGGATGAGCACTAAGGGCGTGAAGGACACTGTTTCCTGCGGTCGCATTGCGATGTAAGCTGGAAACGAGCAAACCATCTTTTACCGTTATCTGGGTATCAAGGAATTCTACACTCTCTTTACTGATGTTGTGTGTCAGTGTAATATTGTATGGATTTTTGTTGAGTTTCAAAATGCAATCAATGACCTCTTTTTCACTACCTCTCCATATCAAAAAGAGGTAATAGATGTACCTCATCCAAACTATGATTTTTTCAAAGTCTAACTGCAAATTACTATCCTCACAGAGTTCCTCCTCCCATTTACCTAAGAAGAGGTTCGCAAAGCTCGGCGCAAAGCAAGTACCCATCGCTGTACCGCGTGTCTGCCTGTAGAGGTCACCATCAAACATAAAGATATTATTGGTGAGACATATCCTCTTCATGTCCGCTAGCATATTTGTGTGCTCTAGGTAGCATATGTCTCTCTTTTGCCTAAGAAGTGCATGCATGCATCAATACCCTGTACGTGATCACTGATTATATACAAAGTATTCACGTCCAGGGTAATGAGGACAAATTCTTCCTCCCATGTTATACCTTATATTTTATTCAGAAAATCTTTGGTGTCCTCTATATGAGATAGTAGGTGAGTGACATACTCCTTTAAAAAGCGGTCTATATAATTTGATATGTTTTCATTCACATTGCCCACTGAGGATACTATGGGCCTACCAGGAGGCACCATTGGGTTTTTGTGAATTTTAGGAAGTAAGTACAATATTGGTAGTTTAGGGTAATCTTTCTTTAAAAAACAATATTCGTGCCATGTAATTAATCCTCATTTTTGCCACTCTGCTAACTTTTTCCAGGTGGTAGTAATACTCATATTGTAAGCAGTGGTGTTACATGTACAATAGAAATTGGCATCATTCATTTGTCTTTGGGCTTCACCAATATACATTTGTCTTCCCCACAATACAATATTACCACCTTTGACAGATGTTCGTATTATGATTCTGTCGTCTTGGGCTAAAGACAGAATCAGTTCCCTTTGCTGTAATGAAAGGGTGAAGTTCATGTTATTTTTTGTTGCTTGTTTGTGTTTTTGTTTGGTTAGTTCCTTAGTGATTACATCGTGAAACGTATCGATGGAATCATGTGGAAGTATGGGGAAAAAGATTGATTTCGATTTAAAATTGGTACATGCTGCTCTGTCTGTAGTGATGTCTTCCTGATTCTCCAATTCTATACATTGTCCCCTGTGGTATTCCTTAATTCATACAAAGTTCGTAACACATTGGCATCTCTTACTGTCAAGTTTGGTTGGCACATATCTTCTGATGTCAGAACATTGTTTTCAATAGGTCTATTATTCTTTAGAGTATGCCATTTCGTGAGTTTAAGTTTTCGTATAAATTTAAAGATATCCACACGAATTTGGCATAGTTAAATAATTCAGTAGGGCAAAATGTTAAACCTAAGCACAGGGTAGTTTTCTCGAATTGTGATAGAAAACGTGAGGAAAGATTTACAATGGTTCTATTTACCGTTGTATTATCCATGGTTACTGTGTTTTCTTGTAGCCACCTCTTCTGGTTCCCATTGGCTCTTTGTTTTTTTCTTCTCCTTTGTTTATGTTTGAGTCGCCTTTGTTTGGAGCGCCCTTGCCTCTTCCTCTTCCTCGACCTCAACCACGTCCTCGTCCTCTGTGCGGTGGTGTCGGCGTCGGTGTTATTCTCTCCGTTTGTCGTCTTGTTCTTAGAACTCGAAATTCGTCTAAAAAAGTAGCTGGTTTGGTTATGATTTCAATTTGTGAGGAAGTACTGGCTGTATGTACCGAATTATCTGTATCGGAATCACTAGCTGGTGTTATGTTAGATAGACCTTCTATTGCATTTGGAGCAATTGATCTGTCTTCTTGTAAAGAGTGTTGGTCATACAAGTGGTCATACTTACGACAGTAAGTTAGAATACGACCATTCTCATAATCAATGCAGTCTCTATGCAGTTTCCTCTGTTTCTGGAGTTTGATGTCTTCCTCATGCTTCTTCAATCTTTCTTTGAGTTCTTCTTTGAATTTGGAAATATTTTCTTGCTCATTACTTTTTTTCAAATCATTTTTAATTTCCTCTAATTCCTTAATTATTTTCTCCCTATCTTCCCATGCATACTTAATAAGTATGCATAACATATTTCTTGAACTCGTTGCTGAGTTTGTCGCCCATTCATTGAGCATTTTAGGATTAGAAGATTCATGTGACGGAGTGATATAAATTCTCAGCCCACGTGGTACCATTAGTTTGTCCACATAGTCCTGGAGGGAGATGGCCTCCCACCATTTTGATGTTTCCTGTTTTTTAAGTTTTTCATATCGTCTTAGTTTCATATTTAAAGAGTTGTCTGTATCTTTGATGCGTGATGGATTAGGTGGTCCCCCTTTGCCTGGTGCTCTTGCAAAAAGGTCTTGCGCCACCCTACGTCGCTCACTTTCATCTTCCATATTATCCACTGTCTGAAATGTAGTTAAAACTCGTGTCCTTTCGTTTTTCACGTTTCGGTTTCAGGAAGACCGCTCTTCCTGGAGTTCTTATGGTCAGTTTGGACTCCACCGCCTCCCAGTAGGCGGTTCCTGATGCCACTAAGTTAGTCAATTTGCTCGTTGAGGATTCACGTAGGAAACAAGAAAGCAATTGCAAATGGACAATGCCGCTTAGAGATTAGTCCTTCAAGCGCTCTTTTCCTCACCATCGCCGAACAATATTATATATATATATATATATATATATATATATATATATATATATATATATATATATATATATATATATATATATATATATATATATATATATAGATATATAGATATATATTACCTACTGGCGGTCGCCAGTAGGTAGTTATAGTTAGGACCACGTTTCCATAGGAAAACCTCAACATTCTATTTTGAATAACTTTGGCGCCGGTCGACGAATCCTCGCGAATTTCTCAAAATAGGTGGGGCGCTACGCTCCGCTCCTACCCTGAAAGTCTCGGGGGGATCCGTCAAGCGGGGGCTGAGATAAAAGGGGGGTCCCAAAACGCGTTTTTCCCATGCATTTTTCCATAGGACCTTTAGAACGAGCTACAGCCTGAACGGCTGAACAGAATTACTCAAAATTTGGCAGAGAGGTAGTCCCTAGGTCAAGGAAGTGCCTTTTGTAGGTTTGGTGTAAATCTGTTCAGTAGATTCTGAGAAAATAGCCTTTAAATCAATATATATATCTGAGCCCGCTTACGGTACGCTTACCGTACGCTTACGGTAAGCGTACGGTGGCGTGCGCGAGCGCGATTCTGATTGGCTCTTAGATCTTAGTAAACATTCGAATCGGCCGAAACCAGGAAGCGGCGGCCGCCATTTTGTGTATTTCACTCTGAAAAAAAAGAGTGAAAACAAGGAAAGGGGGCAATGAGGAGAGTTACAGACCCCCTAACAATTGTAAGGGGGTCAAAGAAGGACAGAAAAGTACAAAGAAAACATTTATTGATTTTAAAAAAAATCGCGGGGTACGCGTACGGTAAGCTTACGGTAAGCGTACGGTAAAAAAAATAAAAATAAATAAATGAAAAGCAGATTTAAGAGTTTAGAAATTAGGGAGCTCTAAAAAGAGCTGTTGTGTTTATGGAGTCATTTTTTTAGTGGTACCTACAAGTAAGTACCGATGCAGAGTCTAAGGTTCAAGAGGAAGACTCTGTTCCCTTCATCATTGAAGTGCACACCATCTCCTCTATAAATGTCTTGCATGTCGTAACGCAAGTTGTTGTGGTAAATGGCACCCATACCATAGTCACGGAGGAAAGCAGAAACAGATTTGTTGACGTGCTTTCTTGCTTTGTCAATCTGTGGACAGAAATGATTGGACCAGTTCCATTTTTGCCTTTGGCATATGTTGGAAAACACAAAGGCAGTTTTAGGGAAAAGTGTAAACAGTTGTGCAAAGGTGTCCTTCATAAGCATTTCCAGACCTACCCCAGTCAAAGTGCCTAGGTCATTGCCACCACAGTGCACTATTATGAGGTCAGGGTGTTGGATTTGAATGAAGGATTTCACCAATGGCATCAATTGGTGCCACTTTAACCCTCTCTGACCAATCCATTTAATGTCTACATTTGGCAAAGCAAGGTCTCTCACCATATCTGTTTTCTCTGCAAACTTTTCACTCCAGAAGACATAGCTGTGCCCTACAATCCACACTGTGAACATCTTCAAAGGAGAACTGGATGCACTCAGGAGGTGTCTTTCAGTAGAATGGCAATATGAAAAGAAAGACAGTTTGGAAATGGAGGCATACATATTTTTAACAAAACAAAAAGAACTGATTGGCTGTTTCATACCATTCTAGAAAAAAAACTAGGCTGTATGTGAAAATTAATACAAGCATGTTTTGTATTGGTACAAAAAAATGTGTAACCAAAGAACAGTACTATGGATTTGCTGTTAGGTTTGAAAAGTCAAGCACTCTTGCTCTGTGGAATTGAAACATTGTGTGTCGAACTTCTGACCTAACTGCACACAGCAGTGTTCCATGAGCTGTTGCTATGGTAGCAGGCAGAAGTCAAGTTGGGGGAAGGGTACTAGGCAGAAGTCAAGTTGGGGGCAGGGTACTTTTGGAAAAGGGTTGGTTTTCAACCAATAGAAATGTGTCATTACATTTGAAAAAAAGGGGGAAGCACTGAGATTTGAAACTTACATGTATATGTGTGGAAAAATAGAGGGAAAGTTTGCCATTATCTGGTTCTGCTGAGAGGAGAGAGGTGAACACAACAGAGATCCTGGCTCTGATATTCTGCTGTTTGAGTGTCACATTTCTTTCACAACTAACTAATTTTAAAGGTGAGTTTACAGTTTGAGAGGGGATGTATGTGGTAACTTAAGAAATGAATAATAGAAATGGGAATTGTTTTTGTTGTAGTTACACATGGTGGTTTCATAATGTGTCAGTCTGTAAAAGTGATTTTCACTTGGCCCGAAAAAAAAAGAGCAGTAAGTGTGCTTTCAAATTGGCAAAGAAATTTCGTTTTGGCACTAATGTGAAAACATGACTCTGTGTGCATAGAAGAATTATAGGCAGAGATTTATTGCGTCTTGCTCTGGTGATTTCACAGTTGCAGTAGATGGAAAAGAGGAGCGAATTTTTGGGGGAAGAAGCAGAGGCTTAGCACACACCCATGTGTTTGCCATGTATAGTCATGCACAGTAATTAGAAGCGAGTGGGGTTTTCAGGTTTAAGTCTGTAATGCAAATACATTCAGCATCACTAAGGCTGGTTGCCCCTGCTGGAGTGTAGGCAGTCACAGAGAATACACACGGTGGTGGTCTGAAAAAAAAACAGCTTGGACATGTGCATTTAAATAAATTTAAAAAAAAGGTTTCAGAATGTGTCAGTCTGTAAAAGTGATTTCAAATTGTAAAAAGAGATTTTCACTTGGCCCGAAAAAAAAAGAGCAGTAAGTGTGCTTTCAAATTGGCAAAGAAATTTCGTTTTGGCACTAATGTGAAAACATGACTCTGTGTGCATAGAAGAATTATAGGCAGGGATTTATTGCGTCTTGCTCTGGTGATTTCACAGTTGCAGTAGATGGAAAGGGGGAGCGAATTTTTGGGGGAAGAAGCAGAGGCTTAGCACACACCCATGTGCTTGCCATGTATAGTCATGCAAAGTAATTAGAAGCGAGTGGGGTTTTCAGGTTTAAGTCTGTAATGCAAATACATTCAGCATCACTAAGGCTGGTTGCCCCTGCTGGAGTGTAGGCAGTCACAGAGAATACACACGGTGGTGGTCTGAAAAAAAAACAGCTTGGACATGTGCATTTAAATAAAATTAAAAAAAAGGTTTCAGAATGTGTCAGTCTGTAAAAGTGATTTCAAATTGTAAAAAGAGATTTTCACTTGGCCCGAAAAAAAAAGAGCAGTAAGTGTGCTTTCAAATTGGCAAAGAAATTTCGTTTTGGCACTAATGTGAAAACATGACTCTGTGTGCATGGAAGAATTATAGGCAGAGATTTATTGCGTCTTGCTCTGGTGATTTCACAGTTGCAGTAGATGGAAAGGGGGAGCGAATTTTTGGGGGAAGAAGCAGAGGCTTAGCACACACCCATGTGCTTGCCATGTATAGTCATGCACAGTAATTAGAAGCGAGTGGGGTTTTCAGGTTTAAGTCTGTAATGCAAATACATTCAGCATCACTAAGGCTGGTTGCCCCTGCTGGAGTGTAGGCAGTCACAGAGAATACACACGGTGGTGGTCTGAAAAAAAAACAGCTTGGACATGTGCATTTAAATAAATTTAAAAAAAAGGTTTCAGAATGTGTCAGTCTGTAAAAGTGATTTCAAATTGTAAAAAGAGATTTTCACTTGGCCCGAAAAAAAAAGAGCAGTAAGTGTGCTTTCAAATTGGCAAAGAAATTTCGTTTTGGCACTAATGTGAAAACATGACTCTATGTGCATAGAAGAATTATAGGCAGAGATTTATTGCGTCTTGCTCTGGTGATTTCACAGTTGCAGTAGATGGAAAAGAGGAGCGAATTTTTGAGGGAAGAAGCAGAGGCTTAGCACACACCCATGTGCTTGCCATGTATAGTCATGCACAGTAATTAGAAGCGAGTGGGGTTTTCAGGTTTAAGTCTGTAATGCAAATACAGTCAGCATCACTAAGGCTGGTTGCCCCTGCTGGAGTGTAGGCAGTCACAGAGAATACACACGGTGGTGGTCTGAAAAAAAAACAGCTTGGACATGTGCATTTAAATAAATTAAAAAAAAAGGTTTCAGAATGTGTCAGTCTGTAAAAGTGATTTCAAATTGTAAAAAGAGATTTTCACTTGGCCCGAAAAAAAAAGAGCAGTAAGTGTGCTTTCAAATTGGCAAAGAAATTTCGTTTTGGCACTAATGTGAAAACATGACTCTGTGTGCATAGAAGAATTATAGGCAGAGATTTATTGCGTCTTGCTCTGGTGATTTCACAGTTGCAGTAGATGGAAAAGAGGAGCGAATTTTTGGGGGAAGAAGCAGAGGCTTAGCACACACCCATGTGCTTGCCATGTATAGTCATGCACAGTATTTACAAGCCAGTGGGGTTTTCAGGTTTAAGTCTGTAATGCAAATACATTCAGCATCACTAAGGCTGGTTGCCCCGGCTGGAGTGTAGGCAGTCACAGAGAATACACACGGTGGTGGTCTGAAAAAAAAACAGCTTGGAAATGTGCATTTAAATAAAATTAAAAAAAAGGTTTCAGAATGTGTCAGTCTGTAAAAGTGATTTCAAATTGTAAAAAGAGATTTTCACTTGGCCCGAAAAAAAAAGAGCAGTAAGTGTGCTTTCAAATTGGCAAAGAAATTTCGTTTTGGCACTAATGTGAAAACATGACTCTGTGTGCATAGAAGAATTATAGGCAGAGATTTATTGCGTCTTGCTCTGGTGATTTCACAGTTGCAGTAGATGGAAAGGGGGAGCGAATTTTTGGGGGAAGAAGCAGAGGCTTAGCACACACCCATGTGCTTGCCATGTATAGTCATGCACAGTATTTACAAGCCAGTGGGGTTTTCAGGTTTAAGTCTGTAATGCAAATACATTCAGCATCACTAAGGCTGGTTGCCCTTGCTGGAGTGTAGGCAGTCACAGAGAATACACACGGTGGTGGTCTGAAAAAAAAACAGCTTGGACAGCAAAAATAAGGCAAAAATATTTTTGGGTAAAAAATGTAAATATGTGTACTGTATTATAAAATGGTTTAAAAATATTAATACTTTTTTCTTTTTTTTCAGATCGATATAGAAAATTTTCGGAAACTACAACCATTTTAAAAACTATTTTTTAAAAAAACAAATGAATAAATATTTTTTTGAGTGAGTATGGTAAGTCAATAATAATAATTGTAGTCTCTCAAGGACCTTCTAATGTGATAAATGATTTTTAGTGTTTTTTTTTAAAAATAAAAAAAAAGGTACGCTTACCGTACGCGTACGGTAAAAAAAAAAAAAAAAAAGTTTTTAAAAACATATGTAAAAAAAAGATGAAAGATAAGGTTGGCTCTTAAAAGAACCGTTGTGTTCATGCAGGGACAGAGGAAAGAAAGATTGGGAATATTAGACGGTACGACAAGTGTGCTGATCTATTTTACTGTTCACCAGGGAAACACTGGTCTCCCTATAAGTAATTAGATCGTGACAAGTGGCGCACCGTACTTCAACCCTCGCAAACCGAGGGTTAATTTCCAGAGGGCCAGCAAAAGGAGATTCTCCCCCCACAGATGAAGGGCTCACCTGACCTGCAGAAGAAGGAGTCTGCCCTGCAGGTGATGGTCCAGGCTGAGCTGCTGTGGATGTACTGGCTCGTCTTTCTGAAGAGTTACCTCCAAAAAGATGACCATGTGTCCTTCTGTGTACATCCTGGAGGTGTCTCTTCATGGTGTGATTCCCAAAGGAATACTTCCTGTTAGGATTACCTCTAGAAAGTACACGCTGACACAGCTTGCAAGTAACTAAGGGTGCATTCACCTTTTGCTGGCCTTCTGGAAAAGTAAAATAATCCCAAACATAAGAAGGCTTTACTTTCCTCGCTCTCTGCCTCAAGACAGTTTTGCTGGTGCTAGCCTCACTCTCAGAAGAGCTCTGCTGTTCTGCCATCGTATCCCAAAGACAAACCAGCTCCTTCTCCCAAGGGATCACAAGCAGAAATGAGGGGAATGGGTGTGGTGTAGGAGAGTTCTAGAACTGAAAGTACTTTCAACCAATCAAAAGTTGTGTTTCATGATCACATGACCTACCGTACGCTTACGGTACGCTTACGGTGCGCTTACGGCAAAAAGTACGCGTGCGCGTAAAAAAGACACGCGCTTGCGCGCATGCGCATAACAGTCACTCCCCGGCACTTCCGCGTAACGTGCGCGTGTTGCGTAAGCGCGCATGCGTCCCACGCGCAGTACGCGCGGCTACGCAAAGTACGTAACTATACGCAAGCAGCGTAGATAGATTACGGACGTTGCGTAAACCGTACGCTTACCGTGAGCTTACGGTATGCGTACTATAAAAAAAAAAAAAAAAAATCTGGAAATAAATTTTACATGTTTATTTTAAAAAATATATATAAAAAAAATATTTAAGGATTTTAAAAATTTAAGCATAGTCTTTATAAAAGATAAGAAAATTAAATTAAAAATATGTTTGAAAAAAATGAAGAATAAAAAAAAAAAATAGCATTTAAAAAACCTTGCAAATTCACTGAAAAAACCATGGGTTTCACACACGTTATAGTTAGGAATTAGCATTTAAAAAACCTTGCAAATTCACTGAAAAAACCATGGGTTTCACACACGTTATAGTTAGGAATTAGCATTTAAAAAACCTTGCAAATTCACTGAAAAAACTATGGGTTTCACACACGTTATAGTTAGGAATTAGCATTTAAAAAACCTTAGAAATTCACTGAAAAAACCATGGGTTTCACACACGTTATAGTTAGGAATTAGCATTTAAAAAACCTTAGAAATTCAGTGAAAAGACCATAGGTTTCACACATGTTATAGTTAGCTGGACATTTTACTCGTAAAAAACCAATGAAATTGCCCCGTTATAGTTAGTTCAGCTAACTATAACTCGCGCGCCCGCAATGCACTGCTGATGACGTCACATATTACATCACTCATGACATGGTCAGTGACATCACTCATGACATCACTGATGACATCTCAAATGACATCACTGATGACATCACTGATGACATCATCCTTGTGATAGAGTGGCAGACCTCCTCTCACCTTAATATAAGCTTTGATACACACATTCAAAAATAGAGACTAAAAATTTCAAAACAATGGACATACCAATACCAGTTACAACAACCTCTTCAGTAATTCTAAGATCCACATACACATCCACTCATTCACCAACAGTCCTATACAGTCACTCATACATGTACTCACTCATCATATGTACTCATACATCTATACATCCTGTTACACAATGCCACTCATCCATAGAGTTACTCACACACATAGTCACTCATGCTAATAAAGAATAAAACATACATTTACTTGCATATACAGTAATACACACACCACCATACTTACTTCTACGGAAACTTACACATACTTAGTCTTTTAAACAATCACTTACAGAAACACATACTTATTCATACAGGAACTCTTTCAATCTCTCCCTCTCACATATACTCACATATATACACCAATAGTCACATATACTAGTTTAAAACATATGTAGTTACTCCTGAAGACACTATTGAGACAGTCATTCACTCACTAACACACCCATACACACACTCATCCACCCATACAGTCCTGCACACATACTGTCTTCAACACATACAAACAGTGAGTCACTCATTCACGCATCTATGCACTACGTAATACCCCCCACCGTACCATACAGACACTCAGACTGATACTCAAAAAAACAACTAATAACCTATATAGACACCCATGTAGCTACTCACCAACCCATGCAGCCACTTATACACAAAGTGAGAGATACACTTAATCAGTCAGTTACACAATCAATTTTTCAAAAACAAATCATCCATTTAGACACTTATATACCCATTTATTCTTCCATCGACCTTGAGATATACATATATAAAACATATTTAATTTTCAGAAAAACACACATTCACTGGATGATGTCATCAGTGATGTCATCAGTGATGTCATTTGAGATGTCATCAGTGATGTCATGAGTGATGTCACTGACCATGTCATGAGTGATGTAATATGTGACGTCATCAGCAGTGCATTGCGGGCGCGCGAGTTATAGTTAGCTGAACTAACTATAACGGGGCAATTTCATTGGTTTTTTACGAGTAAAATGTCCAGCTAACTATAACATGTGTGAAACCTATGGTTTTTTCACTGAATTTCTAAGGTTTTTTAAATGCTAATTCCTAACTATAACGTGTGTGAAACCCATGGTTTTTTCAGTGAATATATATATATATATATCCCAAAATCAACAGCTCCTTCTGGACAGCTGGCCCCTTGGAAAGTGGCACACGCCAGCGGAGCAGCTGGCAATTCGTAATTCACAAAAATCCCAAGTACGTACGCTCTCAGGCTAATAAACGACAAATCCAAAAGTGATCGTGACCAGGTTTATTCACAACGCATTTCGACTGCGTCCGCAGCCTTGCTCACGTGAAACCGTGCTAATACAAACACTGTGCACCTATATGCAATGGACATGATCTCTGATGCAACAGTCGAAACAGGACTGCATACGTAAAAGCAGCCGCCATCTTGTAAGTACCAGCTCGTAATGTTACAAGTGTGAAAAACATAGTGAAACACATGAACAGAGTAGGTGAGCCTAGAAACAGAGTGCTTCTCTACAAATGGAATGAAATGAAATGAAAGTAAATCGCAAAGTAAGCTGTAGATTACAGTATTTGAAGGCAAGATTCCAACCCACAGAGAAAAGTAGAAAAACATGTATAGCGTAATGGCTAATGGTAGAGGTATTGTCTGCCTTTGAACGTTGCTGACGCATGACGTAATAAGATGTGCCTCTACAGGCATCAAAATGACACTAGCACGAAATTATCTATTGTCACTATGTATCGATCAGTGCTCTGTATGGGTGAAAAGATGTGCTACTATAGGCAACAACCTGACAATAGCGCAACATTATCTAATGTCACCATGTGTGGGTCAGTGCAAATGCAGCACATGAACTTGTTCCCACACTATAAAACTTCCACTCTGATACGTAAATCTCAAGAGTATATATCTACAGTTATGGCTCAACACGATAAACAAGCATGATTATTCAAAGAGAACATGTAGAAAAGGTATAGGCATAGTGCTCAATATAAACCAGTAAAACATGCAAACTATGGAGAATTCATATGTCCACTGATAGCGGACAACCAACAGCACACTTATCCTGTTATTCTCTGCGCCCAATCTCAAGAGGTGTCCAGTCGCATATTAAGTGCCCAAAAATATCATAGTGGTGATAGAGTGACATCGAAGAAAAGGTTAGGCGACCTGTGTAGTGGGTAGGTACCTTCCTTCTCTCCTGCAAAAGAAACATAATACCTGAAATTAGAATTAAAATCAATGACAATTTTCAATACAGCTAATGATTGAGGAAAGACTTATCAACATTTGAGTTAAAACTATTCAAGAGCATGTCAAAAGTCAGAGTTTACTACAAAGATCTCTAAACAATCGAACAGAAAACTAGACATTCTAACAGGAAATAAGAGGGGAACCTCACAAGAGAGTTATCAGATCTCTTGTCTCAAAAGCTATTCTTTTTTCAAATGTATTGAGAGTTCCTCGTCCTGATTCATGCCCCCAGGTGCCTTGGTTTGTAAATCAACAATATATTTGGACTCTCTTTGTCTCAGTTTGAGTGTCCTATTGCCCCCTCTATGGTCAATCCTGACCTGTTCCAAAATGAAATATTTCAGAAGAGAGGAGTCCGAGTAATGTTTTTCATGAAAATGGCGCGCCACAGGGTACTTGGGGTCTTTGTTGGTAATGGCCCGCTTGTGTTCTAGTATCCTCTTCTTGGCCATCAGTGTGGTGCTGCCTATGTAGTATAACCCACACGGACAGTCTATCGCATATATGGCGAAAGTGGTACTACATGTAAGAAATTGGGTTATTTCTCTGCGGTTAGAGCCTTGTTTGTATTCCTTGCGAAAAGTGCTGGCAGAGCACGCTTTGCAATGTCCGCATGGAAAGAATCCCTTGAGGTTCTGAAAATCTCTCTCTTGTGTCAATGTGATATCGCTATGTACCAATATATACCTTAAGTTTCTTCCTCGCCTATACGTGATATTCGGTCTGTCCTTGAAAGTGTGGCCTATACTGTTATCATTCTTGAGTGTGTTCCAATTTTTGGAATGTGTCTGATGTTGTCAGATTCAGAGTTATAGGTCATAATCACCCTGGTTTCTGCATCGTTGATTTCCTCTGTGTTAGTTGTTCTCTCGCTGAGTGTATCTTTTCTATCTACAGATTCTGCTCTGCCAATGGCTTTCTTGAGGACCCAAGTAGGGTATCCTCTAAGCTTGAATCTTTTGATCATCTCCGCACTCTCTTTGTCATATGCTGCGGCACTGCTGCAGTTCCTTTTTGCCCTCAGCAGTTCGCCAAATGGAATGCTCCATTTGAGAGTGTCCGGATGACTGCTGAGGGCATGTAGGATGCTGTTGCCCGCCGTTAGTTTGCGGAACAAGGAAGTATGTAAACTATTGGACCTGACCTCAACCTTCACGTCTAGATATTCGACCATGTTGTCGCTGATGTCTCCTGTGAGGTGTATGTTGCGGTCATTCCTGTTCAGTTCCTCAATGAATTCCTGGGCCTCTATGCGACTACCTTTCCATATAATGAAAAGATCGTCTATGTACCTGAGCCAAAGTTCTACCTTACTGAGGTTCCTAATGATGATTTTGTCAGAGAATATCTCTTCCTCCCAAAGGCCCATAAAAAGATTCGCGAAACTAGGGGCAAGACACGAACCCATCGCGGTTCCGATCAGCTGTTTGTAGATGGTGCCATTGAAGATGAAGATATTGTTGGTGAGACAGAATTCTGTCATTTCAATTATCATGCGGTTGTGTTCCCAGTATTTTATGTGTCTTTGTTTGAGGAAATGTTTACAAGCGGCTAGTCCCTGCTGGTGGTCAATTATGGTGTACAGCGAGTGTACATCCAGAGTAATCAAAAGGAAGTCACTTTCCCATTCAATCATTTCCAGTTTGCCAAGAAAATCCTTAATATCCCTAACATAGCTAGGGAGTTTAGTGACGTATTCTCTGAGGAAGTGGTCCACATATCTAGATATGTGTTCAGCTACACTACCTATAGACGACACTATGGGGCGTCCTGGTGGTATCTCAGAATTTTTGTGGACCTTGGGTAGAAGGTAAAGCACTGGTATCTTGGGAAAATCCCTTTTCAGATAGCAGTACTCTTCCCACTCAAGGATGCCCTTGTCCCTCCAAGTGGTAAGTTTGTCCCATATGGTGATGACACTGTCATTATAGATTTCTCTAGTGATTTGTATATAGGAATTAGTGTCGCCTAGTTGTCTAAGGGCCTCAGTGATGTATTGGTCCCTGTCCTGAATGACTACATTCCCGTCCTTATCTGCAGGTCGAATGATGATGTCTTTATCTTCAGCTAGTGATTTCAAAATCTGTCTTTGATTAAAAGATAGGTTGTTGTTGGATTTGTTTTTAAAGTGTGATTTGTGTCTTAAGTCAATAAGGGCCTTGGTAACATTATCATGGAATGTGTCTATTCCGTCATGTGGTAAAATGGGTAAGAATGTCGAAGGAGGTCTAAAGCCTGTTGTTGTCACTGAGTTGTGAGTGATGCCCATTTCCTCTAAAATGCCTACTTCTTCAGTGGTCAGGGTGTCGTTATCGGTATCATTAATGAGTTGAAACAAGGTGGTCAGTGTATCTATGTCTCCTATTGCCAGGTTCTCTCTATACTCTCCCTGTGTAACTGTGTTGGTTTCTCCTCTGGGTCGTTGGCGATGTAGTATGTGCCATTTCTTTAGTTTTAATTTCCTCACATACTTAAAAAGGTCTATCCTGGTTTCAACATAGTTAAAATTGGATGAGGGACAGAATGATAAGCCTAAACATAGTGTGTGTTTCTCTACATCATTCAATTGTCTTTTAGAAAGATTAATGATAGTCTTATTAACCATGTTCATATCCATCAGTATGTTCGTTTGGAGCGCGTCTTGTTGCTTCCCATGCGGCCCCTTCCTCGGCCTCTTCTGCCACTGTTGTCTGGTTCGTTGGCGTCTGTTTCTCCGTCCCCTCGACCTCTGCCTCGACCCCGTCCTCTCTGGCCCCTTGATCTCGGTGTTGCTGTGTCCCTCGTAGTTTGTCGCGTTTGGCGCATTGTCCTGTACTCGTCTAAAAAAGTGATAGCACAAGTACCTCGTTCTTCCCCTGAAGTTTCCCCCTTGGATACATCCGACTCTGTTTCACTGGCTGTGGATTCATCTGATGGTTCTTCTTCCACAGTATTGGTTTTTTCTGTTGTTAAGGTCTCTTTATCCTTATAGAGGTGATCGTATTTGCGATTGAAAGTTAGTATTCTTCCACTGTCATAATCAGCATAATCCCTGTTGAGTTTTCTTTGTTTGCGCCCTTTATACATATATATATATACACAACAACTGTTGAATAAATAATAACCAAACACTCCGTGGCTCTGCTTCAGCAAGCGTGATTTAATGCAGCAATTCATAAACTCCATGCGTTTCAGAGCTCCAGGCTCCTTGCTCACAAGTAATGTGACCACACCTTCGTTGCATATAAATTACACCACGTGGTTAAACAAGTGCAAAAAGACTTGTACTGGTCTAAACAAAGTAATGTCTTACAGTTGCATTTACACACTAATTATAAATTCCCAAAGCATAATTAAACACCGATTCATAAACCAAAATCTTGGTCATATTATTATACTCATTTATCACGACAAATCATATATGGGAAAATGACATTACAATAAATGTAAAACACACTAAGGATGCAAAGAATAAATTGCAAGTATATAATCCTCCATAAGGAGCACGACTATGTTTCATTTTAAATCGTTTGTTGAAAATGTTATATGTCTGTACTCAGCTAATAAAGTTACATATTAATAAAAAATGTATTCTAGTCAGATACATTTGGCTAAGCGCCACTAGTTTCTTTTGCCAAATATCACTGGATTCAAATGAACAACACTTTATTAGTATATTGATATACACACTTGCTTTCACTTGAGTGTGTTACAAAGCATTAAGGGCCCCTAGCGGTGCTGGGACCAGCCGCCAGGGGAGCAGCGGTGCCGCACTGCCAATTAGGATGCGACCGCCCGGCAGTCTTTAACAACAGCATCTTTAACAACAGCACCCACCGCAATGCCAAAGAGGCATGTTGTGCATTGTCATGCACAACATGACAGGCACTGCGCAGTGCCTGCCACCTTGAGCATGGCAATGTAGGGGGTACCATAGGTACCCCCCAAGTCCAGCTACCCACCCCCCACCCCTCCAGGGGGCCTGCAACAGGCCCAAAAAGCAATTCCCGCCAGCCTTTCAGGCCTTTGTGTAAAGCCATGCTAATATGTATAGCGGTGCCTGGTAGGCACCGCCACCAAATTAGTGTCCCATTCCCCAGCCAGCAATCGTAACGATTGGCGACCGGCGGAAAAGCAGCAGACGCATTTTGCGTCCACGCGAAACCCCCTGCCATTGTAATATGCGGGGGTTTCACTCGTTACGATGTCGTGGCGGTCGCCACCGCTGGCTCAGCGGTGGCGAACATCACGACATCCTAATGGTCCCCTAAGTCGGGCTTTACAAAATATCGAAAAAAAACTTTATTGACACTGGTCTATCTCAGTGGGCTGACTTAATCTGTAATGGCCATAATTAGTACGCTCGGTTTCTTGCCCAAGTGGGCATACATGGCCCTATTAATAAACCCTGCGCTGTTGTTTTGATAGGTAGTCTCGGGACAGTACTGACCCAACTCTAATAACGCAAAACCAAAGGAAATGATGGACGGAGTGTTGAACATTGCAAGCACTCACCCCCAGTCAACTGATCTGGGTTTAATCCATCACTGTTCTTTAGCCCACTCTGCCACCCCAGTTCAGACATGGCCATATGCAAATCAGTCTGACCCCGTGCCTCATGGGAACAGTCCAGCCCGAACTGCCAAGCCGGTCCAGGGAAGACATGGCTTGGCAGTTCGGGCTGGACTGTTCCCATGAGGCACAGGGTCAGACTGATTTGCATATGGCCATGTCTGAACTGGGGTGGCAGAGTGGGCTAAAGAACGGTGATGGATTAAACCCAGATCAGTTGACTGGGGGTGAGTGCTTGCAATGTTCAACACTCCGTTCATCATTTCCTTTGGTTTTTGCCCAACTCTAATAACTACACAGTTAAACTCCTGTGAGTTTCCGAAGGCCACAAAAATCCTTACTTCAATAATTCCTTTCCATTGTACAATTCTGCCCAAGTCTTGAAACCTCAGACTACCATTTTAACATTCATCTTAAAACCTAGATATAATGAGCAAATAAAAAAAACTAAAAATAAACCTCCTACTAATTTATACCAGGTGAGACACTCTCATGCTAATTAATACCAAGTAAAATATGGTTGTCGTGTTAATAGATATTTTAGCTTTCTTGCAACTTGATATCCTTAGCAGACCCCGTACACCTGTAACAAAAGAACAAATAAAAACCATTAAAAACCACTAAAATTAATGTTAGATTTTATAAACATGGATCATGAGGTGACAAACAGACTTAGATCATAATCAGTTAATTTTATTGAAGCTAACTCAAATGTACGGCTAGTTCTTCATCGAAGTTGTACCCTGTGGGGTGGAGGGTATTGTACTTAATAATGAGTCTAGATTCTAGGCGCCTCATTTCCTGTACTCTCTTGCCTCCTCTCTCACGGGTTTGGATTCTATCAAGAACACAGAATGACATCAGATTTGTGTTCCAGTCATGAGATGTTTTAAAGTGTCTCGCCATAGGGTATTTTCCATCACGTTTTGCAATTGCTCTCAGATGTTCCAATACTCTTTTCTTTGCTTTGTGTATGGTGCTCCCTATGTAATATGTATTACATGGGCACCATAGGGCATAAATAACATATTCTGAGTTGCAAGTTACATGTTTTGTAATCTGATCTGAAAAGGTTTCATATTTTCTGACAGCAAGATGCTCTTTACAAACCTTGGCCCCGCCTCCTTAAATACATTCAGCTTCTATATACTGATATCACTGTCTTGGTTCGCGTCACGGACTCTACATCACAGCCCTTTCCCATAGAGCGGGGCACACGTCAGGGGTGTCCCCTCTCCCTATATCTTTTCGCGTTGGCAATGGAGCCTCTTGCAGCATGGGTACAAATCGATGTGCGAATCCGCTGGTTTGAATGGTTCAGGGGGGTCTCCGATCGTGTAGCTCTATATGTGGACGATGTCCTATTCTTCATTATGCGTCCTGATTGTTTCGGGCCCAGACTGTTTAGGATTATGCAGATCTTTGGCGAGACATCCGGGCTCTATATGAACTCCCGGAAATCATACTTGTGGCCCTTGCGGGATGGAATGCAATTGGGGGAATGGGCTGGTGAAGTAACTACAGTGCGAGAAGGATTTAAATATCTTGGGGTTGTCTTGTTGTCCTCCCAGCCTGTGTCATGGGAATGTAATCTGGCCCCGCTGTGGATGCAGATTAAGGAACAGAACCGCTCATGGTCACATCTACCACTATTCCTGTTCGGCAGATCCGCCATCTTCATCATGGTGTCTCTGACCCGTTTACTATACCAGCTTCAAAATCACCCATATCTGAAACCGCTGGCCTGGTTTCGACAATTGAATTCAACTCTCCGGCACTTTCTCTGGGGTGGTGGTTCCGCCTGAGTGGCATTGAAAACATGCTTCCAGTCTACGTACTGTGGAGGCATAGCTATGCCAGATGTTCAAGCATACTATGAAGCTTCTCATATTCTTATCCTCAACGACTGGTGGTTTGGTGACAGGAGTGAAACCGCATATGCGGTTGAACGCTTGTTGATGGGCAATATGTCACTCCACATGATCCTATACGCGGGTCCGACCCTGAAAGCGCTGCCACCAGCAACTGTCACGATATTCAAGGTCTGGAAATGCTCATTGCAACAAATGGGATGGTGGGGTAGATTGACAAAAGAAACTCCCCTTTGGGATACTGGTCTGTTGCCCTCCCCCTATCCCCCGCCCCCACCCCGGCAGAGTTGTCTGCTTTTTCTGGCAGGGAGGCTATAGGAATAACCATGGTTGGGGATGTTCTTCACGGCCGTACCCTGAAGTCCTTTCAGGAACTGCAACACGAATACTCGATGCATAGATCTCAATTCTATAAATACCTTCCGTTCCGCCATGCCTTTTCCCCATGTCTTACATACCAGGAGACCGTACCAGATTTTAATCTTATAGAGGCCAAAAGTATTTATGGGAGAGCTGGGAGAACATAAAATTACCAAGATATACCGTAAATTGATAACAAATAGTCCCAATACACTGGGTGGTATGTGAGAGGCTTGGCAGAAGGATTTGGGCCCTCTGGATGACAAGGCCTGGGCTGAGGCACTGGAGTCCCCACGTAGTGCTGCCATTGTGGCACAACTACACTATATACAATTTAAATACCTTCACAGGGTCTATTACACACAATACAAATTGAGGCCGGCTGGATTGATTGAATCTCCGCAATGCCTGCGCTGCCGTATTGCTGATGGTACTCTTATACACACCGTTTGGCAATGTGTGACACTTTCTGGATTCTGGTAGGGTGTCATCGCGTGTCTATCGGAGGTTTTGGGTTGGGACGTCCCCTGCTCCCCACGTCTGGCCTTGCTCCACATTACAGATGGTATTGGGGGTAACATATATAAGCGCCATCTCCTACTTTTGGGACTCACACTGGCCAAGCGAGATATTGCACGATCATGGAAGGATGCTTCTCTGCCTCCGGCTGGTGTGTGGAAGAAACGTCTTGATTTCTGTATGGGGTAATAGATACCAATATTTAAACCACGAAGGTGTCCACAGAAACACCCCAAGATTTGGAAGACGTGGGTGGAGTATCGGGGATTGTACCTAGAACCCATTCCAACTGTCTCCATAGACTAACACGGAATAAGATGGAACAATTGTGGGATGAGAGAGGTTGTAACTACCCAATTAATCGACTGGTGTGGCTAAACCGGACATGTACTATAATATGTATCAGATGTATGATACTACAGTTTTATGTTGTTCTATTTAGTTATATTATTATTGTTTCCCAATTGTTTGAATGGCATCAACAAGTCAACAATTTACTTGCTAATATGTATATTGTATTGCTGGAGCACCTGCCATCGCCAGGCCAGTTGTGGCTGTTGACAATAAAAACTTTTTGTGAAAAAAAAAAAGATGCTCTTTACATTGTGGGTATTTTTGCAAGCTTTGCAGACTCCGCATGTGTAAAATCCTTGTATTGTACTTTGTGTGTTCACCTGACTTACCAGACTCCTGCATAGTGTGTCTTTAAAAAATTTAGCTTTTTTTAACGTTATTTGCGGGTGGCTCCCTATAGATTAGGCTATTTCGGGGTCAGTTTTCAAGACAGCCCAAAACGTTTTAATTCCCTGTTGCACCATCCCTGCCTGATTGTGGAATGTTGTAATAAATCTTAATGTATTGTCATCAGTTTTCTTTCTAACAGTAGGGACCAAAAGGTCTATTCTTGCCCTTTCATTTACTTTCTTACACGCCTGTGTGATCACCTTCTTTTGAAATCCCCTGGCTAAGAATCTATCTGCCATAATTTGTTTTTCTCACTCAAATCCTTCTTCTGAGCTACAATTTCTCTTGGCACTCAGTAATTCTCCAAATGTTATACTTTGTATAAGGCTTTTCAGATGGCAGCTTTGTGCATGGAGCAAACTGTTGCGTGCTCTTTCTTTACGTAAAAGAATACTTTCTAATTTCTTGTCTCTCACAGTGAGTCTGAGATCAAGAAAATAAATTGTCGTCTTGTGTATGTGGCTGCTGAACTTGAGATTGTGTGTGTTGAGAGAGAGAGAGAGAGAGAGAGAGAGAGTGTGTTGTTTATTAATTCTTCAAATTATTTAAAATACCTACATGATTTTTAGGAGTGGGATTTAAAGGGTATAGTGGCATTCTCAGGTATTTTTTTTAAATATGTGTATATTCATTTATAAATTTGTATTTAAATCATAATGTACTTAAATTTAGAAAATCTAACTTAAATATGAATAAATAGTAATGAAAGGATGTAAAGGGTATAGTGGATGAAATTGTATTAATACCCAGATATATAAAATACCTGTGTATTGAATCATAAATAGATATTTATTTTATTATAAATACAAATAGTAAAAAAAAAATATATTCATTCATTATTTTTAGGAGTGGGATATAAAGTGCATAAGCGCATGGGAAAGTCTATTAATATTCAGATAATAATTATAATGCGTGTGTGTTAATTTATAAATTAGTAATAATTTTTATTTCAATTAAAAAATAGTTTACATTTTTCTAAAATATGCGAACATTTTTAGGAGTGGCAAGTGAATTGTATAGGATGGTACTTTGGCTTTTATATTAATACTCACGTTTTAATTTATAAATTATGTAAGAAGTGAAAAAATTGAATATAATATTTAAAACATATTTAAGAATGCTAGCATTAATTTAAAAACAGCACATAGGAATTATACATTTATATAACCTGTTTTAATAATGAACTGTAGTAATATTTAATATTTATGAAAACAAATTACAATATATCTTAAATGAAATAAACACCATACAAAAAGCATTTTAATAACTTTACGTTATTTAAAAAACACATGAAAACACAGTTTATTTTTTCAAATATATTTATTGACATATTTTAACATTTCATTTATATTATTAAATATATTTTAAAATAATTTAATAAAATTTTTCATGCTTTCCTCTTGGTTTTATTGAAATAAAATGTTCTTTTTCTATTTTACTTGGTTTTGTATCAGTTTCCACAGTAGATAGTGCGTCTTGGTCAAGGTCTAAAGCATGGGGAACCTGAGGTCAAGTATGAAGAATTTAATTTACTTTAAATAATAAATAGATTCGTTTATTTACTGTAAGGAGACAGTAAGGAAAGTATTGTACTTTAATGTAAATATGTATTAATTTTGTGTTTTAACTAGTCTTAGTAAAAAAAAGAGTGTTTTAAAAAACAAAATAGGTCTAATTATTGTCTGATTTCTGTTGAATTTTCTATACATCGTAAGCAAAATGAATATGGACTTGGTGGATTTAATAACTTCAATGTTGTTGAAGTCTATTTTTGGCATTTTTAAAGATGTTCAGGATTTATTGATTTGGACTATATCGATGGTTTACAGACTCAGATGAAAAGAAGATGGCTACGTGGATCTTTTCTCAAATATTTTATTGGGTTTTTGAATGTTTTATTTAATGATGTGTTTCTTGAATTACTGTGAAGAACGGAGTTGGAACACAAGGTTTTTTTTAAGAAGAGACCATTATTTAAAAAAATTATAAACTTTTGTTTGGGTTATGGATTATCTTAACATCTTTGGAATATTAGAGAACCAGTGAGCCTTGGTGGCCATATGGATAAATAATCCACAAGACCTGAAAAAAGAAAACAATGTCAGATAAGGCAGAGTCTCTTTTTCTCAAATATTGTAAACATGCATATATAAATTTATTAAATAAATGGCATCTGCAGAAAGGTAAGATTGTAAAACAGTAGGGTAGTGGATATTGGCTATCAGTTCACTTAATAGTGTAAGATTAATGCAATGTTACAAAGGTAGTCTGCATTTCCCAGCATTGAAAACTGTTGAATTTGTTTTTGTGATATCTCACCACTTTCCTCGAATATTTGAGGTTGCAAACTATCTGAACATTGAGCATGCCTAATTTCCCGGAAACTCCGGCCTGATTACGACTTTGGCAGTGCTGCGCCAGCTTTGCGCAGGTACAGCACCACCAAAGCAGTGCATGGTCCACCTGCCAGATTAAGAGTTAAACTCGTGTCTGGTGGGCTTTTCTTTTGCTGTTTCCACAGCCGTGCCATGAAATTGGGCACTGCAATGGGAACTCAAAAGCAGTTCCAGCATGGCATGAACTATGTAGTCCATGCCGTGCTGGAACTTGGGGTGCATACAAACAGGGGGAATGCATCCTCATGGTGATGGGGGCATGGGGACCCTGTAGGGCCCCCCTTTGTTTCCCCACTGCCACCCTTTTAATTGCGGGCTCATTCCTATGAAAAGACTGGCGGTGGGGAAACTCGTAATATGCTTGGCAGATCGCCGCGGTGGTCCCGCCTTGCATATTGTATACCATTGACCGCTGCGCCACCGCCATGAATGGCGGTTCCCTGGTGCAATGGTGGCGGTCCGACTAGCCGTTTCATAATACGGCAGCAGCAGGACTGCCAAAGCTGCGCCACCGTGAGTCTGCCGGTCAAAGATCGACAGACTTGTAATTTGGCCCTTTGTTCTTTATTACATTTTCCAGAAAGGAAATCTATATGTTCGATTGACTTCTGCCAATTAAACAATTATAGGAGTTATGCCAACCCTCAATGGCATTATTAGTTTGTGCACCTCCCTTTAAACAGGTCGAGTAATACTTCCACCACTCAATTGGAATACGTGGTTTTATTCTGTGACCTGACCTGTTTAGCTCGCCAATCCAGGTTTCTTCAAAATAATTTTAAAGTGGTGACAATTTCTCTTTTTTGTCTGAAATATTCTGATTGACTAAAGTAAGCACTGAATTCATCTACTAATGCAGGCAGTACAAAATATAATGCAGTTAGTTAACAAAGTTCAAATTGTAGTTTACTACTTGATATGGTTAAGGATGGTTTTTTTTTACTTTTGGAGAAAATGAAAAAAATCATCCTTGAATTTGGATATTTGGGTATTTTGTTAATGATATTAATCATTTATACTTCAAAGTCGATTTTAAATTTCCTATGACTTTTGTTTATTGTTTTTAGATATTATTACTGTCAAAAATGCAAGGTATGTTGATGAGGGGTTATCTGGTAGCAAACTATACACTAGGGCAGAGGTCTTCAATCTGTGGGGTCCTGGGGAGAGGGTTGCGCATTCCCAGGCCTAACTTCTGCCTGGAATGCAAAACATGTTCTCTTCCTTTTGGACAAAGACAACCGCCCGGACCCTACATTCCGATTGTTAAAATGCTTTAGCTGAAGTTAATTGAGTCTCATGTGCTGTAAAACAAAGAGGCCCAGCAAACAGGTAAAACAATCCTTCAAACAAGCTGTAATGCCAGGGTGCCTGCTTGCCTGAATTGAATGCAAATGTGCGCTAGGAGTTAATCTGAAAATGTAAAGGATGCTTGGGAGCATTTCTGACTTCAAATGCTCAAAATACTCCAAGCATTGTGATGGCAAAGATTTTTTTTGTGGTTGTAGGAAGAATTAACAACTGGGCTATGAAGTGCATGCTTTTAATCATAACTGTATTTCCACAGTGCTTGGTACCCCAGAGGAGGTTTTGAAGGGACAGTTAGGCAAACAAACAAAATGCAATACGTATGGTCTGATATTACTCAAATTTACATTTTGGAAGCTCCATTTTATCTTAAAACTATTTGCACAGTGTGTAGTAGTCTATCTTATAATGTGTGTAATGCAAGTATAAAATAAAATAATGACTTACACATACACAATTCACTATTCGCCACTGCACCAACCAAATTTAATTATGTGACTCTCTAGTTACACACAGACCTCTGCAGTGCATTAAATAATATAGGTTTTATAATGTACTATATAGTGCATTTCCCACTGAGTAACAACTTTTACAATGTATTTTTCATTTAAGCTACCTATTATTTTATATGTAGCTACCTGATGGTGAAAGACCTAAAAAACGAATAAAATGTTTTGGGGCTGATTTATGAGAGGCTTTCGCCACCAGAGCATCACTTTTTTTGAAGCTTTGGCGGCACATGCGTCTCAATCCTATCTACGAGGCGACGCAGTCACTTTGCATGGCCTCATAGATATGGAGTAAGACAACGCAGTGCAAGTCACTGCATTGTCTTACTCTGTCAAGTAGGCATTCCATAGGCATTGGGGGTGGGTGTTCCCACACAACACCCATGGATTTTGACGCTGCCCCAGATTTGCAAAACCATGTAAGCCTGGGGCAGCGCCAAAACCTTATGCCTCCCCACAGCAGGCGTAACGAGGAGAAATATTTTACTTTCTCCTCATTTTTTTCCTCTTTCTATGTGTGCTGCATTATGCAGTGCACATGGAAAGAGGAAAATCCCTCTCAGAATTGTTTTTATGCAGGAACGTGCCCCCTCGTTCACAAATACAATCCTGCCTATGTTGGCGCTAGGCAGCAATTTGTGCGCCAACCCAGGGGGAAAGGACAGGAATGCACCGTATTTCATAAATATGGTGCATTCCTGCCCCTTCAGATTGGAGTAGGGCAACGCATCAAGAAGACTTGCGGCGCTGCCCTACGCCAGTGCCTCATAAATAAGCCCTTTGTTTTTAGCCACACCTTTGATCACTCCCCCCACACTCTCTTATCTTTGGTTTGCTAAACACAGTTTAATTTATTTCCCCAATGTAAATAAGATTTGCTGTAGGAATTAGTGGCATTTATGGTTGTCGATAGTTGGCAATGATGAGGAGGACCAAGTTCTGGAAATCTTTGTCAGGAGGGGGTCCTTATGCCTAAAATGTTTTGACAGGGGGGTCTCGGCATCAAAAAGTTTGAAGACCTCTGAGCTAGGGGTATTGTTGTGTTATTTATATTAGAATAAATAGTGTAAATGGATAGGGTGTTGACTTGACTAACCCAATCGTTCAGATTTCACTATTCTCTAGGGTCACGGCGTTATGTAGGGTTGCAAAGATTAGTATTCATTTTTGAGATTTTTTGCTGTCATATAGAAGGAAGGGTTTGTGATTGGAGGGCTCTTAATTAGGGGGTATTAATGTCACTATATGATTTTGGTGGTCTTAGTTCTGTATTACTCGCCTGTTTTGGTCTTTGGACCATTTTTCTTATATTTGGAATAGTGGGCATACTGCAGGCAACATGGTTGGGGATGTTTCCTGCAACCTGCCTTAATACTGTTAATTCATCATGTGTCTCTATCAGCATGAGCGTGAAAAGTATGGAGTCAAAACTATTTCAAAATTAAAAATTAAAAAATGTATAATTACAGGTCACAATGTGTCAAAGGTAGAATGCATACCTCAGCGCAGATTATCATTACAATGTATAAAGTGCTCAAGTGCCTCATGCCTAAGTGATCATGTACATATGAATATAGACAATAAAAATCATCAACCCTTGAGTTAAATCTGGCCCAATTGGCAAAAATAGATGTGTCTATGGCACCTTTGTCTCGTCCCAGTGGATTGCTCTTGAGCACTCTACCATTGATCTACCCTCGATGCATTGTGATCTGTTAATTATACATTTTTCGATTTTTCATTTTGAAATAGTTTTGATTGCAGCACTTTTCAAGTTAAAGCTTTATGAGCATACAAAATGAATTAACTCACATGCCAAAGAGAAAGCAATAGTATCTTGTTTGTTTCCATTAATTAATTAACATTAAGGTGCCGATTACGATCCGGTAAAATATTTCCCCGTGCGACTCGTATCCGGTCTTTTTACCGTACGAATCGTACAAGTGCCGTACGAACTGGCAATCACGATTCGCATGGTAAAAAGTCCATACGAACCGCATTGGGAATCATTCCCCACACGTCCTCGGGTCGGAAAATGTGTCCGACACGTCCTCGTACCATTTACCGTACAAATGTGAAAGGTGAAGTCCGACCGAGGAATCACGATCCATCCTGTGCGTCCGAGGTTACAACCGGATGGAAAAAACACCGTCCGCACCGAACTCCCATAGCAACCATCGAGACGTGCCCGCATACGCGCCGACCCCCCCAGCCCCCGTACGTACGCACCGTACCCCCCCAGCCCCCGTACGTACGCACCGTACCCCCCCAGCCCCCGTATGTACGCGCCGACCCCCCGTGTATGTACGCCCGTGTACGTTCGAGTCGAACCCCCCTGTATGTACACCCGTGTACGTTCGAGTCGTACCCCCACCCGTGTATGTACGGTGCGTACCCCCAGCGCGTAGCGCTGGGGGTACGCACCGTACATACACGGGTGGGGGTACGACTCGAACGTACACGGGTGTACATACAGGGGGGTTCGACTCGAACGTACACGGGGGGTTCGACTCAAACGTACACGGGGGGGACGACTCGAACGTACACGGGGGTTCGACTCGAACGTACACGGGGGACGACTCGAACGTACACGGGGGGGTTCGACTCGAACGTACACGGGGGGTACGACTCGAACGTACACGGGTGTACATACAGGGGGGTTCGACTCGAACGTACACGGGGGGTTCGACTCGAACGTACACGGGGGGTTCGACTTGAACGTACACGGGGGGTTCGCACCGTACATACACGGGTGGGGGTACGACTCGAACGTACACGCGCGTACATACGGGGGCTGGGGGGGGTCGGCACGTACGTACGGGGGCTGGGGGGGGGTCGGCGCGTACGTACGGGGTCTGGGGGGGTCGGCGCGTATGTACGGGGGCTGGGGGGGGGGTCGGCGCGTACGTACGGGGCGGGGGGGGTACGGTGCGTACCGGGCCACCTACTCTGGTCGATTCGCGCCGTACTTCGCTTTTCCGG
This sequence comes from Triturus cristatus, assembly GCF_964204655.1. NCBI lineage: Eukaryota > Metazoa > Chordata > Amphibia > Caudata > Salamandridae > Triturus > Triturus cristatus. The sequence continues at coordinate 335,511,162 of NC_140591.1, read as the reverse complement.
CACTTTTTGGGTGCCGTGAAAATATTGCCGTCCGGACTGCTGTCGGTTCGAATCGTAATTCCTGGGTCGTGAAACGCTGCCTGAAAGCGTCCCGACGTCACGTCGCAGCATTCCCGGATCACATTCGTATGTATGTTTTCGTCGGTCGGTGTTTTTTACGATTCGTACGGAAATGGTGTTTCCGTGCGAATCGTAATTCCATGTTTGTAAAGTTTTACGACCGGGTACGAGTCGGACGGGGAAAACGCTCCGACCGACGGTTCGTACCCGGTTTTTACCGGATCGTAATCGGCACCTAAGTCCGTAATTTGTTTCTACAAGGAGTTGGGAGGTCCGTGCCTGAGGTTTTCCACCTTTCAATTCGGCGGACAGGACTTTTTCAAGCATATATATATATATATGTATATGTATCAATAGATAGATAAATAGATAGATAGATGTGTGTGTGTATATGTATAATTATTAGTTGCATAGTTGCAAACCTTTAAAAAAAAGTGGTACACAATCTATGTAATATTCTTACTTTTATTGCTAGATGGCTGTGGTGATCTGTAGGCTCTGGTGCACAGTGGAGATGGTTTGGTCAGCTTAGAGGCTAGCCTACCACTGAGTGCAAAACGGTGGATGGAGCTTTTTATAGTGCATGTTAGGATTTACTGTTGTTAAAAATAAAGGGCCTGAATCTGAGTTTGTCTAGTGTGGGAGCAGAGGCGTGCTGCTCCCACACCGCCAAACTCTTGGTTGAACCACCCGCCAGATTAGGAGTTTTCTGCTGCAGTCCATGCTGAGCAGGTACTGGGGTGCATGCACACTGGGGGGCCACAACATGTGCCCCCCCCGCATGCATCCCCAGGCCAAGAGGCAAAAGGGGGTCCTGTAGGGCCCCCTTTGTTTCCTTTCCGCCATGGTTTTCATGGCGTTGGAACCGCCATGAAAACCGCAGTGGAGAGGAAACTTGTAATATGCTTGGCGGGATCAGAGAAGTCACGCCAAGCATATTGCGGCCTCAAGACCACTGCGCGAGATCCCTGGAGGTTGCAGCGGTCCCAGGGAGGCCTGACTGTCCTAGTTGTAATAGGGCAGTCAGACGACCGCCGCCGCTGTGCCCCCGCGGGTCTGGCGGTCCATGGACCGTCAGACTCATAATTAGCTCCTCAGAGTGTATGTGCACGGTCTCTTTTTAATAAGGAAAATTCTGACAAAAGACACATTTTAATGAAAACTATTTTAATCAATTTCTTTTGAACTTCCATAGAGATTTTTGGCACCAACTTGCCTGTGTACATGACATATTTATGTCATACTATTATTTTGATATTTTTAAGAATTAAAATCTACAATGTACTTTGATGATAGTTAAAATATGTTTTGTACCCTTATAAAATTAAAGATAATGTTTGAAATAAAAAACATTGTTACAATGTGCATTGTATTGACATTCAACCATATTCTATCACACCAGCTCAGTCATACAAGGAATGAGAACACACAGGATGCTACACAGGTCTAATGTTTAACCTTGAAGTGAATGGAGGGCAACATGAAAAGGAATATATTGGTGCCTTAATCAGTGAAATTCCAATGAAAAATACCAGTAAGGAACCTCTCACAGGTAACAGACTAAGGACAGTCTAGAGTGATGATACACTATATGGGACGCAACAAACCAAGAATTGTGAATAAGTAAGGAAGCAGAATTAGAAAAGCAGGAAAAGACGATAGTACCAGACTCGTGTATAGACTGAATAGGTACAGTGGTAATGCAATGCAGTGGTGGTGTAATGGTGATGCAGTGGGGAGCAGAGAGAAGGCAAGACATGTGAATCCAGAGGGACTAAGAGGAGAAAGAACGTATCAAGGGTGCACAGAATGGGGAAGGCGTATGGGCGCAGAAGTAGTAGGAGAAAAGGAAATTTGTCAGGGATACAGGGAAATTTGAAGATTCATTTTGTGGTTGCTGGTGTTGTGGAGAATGGTAAATAGCAATAATCCTAAAACCAAAATTAGCAAAGCAATAGGTCTGGCTAAGTTAAATCACTCTTTCATTGATTGCCAAGTTTATGTAGTTGTGTGGTGTGATGAGTGGGTGAATATGAGATTAAGTGCCCGATTATGAGTTTCGGCAGGTGCTGGGGCGGCCAGTACTCCACCGCCACACGACCGAGACTTGCCGCTGCTGCCCGCCTGCCAGATTACACGTTATTTGTAGTTTGGCGGGTAGGCGGTGTGGCTTTCCCAGGGCAATGCCTCTTTCAAAGGCTGCGGTGCCTTTGAAAAAGGCACCACAATGTGAAAGCCTCACAAGGTTCCTGCACTGCATGGACGGAAAAGTCCATGTCATGCAGGAACTCTTATGCATGCACACACGGAGGCACATGGTATTCCTCCCTCTGTGCATGCACAAGTGGAGGAGGCACAGGAGACATATAGTGCCCCCTTTGTTTCCTCTACGCCAGGGTTGACATGGAGTAGAAACTTCCATGTCACCGCCAGTGGAGGGGAAACTCATAACATGCTTGGCAGGACCATGGCAGTCCCACAAAGCATATTGAGGCCTCTGACCGCAGCGCCACCTCCAGGTAATGGCGTTTCCCTGGCAGCGGTCCCAGGGAAGTCCCAGGGTGGTCCGACCGCCCAAATCGTAATGGGGCAGTAGACCATTGGTGCGATGGTGGCTGGACCTCCACCACCGCACCCATGCGAGTCTCTCAGTCCTCAGACCGCCAGATTTGTAATTTGGCCCTAAGTCAGCAGGTGTACACATGAGGTATTGTATGGATGGATGTATGAGTGAGTGAGGAACACTGTAAGGATTATTTATGGCAGAGTGCCTAGATGGACAAACAGTTGAATAAGTGTATGGATGAATGACAATAATTTAAACTAATGAGACAGACTGAGGCCTAAGAAAGCAGTAAGTAATGATACCAGTTTTATACCAATGCAAGCAATACACTAGGGCTGGGCACCATCGTTTCAAGGAAGGCTGCAATGTATAAAGAACTACCATTATTACATTAGTGTAGGTATTACACCATTGGTCGGTGCTAATTTTAGGACAGCACCTACAATATGTCAAGAATTACCATCATTATGCATGTTCAGATTTGCCCCATCACAAGTTGATCATTCGTCCCTGCCCAGAATTGCACCATCAATCTATTCCTCACTGCATATTCAGATTTGCACCATCACACACTAATCCCCTTAGCACAGATGAGTCCTATCATTAATATTTTGTGCATCTCTGGATTTGTACCATCACTTAGTGGCCCATTAGGATGGCGGGCGGATCGCCCCCGCCATCCTTCCATGAGTGACCCCCCACGACATTAGGATGGCTGGGGGGTCTGCGGCGGATGGGAAGACCGTCCGTCACTTTTACGCCGGTCGACTCGTCAACCGTGCGGAAAACTGCCACAATATGGTGGCGGTGTCTGTAAGACACCGCCAACCATAACAGGATGCCGGCAGAGACTCACTTTCCATGGCGGCGTTGCCGCCATGGGAAGGCATGCGGTTTCTGCTTCCGGGGGCCCGTTGCAGGCCCCCAGGGTGTTGGGGGGTGCACATGGGGGGGTACCTATGGTACCCCCTCTCATTGTCATGCACTACGTGGCAGGCACCATGTGGTGCCTGCCATGTAGTGCATGGAAATGCCCTACGCAGTACTTTCACATTGCGAGCGGGTCTGCAGCCAGCAGATCCACCTGCAATGTGAAAGGCACAGGATGCACCCGCCAGTGTGGTGGGCGCATCCTGATACACATGGCGGGACCACCGCAACTTTGGCGGTCGGTCCCTGGCTCCCTTACGATGCCCGCCCGCCATCGTAATGGACCCCTTAGTATTCTCCTTGGTGGAGTGCAGATTTGCCCAATATCTCTATAATCCTTACTGTTTGCTGAGTTAGCTGTCCCTTGCCTGCCCCTGCTCCCCTTTCATCTCCAAATGCTTACAACCGCTTGCCTAAACAACCATGGTACAAGGGTACAGAGAGACAGAGAGCCTGCGGCATGGGCACAGAAATTGCAGCACCCTACCATTATGTAAGCCAGCGAGCTGTAAAGGAAGGCAGAGTTAGTCCAACTCAACTTCAGTTGCCCCCTATGCAGGAACAAAGATGGCAGCGCAGGGGCATAAAGACATGGGTGCACTTGCCCACTCAACACTGGGTCACAAGCACTCACAGCCCACGCTCCCCTCTGACCTGCTTATTCTCATTATCTAAAGAACTAGTGCTCATCCCTCCCAGTTTTGAAACCTCCATTGCATTGAGGTAGTGAGGGTGTAGAACAAACAGCTTGCTAAAATACTGGTGAACAGGAAAGGAAAGCGGAGTCATCCTGCCTCAGCTTGTGCAGACAGACATGCTGTAAAACCAGTGCTTAATTTGTAAAAGAAAATGAAGTGCCAGGGCTCAAGGTATCACTCACATTGCTGCTGGCACAGCTCACTTTTTAACTGCAGTTTCAAGTTCAAGTTTAACATTTTATTAAGCTATGTTACATAGGTTAATACTGCACTAATGAAAGCTGCTTAAAAATACACACACATTGCGCCACCATGTGGTGGTTTCTCATAAACATGTAAGGGTGTTTACAAATAGGTGGCGGTCCGAGCACCGGCTAACACCGGCACAAATTATTCACTGTTAAAACAGATATAAATAAGAGCTGTAGAGTATCGGCATTGGTGCATGGGTGCATTGAGAGCTACAGGACAACATTCAGCAAACCTCTCCTCATGTGTGCATGCCCCCAACTAGAGCATGAGTGAATTGTATTGTATTATCAGGCTATCCTGTTTTAGGTTTAAACCTATAATAACTGATAAATCCCTACCAAAAGGAAAATAGTCCTCACTAGTATAAACATATAAACACTGAAAATAACACTTTGCAAACACAAACTAAATGCCATTCAAAGAAAGAAAAAGGTGAGTGAAAGAGTCATTTTTATTTCTTCCTGAAGGGGCCAATACACTGTAACTTTTTTATACAAGGCAGCAGCAAGAAAGACTTGCCTACCGTTATTCTGCTTGAGCTTTGCTGTTTAGGGATGTCAATAAAATATTGTTTCTTCATTCTTTTGCTTTTTTCAGTTGTGTAGTCTTTGGTCTAAAAATGCAGGGCTTAGAAGCTTGTTTTAGGTCTTATTTACTTATTTTATAAACTGTAGAGAATCAGGAAATATCAACATCACATTTCTGACTATGTTTGATTATGTCACTGATAGGTAAAATGTCTGGTTTCATATGAATCTTTCCCAATATGTACCATCACATTTTCCCACAGAGAGAGTGGGTGAAACCCTTTGATACATCACCCCCCTTTTCTAGACTAGTCAGTATTGATAGTAGGTGAATTGCCAAACACCCCAGGCTTTAAACATTTAATGCAAGGTGTAGTGACAGGTATATGTGAAAAGAGTGCTGTCACCATGCATCTGGGATAGTGGTGAAAACGTGACAGCAGACGTTTAGAAAACTTGGAATGCAGTGTCACTTGGAATGCTGCTGCACAAAGTACTTACCAAGTTCAACGAAAATTGGAGTGATAGTGTTTGTATTTGCAGTAATTCAGCGACGTATATGAAAAAGTTGTGTGATAACCTGTCAAAATCGACACCTGAGCTGAAATGCTTCTCTGTAAGAGATCATTGCCACTTGCTAGATGGTATACTGAGAGCATCTTTACAATCTTCAGAGTTAATGAAGAATGCTATTGACTTTGTAGTCCATTCTGGTGCACTGTTTCGTTATGTGCGGGAAATAAAATGCAAATATTTCTCATTTTGTGCTTTGTGTGGCATCAAAGAATGAGTCATCCCAGCTGTGTTATTTAGCTGGTGGTTCTCAGTCCTAGAGGCAGTGAATGCTATAGGATTGATGTGGCGACCGTTTACCAACTTTTTGCTTAGTGATGATGCCAAGGCAAAAAATGTGAGACTCTTTGGTCGTATTTTGATAGTGATTTTAAAAAAGTACACTCTACTGCATTCTTAGATTTTTACAGGACAACATGACTGCTGTAGTGTACATAATCAAAAAACTAGAGTTTGAAAGCACCCTTGTCTACCAAGTGTTCAGCGTAATTGTGAAACATCTCCTTGAGATTAGGCTGGGTGACACTTTTAGTGACTTTGGCACTGCAGCATGTTCCATGTTAGAATTCTTGCCACTTGGAAATGTTGAGGAGCAATTCAGGAAATTTTATTTTATAGTTATATAGAGAAGTGGCTTGCAACCAACCATGGCATTTGAAGTCAATGAAGCCTCACCGATGTACTTTGCACAAGTTCTAGATCCCTTCTGTAAAGGGGAATTTTCTTCACACTTTGAAAAGTACTGCTTAATTTTTGACCGCTTCAATAACTGGGGGCATATGCATATGCAATAGCCAGTAAATTTGCACATAAATAAGAATCAATGTAGGATAGCATGGTTACCATGGGTTATTACTCATTTTTTCACTGACATTCTAGTTCAGATTCACAAAAATAAAATTTTGAGCAGAAATGTGCGCATGTAGAACTTTACAAACTCTCGTGTGTATAGTGATATTCACAAAATCAGATTTCTGCATTACTTATGCAGAGGCCAACAACACCCAAACCATAATTTGCATATGTAAATCATGTGCAGAATATTGTGTATCTAGATGTGTGATTGGAATATTAGCATGTGTAGATTTTCTCTTGAAAATCTATGTTTATGTAAGATAACCAACATAAAATGAGGGAGCATGTAATATCACAAGTGCTTCATAAATGTAACATTGTGCAATGCAAATTCATTGTGAAATGTTAGAATAAGAAACGTCTAAGCGCAATCAAACATATAAGTAAGAAACCACACACCAAAACACATAATTATTCACATGCTGCCAGGCTCTGATTGGGCTTTTATTCCACCTGGCATTTCCCCGGTGGGCTGGAGCCATTTGGGCCATTTGAGGCCGGCAATGAAAGCCGGCGATGCTGGTGTCTCTTTCACTTTCCGCAGCTCCATGAGGTTAACTAGGGTAAGTACAGGGGGCCTTCAAGAGATGCAGATAAAAATACACAATACAACGCATCTGTAGAGCACACAGCTACCTCCATGAAGGCGTCCCAGCGTAGAGGAAGAATGACCCACAGGAAACCTCACGGAAAAGATGCTAACTGGTTTTTAAGCGGGAGTCAGAAGAGTAAAGGTTTAAAGCTTTTTCTAAAAACAGCTTTGGAGGGGCTGCTTCTCAAAACAAAAGAAAAATAAATAAGAAAAATAAAGAGGGTGGAAGGAGAGGAGAGGGCAAGAAGTGGTGAACTCAGAGCCGCGCCCCACTAACGGAGGAGTTGCAGTTGGACGTGACGTTTCGGACGTGCTGTCAGCTGAGGCGGTAGGCGGAGTCGGGCGTTTGGCTGCACGGCTGGGCTGAGCAAGGCTGCGGCTACAGTGCCGCGTTGAGCCGTCGAGCCGCGAGCGAGTGAGTGAGCGAGAGAGCCGGTCTCCTTCCCCTATTAGGGCGTCGGAGGTGCGGGTTGTTGGGACCTTGGAGGTCCTCTGGTAGTAGCAGTGGTAGCAGTGGCACGCCGAGGAGTTTCCGGTAAGACGGCGGAACCGGGAGTGTGGCTGAGGGTCGTCGCTACCGAAGGTGGGGGAGCTTTGGGAGCTTCCGGTAGGCTGGTTGGCAGGCGTGGTGAGAACCCTAAGCCATAAGCCATAAGCCTTGGGCCCCTCCCCCCGGAGTCGCACGGCGGCGTGCTGCTTGATACTGCTTGCTTAGATCCTGCCTAGACCTCCCTGAACCCACAGTCCCCGGTTCCATAAGCCTGCTTCGCTCTGCTCCTCTGCTCTCATAGCTTTTCTTGCCTATTTTGTTTTCTTTTTACCTGCGGCCCGCCCATTCTCCCCTGCTGTATCCACCCAATTGCCTGGTTGCGGGCGTGCGGGGCATGGGCAGCTCTGTCCAGCTCTGGGGCTGCTCCCCCCGCTCTCTCCCCTCCCCTTGTGAAGCCGCCTAGCGTCCAACGCTCTCACTGCCTATTGCGATCATTGACTGGTGAGCCCTACTGTCACCCACATTATCAGTGCGACCCCTCTCGAGGGGAAAACACAGAGGTGAGGTTTGGCCTAGTCTCCCGGTCTCTATCCTGAGCGGTGCGGCGAGCGGGCGGTCGCGGGCTGGTGGATAAGGGCGGGGTTACATAAATGAGCGGGGGGTGCTACGAGTAAGGTTACAATAAAAGCTGGCGTAATCCCATTGAATGTGTCAAAAATAAAGTAAATAAAAAAACCTCATCTATCATTAGCTGGGAAGCCTCTGTAATACAAATCAATCCTGCAAGACAGTACAGAACATAAACACAGGACAATATCCATAATATTCACTTGCCGGAGACAGAATTTGTGGAATCATTAGACCACCAGACCTCCAGTTTTTCAACAGTTTGGAAGAGCAACTCTGGTGGATCTCCGGTGGACCCCTGGCAAGGGCATCTGTTCTAGCTGACCTTTAATAAGTATCCCAATCTATATAAGCCATGAGATCCGGGAAAGTCAGGAAAACTGCGGTGGCTCCTAAAAGGAGGAAACCTAAACAGATGTCATCTGACGAGGAGCTTGACCAAGGTAGGCACGGCTCCCCAAGGGCTTGTAATGATACAGCGAATGTGGTAAAACCGAGGCCAAAACCGAGGCCAAATAGCAACGATAATAACAGTCCTGGTGATTATGGCAAGAGTAAGGACTTATCAAACTCTTCGAAAACCTTGAACTTGCTGGATTATTTTTTTTTTTTAAATCCACCTATGGCGAATATTCCTTTATACTCGCAATCGCAATCACTGGAGGTAACCAATTTCGGAGTATTGGACCAAATGGCCGAAATAATTATGCTCTCTCCACAACCCCCACTTCTACAACAGCCGTCAAAGAACATGCCCAGTAAAAACAAATTTGGCTCAACTCCCGGAAGTCTTTATCTTTGGATCCGTACAAAATGATGCAACCCCAGCTCACTCAGAGGGGGTAACTTTAAAACAAAACTTTCAATACAATCATCCTTTCCAATCGCAATCAGGCCAAACTCCCCCACCATCGGCTATGTGCTATGTGCAAACAAGAAGCAGGCTTGCTGCACACTCTTCCGCTGAGCCCTCCAACTCAGGCCTTTTTATAGACCAAGCTCCGAATATAGAATCATTAGCACCAGTGTCATGCCAAGATCTTATCGTATTAAAGGAACCCACAACGGCTCTTCATAGTCACATAATTTTCCCTCAAATCCATGTGCAAAATACCCACCCTTGTAATAAAAATTCAGGATCAGCTGAATCGTCTCAAACTATAAGTACACCAAAGGAACATCTGGATGCGTCAAGTCCTCAGCACATTGTATTCACTCCGACAACAGCAACAACGATACCATCACCACAATCGTCTAAAAAAACAGTTCAAGATGACCAGCTTTTAGCAGACTTGTCATTTTTCTTTAAAAAAACTCAAAATTCACCTAAACATACGCCAAATACAGAGTCCAATCTAGAGGACTCCACAGCAATTGGTGTCTGGCCTCAACTTCTTCAAACTTTCCAACAAACAGTTAATGCTTTAAATTACCACTCTGATAAACTGGACATGCAGATAGACCTTTTGAACACCTTAGCACTGTTCACAGCAGGTATCGACAATAAATTGGACAAATTGAACAACTTAATAATAGGAGCGCAATCCTCCGCAAAGCTTGTTCAGGCGGTTTGTTGTTGTTCCCCAATTATAGACTCTCTTTCGTCGCTTCCAGCCTTTCTATCAAAAGTTATAGATGAAGTCAAGCTGCTGAAGGGAAGCAATTCATTAACAACTCTTTGCCCACAATCGCAAATACTGCCAAATATGTCTCAAACACAAGTTAATCCTTGGATTACAACAAAACAAGGCACCCAGCTGAGGGAGGGAATAGTTCCCCTCCCAAAACAGCTAAATGAGCAGTCATCTTTTGACCAACCCCAAACTGGAATAACGGGCTCCGATCCGACTGAAGCAATGATCAAAAATGCACGATTTCCAAGCGGGCGTACAATCTGCGCAGACCATATTGAGCATGAGTTAGTGGTAGCTCAGCAGCCCAGATAGCCTCGATCTCGGAAGTGCAGCCAGTTTCTTTACCACCTTGCAGCAAGAGAGCGCAAACGCCAGCGCAAACATAGAAATAAAACAAGGACTAAAACAACTTTTTTTCCTCTTTTTGCAATAGCTTCTAATAAAAAAGTTTTTAGTGAAACTGATGCATCATCACCTTTAGTAAACCCAAGTGCAATTGAACAGAAAGGGGATCTATCTAAAACCGTCACCCAATGGACTCTGGGTAGCAACCAAGACTCAACCAAGCCAGCTGCGGGAACAAAGATTGTCGATTTTAGCTCTGTTAAAGAAAAGCTAAGGGTGAAAATTAACGAATCAAGCCTGTCAGAGCCCACATCCGTGGGAATAGCAATAGAAGATCATAGTACAGCTAAAGATAAGCTAAGGGTGAAAAGCAATGATCTAAGCTTGCCAGAGTCTACAGCAATCGCAATTAATTGCAATCCAGTGCCTGCTTCAATTCCACCACGATCAGACAAGCTAATGACTAAATTAAATTTAACAAAAACAATTTATAATCATAAAACACCCCCGCCTATTAATAGTCAGTCTTTGAGGAAGGCCTCCAAACACCAGCCTCAACAGGAGCAGGATCTCGACGCAGGCCCGTCAACCAACAAAATCAACAAGTTAACTCAAAGCCCACGTAGCAAAAAGGACAAAAGCGATTCAAAACTTTTTCATATTATACTAGCTCCCGACTATAAATCAAAAGGACGGCAAATACCCTTAATAGATCCAATATAATCAAACTAGTGGATGGCACCCCAGGGTTCGCAGGCTTGGTAACGGATGACATAGAATCAATTGTATTCCTTCCACCAAGAGGCACACAACCATCAGAGGTAACACTGGTAGCATTCAAGTCGGCCTATTGGGCAGGGGTATTTTTGGATCACAAGGCCACTCTGCGGGACTGGGGCATTCGAGTTTACCCATATTTCATCCCAGGGTACCCCCCAGCACTATTAAACCAGCAAACGCCACCTAAAAGAGCTGGAACCCTTCGATCTGTGTCCCACTCTAGACCATACTCGATTCTAAAAAATGCGTCAGGTCCTGAAGTATGCAACAACCTGAATTCAAATGTGGCCTCTAATGACGATTTACACCAAGGCTGGAGTTGGCTCCCAGCTATTTTATCAACAAAAAGATCAGAATGACCACAAGGTTCAGAGTCTATTGGTCAAACATTTGAATCTCTGGAAAATATAAGCCCTCAAACACCCTCTTCGGCAATGGTGCATAACCCACAAGCAGATTCCACCTTCTTAATTTGCTCCTGGAACATCAGCGGTCTTCAACAGAAAATTATGAACTCAGACACCCACTCCTTCATTTGTAAGCACGCTGTAATAGCCCTGCAGGAAACTTGGGCCTCACAAGGCTGCCCTGTTATTGGCTATATTGATCTATGGAAACCAGCACTGAGGGATAGCCGGTATGGTCACTCAAAAGGTGGCATGTCAATATATATATCAATTAACCTAAAAGGCCCAATAACACAACTAAAACTGGATGAAGACTGGCTGCTTGGGGTCAAAATCAACTCATGGCGGGAACAACGTTCACTCATCTTCCTAAACGTGTATATTAACCCAAATACTCGTACAAAAAAAGCACACCTGGTACGACTAACGGAAATTATGAGTGACTTAGCCGTGGAGTACCCTGATTCAGACTGCATTGTTACTGGGGATTTTAATACCAACTTATTCCAGGGGCAACTAACAGAAACTGAGGGGCCCTTTTTATTCCCCTTGAACGAGGCAGAGTCACAAACCAAACCGGCAAATCAAGCCTACTGCAGCCTGGGACACCTCTGTGTGACGCGTTTCTATAGCGCAGGTTACCCGGTTATCAATGGAAGGTCGGAGGGCGATATCCCCTCAATTGGACTTGGACAAATGGAAAGAAAGGATCCTATTTGGATTATTCCATCTGTAACTCAGCTTTGCTTCAATGTCTGGTCAGTTTTTGCATTCACCCACGAACTGAAAGTGATCATCGGCCTCAGGTCATAGCTTTCAAAACAAAACCAGTGAAGCATAAATCTGCACCCTTAACCAGCAGGGGATTATACTCTGAAAACCTAAAGCGCCTCAGATGGAGCGAAGACATCAGCCCGAAGATCTTATACGTAAGCATGGAGCTCATAAGAGGTGGAATTGATCAGGATGCCTCCCCGATAGCGACATGGACGATGCTCTGCTCACATTTGATTAACCTTTTTTTAAAAAAACAGCATTCCCCAAGGAGATCCCTCCCACGCCAGTTTGCACTTTCACAACAGTCGAGGCTACTTAAGAAAGCCAGAAACAATGCCTTACGACTATTGGTAAAAGCGCCAGGGAACAGCGAATGTTTAAAACAGTATCAAGTAGCCCAAAAGTTACTCAGGCTAGCGACCACTAAAGACAAACGGATACATTATAACCAATTCTGGTGTAAGCTAGTGTGTGAGAGTAAGAGCCGAAACTCACAAATTCTGGGCCCTAATCAACCAGACCAATTCGAGCCCATTGAGCTTTGGATCTGCCAACATCCAAGAATCAGATTGGGTTACCTTCCTTACTGATCATTTTAGCCCTCCAGAATATTTAGGTGCTATAGGAGGCAGCCCCGCAAGAGTGAAAGCAACAGATTATAATAATAAGCAGAGCAACCTTACAGAGCGCTTATGCATCGTCAATGAGGATCTTCAGATGTCACAAGAAAGGGTCGCCACTGCTGTGTCAAGAGCCAGATCAGATGGAGCTCCGGGCCCAAACGGCCTGCCACAGAACTTATTTAAATCTGATGTGGCTCCCTGGTCAGGCCCATTGACAAATCTCTTTAACTTTGCTCTGAGAACTGGAACAATTCCAGACTCATGGCGGGGTGCAATAATCCAACCTATTGATAAATCAGGTTCCCGTGCCCCCCCCAATAATTATAGACTCATTGCACTGCAGGACATTGAGGCGAAGCATTATGCAGGTCTCCTGTTGGAGGAGCTGAGGCTATGGGCAAATGACCATAAACTGATACCAATTAATCAAACAGGTTTAATTGCCAACTCCGGGACGTTGACTAATTTATTAGCACTATCAACTATCGTCGACAAAGCACTCTCCACATCTAGATCAGTGTTCTGTTGTTTTGTCGACTTTAAAGGAGCGTTTGACAGGGTTTCGAGGGCTGCCTTATGGGTGAAGCTGAGGAAATGGGGGATCCCCGATAAACTTTTGGAGGCAATCATACAACTTCACTCCACAACCTGGGTCAGGGTGAAGCTGGGGTCTGGCACGCATCTCTCCCGGAAAATCTCGACATCAAGAGGCGTGAAGCAGGGATGTGTGCTGGCCCCCATGCTTTTTAATCTGTTTATAGCGGACTTGTCAACTTCACTGGACAATATTAACAGTCACCCCCCAAAGGTAGGAGGTACGGCATTAAGTAATCTTTTATATGCCAACGACCTGGTCCTCTTTAGCCTCACTAGGGTCGGGCTGCAAAGGCTCCTCGATAAACTGTACATCTACACGTCCATGAACCAACTAGAGGTACATTTAAAGAAAACACAAGTTGTCCCATTTTGTCGGAAACGGCTTACTATAGGAGGATGGTCATATAATAACATAAGCCTTGTTGTAGGACACTCGTACAAGTACCTAGGTGTCCATTTGGACTCCAGGGGTAATCTTATTAAACACCGTAACGAGATTGCAGTTAAAGCTATGACCCTTGCGGTGTCATTAGCAAAGCTCTCGAAAAATATCACTGGCCCAACTCTCTTACCACTGTTAGAAGTTCTGAGAGCAAAAATCGGCCCTACTCTATCATACGGTATAGAGATATTTAGGGGTAAGCTGAACACTGCCCTAAATCAACACACAACCAAAATTTATAAAAAGGTACTCCATTTGCCAAACTCCGCATCCCCAGCTCAGGTAAGACTAGAGCTGGGGATATTGAATTATGATGTCTCTAACATGGGTACATATTTAAACCTCTGTCATAAATTGAGGCAAGCGGACCCAGGCACATTAGAATCCTTAGTCTGGCTGAAAATCACCCAGAAAAACCCTGGAGGCACGTTTGGCTGTCTTCTCAATGACCATATCCATCAAATGTCGGCGAGTGAGCTATGGGCCCTCAACCCTACTCGGGCAGCATTTAAATCTGGTATCAAAAAATGTGTGAGAATGAGTTCTCTCATAATGGATAAAGCACTTTTTACCAAACGCAGTCATGCTTGGGCCCTTGTAAATTCATACAGATGTCTAGCCCCTGCAACTTACTTATCTTGCACATATTCATTGTATCTAAAACGCAGTTTTATGGCAATTAGAATGGGTGACTGGCGTTTCTTGCTAGATTTGCCCCCCTGGCGACGCACGGCGGAAAATATAATCTGCAGAGGGTGTGGCAAGACAGCCGAAACTCTGCTACATGTGGTTTGTCTTTGCCCAGCTTTTAATCTTCAACGCAGGTGCAAACTCAAAGTAGAGTGGAATAGGCTGGGTGTTCGGACATGTAGGCGAGCTATTATAGCGACCCTGAACCCCGAAAATACAGTTTTAACAACTTTTATTCAGCAAGCATACCGTACTTTTATGCAAAAAGGGTCTTGCTAATAAAAATTTTAGGGAAGATGAATTGAAATGATTATCATGCTCTGTACTCTGATAGGTCAAAACACTAAATTGTATTCCACAGAACACTGCCTTGTTTTCAATACGTTTGTTGTATTTTTATAGTTAGTATAACAAAAATGTCTGAACAGCTTTTTTTATTTCACTTTTTAAATGCTTGCTATTATGTCATTGAATCAGCGGCCCAAGATGTAGAAAATTTCTACTTCTATTATAGTCATTGAGCTGCTGGTCGTCTCTCTATCTTTTTTCTGTATTTTAAAATAGTTGTTTTTTAATGTGAATTTTGTAATTTCTTTTAAAGATATCTGTGTTATATCTAAATAAAGATTATTATTACAGTGGAGAGGGCAAGAATGCATGGATAGAAAGAGAGAGAGAGATCAAGGAGAGAGGAAGGTAACAGAGGTGGCTAGAGCTTTTTTTTACATTTATTTTTTAACCAAGGCTGCTTTTGATTCCCCAGTCCAGCCATGCATATTGCCTCTTTATTTGTCATTTAACAATGGGTTCCAGAAGCACCAACAGAATATATTGGAAATAACAATGAAGTAAAGAACTTCCACTTAGGAGACAGCAGACCTTGTAATTTCTCTTATGGTTGAACACTCTGATGACCTTTTCAGGCTCATCACACTATGGGTGACACAGACAACCACGCCATTTGGCTGCGTCTTTCTCACATAGTGAATCCCATGGGAGTGGAATAACACACCACAGGGGAAGCCAACGAAGAAACAACTGAATTTCAAGAGGTTGCGGCAGACAAATCATACTAAGGACCAAGGGGTCACCAGCAATGCCTGAAGGATCTGGACCACAACTCTAGCATCCTCACAGACCAGTGTGCAATCAACATTGTGTGCCCCTGCCTGCTGCATGGCCTGTCTATTCCTGAGACCACCGTCATATGTCCAGGTAAGAGGCGGGCCATTGGACTATTAAACTACTCCTCCAGGTATATTCTCACAGAGCAGGCTCTCGTGGTTATAGTCATCTGACACCATTAACAGCAATGTTGGTCCACTTCACTCTAACTTGCAGCTGTCTTCCACATAGATCTGCCACAGACAGCAACCCAGTGATTAAACTGAGTCCATCTACTTTGCAGTCCTTGGTTACCAAAGCCCCCGAGCAATGCTGCACTAACCCTTCTGTGTGTCACATTGGACTGGTCTTACCTCTGTAGCACAACCAGGTAGGTGTATTGGACTCATGCCACCATCAACCACACATCTCCTCTCTAACCTATCACCTCCTATCATGCTTCATCTCATGCTTATTGTCACCACCAGTTTGAGGGTGCTTCTATGGAGCCATTTGGTCAAATAATACAGCCAATCTCTGTGGCAGTGTCATAGTTATCTCTTCGCCTGTAACTGAACTTGAAGTCACTGTAACCTCGCAGTAACCGAAAGGCCTTGAGAAATCGCCAAGTCAAAAGTATATGCGACAAGCTGTTTCTATGCTTCCCCTGCTGATTGCTTATATGTATAGCCAAATGCTTAATTCTGATCAACTATTGGATTATTGATTGGAAAACCCCTATTGGTTCACCAAGCAAATGGCCCTCATTGGCTGTGTATTGTTTGCGCCACCTTGCTATACCCTATAAAGCCCACATGCAAACTTCTGTATTTTGAGCAAGTCCGAATTTGTGCTTGACTCCTCACAGCTGTTGATAAAATTATGTTTTCAATCGTTCTGCTGTTTCTTACATTCTTTATTTTTTTATTGGAGTTTTATATAGCGCAAACTCGACCCAAAGGTATCAGAGCGCTTTACATGAGCACCAGTTGCGTTACAGACAGACACATTCATTTTGTTGGGCACGGGGACACTCAGTGATTTGCCCAGAATCAAAGGATGTTGAGCGTCCCTGCCAAGACTTGAATCCGGTTCTCCAGCTTCGAGGGGAATAGTTCTGGTGGAGAACTGCAGTTTGGTTCATGACTCCATGAGCTACTTGCAGTTGAAGTTGCCTTGGCATTGATGAGTTGGATTGTCCGGCAGATGTCCTAGGCACCTCCTCTGAGGGAATTCATTTTCCCCACTACCAGAAGTCTCTGTCCGTGCACTCCTTCACCTCATCACAGGTTAGTTACTCATGGCTCACCCATTCACTGTTTTCCGCTATTTTATTTGCAGTCTGATTTAGATAATGATCCTTTGTGTAAATATTGCTATGCCAGATTTATTGAAGTGTTAACCCCTTAACTGCTCGGCTTCACCCCCTGCCCCAAGTGCTGAGCCCTTTTTTGGCTATGTAGGGTAGTTCGCTCCTAGGGCTCCATATCTTCTTTTGCACATCGGGTATCGGCTCCAAATTCGTCTACTTTTTTTCCAACATCCTAGGGATTCTAAAGGTACCCAGGGTTTGTGGATTATCCTGGAGGGGACTGAGAAATTAAGCACAATTCTGAGGGTTTTCTTTTTAGAAAAATAGGAAAAAGTGCTCTAGATGCAAGCATGTCTTACTAAATACATGGGTTAGTGACTAAACTGTGTGATTGTCTGTATCAGTCTGTCAGTTGGTGTGTAAGCAGCTGCATGGGTTGGTGAGTAGCTACATGAGTGTCTATATGGGTTATTGATTGGTTGTCTGAGTATCTGTATGGGTGCCTGAGTGTCTGTGTGGGTGGGTGGGGGTGTGTGACTCGGTGCATAGATGTGTGAGTGGGTGATTCACTGGGTGTATGGCTTCAAGAGTGCATCTCTGAAGGGCTGTATGGGTGGGTGAGTGTTTGTATGGGTGTGTTGGTGAGTGAATGGATATCTCAGTGGTACATGTGTGAGTAACTACATATGTGAAAGGCAGTATATGTGAGTGTTGGACTATATAAATGACTATCTGTGAGAGCGATTGATTGTGAGAGTGGCTGTATGGATGAGTATGTTCACAGATAAACAATTGGTAGTAGCAATTCCTGAAGGGAAAAAAAACGCACATCAAGGAAAAAACAGCAGTATAATTAGAAACAAGTGTAAGCATGAGTGTTGTTCTACACAGTAGAATATCGGGGTGCTAAAATAACTGGAAGCACCTACTACCAAACGGTGCTGTCGGCAAGTTACAAGAACATGCACTTGAACATTTCTAAAAACACAGTTGTAGCACACCTTATTTAGTCACAAAGAATTCTCCAAAAGCAAATAACAAATGTGTATATTTCCTGACGAAATGTATTAAAGTCCTTTAGTCCACAGGCGAGTATCTCCTATTCAGATCATATGTGAGTTTTCAAGGACCATCCACGCATCACATCCATTGAGAAAAAAAACTAATTTATTTATGTACGACAAATTTCCAGCAGTTGTTTGAAGCCAACACGTGTTTCATCTGTACATATCAGTATTCGGACTTTTTCAAGGCAGAATGGATGTAACATAAGCTGGGGTTCCACGACGCAAGGGGTCCTCCTTGTTAGTAGTGTCCAAATATATAATTTTGATAACATGAACAGATGTGTAGTTCGAGTAGTATACCTCCTTGAATAGCTGGCACGTCCACCACTAAACCTGTGATGTAGTCCTACTAGTGCTGTTAATTGTTGTAACTGATGCACCAAAGATTTTAGAGCCCCCAACTCTGGCTAGTAGTGCTCCCGTAGTGTTGTTAACAAAGTTCCTCTGGCATTAGAGCAAAATAAACTGCTGTTGTCGGTTGGGGCCAAGCCTTGATAAGTCGGTCCCCTCTCGCGCCAGGTTAGTTGAAAGACCAGTGTGTCTTTCAACTACCCTGGCATGAGAAATGGATGAGTGTGTGCTTGGGTCAGTGATTGTATAAGAGAGTAAGTATGTGTTAGTATCTGTATGAATAAATGAGGTGGTGTGTGTATAACTGTATAGGTGAGTAAATGGGAGTGTGATTGATTTTTTGCAAGACTGACTAGGTGTTTGAGTAACTATGGGTGAGTGGTGGTGTGTGAGTATCTGTACAGGTGTATGAGTACATATTTCGGTGGCTATATTGATGAGTGACTGCATATATGAGTGACTGTATAGGTGAGTGGATCTGTGTGTAGACCTATGAATCAGTAAGTGGGTATGTACTAACTGGTATTGGTGTGCCTATGGTTTCGAGAATGGTAGTCTGTATTGTAGAAGGGGTGTATCAAAGGTTATATTAGGGTGTGAGGAGGTTCATCAGATGATCACGTGGATGATGTCATCAGTGATGTCATCAGTGATGTCATTTGAGATGTCATCAGTGATGTCATCAGTGATGTCACTGACCATGTCATGAGTGATGTAATATGTGATGTCATCAGCAGTGCATTGCGGGGGCGCGAGTGATAGTTTGCCCAAATAACTATAACAGACGAATTTCTCTGGTTTTGTATGAGTGAAATGTCCAACTAACTATAACGTCCCGGAAACCTGTGGCTTTTTCAGTGAATTCCTGAGGTTTTTTAAATGCTAATTTCTAACTATAACGTCCCTGAAACCTCTGTTTTTTTCAGTTAATTTTAAATGTTTTTTAAATAATAATTCCAAACGATAATGCCCCTGAAACCTATAGTGCTAATTTACACCCACTATCCCTAAATAAAGTTCTAGCGATTATAGTTCCATTCCATTCACAGCTCATTTGAGATGTCATGAGTGATGTCACATCCCATGTCATGAATGATGTAATGTCTGAGGTCATTAGCAGTACATTGCAGGGGCGTCAATTATATTTAGCTCAGGTTACTATAACTGCTAAATTTCACTGGTTGTGTATGAGTGAAATCTGAGTCTAACTATAACGTCCCTGTAATCTTTGTTTTTTTCAGTAAATTTCTAGGGTTTTTTTAACGTTAAGTAAGATGTATATCACAACGGATGGTGGGGGGTTGGAAGCAGGGCCCGGCCTGGCATTGTGCTGCCCCCACCCAAGCTTACTGCTCCTGCCTCCCCTCCTCCTAGCCATCCATTGTCCAAGTCCATGTCCCTGCTCCCTTATTACAGCCCTGTGTGACCGTTGTTCTGCCTCTGGCTTTCCTGACTTCTCTGAACAGTTAGCTTGCTGCCCCATCCACCTCCTCTCTATCCTCTATTGTCTGAATCCATGCACTAGCCTTCCCCCACTGGCAATGCATGGTCTGATGTGCTGCAACTGCCCTCCATTTAGCATGATGTTCAAGTCCACTCCTATGCCCCGTCATTGACCTCCTGCTTAGCCTCTGTGCTTAGCTTGCTGCCCCTACTCTCCTTCCCCCTGCCCTCCGATGTCTGTGTGCATGCCCCTGCTCCATCCTTTTTGGCCACCATGTTCCATGGACCTGCCCCTCCTATCTACCCTGAGTGTTCTGTTGAGCTGCCACTCCCCTCCCAACTGCCTAGCATTGTCAGATGACTGTAACCTGTCCCTGCCACCTCCACCCTGCCTGTCCACATTCCATGCCCCTATCCCCTTCTCCTGTCTTCCATGGTCCATTTTACTGTCACACACTTCTGCCCTCCCTGGTCTGTTGTGCTGCAACTGCTCCTCCTGCCTGCCCAAGTGGTCTGTTGTGAGGCCACGTCCCCTGAACTCTCTTGTATGTGCCCAGCTCTTACCCCTCCCTTCTATCCTCCATGGTCCTTCGTGCATGCCCCTGCCCCCTCCTTCTTGCCTATCATGGCCATTGTGCTGCCACTAACCCTCCTGCTTGCCATGCATGGTCTTCTGTGCTGCCCCAGCCCCTCCCACCTTCCCTGTGTGGTCAGCTAACTGCACCTGACCCCCTCCCACCTTCCCTCCATGGTCTGTGTGTATGCCATTATAGTCTCACTGTTGCTCTCCATGCTGTGTCTTGCTTCTAGTGCCCCTCCTGCCTGACCTCCATGGTCAGCTTGCTGCTCCTGCCCTGCCCCCTTGCCCCCTGCCCTCTGTTTTTCATGTGAAGACCTCTATCCCCTCCCTCCTGGCTTGTCTGTTCCATTGTAATGTCCCTGATCCCTCCCTCCTGCCCTTTATGGTCCGTTATTCTGCAGCTTTCTCTCCTGTCTGTCCATTATGGTCAGCTAGCTGCCATTGCCTCTTTCCCCTCTGTTCTCTTTTGTCCATGCGCAATGGTCCTGTCCCCTCCCTATTGCTTTCTATGGATTGGTGTGCTTCACTCCTGTCCCACATGCCCTGTGTGGTGTATTGTGCTGCTGCAAACCCTGATGCCTGCCCTGTATGGTCAGGTTGGAGCACCTCTCCATGTCCCTCCTGTCCTCTGTTATCCGAGTCCATGTCCTTACCCCAATTCCTTCTGCCTTCCATGATCCAATGTACCATACTTGCTAACATTTAGAACTTGGTAAGAGGGAGATTTTATTAAAAAAAACTGGGGTATTGATTTTCCTCATTGACTTACATTGAAAACGAGGAGATTGTAGACAGGAGACAGATCAAATAAAGCCCATTGGGGCTTAAAAACATTTGGGCGTTTCCTGGCTGAATTGGGTCTGTTGGCATGTATGGTTGTAGTACCACTACCTCTTCCTTCTGCCCACAATGGTCCATTATATTGCCACAGCCTCTCTTGCCTGTCCTGTATTGTTGGTTTGTTGCCCCTGCCCCCCTTTCCACTGCCCTCCATAGTCTAATGGGCTGCCACTGCCCTTCCTGCCTGCCCAGTGTGGTCAAATTGTTGCCTCTGCACCCTCCTACCTGCCTTCAATTGTCTGAGTCTGTGCTGCTCAACAGGATCCTAATGAACAACTAGATTGCTAACATTCTATATTTATTACAAAAGTGTGGCACGCATGATGTCATCTTGATTTAATCAAAACTGTAATACCTAGAGCATTTCCTTTAGAAATGACATAGATGAGAGGCTCTTATTTGCATCGAAATTATGGTTAGTGCTCTAAAAAACTAAAATGAGGACATATCTTCTGAGTTTTCAAATAGCGACAAAGCACTTTTAAATTATTTGTTATCTTTATGTTTTTTTTTCATCCAGTTGACCACTTGATTAAATGTTGCACTTAGGGGAGAGGATGAGGTGTTACTTCCAGAGCTGCAGACTTTGCAACTGGGGAACCAGGTTGGAGTTTCTGCTTCAGCTCGACATTCTGTGATTCTGGTCAAATCACTTAATCTCCCCATGTCTACAACCAAAATGAATTTGTCCTTGTGTGATGTAACCAAGGCTCATGTAAAGCACTCCAATACCTGACCAGTCTGCACTATATAAAACTGCAAAAACACAAAAAATAATAAGGGGCAGATTTATGAGCCCCTTGCGCCACTTTTGCGTCACTTTTCCCATGTTAAAAGTGACGCAAAAGTGGCGCAAGGGGCTCATAAATCTGCCCTTAAGTATTTTGCACACTTCTGTCATTGGGCTACATCTGGGTGATATTTGTGCTAAACTTGGGAGACTTATTTCTTATGAAGTTTCCTAATTTCCTCATTTACTGCAGTCTCCTTAGTAGGACATACTTTCAGTTTTATACTTTGATTCCATCACGAAGGCATTCAGATGAGTCACACATTTGCCATAAATTCAGAATGTTAGCACTCTAGTTGCTCATTAGATCACTGTAGTAAAGCTACTGCTTACAAGGGAAGTCTGCTGCTGGTATTGAAAGTGCATGTTTCAGTCTTCATGTCAGCATTTTTTAATGAAATAGAAGAGGATTTAAGAAGTAAAAATGTGCCCTAATTTTCCTTTCTACAGCGCTAATCATAATTTCTATGGCAAAATTGAACCCCCTCCTTTTGTTCCTTTGCAAATTAAATGTTTCAAGTGTTACCACTTTACTCCAATCAAGATGGCTTCAGGTGTGCCATACTTTTGTCATAAGTAAGACTGTTAGCGATCTAGTTGTTCTTTAGAGCACTCTGGGACATTCTGCCATTGGGCCATACGTGGGCTACATCTGGGTGATATTTGTGCTACATTTGAGCTCTTTTGTCTCTGGTGGCCATCTAGGGAGACTTATTTGTTATGAAGTTTCCTAATTTCCTCATTTACTACAGTCTCCTCGGTAGGAAATACTTTCAGTTTTTTACTTTGATTCCATCAAGAAGGCATTCAGATGTGTCACACATTTTCCATAAATTCAGAATGTTAGCACTCTAGTTGCTCATTAGATCACTGTAGTAAAGCTACTACTTACAAGGGAAGTCTGCTGCTGGTATTGAAAGTGCATGTTTTAGTCTGCATGTCAGCATTTTTTTAATGAAATAGAAGAGGATTTGAGAAGTCAAAATGTGCCCTCATTTTTCTTTCTACAGCACTAATCATAATTTCTATGGCAATATGAACCCCCTCATTTTGTTCCTTGGCAAATTAAATGTTTTAAGTGTTACCACTTTATTCCAATCAAGATGGCTTCAGGTGTGCCATACTTTTGTCATAATTAAGACTGTTAGCGCTCTAGTTGTTCTTTAGAACACTCTGGGAAGCTGCAGTAGAACACAAAGGAATCAACTGACAGTCTCTGCCCTTGTTGAATGTACATGTTTTACTGAGAATGAGAAATTTCCTAGTTATCACGAAGGAAAGTTTCAATTCTATTAAGGAGGCGGAGGCGAGGATTATGCATTACTTTCTTCACATTTATTAAACAGCGAGTTCAAAGATGAGTAAAAAACATGTCATTGAACCACAACTCCCATGAACCTCGGGAGTAACCATAGCCACCAACAGTCCATATACAGCTGCCGTAGCCGTAGTCCCTCCTCTTTCTCTGCTGCAGGAAGTTAAGCCCTTTGGGTCCTATTCCGCCTTGGAGTCAGAACCTAGGAGGATATTGAGAAGACACAGACCAAAACCAAGCCAGTGTGCCAACTGTAAAAGACAATTCCATAAAACAGTAAAAACATTATTATCCCAATACACATTACTTCAAGTTATCGCAAGAAACAATACTGAACCCAAGCATAGATATCATCCTTGACAATGCATCGTAAATCAATGAAAAATCTACAGATCATAAGAAGTTTAAGAAGTTACTTCCCTGGTGCAACAAACTCTGGACCTGGTCATCTCCTCAGAGATACTGTGTAAGCTCCCCAAGGGTGGGAGGCATAGGTACAACCTGCCCGGGGGGGATAATCCTCTCCTCCGCCTCCTTAATAGAATTGAAACTTTCCTTCGTGATAACTAGGAAATTTCTCATTCTACAGCAGGAGCGGAGGTGAGGATTTTGCACTTTTAAAGCTTACTTACCACCAATGCGGCTGCCTCATGGATTGTTTTAAAATAGAACTTTTTAAAAGTTGAATCTGAAGACCAATCCGCCGCATTCACAATGTCCTCCAATCTACCCCCTACCTGGATAGCCTTGGAAGCCATAGCCCCCCTGGTAGAATGTGCGCCAAACTCACTAGTGTCGATGCCAGCCTCTGTCATAATCCACCTGACCCATCTCGCAATGTTCAGCGAGGAAACCGCTTTGAACGGTTTCTTAATGGCAATCAGGAGTTGCCGCTCTCCTGGAGGCCGTACCTCCAATGTCATGTCCTCATAGGCCTTTAGGCATCTGACTACACACAACTTTGGGGAATCAGGAAAAGCAGGATAAGTTACTGACCTTGTACTCGTTTTGGTTCTCCTCGATATGTTGAAAGTAACCCCTTCTGGGGTAAAAACTCTTGCAGTAAGGTCTAAGGCTCTGCAAAAGAAGATCCCTGAGGAGATGAATCCCCTCCATCTTGAAGTGGTGATAACTTATCGTTGAAGGCTCTGAGGTTGATAACAGGCTGAAAGCCTTTTTCCTTCTTTTCTACCCAGAAGATGTTGCTTAAGAAACCCGTGGGATGAAGTTCTGTAAGGCAAATTGCCCCTTTGGCCAAAAGATCTTGCACTTCCTGGTCTATAAGAGACTCGTCTTGAGAAGAAAACACCAGTGTACGGGGTCTGAAACTTTGCACTGGCGTCCCGTAGAACTCTATGTGAAACCCTCTGACAGTTTCTAGAACCCAAGGGTCTGAGGTAATCTCTGCATATTTGTGAAAGAACAGGGAGATTCTCCCCCCCAACCGAACTGGGGATATTAAAGAAGTGCTCACCGTTGTACCCACCGGAATTGTTGTGGGCTCCACCCCGGCCTCGGTTGTTCTTCCCTCTGCCACCCCAGGAGGGGTAGAAGGCCCCTTGGCGGCCATCCTGCCATCCATTGTTTAGTTTGGCCTGGGTTCTGTTGGGGCCTTGACTCGACTGGCGGCCGGAGAAGCTACCCCTGCCTCTTCTGGCCCCCCAAAAACCTTCCCCGGGAAAATCGTCTTCACAGAAGCCTGCGCCTTATCTAAGGCCGAAAACGTAGCAACAAATTTCCCTAACTCTTTGACGAAAGGATCGCCGAAGAGTGAGCCTTGAGCTATCGGTCCAGCCTCCGAGGAATAGAGTTCCCCCAGCTTAGGATCAATCTTTAACAGCAGGGAACGGCGGCGCTCTCTCTCTCGAGAGCGCAATTAGCATTGCCAAGCAGGCACATCGCCCGCTGTGCCCACCCCGCCACCTTGTCCGCGGGGAGGGACTAACTGGAATCTCGGGCCCTCTCCGCCTGTTCGATGACCTTGGTCAGCGGCCCAACCAAGTCCAAGAGCTTGTCTTGGCAGGCTCTCCATGATCTATCGATCCCCTTCTTGGGGTCCTTCATATATTTAGAGAAGAATGTACACAATTCAGGATCAATTTCAGGGGTAAGAGTGACTCTGTTGCGAAGGGACGGCCTAGGACATTCTGACCGAAGCCGGGCCCTAACCTCCTTGTTGAGGGGCTGCCTGATCTTATCGGCGACATAGTAGGCCACCTTCTTGTCTGGGAACCATTCTGTGGACCTGGGCCTGAATATGCATTTGGGGTCAAACATGTCAGACGAGGGGCCCTCACCCTCCCCCACGGAGGAGGCCGAAGACTGTGGGAGCCATGACCTGTCGGGCTCCTGGAAGCCATCTGAGGAATCCTCATCATCATCACATTCCCCCTCACCCACTTCGGGGAACCCCTCCTCAGGGTTGACATCCGTTGCGACATCATCGCCAGTAACTCCGGGTAACTCTTCCTCCCGGTAGGGTGCATCACGCAGCGTGCACGCACTCTTCTGGAAGGCTTCTGCCAGGCAACTGAAGCCCTCGAGGGCGTCACGCTTAGATGCCTTGCGTGGGTGGACAGGACGCACACCGCTAGGCCCGGCTCCCCCGTCCCCCAGTATTCCAGTGCCCATGAAAACATGGGCGGACAGTCGGTCCACGCTTTCCTGCAGAGGGGCTAGCGCCTGGGCAATGGCCGAAGAGAGGAGCTTGTCCATCTCTGCAGGTCTGCGTGTCTGGGGGAGCCTATCCTCCTCAGAGGATAAAGGAGGAGTATAATCATGCTCACGGTGTGACTGCATGCTGACAAAGAGGGGAGGACACCCAGAAAAAACGCCCCAGTAAAGTTAAGGTGGGGCCGCCCCCTCGCCGGTGTCCAGTGAAGGCGCCACACACAGGCGGTGATAAGCGGGAACCGGAGATCGGCAAAGATATGCAAATTTAACCAAATGGGCTAAGCCCGACAAACTTACCGGGTGGCGGTTTCAGGTGAGGGGGGAAAGGGAGTCAAGGCATGAGCGGGAGGCCGCTCTGATCTCTCAGCACCACTCGTCCACAAGCGGCGCAACTGGCGCTGTGACACGCGGGGATACGGAGGAGGCGCGAAACAGCACCACCTAGCACACCCGCGCTGAACACAAAGCAAACGTGCTCGGGCAGAAGCCTACCGTGCTGAAATAAAGAGATGAAAACCCACTGCTAAAGACCGCGTGGAAAGCGGAACAAGGCAAAAAAGGCAATAAACCACCACTACACCAAGCAAATACAACCCACCAAGCCA
Source organism: Triturus cristatus (assembly GCF_964204655.1). NCBI lineage: Eukaryota > Metazoa > Chordata > Amphibia > Caudata > Salamandridae > Triturus > Triturus cristatus. Next base: position 335,484,617 of record NC_140591.1, on the reverse strand, counting down.
AATCCACAAACTAACAGGAAAGGAGTGAAGGGACTTAACTGACGGGCCAGCAGTGAAGAAAGAGGAGGGAATACGGCTACGACATCTGTATATGGACTAATGATACGTGTGATGATTGGACTGTTGGTGGCCATGGTTACTCCCGAGGTTCATGGGAGTTGTGGTTCAATGACATGTTTTTTACTTATCTTTGAACTTGCTGTTTAATAAATGTGAAGAAAGTAATGCATAATCCTCGCTCCTGCTGTAGAATGTCAGACTTCATTCTCACATGAATGAGAAAGATAATGTGAATTTACAGAAAAAATGCTCTCATTTTAGCTTCTAGATCACCTTCCAAACCTCTGTGGGAAAAGTATGAGAAAATAGTTTTCTCTCAAACATGATTCATGATATCCCAGCAGAAGGCTTTTTCAAAGGGTAAAATCACCTTAGAACACAAAACAATTCCTAAAATTAGTATGGTACCATCAACAAATGATTTATAATGTAACTAAAGTCTTATCACCCTTTATACATTCTCCTGTTGGTGACCCTCAAAACCTTCCATTCACTGCAATGCTTTTTAATGAGGTGCTATCATGTACATTGGTCCCAAGATGGCTGCCAACACTTCTTGGATGAAGTGCTGACAGCCAATCAGATCTCACGATGAGATGTGTGGTTAGGCTCCGCCCAGATATATAAAGTAATTTTTCCTATAATATTTAAAAAACTACTGAACGGATTTACACCATTTAACAACAAGCATTGGCATAGCCAATAGGTCTCGCTCTTGGGACCTTCTAAGTATTTAGTTATGCAGCACAATATTCTTGGTGCAACAATAACTGTTTCATGGATAAACACTTAAAAGGTCCCAAATGCGAGACCTATTGGCTATGCCAATGCTTGTTCATATTGGAGACATTTTTCACCTTTGTTTCTGGTGTAAAGTTTCCAACAGAAAAAAAGTCTGCCGTGGTTAAACGCAATGTAAAAGTTGTACATTGTACTGGAGCAGAAGCACAGTAAGAAATGGTAGTTGAGCACCACAGTTCTGTCACCCCAGGACGTCTTAATTTCCCAACTATGCACACTCCCTTATCCCATAGTTGTTATCACATCTTGAACTCTGGTGAGGTTTTAGCTTTCAGTATGAAAACGGGTACCCATCAATACAATGAGATAAACCCAGTGTTCCGTTTTAGTTTCTTTTACAGGTTTTTACTTGAGATACATATTTTTACATTCCAACAGCTTGCTGCATGACAGGTTTGGATACTTTGTTGTTGAGTATTACAGCAGTCGTTAAATATTTGTCGTTGATCCATTCCCTTTATAGTTAAGGGCTTGAATGACTCAGAATAACACAATTAAGTAGATGGAAAATAATAATTGTGGAAGAAGGGTGCAACAGCAACACCTACCACCCTGCTATATTTCGGTATAAGTATTTTTCTCTTGATTTTTAAGCTTGCCATCGGCAAGTCGAAAATATCATTCTGTTCAAGTGTCATGAATCAGATCTGACATCCAGCAGTAAAAGTGTATTTCGACCTACGGATTTTCTCAAGGCTTAAAGATTGTTGCTCCCAATCGCTCGACAGGGTAAATGAGAAATGTAAATCGTGCTAGATGTTATTGGTGCAGTGTTGTAAATAGTTGCAGTAAATAAGTTGATGAGCAAGCTGGCATTGTAAGTTGTAGTGTATTGTACAGTGGCGTAAACAAATACAATCTGTAATTAAAAGGGAGCACAGTAGTGCTAGAGGGCCCAATAAGCATTAGAGTGCCCCAACTTCGTTATTTAATAAGGCCGTGGTAAGCCAGAAATTGTAAGGTAGAAGAATTACTGTAGGAGTCGTGGCTTCCCTTCACTGCCGTTGGCAAAGCATGTAGGTTGCCAGCCAACAGCAGACCTATTGGCCTTGCCAGTGTATTTTTTTTTCCACGGATTGTTCTGCCGATATTCGTAATAAGGTTAATTGCATTCTCAAGTAACTTGTCTATGTGCCTTTAGCAAGACACATAATCAGTTTGAGGAGATGTGCAAGTTTTCATTTAGGTTGTGTTTATTTCATAAGTGATATAAATAGATCCCGATAGTATAGTTATCATTGTGAAGCAAACAGCTGTTTAGTCTGCTTGCTTGCCTCTGATAGTTTTTCAAAGGACATTTTTGGAAATGCATGTACATAGCGTATTTTCAGAAACACCTACTTACTCAGGCGTTTCTGTATGTTTAATAAAGGCTTCCTTCAGATCCCTTAAGTGCTTAATTTGTGCCTGTGGTTGCAGGAGGGAGGCACCACAACACATTTTTACTAAGCCAGACTTTTCCTCATCGTTCATAAAACAGGAGAGAGAAGGATGGGAAAACAACCATATGGAGGGAAATTCGGGTTGAACAAGATCCTGCAAGTGTGAAATAAAGTAGAAGCATAAAGTTGTGGAATAAAGAGGCTCAAGGGTGAATCAAGACTAGTCAGTCTTGGATTTCAGCAACTCCAACGTTCACCAGTGAAGGTCTATGAAAAACGTTCGGCCCCTGCATGTTTATTTTTGCGCTTAGTAAGTTCCAGGATCGTTAGTTTGGCCTGATAGACATAGTGCTTCAGTGATATGAATTTGGCTTCAGTATAACTTCAGCATGCGTGTTTTGTGTTACTGAGAGGTGTTGGGACAGTTGAATGATGCTGGACGGTGGATAGCTGCTCTTCCCTTTCCTGAAAAGTTGGGTTTCTTTGCTTTGCTGCCATACTAAAATGAAGCTTGCCCTTACTGGCAGTTTGCATCTGATAGAGCTGCTGATACATTTGCCGTAGAGGATGTGCAGTTCTGTAGTCCCTCAGCCTACCTTTTATTGATGGATTTAAAGTATGCATACTCTAAATTCAGCGTCTGTGGTGCACATAAAAACTATTAACGAAAAGTGCGTGAAGTAATGTGTTGTCTATTGGTTCAGCTTTGAAGCCACCCAATTCACTGACATTGTTGACTTACTGCTTTCATTGTGTTTGGATCTCAGAAAAAGTCTGTAACCACAAAATTACAAGCATTGGCATAGCCAATAGGTCTCGCCTTTGGGACCTTATAAGTGTTTAGCCATGCAACACTTGCATAAATAAATACTTATAAGGTCCCAAAAGCGAGACCTATTGGCTATGCCAAGCGGCCGTGAAAGTGAAAGTGATCGCGATCACGATCAAACATCAAAGCGGCCGTGAAAGTAATCGCGGTAAAGCGTGGCGCGCGCGCACATGCACTGTAGCTCTAGGCTGGCCTGGTAGCACTTTTTGGAGCCCTCTCAATAAATCTTGCCAGACCAGCACATGCGCTGGGTCAGGCGAGACCTAAAAAGGTCGCTTTCTGAACCAAGAGCTACCTTTCTGCCAAATTTGGTGTAATTCGCTTCAGCGGTTCGGGCTGTATCCGTGTCTAAAGTTTCCGATGGAAAATTACATGGGGAAAACACGTTTTGGGACCCCCCTTTTTTCTCGGCCCCTGCTTGTCGAATCACCCCGCCACTTTTCAAGACAGGAGTTGACCGGAGCGGGCACTAGTTTTGAAAATTTCGCAAAGATTCGTCAACCGGCGCCAAAGTTATTGGGAAGACAAAAAACACTTTTCCTATGAAAACTAGGTCCTAACTATAACTACCTACTGGCAACCGCCAGTAGGTAATATATATGTATAGTCAAGCCCAGCTCAGATTTTGAATAGTAATGCATTGTGGGAATTGTGGTCGACAGCAAAGATCACATGACCACTTGGACATAAAATCAAAAACCCCAACTCACCTGTGAGCAAGGCGCTGTGCGCCGAAACGCATAAGGTTTCTAGAGTTCTTTTTGCTGCCACGCTAATCAGAGCAATAAAGTCTCAGCATGACGTGATGCCGAAGCTGTGGGATCCGTTTTTCTTTGTGTGCCAAATTCAAACAGGATTCCTCATTCCTGTTAAAGAGCCCGCCCTGCAGAGTTGGAGGCCCCCGGTAAAGTGGAGAAATGTGTGTACATTAAACGGAGGGGGCATGACTCGCGCTATGTCACACCAGCTAACAGTGGATTTCCTAGCGCATTTTGGTGGTGATACAAGCAAAAGGGAAACGAAGGAGGAGTTGTCCTCTTTCTGACAGACTTCGTGTCTTCAAGTCAAGCAAGTACCCAGCGCGTGGCAGTGAAGTGCCCTATGCTTTTTTAAGACTTTTCCTGAATGCATTGGGGATATTAGCATATAATTGGACTTTGACTAAAGGATAACGCTACTAATGCATAATATAATACGAGTTCAAGCCCAACTCAGATTTTGAATAGTAATGCATTGTGGGAATTGTGGTCGACAGCAAAGATCACATGACCACTTGGACATAAAATCAAAAACCCCAACTCACCTGTGAGCAAGGCGCTGTGCGCCGAAACGCATAAGGTTTCTAGAGTTCTTTTTGCTGCCACGCTAATCAGAGCAATAAAGTCTCAGCATGACGTGATGCCGAAGCTGTGGGATCCGTTTTTCTTTGTGTGCCAAATTCAAACAGGATTCCTCATTCCTGTTAAAGAGCCCGCCCTGCAGAGTTGGAGGCCCCCGGTAAAGTGGAGAAATGTGTGTACATTAAACGGAGGGGGCATGACTCGCGCTATGTCACACCAGCTAACAGTGGATTTCCTAGCGCATTTTGGTGGTGATACAAGCAAAAGGGAAACGAAGGAGGAGTTGTCCTCTTTCTGACAGACTTCGTGTCTTCAAGTCAAGCAAGTACCCAGCGCGTGGCAGTGAAGTGCCCTATGCTTTTTTAAGACTTTTCCTGAATGCATTGGGGATATTAGCATATAATTGGACTTTGACTAAAGGATAATGCTACTAATGCATAATATAATACGAGTTCAAGCCCAACTCAGATTTTGAATAGTAATGCATTGTGGGAATTGTGGTCGACAGCAAAGATCACATGACCACTTGGACATAAAATCAAAAACCCCAACTCACCTGTGAGCAAGGCGCTGTGCGCCGAAACGCGTAAGGTTTCTAGAGTTGTTTTTGCTGCCACGCTAATCAGAGCAATAAAGTCTCAGCATGAAGTGATGCCGAAGCTGTGGGCTCCGTTTTTCTTTGTGTGCCAAATTCAAACAGGATTCTCCATTCCTGTTAAAGAGCCCGCCCTGCAGAGTTGGAGGCCCCCGGTAAAGTGGAGCAATGTGTGTACATAGATATATATATATATCCAAAAGCAAGCTTTGATCAAACAAAGACGCCGCACTCTTCCTGAATCTATATATATAGTTTGGAGAGGTGTTTGGAACATATATACATATATATATATATATATATATATATATATATATATATATAAAAACAAAAACATAAGCTTTCAACTGAAGTGTTATTGCCGTGATTTATAGGTTTACAAGAGTTTAAAATGTGTTCAGACTCATAGGTTTGCAACATTTATTACAATAACAACATTTGTGATTCTGAATGTAATGCTGGCAGAGACTTTCCTGACTTTCTTTCCGGCTCTGGTGTGTCCCATGCAGAATGTGAATCTTTTAATCCTCTTCAAACCTTGTGAAGCTAGTGATCCTATGAAAGAATTCCAAAAGTTGTTTCCTCGTATCTGTAGTGGAGTACGACAAATTGTACCTTGTTCAGCATGAGGCCCAAGTTACATTGTAGACAAATCCTGTGTCTGGCTCTGTTTCCATTTGGAGTGTCTGTGCCACACTATTTCAGTCTCTGACATGTCATCGCCGAACCAATACTTTATAATCAGTTGCTTGCATTTGGGGTTCTTCACAGTGATTAGATATCATACTAGAAGACAATTCTTATCTGGCAGACTGTATCATTTAATTTTGCTTTGAGATGTTTTCTATGTTTATGTAGCTTGATTCAGTGTTTGTGTATCGTGATTCAGTGTTTGCACATACAATTAGCATGATTCTGCGTTTCACTAGTTTGTGTAAAAAGTGTATGCTTAGCTTTTCATGTTTGAAAAATTGTCTTCAAACACGAACGTTTGTTATCTCTTTTTGCTGAGTTTGTAGGTTTTTGAGCTGAAATTCATTTTGTTTTTTAAAGTATTTTGTGATATATCTTTCTATGCAAAGTAGAAGTGAGTGATGACTTTGATCTGCTCAACTGGCATTACTGGAAAGTATTCTACAGACCATTAGTGCATCTAAACAGAATATCCGATGCACACTTTATTTTCAAGTGAGTATCTGGCGGTGTTATACTTTTCTATTGATTTTAAACTGGTAATTTGTTTTTTATATTAAGCCTTTTCATGAAAATCATAATTTATGTTTACTTTCAAAGCTTAAGCAGCTGTTGCGAAGCAATCGGTAGCGAACACATTCATGTTTCATCTCGCGTTTGATGTGCATTCCTGTAATTGTATCATATACCATTCCTCCCGTACCACTTGCAAGGAGCTTTGTGAGGGGTGTTTAGTGCTACATGCAGGCCAACATTTTCAGAAAGTTGGCAAATTATAAATATATTTTCCATCTTAGATCCTGTGCACGCAGTGAATTATTAATGTGTATGAAGGTGTGAGGTGTATATGTGGTTCTGGTATTGGTCAATAATACTATTTGGCTATTGTCTAGAATATTTTTGTAATTTATGTAGTTCTGTATTGTTTTCATTATGATAGTAGAAAAATCTTTTCCCGTTTTGGTACTAAAGCTGATACTCTAATTGCTAAGATCCAAACGGTCTCTATTTTGTTCAGAGGTATCATAACCCTATCCCACTTTGTGTTTTAGAGAAATAACCTTGGTGGAGTGCCAGATTCACTAGTTTCAGTACTGTATATCACAGGATGGAAATGTGTGTGAACCTCTTATTTAGTATTGTGCCTATTGCTGTACTGTGCCTGACATACTTCATAGCTGCTTGTCAATCTTTTACTGTCATTGGGTGTCTAAGAGTCTTTGAAAGTTCCCACTTGAACTTTCTCGTTTAATATTAATGGTGTCTTTCTAATGCAGATATTTCTTTTTTTTACAGGTTGTTCATATGATAGAGAAGTGTTTTTCCCAATCTGGGGCCAACCTTTTTCCTGCCTTTGTCTCTGAATTCCTCTAGGTAGCTAGAAGAGGTTTCACAAAAGAGCTTCTCAGCTGCACTGAGAATTTTTTATATAGGAGATTGCTTTTCTTTTTTGCAACTGCCTTGAATGTCTTTAAAGTGTCTAAGTAAGAAGTCCTTAAATTCCAATTGCCTGACTTTCTATGTTTTTAGCTACACTGCTCCATAAAAAATGATTGTCCATGTCTATAGTAAAGCTCACTAAGCCGCTGTCAAGTTTTCTCATAGACTACAGACACCCCATTTGTAAAAAGAAAAAAAGAGTGTGATCATTATTGTTACATCCAGGGGGACAGGAATGGACAATTGGAAAACGAGGCTAATTTTTCTTTCATCAGGACTTGAGGAAATATGCTGTAAGGGGTTGCCCTGGCATTCCTATATCAGGTCTCTCTAGTCTCTACAACAGAAAGCAGACTAGGGAGACCTAGATTTCTGAGAAAGTGTCCAAGACGTCATGTGGCCTAGAAAAGAACTGTCACAATGGCATGAGATATAAGGATATTATGCTGCAGAGAACCGTGGGTGGACAGCTTGAGAGGGACCTCTGTAATTGTTGATATCCAAAGAGTTACAATGTTGTACAGAGGTATCATAAGCGCATCCCACTTTACTGGAGTGCAAGTTGACTGAAAATAACATTGGTAAATAATATCTTGGAACAAATATCCTGATGTCAAAAACATCATGAGACATAGGGTCTAATTAAGAGTACGGCAGTCCAGGGACTGCTGTATCCGTGGATGTCGGGTCGAATGCCCGATTACGATGGTGGCGGTGGGACCGTCACAAAAGAAACTTGCTATTTGGTGAGCACACAGGAAGTGGTATAAAAGATTCCATGACCTTTTCAATAGTGAGCACTGAGTCGGGTGGCATATATACACTCAAACACCATTATAGTGAACAAAAGCATGTTATAGGCACAGATGAACTGTAGCATATAACTATATACTAGAGGATATACCTGTGTTTTTATCTCTTATAGAAAATTACTACTGGAGTTCGAACACAAGAAATACAGGCGAGTGCATTAGGCCTCACAAATGGTGTGCATGAAGTATATGCGATAAGCCACAGCAGGGACCTTAAATCAAGGTACAGAAACACAACACCCTGACGAAGGCCCCAGACCCGCGTGGGCTATTTAAAGAGGGCCGAAACATGTTGGCATTTATCTGAGGGTATATTTGAATATATTAATGTTCAAAACAACCCTAACATATGGATTTTAAGGATACCACAAGTGCCTCAGAATAAAGGATTGAGACGGGGTACACTTGTAGGTATTTTTAGCTTATATATATAAAATTCTGGTTCCCTGCTTAACCAGTAACCTACTTATATAAGAACTCCCATTAGATCTTTGGTCGAGTCCGCCCAGGTAGTACCATCTTACCTGGGTGTGGAGGAAACGCCTATGATGAAGCATGTCACTATTATGTGAGTGAGGCTTTTCCTTCAATATCTTTGATATTCCACCTGACCGAGATAATATTGTAAGAATTTTCTCGTAAAAAGCTGTAGCCCCCGGAGGTTTCACAGTTTCAGGCAACAGTTGCCTTTAGTGATAAAAAGGTTTGTTTTGGGAGAACGCGACTGTCCTACTCATTCTCTCACTCTCCGTGTGTGAAAAAAGACCGTCACAAGACCGCCACCACTGCCAGGATCCAGGAAAGCAGGCAGTAATCACAGCACCACTGAGCAGATTACGAGCTGCCTTTCCACCAAGCATTTCGAGGCAGGGACCCCGCCATGAAATGCTTGGCGGAAAGGCATGTAAGGGGCCCCCCAACAGGGCCCCTGGGCAAATTGGCACATGGGACTGTGTGCAGGGGGCACATGATGTGCCCCTCCAAAGGTGCACAGTTGTGCGTGCACTGCATGGCATGCACGACATGGTGCATGCCACATCGTGCATGAATATGCTGGAGGCACTGTCACTGTTTTTTATTTATTTTAAGTGTTTAGTTAAAAAAAAAAATCATATTTATAGTTGGGACTGGAGTAGGATGTGAAGTGTTTTAATATATATATGTTTTTTGATAAAAGTGTAAACAATGAATGTAATAGTTTTTTATTGAGATGTTTAAGTACTTTCCTTTGTAGTTATTGTATTGTTTTTTTTCTGTTGGCTTTTGCAATTAGTTTAATTTAAAGTTATCACTTTTGAGTGTTTAATATAATCTCTCCAAATTCAAAAACCTTGCTTAGCCTGGACTGGGAACAGTAGATCTGATGCCTCCAATGTTTAACACTTTCCCCATTGTTGCTTAGGTTGGAGTGGGAATAGTACATTTGACTACGCAAACAAACACTTTCCCAAGTGTGTTGCTTAGGGTGGAGTGGGAATGGTAAATTCAACTCCTACAAGCGCTTTCTCCAATGCTGCTTAGGTAGAGGTGAGAATGACAAATATGATCCCTCCACACTCAAACATGTTCCCCAATATTGCTTAGGCTGGAGTGGGGATAGTAAATTTGACCCCTCCGAAGTCTAACACTTTTCCCTAAAGGTCCTCAGGTTGGAGTGGGCATAGTAAGTCTGACCCCTCTAAAGTGATATATTTTACTAAATGTTGTTTAGGTTGGTGTGGGCATAGTGTATTTGACCCCCTCCAGATTTCAAAACGTTTCCCAGTGAACTTCAGATTGAAGCAGGACTACTAAATATGATCACTCAAAAGCCAAACAATTTCCCAAACATAACTTGGTGTGCTAATACCTAATTAGAACCCTCATAAAACGTAATGTTTGTTATGAATGTATTCATGTGATTGTAATAATATTTATAATTGCGTATGAAAATAATGATTATTTTTACAATTCACTAAAAATAAATAGAGGCAAGGTTTTGTTTTAAAACAAATTGTATCAATTATTACATTTTTAATTTAGTTAAAGTTAATGGTTTGATTGTTTAATATAAAACTTAGTAGATTTAGCAAAATCTGTTATTTTGTATACACTGCATCATAATATAGTTTAATTGTTATAACCAACCATTTTTAAATAACTGCCATTGTACTCTGTACTTTAAAGTAAATTTTTATAGATCAATAAATACTGTAAATAAACATTTAAAAATATTTTTTACATTTATATATTTTTAAACAATACCAAAAATATGTTTTAAACATTTTGTCCACTTTGTAAAATGTTGCTCTTATTTATAGTTTTATTACATTTTGTCTCCATTTGCTGTAAGGTAAATGGAGTTGTGTTATGTTATTTTTACAATCTTGGAATGGGAAATAGAGTAAGTTAGTTATGCAAGAGCAGTAGATCCTAATGTTTAAGGGTTTCTGCTTTTTGTTTAGGTGTAATTGTTTACAAGTATGTTTTACAGGTTCATTGATGTATTTATATGTGGGTAGTGTTTGTTTTGTGACTGGGTATACTTCTTTTTTTATTTACAGGTATCCTAAGGTCATGGACAGAAGAGCTATTGTTCCAGACCAGATTGTATCTTTAATGTAGGAACAATAAATTAGACTTTTTTGTCTGTCGTATTAAAATTATTTCTTTATTACTTTATTGCATTCTATATAGGTTTTGAGTCTTGTAGGGAATTTAACAATGTGATATGCATTTTCTACATGTATTATGTCTTTTAAAAGGATTTTTCATTTCCTTTTCCAGTTGATTGTTTTTATAGACTTATATTTTCAATAAAGGATTTAGGATTCTTGGGAACTATAATTAACTTTTTTGTACTTGTAGTTTGAAGTTTTGGGTGGGAAATGTGAATGCTTTATGTTTGAATCATTTCTTTTTATATATATATATATATATATGTTTATGTTAATTGTATTATGGATATTGGGATTTCTTGTTATATTTTGAAATTGAAAAACGAATATTTACTCTCTTTAATAGTTTTGTTAATATTTGATATTATATATGTGTGATGTATTTAAACTCTGGTAGACTAATAGTCTCTGGGAAGTTGGAATACAAAGATTTGTGGTTTTTCCTGACGAAGGCGTACTTTTTTTCGCCGAAACGCGCGTCGAAGACTAAGATATAGCCACAGGATTGTCCTTTTTCCAATGTTTTATAACAATTGTAATTTTAACAATATCATTGTAATAAGTGACTATATATTGTATGCTTTTATTTCACAAACGTGATTTTTTATATCTTGTGATATTTTGAGATATCAAAAATAAATATTATTTTGCAATTTTTTAATTAATTTGTGGTTACACTAATTTGACACACATAACATAGAATTGCTTCATATTTGATCAAAAGAAACAATGCATACTAATTACTTTTCTGTCATTGATCCAGTGGCTACAGTCCCTCTGCCTCTCTTTCGGTCTGTAGCCGTGTCTGTCCTTCTCATATACACTTCCGAAAACATTGTTTTGGGATCTACTTTGATAGCTGCTGCTCCCCATTACATGGCTGTTCTATTGCTTACAATGAAAACTACATATGTATCCGCTGCATGGTGGTCTCCATATAGGATTATGTTTCTTTCTCTCCCATCACACTGGTCCATTGCCCAACACTGACCCCCAGCTTCTTGTATATACCATATGTACATTGCATGAGGTGAAAGAGAGCAGGCAGTGGTCTCCGGCCCAAGTGGCTGAGCTGTTGTCCTTACAAGTGGATTCATTTTGGCTTCATACAAAATTGGAAATGTATTTACTGATCATAGGCTTGCTTTTGCTGTGGCACATGATATTGAGCTATTATGGATGCAGAGGGGTTTACTTCTGCTAAAACCCCCATGTAGAACAGAAAATACATGAAGAACTTAATAAAGTCTTAGGATGTCATGTAAACTTTTAATTGTTAAATGAACGCAATTGATTGATGGAATGCAGAACAAAACATTCATATGACCAGGTCTAAACTGGGGTGGCATGGTGAGCAAAAGAATGATGGATTTAACCCAGATCTCTTGACTGGGGGTGAATGTTTTGATTTGTTCTGCATTACGTCCATCAATTGTGTGTCTTTTGCTTTCTCGCCCTAAGTGCACCAGGTATGCCCAGACGTGGGTATTGGGCTCAATGTGCCACTGGAATCAAGCTATCCTGGCTGAAGAGGGGTGAAACCCCAAAACCAGTCCTAGGATGCATGTTTCCGGTCCAGGGAGGACCTGGCTTGGCAATTCGGGCTGGACTGTTCCCATGAGGCACAGGGTCAAGACTGATTTGTATATGGCTAAGTCTAAACTGGGGTGGCATGGTGAGCAAATGAATGGTGGATTTAACCCAGATCTCTTGACTGGGGGTGAATGTTTTGATTTGTTCTGCATTCAGTCCATCAATTGTGTGTCTATTGTTAAATGAACAGAATATCAGTCCTCTCCAGATGAAGTGTCTTGAGGTAATACATTTGCCAATGAGATGGCTAGGAAAGTGGCTTTATCCTTAAACCTTGAAATTGCCAAGTGTGTTATGCAAACGGATGAATTTCCTGTACCTACACTAAAGGACGAGTCTTTAAAACATGAGCGGGCATCTGAGAATGAAAAAGTCATGAATCAAGCAGGACTGTAAAAAGGTCCCCGACTAAGGAGAGATGGTAGTACAAGAAGTGTGTAAAGACATGGGAATAAAACTGCATTTTCACTGTGTTTATTTCCCGCACCCCATAGTCATCAGGTAAGGTAAAAGCAAATTGGCTGAGACTCATATTAAGTGGCCAAACCCAGAACCCAGGGCACTCTGGTCAACCCATGCCATACCTTCTAGGATGAGTGAGATAAGCTTGTATGAGGTAGCCATGGGTTGCCCAATGCAACGTCTTTCAAATGCTAATTTCTTAAGCTGCCTCTAAACAAGGATATGGTAATGCAATACTGCAGATGATTGAGTGACAGTTGCTGCAGTTTCAGTTCCCAGGACCATGCAGCTGTCAGTGTACATGGCTAAAGTATGTCATGATCTCTAGCCTAGTAAGTCGATCCATATGCAGCAGGAGCAATGAAAGTCAACCTTGCAGTTCCTGTGGAAGGATCCCTACCAAATTCTGTTTTCTATGAACACAACTTGAAGTGCTGTGGGGTCCCTGCGTAAATACACTTTACACACCATAAACAGATGACTACACCTCCAAACTCTGCTCCTCCTCTCACTCCTGGCCCAGCTCCACTAAACCAGCAGGCACCAAGGCTGCATGGAGAGGCTCCAACTTCTAAGTTAACACAACCATAACCATCTCAGAATGCAGATCCTTCCTTTTCACTATTACCAACTCTGTCGGGTAGTTGGCAGGCCTCCTACTATCGGATCCCGCAGTGGGTCTGTCCAGCTAGATTTGCAAGCCTTATTGTTTAGGCCTTGGTGTGGCACTTTATTAAAGAAGAAAGGTGGCGGGCCCCACAAAGCAAATTGCACCTTGCCTTTTGCCCACCCAGGTAAATACAAATTTGCACCTTTTGGAAAACTACCAACTAATGTCAACCTTTCTTACCTTTGGATTTGCACCTATTTGCCCAACAATGTTCAAGGGACATGGTGCTATCCCATTAAAAAGGCATTTGCTTTGATTTGTTTTTGCATGGGCACCTCCCTCTTATGTGCAACATTATGGTCCTGATACCAATGGGCAAAACTGGTTTCAGTTTTCCTAATCAGAATTTCTCATCTGGTTCAGTCCATCTTGCGGACACTGCTCACGGCATGGGATGAGAGTTCCTAAATTACAGCAGCTTTCTAGGACACAGTGGGTAGGATAGCAACCTCTCTGTTACCATATTCATTTTGGGTGCCCTCAAGAGTTCTATATTTTCACACCCAATCCAACAAACAGTGCAGAAGTTAATTTATATCAAATCGAGCCTCTATATGGCTGCCCTGTGGTCAGGACACATTAACATTTAGGTACCTTACATTGTTTCAGCCAAGCCCCACATTGCAAGCGGACTTTCTCATCATAAAAGGATAGCTTAGCAAAAGCGGTTTCTTTGCCATTGGACTGATCATGCCTGAAGTTCCATCGCTAAGCTTTTAGAGGAGGTAGTGAACACCACTGCCCTCACTTTAGGACTTCTTATCAGATCAGCTAGAGCCCCAGAGAACTGTCATATTGCAGAATGTAATAGCTCGGTATAGATATCCAACACCTCCTTCAGCAGCGATGAAGAAATAGATCACACCAGAGAAAGTATGAAAGTGCTGCAGAAAATAAACAGTAGATTTGATTTAGATGGAAATAGTATTTGGTCCTGATTTAAAGGTATTTAAGGAGGATGTAGAACTAACAAGCTAGATATTATTTTGGATGGTTTCACTCACCAAATTTTCTTACAAATCTGCATGTGTACTATATATCATGTTACCCGTATTAAACCCTTTGCCCCATTTTTTCCTTGGACTTTTCCTGAAGATAATGATAGCAATGTTGAATTGAAGCTCAAACGTTGCCATTGTGAGCTGAATAATGAAGTAAATTGAGGTCCATAAATTTTACATTGGTGTTCCAAATGGCGCAAGAGAGTAGGATTGAGAAATTACTTTGAAATCAGCATAAAAGCTGAATCCGTGTGGATTAATTTGTTGTCATTTCTTGCCTTTGATGTATTTAACTTCACTATAGTTCTTAGCACTATTAGGGCAAGATTTCACAAACGACTAGCTCAGCAGTTGGGAGCTTACACTTCAGGTACATATTTTTAGGATTTTTTCATTTTCCTCACGAGAAAGATGTACACCCGCTATCCGTGTTTCAGGGTCTGTCACTTGTACTCTCACTTGAAGTATGTATAAAGAAAACCTATAAAAAGTTTTGCAAATTTAGGAGGGGTTGGCATTAGAAGATCCCAGCTAATAGAGGGGAAATACCGCTGCTTTGTATAGCGATATCGCATCCTGCTTGTTTTTCTGAATAAACTTTTGCAGACTTTATATACACATAAAAAGTAGTCTGCCTTATCTTTGACATTCTTTTTACTTTTTAGAAAAGTATACATTAGTTCAAATGCAACTTTCAAGTGACTGTTAGAAGTGCTTATTTTGAGCCAGTGTTTGCAGGCGAGTCCCACAGGCGCTTATATTGTCTCTCAGACAATTATGGAGTGTAAGAGAGGGAACACACACAAACGGGAAAGACGGAAGAGAAAGACAGGAAAACCGCCACACAGGAAATTAGATGAAACATGCAAGACAGAAATAAAGGGACAGGAAGTGTCTGGTAGTGAACTAAAGAGGCAGCCTTCGTGTTCGGCGTGTAGAATTTTAATAGCACTGGCCAGGGTGCTTTTGAGTAGAGATATGGAACCGGTACTCCTTATTTTACAATTGAAGCACTGACTGTCACAGTACACAACTTCTTTCAAGAGAGTTATGACAAAGTATTAAAGATCATGAAAAATATATCCATACACTTTTTTGAGGTTTTATTAGAAGACACCAGAAGAAAAACAGCCACGCCGATATATAGTAAACAAATACTGTTTGTCACATGCCTCTGTATTATAGTCATAGCATTGCATTAAACAGCATACATTATCTTCTTTAAAAATTACAAATTTCATAGTACAAATGTGTGCTACAGTAAACCAAGGTTGTATTCCATCATCACATGTGGCTCCCCCATGATTTCACTTTGGGATGGATCTGAAAAAAAAAGTAGAGTTTTTGAAGTAGCTGGAGTTGCACCACTAGAGTCAAACAATGTTTTATTTCACACTCAATTATACTTTCAAATACTATGCTGCGTTTGCCAGTCATATTGGATATCTAACAGAATTAAACAACAATTTATTCACACGATACTAAATCGTTAGGTGGATGTGTCTGAATTAGGCACATGCTGAGTGTATGCTGAATTAAATGCAAAATTTATATTAAAAAATATTGAAAATCAGATTTCTTTCCCTTATAAAATAATGCAAAAGTAGTAACTTCAGCTCCCATAATGAAGGACTTCTAGCAAAAGGGGCAGAATAATAGTACACAGAGAGAAAAGGAGAGAGAGCGGTAGGAATGTTTTTTGTTGTACCAAAATCTCAAATTCAGTAATGGAAGCCAGGGGAGGGAGAATCTTTCCCTGCTGGCCCAGCAGATTCTGGAATGAAGGAAGTAAAAGTAATCAGAGATTTGAGAGAAGGGGTTTTTATCAAAATCTATGTAATGACATCAACATCAAAACAGATCTATCAAATTATCCTGGAATTGCTGAATCGTTTGACTTTTAGAAGGAGCACAATGAACCTAGGTTCACGCTCACAGAAGTTGCTTCAAACAATCCAGGAGGGCAGCTCCTAAAAACTCCATTGCTTCTTTCAAGAAAGGATCCAACCTTTGTACTGAATGTTTTGTGATGAAAGGTTCTATATGTGAAAGCATAGGGACTTGCAGTCATTAGAAATTCTCACATTATTTCACACAACTATGGCACACGCTTTTGTCTCCTGGGAAGATCTATCTTTTGTTTAGCAAATAGGCATTATAAAGCGCATAGCTGCCTCGAAACAGGGCTTCCCAGCGCTAGTCACCAATACGGAGTTACAACATAGATCATGCCAAAAACACAACATAATAAAGCCAAGGAAAACCTAGGCTGAGAACAACTAAGTCTTTAGCTGCTTTTGAAAGTCCAAATGATGCTGGATTTTCTTTAATTGTGGAGGCAAAGTGTTTCTTAAAGCTGGAGCCAGCGCACAAAAGTGTCTCCTCCCATTCTGGCTCTTTTAATGCATGGTATAAGGGCCCAATTTGCCTTGGCCGAGAGAAGGGCTCTAGTAGGCAGATACGGATACATCAAAGCAGCCAAACTAGAAGCCCCTTGCTTATCCATGATGCTATGGGCAATGTACAAAGCTTTGAATTGCGTGTGCTTCTCAATAGTTAGCCAGCAAAGTTTGAAGAGCCAAGAAATAGAACAGAATTTGGTAAGACTGGGAGAGCGTTGTTCGAGAGGCAGTTCCCAAATCTAAAGCTCTATGTACCGGAAGGAACAGAACTGAGCGTCTCCATAGTTGGAAAATAAAACACTGCTGTTATATGCCCAAAGAACACGATAATAGCGTTTCCCCATGAGGATAGCATCAGAGGGACAGCACAAGTCTTGAAAGTGATCCTTCTTCAGCAGGGCATACTCTAGAATCATTAAAAAAAAAAAAAGACTCATGGATAGAAACTGGAATACTCTTGGACAAAAACAGAAATGGTGGTCTTCAAACTGTACGTACACTGTGAGCATGTAACCCGTGGAGGTGGGTGTGCGGGTTCCTGGCAAGGCAAGATGGAACACGGGGTGAAAGTCCTTCAGAAACAAAGCTTTGCATGCTGCATGCATGGTGGCTCTTGCTGTGAATCAGAACTCAAGAACCAGAAGAAAGAGCTGCCTGGATGTTTTAAGACAGTATGCATGAACGTCTTAGTCTAGGTATCAGAAGTCAAAGGCAGCAGGGCTTGCAGATTTCTTCAAAAACCCTTTTTTAGCACAGACCCCATGTTCACCTGCTTCACGTTTGCAGGACAAACTTACCAGATTGCCTGTTAAAATAATTTCCGCCTAAGGGTGCTACTTTGAAATGTCACAAATCCCCTGACCAAGACTCCACATAAATTGCTGTTTGGGATTGAACTGTCTCAGCGTATTACAATCTTCAGACTCCCATTAATTCTTTTGTGGCCTATGATTGTGTATAATTTCCAGTACAGTGACTTCAAGATATTGATCATCTCAACCTCTTGATAGTCATTCCTACCTGTGTTGTGTTAAATACACTTTGCTGTTACTCTACATAACAATTATTAATTGACCGTGTGACACTATTGTTCTTGAATTACTTTTGTACCACGTGTTAAGTTTCATGTAAATGTATGGTCTGCATTTTCCGACTGGGTTTTCCTTTTTCAACATGTGATATGTAACGCAACATGCTATTAAAGTAAGGTGCGTGACATCAGCAGGGTGGCCCTATATGCTTGTATGAAGTGTTTTGGGAATTTTTCTGACAGAATGACTGTTCTTAGGGTTACACAGTTGCCCCCTATTGTTTCCTTGTTATAGTTTGTCGGGCTCAGCATGTCATTTGGGAGAAGCAAAAATGCACTCAACTGTCAACTTAGCCAAAAGATCAGCCAAGGTATGAAAGCTTATGAACTTGAGCTAAAACAAAAAGGATGCAGCAAGATAAAGGGGGAAATGAGGAGTTGGGTGATATCAGAGTAACAAAAAGAGAGCATTTACGCATAATTCAGTCTTCATGCAGTCATCAAAAGAAGCATACCCACTGAATACTATGTAATGTAGGCAGGTGTAAATGTAATACACTAAAAATGGCATTTTGCATAGCACATGCTACAGACTAAATTCATTTTAGCACTTAAGACAACACAATTGCATTCACTTAATACTTGAAAAATAAAAGGGTTGACTTCGACCAAGCAGGTTGCATTTCGATTCTTGTAGCTGGAAACCAACTCACTAGACTATTTCCAAGGATCCAAATTTGTGAATGCATCACTTTTGTTCTCCGACAATCACTGAAAATCATGTATAGCCATAAGAAAGCCTGCTGTCAATTGACTATGAGCTTGAAGATCCACTGGGTGGCAGCAAATTCCAGGCAATGTCTCAGTGACCTGGGTCCCCAGGAGCCTTGACCTAGCTATTCATCGTGTTAGTGCTGTGACTTGCATTTCACCATGGTATTCTCTTCAACTCACTGGACCACCGTCCAAGTGAAGCTGTTAGTCAGAAGGGGGGTCTATTATATTCAGAGATAGTGAGTGGGGGAAAAGTAGTAAGAGCAGCAGGAAAAGGGGAGCTCTGCAGACCAATGAATTACTTAAGGAAGATGCCTTGAAATTATCCAACCACTACTTGATGTGGTCAAAGAGTGAGTGGAGGGGGGCTACCTCCATCTGGGAACAAAAAGGTACCGAAGTCAGTGGCTCAAGTCTATCAGTGAAGTCACCCAGGGACAAAAGATCCCCAGTTCATGCGCAAGGGGCCCAAATTACTTATCAAACAACCACAGAAACATTGCACCAAGACATAATGTGGTTTACCATAGGTCCCTTCCTCCCCTATAGTTGGGCCCAGTTACCAGCAGCCGCCGGAGCAGATCCATAGCAGAGTATACCACGGAGAGTCACTTCCAACAAAAGAACACATCTGCATTTCATGCTAAACCATGGACAGAGGACTTTAACTGCTGGGGGTGGTCGGACAGTCACATTGTTCTCAGTGGTCCCAGGCAACTTCAGTCTCAATCTCTGCTCAAGACTTCTACTGCTGGCTCACACCAAGATACGGCTGGGTGCTGCAAGAGTTGCATCAATGCAACGCTTGCATTTATCTCCAGCATATATACCTCTGCTCAGGGTACTGGTTGCAGAGACGGACGTCAAAAGGTAATGTCACCATATACCCCAAAGCGAAGTCCTCGCTTGCCTCTGCCACGTATTAATCCAACAAGAAATTAGTTACAATGCACTGCATCACCAGTGAAGTCTGGCATCACTACATAACTATGCACGTTGAAAAGAAAAACGCATACTAGAACAGGATTCAGAGTGACAAGGGAAGTGCTCACAGTCTGTTCCTCTGTCCATTAGAATCTGCATCCCCCCAAAATTGATGACACTAATAGTGGAAGTACACAAAGATAAGATCAACAGTAGCTCAAATAATACACCCTGAATATAACTGGCCACAAGAATAATAAACATGCATGTTACAACACAAACGTATTAGAATTTGGGCTGTAGCAAGAGTTCCATTGTAAAGTTAACAGGTGACTCCAGCTCCAATGTACTATTAAAAATGGAAAAGATGTATACGCACCATTGAGGATATCCTCAAAACCTATGCAGTCATCGGTACCTTTCAAGGAATCTAGGGCAATGTTTGAGCTCTGAAGAAACGGGAGACGCTGGATCTGCAAATAAAAAAATTACAATTTTGTGGCACCAGCCCGCTATATTTAACCGTAATGCAGTCAATCAATGTTAAAAAAAGATGCCAAAAGTAAATTACAATTAAAAAGACAGCAATGACAAAGAGAGAGGAAACTTTAATAAGGGGCAGTTAGTCAACTAGTGAATATGTAAATATACTTAAGTTAAGGTGACACCGTTGAGAGTCACTAACAGGTGGCCAGACCATTAACTTCATATTTGATATTAGTCTTTAGATGTGCTACTAAAGGCAATGGCGGCACACCCAACATTACATAACTATAATGAAATCTAGAAAAACATGGCAGAGGCTGCTAGAGAACAACTAGAAAGTATGAAGATGTACAAAGAAAGCTTATTGTTTTTGCCAAGTGGGTTTAGACAAACCCACAGAATCGCAATCAAATGAAAACCAACAAAGTCAGTAATACATCAAAATCAGTAGAGCCTAATACATAAAAAAAAATACACTAAAGTGCTTTATAAATCTATTTCCAGTCACTAAATTGGTTAAAAACTTGTGTCGATAGAAGCAGCACTGGTGCTTCATCGTCGTATGATACGTATGAACAGGCACAAATTGTGTTGAAAAATCATGTTGTTTAGTTACAGATTGTTGAAAAATCAGGTGCTTCATGTAATATATCAATTGATACAATGCCAGGCAACTGATCCTCAGTCCTGATGATGATCCCGTGTTTTTACGGGATCGAAACGCCGTCGACATACACTCTGACCCAGTACACTATCCTTTGTAGTATTTTTGTTTTGGGTGCAGTAGTGTTTTGCTTTTAATAATAAGTGATCTAAAGGTATTAGAGTAATGTTGGTCACTGTTTGTTTGCCTGTATATGTCTTTTGTCAGTTTTTAACACCTGGTGTTCTGTGCATTATGGTTTTTTGCTCATTGTTTCAGTTCATTGTTTGTTTGCTCTCTTGATCTCTGGTTTTTGAAATTATTCTGACTGGGGTAATTCAACTTTTTGATCGAATTGTGGTGATCAAATCGAAAACTCTGATCAATGAATCTGTTTAAGGAACTGATTTTTGTATACAGAACAACTGTATTCCATTTTCTGTTGTCTCTAGAATTACTCAAAAACCCTTTGTTCCTTATGTTTTTTGGGTTTCCCTTGTGTACATCAACTTGCTTCTTATTCAATTGCTCTCATTCTTCTTCTTGTGTTATCTCTTTTTAAAGCACTGCTGATTTACCATCCTTTTGATTGGATGACTTGTATCCTTCCATTGCTTAAATACAGAGACCTTTTTTTTCTTTGAGTAATCCAAGCGGGTGGATATTTTCTTACTCACATTGAGCCTCCTTAAATTCCTGACCCTCATGCTCTGTGCTACTCCATCTGACCCTTCAGCCTGCTCACTGCTTCCCCATACACTGTTATTTAAGCATTTAACACCCCCCCCACACCCACCCCTGTTGCACAATGGTGTTTTTGTCTATTTGGACCCAGTTTAGAGCAACCCTCCCTTTTAAAGAAAACCACACAATATCCTTCACTAAAGGCTTCTCCTAATCTGAAACAAGGAATATGCTAACTTAAATGTCATGGTTGAAGATCCCACTATCCCAATTACAGCCATGTGCAAGAACTTTATTGGTAAAAAAAAAAAAAAAAAAGAAAAATGACTATGTTCCTTGGAGTCAGACAACATTAGAAGGCGTCTCTCACGATCCTTCAAAGTTTTGTTTGAAAAGATACAACATACCTTCTACACTTGCCTTATGGTTGGGATACAGGCAATAAATGCATTCACTGGGAGGGTCGTCTGTATGAAGCCTTTTCTTAGAGAAGGTGGCATGGGGTCTAAAAGACTCCTTTTTCTCCTTATCTGACATGGCCATGCCAGAAAAAGGTAAATCAGTACTGAAGAAGAAGAGGTTGATTGAAGCAAAGAAAGCTGGTCTAACACCACTGAAGTAGTAGAAGAGGCTAAGCAGATCACCGAGGAGACTCCCTAGCACAATGTGCGGTAGAAAATCAGAGGTTCTAAGGTTCTCTCAGCAGTGTTCCAGGGGGTGAGAGGTCCTGATTGGTTTAGGATTAAGTTTGGGTCTCTTTTACAAAACAACAGAGATATGTTACAAAATTAAAATGGGCCTAGGCCTAGTTTCTTGTTTGTATTAGCTTTGTTTTGATGTACCGGGGACTCCCATCTCGATGGTGGGGAATGATTCAAGCATGTGAATCTATAAAAGTTGCAATTCTGGAGTAAGACCTTTATTGTCAAAAAATAAACTGAATGTATGTTCCCTGGTGCCCGACAACAACCCTATCTCACTATACACACAAGGAAGTACATGCTATTAGAAGGCAAATCTGATGAGAACTAACACGTACTGCAGAAGCTCGCAATGAAAAGAGTTTGTGTGGAGGCCGACACAATTTTGTACACATTAGCTACAAATTCCTCTTTCTGAATATATTCAGAGATGATATCTGTGAGATTTTACCAGCTAATGCATTTATCTCCCTTATACTTAAAATTGCCATTTCAGCATACATCTCCATTTTGGTGATGAGCCCCCTCCTTCCTTATCTTTAGAGCTGTGAAGTAGTTTCATGCCATTTAACACTTCATGCTGTTTGCCATTTAATCTACAGCACTTAGAATGCTAGAATCTCACCCCACACTTAAGTGACTCTGCATGTCCCAAAATGCAATGCGGTCCTGGCTTACATGAATGGACAAGTTTTGTAACAATCATAGCTACTACAAGTAGTGTTCCAGTGCAAGGAGAAAAACAACTGCAGATTACGAGAAACCACATCACAACCTGAAGAGCCAAGTCTTAAGAGATTTTCAGTAGGCAGTTCATCTCCTAAGCTACGCATCTTAACTGGGAGGCGGTTTCAGGCTTGCGCTGCCAAACAGGAAAAGAGACCCTTTCATAGTCTATTTGATTTTGGGGATCACAACAAGTAAACTATGCAAGGAGCGCCAGGCCCTTGTGCGCTGGTAGTGTATAAATCTGTTAGATGCTGCGGACAGAATCCTAATAGGCCTAGTGTTCAAATGCCACAGTCCTGAACAAAATCCTTTTATTAATTGGCAGCCAATGCAAAGCAGTAAGATGCTGGGAAATATGATCATGTCGAGGAATTTTTAACAGCACATGTGCTGCTGTATTTTGTACCCTCTGCAGATGGTTGATAAGAAATGGAGTTAAACCTAAATGGCGCACGTTTTCATAGCCCAATCTTGACATATTCAGGGCAGAAACCACTGATTTCCTGGAGTGCATTGGTAGAAGGAACAGGAATTTCTTTAAGGACCTGAGAAAAGCATAACAAGATTCCACCATTCGTTGATCTGAGGTTGAAATGATAAATGGTAATCTAATTTGATTCACATATTTCTAGCAGCCGGGGCGGAGAAGGGGGCAAAGGGGCTGACAAGCAGTTCTCTTATGTCTAGGAAGTCAATGCCTCAAACTGTCTGCTGGCTGGCTGGCTGGCTCGCATCTAATCCAGAGCTGCTCTCAAACAGAATTTAAAAGACTTTAGGGCATCCGAGGATTGTTTTTGAATGAAATGAACTGCTTAGATGATAACCTTTACCCCGAATGTCTTCACCCGGGTGCAAAAGGGGTCTTATAGATGTTAAAGTTGGTCTCAGAGAAGAGCCCGGTGGCACATCAGGGCTAAAAGATTTGTTGGCAGATGAGAAAGGTGGCATCCATACAAACTGACCTCCATTTCCCAAAAAGGAGCAAATCCATTTGAGCGTCTGTCCTCTCATTTCAATGCCTCTAAGTCTGTGCAGGAGAATGGTGTGGGAGAGGGGTCAAATGCCACAAAAAGATCTAATAATATCAAGGTCCCATTTTGTCCTTGATCTAATGTCAGCTTGAAGGAAATCAGAAATCTCGAGAAGGGCTGGTTCAGTGTTATATGAAAGCCCTACTGGTGAGGGTGTGAATCTTTCCAAATATTCTGAAAGTTGAATATTATTCAGCTTTGCCTTTCCTCTCTCTTTGCCTGGAAACTGTTCCAAGTTGGCTGCCGTCTTCACAAATGTGTATGTGTCATCTGTAGTTTCCACTTTTTTACTTTACTGTTCCAAACTAGCAGACAACATGGCATTTCAGAACAGCAATATCAAATTAAAAATAACGCGTGGGGGAGCACCAATGCCAACATTGGCAAAGCCAAAAGGTCAGTATTCACTTTTTAAAAGCAAGACTTGTCGGCTTTACTAATGCTTCTTTAGTAGATGCTGTGCACGGTCAATTTTTGTGGGTGGCGGACACACGGTTTATTGCATCCCAATTAGCACTTTCAGTCACAGTCAAACATAGCAGGCAAGGCATGAAAGGGCCTGGCTGCTAAACCTTGAAATCAAGCGTAAACATGTGCGTTGAACCATGCAGTACCAATGTACAATGCTGTCTCTGTAAAAATACACGTCTTGAACCCTTAACATGAGCACTGTTATATACAAAAAAGGACTTACTTGTTTTGCTGCTCTGTATTCCATTTGCAACTTTAATGGTGCATGCAAACCTTGAATATTTCTTAGTGTAGCAAAGTTCAATTTCTCTTCATTTATCTGAAACTATACAAAACAAGCATTTACAATGCAACGGTCTCGGCATTGTTAAAGTTAGAGCTATTGGCATTGCTCATGACATTATTTTTGTTTATGTTTTTGTTTTTAAAACATTTAAAGAAACTGCATTGTTATTTACAATGTCAATAGCTGTTTGTTAGTTGTTTGTTCTTGGAAGTGTGTACTATAATTACACAGTGAAGGGTATTAAGCAACACAGTGTAAGTATAATATACCACACAATCTATAATGCACAATACGAGAAATGTTCTACATTTACAACATAATACACAATGCAGCACAATACTAATGCACTATAAATGGAAGGTACTACACGGTTAAATACATGTTTAATCTAATATAATACACACTAATATACCAAACGCGTCATGAACGGCCCCCTATAATCTACTTTGCACAAAATATTCTGTGGCACACTACATCAACAAATGAACAACTTGAGGTGATGTATTTTGCAATGGACAGCACAATGTATTGTAATGTACTTGGAAATACACATACGGCATAATGTTCTAAACTGTATTTGCTAAAGAATATACAATGTAGTGCACTAAACTTGCAGCACGCGACCATGTAATATACTATGATTTCAATGTACAATACTATGTAGTTATATTTGTGATGTACAACGTCATGTAATACACCCTAGACATGGTGTGTTGGGGGAGGGGGGGAGGGGTTGGGGGCATCTGCCCCGTCTGGGCACGGACAAATCTAATTTGCACCTGGTGGGCGCTGTAGGTAATGACACATGTGAGCTTAAACGGTGGAATGGAATGGTGCACCGACTAGTTGGAAGAGGCCAGGACTGAAATCAAGCACACCGCATCACCTGACCCCCCCCCCCCTGCATCCTCACCTTCCCCCCCCCCCCCCATCATTTAGTGACACCCCACGGTGTCACTCACCCCAGGGGTCAGTTCAGGGGCCCGTAGCAGGGCGCACACAGGGGGGCAGTGCCACAGGGCACCCAGCGGGCATCAGTTCTCTCAGGGCTGTAGAGGGGACCTCTTTTCTTGCCATACACAAGCGAGGCTTTCCATCCCTGGGGTGCACTTGGGTAGGGGGGGGGGGGGGCGGTCAAGGTGACACTCTTTCACAGTGGCACGTGTCAGCAGAAGCCAGAGGTGAGAGCGGACGCGCTGCTGCCGGACATAGC
Source organism: Triturus cristatus (assembly GCF_964204655.1). NCBI lineage: Eukaryota > Metazoa > Chordata > Amphibia > Caudata > Salamandridae > Triturus > Triturus cristatus. The sequence goes on along the minus strand of NC_140591.1, from coordinate 335,458,908 downwards.
CCCAGCCCTTCCAATGTGCCGAGGTGAGCCAAGATGTGTATGGCCGACTCCAGGCCCCCTTTAGCGCTCCACGTAAAGTGCTTCGTTCAGAGATAACCCGCACTCATGCTCCAGGGGGGGGCACATCCGGCGGCACAAACCACAAGAAGTGACCTTGCTTTAAATATTCTCCTTTTGGATCCAGGGAACGGGAAAGCGCGCGATGTGTGCAAGATCACACGCCTGGGCGGTGCTGAGACTCCCATTTACACGAATCCTGTAAGATAGTGAGACGATGGTGGTCGTGTGACAAGGGGTCAGCTGTGATACACAGGGGGAGGAGAGGAGACACAGGGGGTGGAGGAGAGACACAGGGGGTGGAGGAGAGACACAGGGGGTGGAGGAGAGACACAGGGGGTGGAGGAGAGACACAGGGGGTGGAGGAGAGACACAGGGGGTGGAGGAGAGACACAGGGGGTGGAGGAGAGACACAGGGGGTGGAGGAGAGACACAGGGGGTGGAGGAGAGACACAGGGGGTGGAGGAGAGACACAGGGGGTGGAGGAGAGACACAGGGGGTGGAGGAGAGACACAGGGGGTGGAGGAGAGACACAGGGGGTGGAGGAGAGACACAGGGGGTGGAGGAGAGACACAGGGGGTGGAGGAGAGACACAGGGGGTGGAGGAGAGACACAGGGGGTGGAGGAGAGACACAGGGGGTGGAGGAGAGACACAGGGGGTGGAGGAGAGACACAGGGGGTGGAGGAGAGACACAGGGGGTGGAGGAGAGACACAGGGGGTGGAGGAGAGACACAGGGGGTGGAGGAGAGACACAGGGGGTGGAGGAGAGACACAGGGGGTGGAGGAGAGACACAGGGGGTGGAGGAGAGACACAGGGGGTGGAGGAGAGACACAGGGGGTGGAGGAGAGACACAGGGGGTGGAGGAGAGACACAGGGGGTGGAGGAGAGACACAGGGGGTGGAGGAGAGACACAGGGGGTGGAGGAGAGACACAGGGGGTGGAGGAGAGACACAGGGGGTGGAGGAGAGACACAGGGGGTGGAGGAGAGACACAGGGGGTGGAGGAGAGACACAGGGGGTGGAGGAGAGACACAGGGGGTGGAGGAGAGACACAGGGGGTGGAGGAGAGACACAGGGGGTGGAGGAGAGACACAGGGGGTGGAGGAGAGACACAGGGGGTGGAGGAGAGACACAGGGGGTGGAGGAGAGACACAGGGGGTGGAGGAGAGACACGGGGGGTGGAGGAGAGACACGGGGGGTGGAGGAGAGACACGGGGGGTGGAGGAGAGACACGGGGGGTGGAGGAGAGACAAGGGGGGTGGAGGGGAGACAAGGGGGGCTGGTGGGGAGACACGGGGGGCTGGTGGGGAGACAAGGGGGGCTGGTGGGGAGACACGGGGGCTGGTGGGGAGACACGGGGGCTGGTGGGGAGACACGGGGGCTGGTGGGGAGACACGGGGGCTGGTGGGGAGACACGGGGGCTGGTGGGGAGACACGGGGGCTGGTGGGGAGACACGGGGGCTGGTGGGGAGACACGGGGGCTGGTGGGGAGACACGGGGGCTGGTGGGGAGACACGGGGGCTGGTGGGGAGACACGGGGGCTGGTGGGGAGACACGGGGCTGGTGGGGAGACACGGGGCTGGTGGGGAGACACGGGGCTGGTGGGGAGACACGGGGCTGGTGGGGAGACACGGGGCTGGTGGGGAGACACGGGGCTGGTGGGGAGACACGGGGGCTGGTGGGGAGACACGGGGGCTGGTGGGGAGACACGGGGGCTGGTGGGGAGACACGGGGGCTGGTGGGGAGACACGGGGGCTGGTGGGGAGACACGGGGGCTGGTGGGGAGACACGGGGGCTGGTGGGGAGACACGGGGGCTGGTGGGGAGACACGGGGGCTGGTGGGGAGACACGGGGGCTGGTGGGGAGACACGGGGGCTGGTGGGGAGACACGGGGGCTGGTGGGGAGACACGGGGGCTGGTGGGGAGACACGGGGGCTGGTGGGGAGACACGGGGGCTGGTGGGGAGACACGGGGGCTGGTGGGGAGACACGGGGGCTGGTGGGGAGACACGGGGCTGGTGGGGAGACACGGGGCTGGTGGGGAGACACGGGGCTGGTGGGGAGACACGGGGGCTGGTGGGGAGACACGGGGGCTGGTGGGGAGACACGGGGGCTGGTGGGGAGACACGGGGGCTGGTGGGGAGACACGGGGGCTGGTGGGGAGACACGGGGGCTGGTGGGGAGACACGGGGGCTGGTGGGGAGACACGGGGAGTGGAGGGGAAACACGGGGAGTGGAGGGGAAACACGGGGAGTGGAGGGGAAACACGGGGAGTGGAGGGGAAACACGGGGAGTGGAGGGGAAACACGGGGAGTGGAGGGGAAACACGGGGAGTGGAGGGGAAACACGGGGAGTGGAGGGGAAACACGGGGAGTGGAGGGGAAACACGGGGAGTGGAGGGGAAACACGGGGAGTGGAGGGGAAACACGGGGAGTGGAGGGGAAACACGGGGAGTGGAGGAAACACGGGGAGTGGAGGGGAAACACGGGGAGTGGAGGGGAAACACGGGGAGTGGAGGGGAAACACGGGGAGTGGAGGGGAAACACGGGGAGTGGAGGGGAAACACGGGGAGTGGAGGGGAAACACGGGGAGTGGAGGGGAAACACGGGGAGTGGAGGGGAAACACGGGGGTCAGCAGTGAGAAACAAGGGGTAAGCGGTGAGACGGGGGTGGTGGGGAGATACAGGGGGTTTGTATGACACAGGGGCTGGTGGTGAGGCACAGGGGGTGAGACACAGGGTGGTGGTCCGATACAGGGGGTCTGTATGACGCAGGGGCTGGTGGATACACAGAGGGCTCGCCGGTGAAACACAGGTGGACCGGACTGGGCGGTCCCAAAACAGAGCTTAAAGACTTGGAAGGGCGATGGACGAGCAAACTAAATGAGGAGGAGGGGGATACGGAGATGATGAATGGCAAAGAGAGAGGGAGGGAGAGAGAGACAGGCATGACTGAGAAGACGAGGCAGTGCATATAGCAATCCAAAACAATAAGACTGAGAGAATGGCGGAATGAAGACAGAAAAGAAGGACTAACCGCAAGACGAAAATAGCGAGGTAACTGAGAGAAGGAAGAAAGGGGACGGAATAATCAAGAAAGGAATGCCAAAGTGAATCACATGGAAGGAAGGAAAGAGAAGCCAAGAAATACATTAGGTGAACATTATAGAGAGAGGGAAGGCCAGCTGTAGATTAAGGAACCTGAAGCCGATTAAGTAACAAAAGGGTAAGAGCGTAGAAAAGAGGAGAGAAGAAAGGAGGGAATGGAAGAAAACGTGTAAATGGGAGGGAGGAGAGTGTGGAGAGGGGAGAGCAAGCAGGGCACCACTGCCTTTCTCCGAGGCGAAGCAGAAATGGCTCGGAGAAAGGCAGCGGTGCTTTCGGATTCGGGGGCGTGTTCTAATGGAGAAGAATGAGAAGAGGGCAGGTTCATTCTGGGACATGTAGTCCACTCTTGGAATAACATGCATGTCACCATGAAACCCGCCGCACGCGAAGAAGCCAGGACTGGTGGAAACGTGGCACATGCTACGGGTGTTTGACACCTATGGAAGTGGCGCAGCGACCGCCCAGATTCGGCCGGGGCAGTAACTGACCACTCAAACTTCAGCAACAGTGCAAACTGTCCAAAGGGTTTCATTTTTCCAGCTGTATAACAAGTCAGCCCTTGTTACATTGTGTGGGATTCTTACCCACACAGAGCGAGGCACGGGGTACTGTACCCATTCCGATCTGGGCAGTGGGCATGCTGCACTTCAACCACACAGACCTGGGCAGCGGAACAACCACAGCCCCAAGGCAGCACGCGAGCCCAGCACCCACTCAAACATAGGTAGCAGGCCCTGCACAAAGTCATGCCTCGAAGGAAGGCAACCCTGGTCCGATGCTCTAGTGGGGTCCTACACCCCTGGAGAACTGTGCAGTGGACACTCCGCTCTGCGCAGAGCTTGGGGTACCTGGCTGGACGTAGGCCATGCGCCCACTCAACCCTGAGTAGTGTGCGCTGCACACACCCAGATCCGGACAGTGGCACCCCAGACGCACAGACCAGACTGGCGCAGAGGACACTGAACCCTCTTAGACCTAAGCAGTGTGCCCACAGCCCCGCACCTACATAGCGGGGCAGCTCTTGCTGTAGGAAACACAACGAGATCCTGGCAGTAGTGTGAGGGGAAGCAGCCAAGCAGAACTGCCCAAACCCAGGCGAACCGGTTCCTTGGCCCGGCTCAGAAACAACCGGCCTTTCTTCCGCTCTCTTTGTTAGAGTAATCCTGCAGCAGTTGCAAAACGGGAAGGGAGGAAAAGATTAAGGAGGGGCATGTAAGGGGGGAGAAGAGGAAGAGAGGGAGAAGAAGAGGAGAGAAGGCAGGGGTGGAGGAGAAGAGAAACAAGGGGGGGCGGGGTGACAGAGCAACCGGGGGGGAAACGGGACCGGCAGAAATCCAGGGAGGATTGAAGCCGGAAGTAGAGGCGAGCTCATCAGGGGAGATGGGGGATAGGACCGGAAGTGAGAGAAGGAAAACATGATAGAGAGCAAAAGGTGGACAAGAGGAAGGGGGTAGCAGGGGCAAGGATGGGAAGCAGACCGAGAGGGCGCAGGAGCGAAAGAGAAGAAAGACTGGCGAGAGTGAAAATCTGCAGCCCAGGAAAAGAAGAAGGGAAGAGGAGCAGGGTAAAAGAGACATGGAAGGGCGATGGACGAGCAAACTAAATGAGGAGGAGGGGGATACGGAGATGATGAATGGCAAAGAGGGAGGGAGAGAGAGACAGGCATGACTGAGAAGACGAGGCAGTGCGTATAGCAATACAGAACAATAAGACAGAGTGAATGGCGGAATGAAGACAGAAAAGAAGGATAACCGCAAGACGAAAATAGCGAGGTAACTGACAGAAGGAAGAAAGGGGACGGAATAATCAAGAAAGGAATGCCAAAGTGAATCACATGGAAGGAAGGAAAGAGAAGCCAAGAAATACATTAGGTGAACGTTATAGAGAGAGGGAAGGGCAGCTGTAGATTAAGGAACCTGAAGCCGATTAAGTAACAAAAGGGTAAGAGCGTAGAAAAGAGGAGAGAAGAAAGGAGGGAATGGAAGAAAACGTGTAAAGGGGAGAGCAAGCAGGGCACCACTGCCTTTCTCCGAGGCGAAGCAGAAATGCCTCGGAGAAAGGCAGCGGCAGTTTCGGATTCGGGGGCGTGTTCTCCTCTTGCCATTGGCTGGAGGAGATAATTAGACTTCTTGAAAAAAACACGCCCCCGAATCCGAAAAGGACGGGGCCTGTTCAGAGTGACGGACCTCTTCTCCAATGGCTGGCCAGCATTCAAGAGGCCAGCCAATGGGGAACAGGGGAGAAGAGGGGCGGGTTCAAGCCCCTCTTCTCCAAGTCATTAAATCTCGGATCGAGACTGCGCAAGCGCAGCCTTCGAGCCGAGACCTAAAAAGCACCATCAACATACATTTGTAGATAATTAATTCCAAGGATAGCAATGTGCATCTTCACTCAAAGTATGGTAATGTGTATTTTGGGACATATGCCATCCTATTTAGTTTAATGTATGCTCGCAATTGTAATCAATGGCTTATTTACCACAAGTCTGGAATGTTTACCATTACCGGAATGCAAAAGAATTAAACTGTACTGCTTTCGAACAGTCCCTTAAAATACACATGGCTAACAAACAAAATAAGACGGTATGGGGCACAGCAGACAACTGACTTAATAGCTGGGTCAAGAAATGTATTAGGCAACTGACATTACAGTCAGGGCAACTAGAATTATGCGATTTTGCGGCCGTGGCATTTTCCGCATACCTATGGATCTGCTGCATAATTCATCATCTGCTGCATAATTGGCAGATATTAACAAAAATTCAAAAAAAGATTCTAGCTCAAAAGGTTAAAAAATGTTACTAAAAACAAAGCAACATGTGTTGCACGCCGAGGAAGGCAAAGGTTGACTGGTTACCTTTCTGTTGCTTACTGGTATGTTTGGGCAATAACCTGGTACTAATAAGGTCAAATCTAAGCTCAACAGTGTTAACAAGTGTAAAAATAACAAAATAATGAAGTAATACAATCAGAAAATGTGCCTCATTATGCTACATAATTAGCCTTTTCCTGCTGCATAATTTGGTCAATCCTGCTGCATAATTTGGCCCTCTCCTGCCGCATAATGTCAGTGGCTCCGATTATAGAATGGATCCGACAGCTAACGATTTTTAGAATAATTTGTGCAAGCTAAGTTTGAAATTATAGTTACAAAGGTGCAGAAACGTAGACACTTTTAAAAATGAATGCACACTGCGCACACACATAGGTGCTACAGATTCAGAATAGCAGTGCACTGATGGAAAGACTGGATGGCCAAACTGTAGGTAAACACACTGTAGGAGAGTAGGGTCTGCAATCCTATGATCACCCAGATTTTTTGCTTTTGCTTCATTGGTTTACGACTTTCTCCGGCTGTGGGCCTGCCAATCAGCCCCACAGCCTAGCTGTTCTCTCTCGAAATTAACACACATGTACATTAGGTGCATCCACTAATTGGAACTGGGCCACCTTGTCAGTCCCTGTCTCAGCATACCACAGGTATCCAGGGCATTGGTGTACCCAGGGCCTACCAGGGGCTGAAGCATGTATTATGCCACCCCTGGAATGGCCGCCCAAATCTGACACAACTGGCTGCACGACAGCTGGGGCCACGTGGTGTAATCACCCGTTGCTGTAGGTGTAGTATTCCTACACCTAAACCCTAAAATGGACACATGGATTCCTATCAGTCACTCCTATAGCAGGCCTTATCAATCCTGAAGGCAGAGTGCAGGGAATCATGTGGGACGGTGCTCTGGCGCGAGCTGAGCCCGTCGGCGGCTTGCGGAACCAAGTCCTAATAGCCGTTCCATGGTGACGCGGGCCAACTACTTTTAATGCATTATAATCCTTGCGGTTATTTGCTAACTTTGGCATTGCATCACCTACGCATGTCGAGTAAGGTGTCATACGAATGGGAATACGAACCCCTCGCCAGCCCCGGCGACGGGGTTAGCATTCCCCCCTTTTAGAGGGACACGACATGGAAGTAACCTTGAACCCCGGTTAAAGTTGACTCAAGCCTCAGCATCACAAAATGGATGCTGCCACCAGACACAAGTCTGACCTCCTGCTGCTGGGGGACCTTCCAGCAAAGGGAGCTTGGACAAAGGGTTTCCTGTCGAGGGCGGTGTTAGCACCATCCCAGACAGGGTTTGTGTATCCCAGGTAGGCAGGGCTGAAAGGAAGGTGATTGCCAGTGGCACCCCGGTGCTCACTGTGCATAGCCCGGCTCAAACCAGTTTCGGGGGCACACCAGCCCCTGAGCTGGCGCGAAGCCGGACAAAGGATAGGGGTGTAACCACCCCCTCCTGGCTCCACCCATAGGTAGAACCTAGTCACGGGCCAGCCCCTTTTCTTAGAATAAAGGTAGGAGCGAGTCCCCTTCCCAAATTGGATAATCAGATAATCGGATAACTCCGAATCACGAACTACTTTCCACGAAAGGAACTCTTGACTATTTCTGAAGACTCTCCCTTGTGGCTAAGGAGTAGCCACCCTGCACCAGCAGGCACCATCTAAGCGCTTGCGGTTTGCTGTAAGTCTCTCCTACGGATCAAGACTGCCCAGCTCGACGAGACCCGAGTACCCTGCCATCTCTGACCTTTTACCTACCTCATCAGCCCAGCTGAGAGTCGTAGGTGTGACGAGACCTGCGGGACCGGCTATCTTCAGAACCTGCACGACGCTTATCTAGCACGCCCACCGAGGGACCCTCGAGTGAGTGCACCTAGGGTTTGAGAAGCCCTAAACCCTGAGCAGCTCCAGCATCGAAGTCTGTCTCCCCAGCATCCACGAGATCTGCGTGGGGGCCCTTCCGCTTCTTGCTGTTCCCCGCGTTGTCCGACCACTTGCCGACCGGCTTGTGGCCCTCTTCACGACGCTCCAAGATTATTTGCATCACCGGTCTGGTTGCTCCAGACTGGCTCTTGCTCCACTTCAACAGAGGAGTACCCCGGACCCTCCTGGTCCACTCCCGACGCCATCTTGACTCCCCCGCTTGGGTTGCCACTGCCAAGATCCGCTGCCCCTGCCTGGGCCCAGCATCATCGACAGCAGACACCTTCGTGGGACAGCTCGCCCTCCATCCTGGTCGCCGCCGCGCCTCCTGGTCCGAGGAACAGCCGAGTCCGGCGTCACCCACTCACCTGGTCGAGGTGACTTCAGCCGGTACCCTCCTGGTACCCACACGATCGCTGGCTAGCGGTGGAGAACTGAGTCCCCTCTGCTTTCAGGTTTCCTTCATCACCGATCCAGGCTTGGATCGCTCCGAACATCGTCACTGGTCGCCTGCCAGCAACTTCTTCTTTCAGGCTCCTGAGACTACACGAGGACTCCCGACATCTTGCCGAACTTCACGCAGCCGCAGCCTCCGGGCTAGGTAACTCGAGCATCTCGGTGCTCCATCGCAGGTCCGCTCTACAAGTGTCCAGTTCCTTTTTCGTTTAGTCCCACTGATCGGATCACTCCGGAATCAGTACCTCCAGACTCTAACCATTCGCATTTCACTGTTAGTGTAGATGGTTTCCCGTGCCCCTCGGGCATTTGTGTAAATTGTGCAACTGAAGTATTTTCCTAAGAGTTTTGTAGTGTGCTTAGCTCCCTGACTCATAAAGAGCCAGGGTAGTCTTGTTATAAATAAATATCCTTTTATTTTCATAACAACTTGTGTGGTGTCCTTTCACTTGGTGTTCAAGGGGTATATGTGATGGTAAACAGCTGGCTTAACACGCCCTCTAGAGTTTAGCCTAAAGACTGCTCGTATCCACGCTACTAGGATAGCTGGTCTAAAAGGTTGACTTACAACCAATCATCAATAAGGGTCGTTTGGAATGATACACAGTGATCACTAGAATAGTGAGCACTACATATCAGGCCAACTTCTCACACACACTATTTAAGTTACTAGCCTCTATCGACCCCTCACCAACCAAGAACCTCATTCATCTTTTGCAAAGCACATCACGTGATATTACCCCAAATCACTTAATCAAGGATTTGCTCCAGAGAACCAGAGGAAATGCCCTAAAACCGAACAGGAGAGTAAAACCAAACTACTTGGGGTTAAAAAAACAGCTCATGACAAGATTCCACAAATTAGCCTGCAAATGATAATCTGCGACAAAGTGGTCATGGTTGACAAATATCAGAAAAAGTTCTGCCTCAATAAACAGATAAACAAACCCACAAAACTGGCCTTGCTCTTTAGTAACCGAATGGAGACACACAGTGGTCTTTAAATCTTTAAAATACATACTTCTTTTTTTTTCTAAAAGACGTTGACCCGCCCACTAAATCAGTGCCCCTCCAACTTTCTTAGAGGTGAGTGAATTGAAGGCTTTCCTGTCACTAGGCCATTATTCTCCACTGGACCACCATATCAGAGTGTCAGTCCCCCTACTCTATTTAGGAAGGACTGATCATCAGCAGAATTCTCTGCCCTCAACAGGAGAGTCCGTTCCAGGTCTAGTAGCCACTGATCAGTTGGGTACTTCCAGCAAAAGACTTCTTACAGCTTGTTGACAAATAACCCTTGGAGTTTGCACTTTTGTCGTGGGTACGAGAGGGAGCAGGTTCAGTAGTTCACTGATCCCACTCAGGTCACAGGCAGCTGGTGCAGCACTTTTCTGATCTTACACTGGTCCAGAAAGTGTTATGAAATGGGTACCTTGAGAAGCCACATTTATGTCAGGAACTAGCTAGTCAGTGGGAACGACTCCTGAGCACACCCTAACCAAGTCAAAAGCTTTCAGGGATAACCCTGCTCACTTTTGCATCCATTTCTGTATCCCTTACTGCAAACAGGCCCAACATGTCAAGTGTCAGATTATTTTCAAAATGGCAAAAGTCTTCGGCCACACTAATCATGGGCTCTGAAAGGTTGGGGGCCTATGCGGGAGGTTTACTGTGGCAATGCTAGTGTCAAACACCATCTAACACTAAAATACAATTTGAAGCTGGTACTGTACCCACAACAAACCCAGAGACAGAAGTCTCGTTGGACAAACAGCAGGGTCCCTTCAGCAACCAGACAGGGAGTCCACAAGAAATGTCTTCCCATCTTGTCCTCTCCTTTTCAAGTGTGCACCAAGTGTTACCTGTGGCTCAACAGCTATCAAACAGAATTTGACACTGTGCTGTCAAAAGGACGCCACCATCCCCCTATACTGCATATTCTGCTAAACTCAGAAAGGTCATCTCTGCCCATTCAGATCAGCCTATTGTTTGCTCCTCGGGGGGGCATTTCATACCTATTCGAGGCTACTCACTGGGTGGGAGAAGCTGGATAATTTAAGCGAATTAGCCTCAAGGAATTTCAGGCAGGAAAAAGGTAACTTTCTAAAAGGGACTTTTTCATAATATTTATGAAAATCTGACTTCACTACTGAATTGGATTTTAATAGCTATTAAAAATAGTTTTACATTATTTTTCTAGCTTGTTCTATTCTGGAGATACAGCATCAGTACTTTTATCTGTACTATGGTTTTCTACATAGAAAAGCTAGGCCTCTTTCCCAGTGAAAATATCATTTAGGGCCCTGTCACTATAGGACCATGGTAATGTTAACTTTCGAAAAAGTCTCACTTTTAAATACCATGCACCCTACCTTGTGGGCAGCAAAGCTTACATGGGGTGACTTACTAATATTTAAAAGGAAGGTTTTCTTTCCTGTCAAAAAGTTTTTGTTTTGACAGGTTGCAGTGCATCGTTTGCACTGTTAGTTAGGCTACAGTGGTAAGCCTGAAACCATTTTTGCTCTGACACTAAATCGGTTGTTACAATAGTTGCTGCAGTCCACTAATAGCATTTAACTTCCAGGCAATTGGGTATGTTTTATACCATCTACTGGGGACTTATAGGCAAGTTAAATATACCAATTAGGGGTATACCAACTCGACAATATTTAAAGGGTGAGCCAGTCACTTTACTATTGGTTAGCAGGGGTAAAGTGCACAGAGTTTTAAAGATGGTCTAAGGGTTGCGGGGGTCATCACACTAAAGATGGTCATTCCCAACAGAAAGCAATCAATAGCCCAAACAGTTGCTACAAGGCAGGGCATGCACTGTAGGTAAAGCAGTTTGCTACTGGGCTGTCAAAATAAACCAGAAAGTCCTCCACCAGGTACACTTATGTCTTGTCCTCTTCTGACCTAATAAGCTGTCCGTAGAGGGCTACATTATGAACTAAATCCATTGCCATAAAATCACAGTCCTTACTTGAAGACTATTCCTGGCTTCAGTAGTAGTTGTAACTGTGGCACACAATACACATTCAAAAGTGCCACAAACCAGAATAATTATTGAGCACAAAGAATTATACTTTGATGATTTTGTAGAATGGCTGGGAGCAAGGATTGGAATTTATTGCCTTTATCTTCTTTGTTATTGCCTCACCAAACACTGAAATAAATCATATTTAGTGAATGAAATACAAATTGCAAGAATCAATATGAAGTAGTCTGAGAACATAAACATGGGATCCCTCTCAACAATCAGTCCCTAGGTGCTCCCACTTTTGAATTGCATACTTTGCTCTGAGATCAGCAGATCAATTGTGTGGTAGGGACTGACCTGGTCTAGCCAGTGGCAGGAATGAAGCGGGGTTTGACTTTCGATCTGGGCTGTGCAAGGTTTGGTGAGAGAACCTAATACTGTGAGAACTGTCATTACCCTGCCCTCACAGAGATCCTTTTATCCTCTGCAAACGTTGGCCCAGCTGACTTTCTCTACCTTGTGAGCAGCAAGAGAGGTGTCCTTCTAAAGTGTAACATTTGCAGGGCATACTGTAGCAGGGGAGTTAGGAAATGCAGTGTTCATCACAGATGCCTGTGAACCCTTTGTTAAGCCTCACCCTTCTGCTTCGGGCTATGTTCAACAACATTGTTTTCAGGAAATTATTGAAAACTCAAGCCTTACACTAAATAATGCTCAAGCCTAAATTTTAGTGATCGTGGCCAATGCCAGGATGCTTTTTAGGTTGTAGCGTGCTTTACAAATCGTTTTAATTAACATCCTGAACATGGGTGCAGTACCACTACAGCTTCGCAGTTGAGCCCGACATCCACTGACCTGGAGACTCACACAGCTAGAGAGCCACTACCGAATCATCTGAGCCCCTTGCCACAGCATTAGACCACAGTCCCGGACACATGCCCAGCCTTCAGGTGATTACTCATTCTCTTGCTTCACATTTGTGCTCAACTACACTGATCTTGACATTACTGCACTCCCCATCTTCTGCTGAGCTGCCATGTACTGGGTTAAGTGAGCCAGCCTGGCTCAAGGACCACCAGGCCATGAAAATGCAGCTTCCTTGCTTGAAACACAACAGGAGTATTTTATCTAAAGTTCCCTCTTCAACACCCAGCAACTCACTTAATATCATCTTAGAAGACCAATATGCAACCCCCCCCCCCCCCCCCCGAGTACTTTACTGCTTTTCACCCTCATATTATACTCTCCTTTCGAATAGCTTCAGTTGAAATCCTCTGTATAGCTAACCTACCACCCCTAATCAGATAAGAATTCCTTTGTCTTTTCTAAGACCAATATATTGTTCACCACTGTTCACAGCAATTCCACAAATAAGGCTCCTCTTTAGAGAAAAATCCTAATGCCGACTGTCATTTCAGGTCTACTAGCAGCTCCTTTCAAGCATTTAAATTCTGCACATTGGGCTCTTAGCTAAAGCTCAAGTCAAAATCATGCTTAGAACTAATTCTCTCTCTCTGGCCTGCAGCAATTTTAGCATAAGTACCAATAGTGCTTATGCCAGCAATCTTCAACCCTTTAGGAACTAAAGCACTCTGCATTACAAATCGCCTTTGCTAATCCACTATCATAGCTTCTTTGCCCAGCTTCCTTCAACTTTCACTGGATGTTAACTCCTGATAACTTCACCAGCTCAATCATTCTTCTGCAACAATGAAATTGGACTACATAATCCATATCAACGAATTCCCAAATAATTGAGACCCAAAAAACGTACGAAGTCCAATCCATGAAGCACCCACTACTCCAATGACTACTCCAATGCTAAAATCAACACCCATGTTTCAGCTTGTATTCTTTCAAATTGTAGGCAGCACCCCTCTTGTAAAAGGCAGTCTGCATTATTGCATATCCACCAATGCACACTATGGGGCCAATTCTGATCCGGGTCGGAAGGGCACCGAACGCGATGCGTACGACACGTAGTTTTTCCGGCCGGGTGTTTTCCGCCCGACTCGTACAGCTGTACGAGCGAGCAAGTACGATGCGGGATACATGAAATTCACCAACCGACTCGTTTCTGGGTCCGAACCGCTCCATACGTCTCGGTCGGAAGCTAACCGTGGCATGCAATGGATGCGATTCACACCCGAGCCAGTACGATGCACGCGGACAGCCTGTGCGAGCCGGAGTGTCCGGCTCGCAAAACGTCCGGGTGGTTGCCTTTGGGGGTCCACGTCGGACCCCCTGTCCCCCGCAGCCCTACGACTTGGAGACAGGGGGAGACCCATGGGTATGTACAGGTATGTACGGTGCGGATGGCACTGACGCGAACTCACTGTAGGGGGCGCACTTGTCCGCGATGTACCCAGTCAGTCAATGGGAGCCCATGTATGCGTTGTACGACCGGGTCCCATTGACTTCTATGGGAGTCCGACCGAACCGAGCCAGACAGCATGCGGCCGCATCGTACTCGCTCGGTCGGACTGCAGGACTCTGGTTCGGTCAGAAAACACTCCGGATCCGGCTCGGTTGGAGTGCTTTCCGACCCGGATCGGAATCGGCCCCTAAGTCTTAATTTTTGACACGGTCTCCAATTTGAACTTAGACTACTTAGAACAGGGATTCACAATGTATTTTCAGCATTCTTGCTCTCCAAGAAAACAAGTTCACCAGGGCAGATAGAGAAAACTGCATTGGCACAGGAAGTGCTCAGATACTTACATGAACTCTTCCAGCAGCAACCATTGACATTTACACCATCTATTTTAGACTATATCATCTACATTAAAAAAAGACAAATTATGCCTTGCTACTTCTCTTTCAACAGAGAACATGTATGGTGGTTACCATTTAGAACTGGGGTAACTAGAGACTCTCACCTTTCAAAGATGACAAAATGTTAACAACTTTAGGCAATTACTAACCTATTCAAAGAATATAAAGAAAAAGTCAGAGGATTGGAGATAGTTGTCCTATTGAAAAACTGAATGCTTCAACCCCACTGAATTGAATTGAACAATTCGTAATCCTCACAACCCCAAAAGCTCACATCGAACTCCCAAAACAACTGCAAAAAGATCATCCAGCTGGACCCAAGAAACATAGTGTCTGACGCTTTGAGAGAAATCACTTCCAAAACTCAAAATAGCATTGGTGTAAGTAATAATTTAGCGTGATTCCCGGACATCATATGTATACCAGCGGGCTTGTTTGTTGGTTCTTCTTTTTCTTTTGTTTTTGATGGGCGCGAGCGAGTCTGCCAAGTGCTTGATCCACATGTTAAAGTTGGTTATGTCCTTGTCTAGGTTGTTGGTAGTGGTGTTGGTTTGGTCCATTTTGAGGGAGTTACACCAGTCAGACTCGGATACTTTTTTTCAGCTTCGGGCTCCGGCTATATAGGTTGATGCTGGCGAGCATGTTGGCTTGTGGCTTGGTGATCTGGAAGTATATGATAGAGTGGTTGGTTCATGTGATTGGTGAGGAGGCGTTGTACGTGATCCTGTTGCTCGTTGCAAAGATTGGATCCAGAGTATCTCCTGCGATGTGTATAGGGTCTGTGACGAGCTGGGTCCTCCCCCTGGTGGTCTTAGCGTGCAATCTTGTAGCCTGTTGGGATGGCTGGAGTAAACACAAGTTTCCGTGAGGAAGAGGAGGTCCGGCATGATGTTGCGGAGGATATGATTTCAGTGGTGGGCGAGAGGGTATTGAGAAACATGCCTGCAAGTAGTTCTCGGGTATGGTGTGTTGTGAGGCATTTCCCCAAGTGGGTGGGGAATGTGTTGGGGTGGGGGAGGGAAGCAGGAAAAAGAGGCAGTAAGGCAACGTAGGAGGGGCAGTTAAGGAGCGGGGGAGGAGGGAAAATATGCAGGAGAGGCGCCTGAAAATGGGAACGGGGCATGAAACGGGAGAAAGAAATTGAAAAATGGCACGAAAAGAACAGAGCCTTAGAGGAGAAAAACACACTAACAGATGCCTGCATAGAAATGGCAACAGGTCAGAGAGAGTGAACGTCACCAAAAAGAGAGGGACACAAAGTGAAAAAGAGAAGAAACACCAAAAGAGGCTTGAAAGAGAGAAAAGACACAAAGAGAGAAGTGCCCAATGAGGGGGAAAGTGGTGAAAGAGCAGAAAACACACAAAATAGAGCAAAAGAGGTAGAGTCACTAAGACACAGGGAACAAGAGTGGAAGAGAGCAGACAACAGGCACGAGAGAGAATATGGCAGAGAAACAGAGCGAGTAAGAGGGGAGTGTAGAGAGAGCGAGGTGGGAGCCTTGAGGTGCGAGTCTGGATACAAAAGGGCCTAGACCGGTCAGAGGACCAGTCCCAGGTAAGTGGGTGGGTGCTGGGCAGAGGCAAAGCTAATCTCCAACTGACAGCATTATCCAGCACACAAAAAAAACCTTCAGGGAAACTAAAACCACAAGTGAAGCGTTTTGTACCATATTGATGTCCCGATTGAAAAAGTAGTGAAAGTTGACTTTTCCATAAAAGGCAGAGTTTATCATCTGGTGATATTGCATCTATTCGTACTCAGTGTCTTGTGCAGGCACGGTGTGCACAGCTTCATCCCCATAAGCAGTGCATTTAAGATTATTGTCCACATTATGGAAATTACTATATTCCTGAAAGTCAGTCCATCAAATGAATCCCTGGTCTGGATGGATTATAGGGCTAACATTACGAACATATTCTATCATTATGGGCCATTTATAGACAAATATTTTTAGCGCTGTCTGGAGATCTTATGCCATTCTGGATACCTATAGGCTTAACCATAATAGTACCAATCTTTAACAAAGGGTACTGTTCAAACCTCAGCTGTTACAGGCCAGTTTCCCTACTTCGCTTCTTCAGTTAAGAACTCAGGTAGGACTCTGCCCGACAGATAGCTGGGTTTCATTTTGTGATGTTTTCTTGCAATGTCAAGTGGACTAACCCTCCACTGGAGAAAACGGTTTTCTTGAAAACCCCACACCCATCAGGGATACCCCTTGGTGGCATGCTTCATCGTGGGGTCATCCCGTCCTGCTGCAGAGCGGGCATGCTGTGACCTATGGACTACGCTAGAGCACTTTAGAGAATATCCATTAATAAAGAAGGTGTAATATAATTTTGAAATCTTTTAACCTCTGGGGTCTGTTGATAGGAACTGGTGTACTGTGCAGATGTAATTCCTATAGCAAACTGTTGATGCAACTTTTTTTTATTCCATGTATTAATTGTACATCTGTTTTAAAGGCCCTAGCCGAAATAAACTAGCTAATGTTGACCAACTTCATGAAACGGTTCCCTAACGTGTTAATATTAATATTCCATTTGTCTAATACTTTATGCAATAAAAAACAATTTTAAAAATTGTAATTACTGACTTGCTAGGTATGAAACACCATTTTAGGTTAGCAGTCAACTGATATTTTCTACAAAAATGATTAAACCACAAATAGGATAAATAATATAGGCATTTAATTGGTTCAATATCATACACTTACATTTTTTTCTGAGATCTCCAAAACATGGCTAGGTAGCAGTTCATTTTTCAAACTGGTAAACCTGTAAACCCAAAATCAAAGCTTTATGTTAGTATACAAGCTAGCATACAAGTGCATAACAAAAAAAGACAGAATTCGAGTAAAAGTTAATTAAACCTTTAGTAGACTACAAATGGGGAGGCCTTAATAATATCGAGGCACTAATGACAAGTGTGTCTGATGGGCAACAATTATTTCTTTATTTTATTTCAAAGATATACATCATTCTGAATCCACCCTATTAATACTTAATTTCTCAATCAACCTACTACTTTAGAAAACTCTCTAAACATTACTTGGCAGGTGTGAGAAGTTGGCCTGGTATATGATGTCCAGTAATTAAAGTGGGTATCTTGCACCAGTCCAAACAACCCTTATGATGATTTAAGAGGTCAAAGATAACTTTAGAAAGCTATCCAAGTGGTAGCTGTGGAGAGCAGCCTTCAGGCTTAGTCTTGAAGGAATGTTAAGCTTTTTTTTTTTTTACCAGAATGTAATCTTATTGTATTGGTTAAATGAAAGGAAAACCACACAGTACTTATTAGACTATATATTATAACACCTTAAACACCTTGCAGTATCTGCTATACGCAGATAAACACAAAGCACACAATACTGTAGCACAGAAACAATCGTAAGTAGCACTAATACACGGTGGGCTCCCAGAGGAGACCAAACCATATACTAAAATAATGGTATAAGAACCACGTCTCGATTCAAGACAATGTCTAGAATCACTGGGGCATTGACCCCAGGTGAGGCAGTAGGGACCCCAGAGGGGCTCTGCTCATGCCACACTCTCACATAAAACTCGGCACCCTGCCTTCAGGATTGTTAAGGCCTGCTATAGGGATGACTTATAGGTTTTAAGTGTAGTGACCTATAGATATAGTAAACCTATATCTATCGTAAGTGGTGCATGCCTCATCTTACACGGGCTGCAATGGCAGACCTGTAGTTCCATTTTGCATGGCCTCTCATGGGTGGCATAATATATGCTTCAGCCCATGGGATGCCTCTGGGGTACCTATGCCCTAGGTACATGTGCACCATATACTAGGGGCTGACAAGGCTACCCTAGTATCTAATCTGGAGTGTACCAAAGTACATGCATAACATTTTGAGGAGAAAGCAGATAGACTGGGGTCCTGATTAGCAGGATCCCAGTCAGACTAGTCAAAACAGTGTAACATCAAGCAAAAAGTGGGGGTAACCATAAGAAGCAGATCCCACTTTCCTACAGCAGGAATATATTTTATTATATTTAAGGGGACTAAGCCGACTTTTAAGCTTGTCTGTTACACCATTTGGTGAATGTGAAATGGAACTATGATACTGAAAGTTACTAATGTTTCCAAACTGGTTTATTGAACCTATATCATATGGCATCAGCCAGCCTTTTCATCTAACCAGGAAATTTTAACACTGTTTCGGGGTATTGGTGGTGTGAAGGGATATGCTACCTATGTTGGCACGTAAGGAACAACTTAACCTATGATAATTACTACTGTGTAAGTAAGTGTTATTAAATATACTGGTAAGAGAAAGTAGACCAAATTGTCTAAAGGCCGTGGGTGGTTATGAAACATTCTCAGCTTCTTTCAATCACATTTTTTTTAACATTCTATGTTTCTTTCAATAACATTTTTACCCACATAATGACTTACTTGACTTCTACAATTGTTTGTCAAGAACTCAGCATCATATTAATGTAATAACTTCAAATAAACAGAACTGATAGCAAGAGCAATCAAATGATGTTTAGTGCAGTTACTCAAAATAAAGAAAGCATGAAGGCTGAATTTATTCAAACTACTGTTGTTTTCGAAACAATTGTAAACACAAAAAAATATTTAGGATTCATCCACTGATTTTCGAGCCCCACCACATAAAATCTGACAACATGAAATGCATGTGCTCAATCAGCAGCTGAAACATACCCAGTACGCAAGGTATCCTGAATTCCATATGCTCCAGTTGAGGAAGAAAGTTCACATATTGGAACACTGTCCTTAAGCTGGGATCCAAGGCCCCTGGTATTCTATAACAAAAAAGTAGCAGCATTTTATTGCACAAACTAGTCAACATGAGCTGTGCAAAAAAGAGGGTTTATGCTTTCAAGATCAATCTAAATATCAGCTGCTATTTAATTTTCTTTACCTTCCATTCCATCACTTTTGGTTTGCTGCACGATGACCCTCTGTACAAATCTCAGAAACAGGTATTAAGTTGCAGTTACATTTGAACACTGTTAGAAAGCTGAAACCGGAAATATATTTTCTGAAGCTACCCCATAGTGAGCTAGAGAATTACTTTCAGCATCAGATCCACAGTATGCATTCAACATGCTCTCAATTGGTAAGGAAGAAATATTTCAAAGTCTGATTTTAACTCTGGGATGAAATCAAAACCCAAAAGGTTCTACCATATGCTGTACATTGATGACTATTGTCTGGGTATTAATTGCATGGCAGATAAAATAATTAAACTAGTTTGGTCAAAGCACACAACAAACTAGGAAACACAAAGTTTAACTATGTTTGCTCGCGTGTAATGCAACTTGTGAGGTAGGAGAAAATCGATTGGGATGTCAAATAGGTGGAATCGTAGATAACTAAAGACCATTATGGAGTATGTGTGCCTTTCAACTTGAAGACATTATCCAAGAGAATAAGTTAATGGAAAACAGCGTATAACGTTACTTTCAAAGCGGGAGGTAAGCAACTCAAAGTTGGTCCCGAAGCAGCAATAGACATACAATTGCAGATAAAAGCCATGTATACAATTGCTCCATTACCAAAACCGATTACCTTAACTATAAGCCATTTATAGAAAAACACATTTGATTTCATCGGGATGGAGACTGAAAATCATGTAATTTACAAGTAGCACCACAGGGATGGAAAAAGCACCAGTCATTCAGACTATCCTCTTGAGCACCTTCAAATACAATTGCGTTAAAAAAAAACCTGAAGAAAAAACAGATGGGTTACTGCTTCTTCATGGAATGAGCAACAGACCTGGACGAACAAAGTGAAAGAGTGAAGAGACATGTTTGAAAGGTAGTATAGGTACTGGGCAAAGACACACACTGTGAAAAGGCAACATTTGCTGCAGTGGTGAACAATCATGGTCTCCACATTTTTTGTGATACAAGAAACTCTTGAGGCAACAACACAGTCACAAAAGATAACAGTATGTGAGGTACAAGCTGTACACGAAGCATAGTTCACAGTCTGCATCTGATGTAAATCAATGCCATGTCTTCGTCACAGACTTAGTTTTTCTAATAAAATGCTTAGCATGTAAACAAAAACCTTCTTCCATAAGTCCAGGTTACAAGCATTTTACAATTGATTCATATGGAGGACCTGGTCCTCACTCAGAGGGCACAAAATTACCTCTTTAGACTGTGACCAGCAATATCTTCAATAATCCAACTGAAGGTTCGACAGACACAAGCTTTCAAAATCAGGGGACATTTACTACAACTTTTATAAAGTGACAGCTATTCAGGTCTCAGCTTTGGCAAAGTGGCTACACCCCCTCAGAGATCTTAAGAC
Organism: Triturus cristatus; assembly: GCF_964204655.1. Taxonomy (NCBI): domain Eukaryota; kingdom Metazoa; phylum Chordata; class Amphibia; order Caudata; family Salamandridae; genus Triturus; species Triturus cristatus. The sequence continues at coordinate 335,438,454 of NC_140591.1, read as the reverse complement.
AGGCAGCAGAGCTCAAACTCCCCATCTTACCTTTTTTTGCATTCTGTGACTTAAGTTGTTGTCTTGTATCAATACTAGGAAAATAAATTCACAAGTATAATTTGTCCCTGTGCACTTTCTTTCCTCTGTTATGAGAAGGTGCTGATGTGCCAAAGCCAGACTTTACAATAATGTTAACATTAATTGCACATTTTTTTTTTTTTTTTAATATGGCAGTTGATGTTTATTCAGGAGTATGGACCGTATGGTATGTGGAAACAGTGGTGTGGTGGAGCTCACTGCAGCAGACCCTGCCCAGGAAGAGAGAGGTTTGTGATACGTGTATAATAATCTATGCGACACATTGTACTGTGGTACGCTAGTGCCCTTGACACCACACCACACTGATAGAACATGCAGGTAGGCGTTCAATGAGAGCCAGGCGACGGTTAAGGCTCAGCAGTTGGATATCTGAGCAGGCAAGGAAGCCTCACTCGTTTGGTGGGAAGATCAAATAAAGTTATGAATGGTACTGGAAGGGTCATGGTGTTTTACTACAAAGAGCTACTTATGAAAATCACTGCAGCCTCTCAAAAATGCAGCAGTGCAAACAAGTGTAGGCATAGGCAATGAGCCTTGCCTTTTAATGGTGCTACCTGAACATTTGCCATTGCCAATACTTTTTGAAGATGCTGGTCTGCATAGGCAAAACACTCAGAACTCTGCAATGGCAGTATAAGCTGGTAAGGCTGGAAAAATGGAGGCTCAGCAATTTTAGCATTTTCCTACTACATTTGAACTGGAGGCAAATTCAAGTATGCCGATTGCTGAAGTGACAACATTTTTTCACCATAATTCTAAAAATAGGTCTAGCATGATAGGGAGTTTTCCTGTGATTCGGAAAGCTATTTTGCAATAACGTAGCTGTTATATTAAAATGTGCTCTTTGCAGATCAAAAACCTGGTTGAATTTCCACACAGTACTACCATCGCGGTGGCACTCCCAGAAAACTGCAGCGTGTTGAGACTTCACAGAGAGGGATGGATAGGTGGCGGATTAGCCATTATATTTTAAGAAACACTTAAAAGTCTCTCTCATAGACATGCTATTAGCAGATTGGGCAGAGATTTGTGTTTTTAAAATTGAAGTCTCGCCCAAGGAATGTTGGAGAGGTGCCCCTATTTATCGTCCTCCAGGACCTAAAAGAGACTTTAGTCAGCTTCCTACTGAGTTTATTGCCCAAGATATTCTTACAGTACAATATTTTCTTCTGCCGGGCGATTTAAATTTTCATGATGAAGACTCTGAACATGGAAGTCGCCCAACTGGTTACCAATTTAACCATGTTAGGTCTATATCAGAAAGGGATACGGACCACCCATCTTGCTGGCCACACTTTGGATTTGATTTTTACGAATTCACCCATCTTTGTTCTGTGACACCCCTCAACCTCTTCTTTGGACTAATGACTTTTTAATTTGTTTTCAATTTGCATAGTCCAAAGAGGCTGAGCATCTTAAGAAGGCCGTAAATAAAAGCAACAGACACTGATGCAAAATTGTTCCCGACTCTTTTGCAAAATAATTTTTTAGTATAAACAGCCGCAGATGCTGACATGGATAAAGCCATATTTCATTATCACAAAGATTTAAATACAGCATTCAAATAATTAGCACCTGTTAAAACTTGTTCCAGTTTTAATCATGGTCTGCACACACCCTGGTATACACCAGAACTATGATGTGAGAAGTGGTTGTATCCATCACATTCTGGCTTTAGACCTATGCACAGTACCGAAACAACTTTAATTGCGGTTACTGACTCAATAAGATGCTCTCTTGGCATCACTCCATCACTGCTTGTGCGGTTAGACCTTTCAGCAGCATTCGATACAGTATCCCATCTCAGATAACTTCAAAGGTCGCAGGAGATAGGAATCCATGGAACAGCATTAAAATGGCTCAAGGATTTTCTAACTGGTCGTACCCAGACGATTAATTTGGACCCTTATAAATCACGAACTTTACAATTAGATAAGGGGGTGCCACAAGGCTCTTGTTTGCACCCCACTCTTTTTAACATTTATGTAGCCCCCCCCCTTGCCAAAATTGCCAGAGCATTTGGCTTTGAACCCTTATCGTATGCCGATTACACACAGTTACATATTCACACTTAATAAAGACTTGAGCAATGCAAAAGTGCGCTTTTCTACTGGTATGACAGTTATTGCCACATGGATGACTGAAAACTGTCTACAGCTGACCGCCAGTAAGACAGAGATAATGCTCTTTGGTAAGGCCCAACAGGTCTAGACACCAGACGGGTGGCCCATCGATTTGGGCGCTGCACCCAAGCCGAAGTTGGTTGTAAAATGTACGGGCCTGTGTACAATAGCTACTGCAGTTAATTTTGGATGTACAGCCTGATACCGTGACAGATCAAAAAAATCCATGTGGGAGGTATTATTTCTTGTCCTGAGGAAGGTGGTGTTTTGAACAGTGATACCCACCGAAACGTGTCGACGCACACTGTATAAAGGCATACTGCAGATTGTGGTGACATTTGGGATCTGTTCTTGAGAAAACCTAAAGCACAACGACTATATGTGTTGAACAAATGATCCGGATCTAGTGTATGTGCTTTTTTATGATTAGAAAGTATCTTTCTTGCAGAGTCTCCCTTTGATTAATTGTGTAGATTGAATTATGTGTATGTTTTTATCTTTTTTTAACATTGTAAAATGATCTCTTTGCTCTTGATTATTGTCGGATAATTTTTCATAAAATATTTTTGTAGTATGTTCACATTTCGGCCTTTGATGGTGGTGGTATTATGTTCTGGTGATATTTTGAATGTGACGAGGGCTTTGGCTTCCTTGAATTAAGCCAACCCAAAGGGGATTTTTGACGACGGTCTATTTGGTGCCCTACTCCTTTGGTGGTTAAGGGGCCCCTCTCATTTGTCTTGTATATCAGTATGTGAAGCCAAAACCAGTTGCAAAATTCCGAATGTCTGTATACCAGAAAACCGTATTTTCCAAACATAAATGCAAGTTTATTTTCTATATTATATGTGTTATCTATTGGTCTGTTGTAAATAAAAATAAACAGAGCGGAAACTGCCTCCCTGTTCAAGGTGAGACTAAAATATAGAAGACTTAGAAGTAACACTCCTAGAGCACTCACTTATGCACATATTTGTAACAGCGAGATTTGGGACAAACTTGTACAAAATGTAAGTTTAATGGGTTGTAGGCTACCGCAGAGTGCGGGGTTGGGAGCTCAGTTGCAGCTAATTTGTGGATGCCTTCCCGGAAGCACGGTGAGGGGCAGTTTATATGTATAGTTTTGAACCTGGTGCTGCACGCTGTTTAGAACAGATTCTTACTGAGCCGCCCTTGCTAGTTTCGAAGCTATGCACAAAAAATCTCAACAGCAATCTTCTGAATGTCTATGCAGAACTAAAATTTACATAAGGCAGAGGTCTAATGTTGTGGGTACCACAGACAGTGCTCCAATACCTTTGGGTTGAGTTCGCGCTATATAAAAGAACAAAATATAAATATATATATATATATACAGCGCTTGCTACCTCTGACAAGGGGTAGAAGCGTTTTACGTAGAGTAGCCCGATAATCTGGAAACCAAGATTAGCGGTCAATCAAGAGGTGTTTACGATATTTCATGTGCTCTTTGTGAGCAGAAAAAAAATATTTTTGAACACCACTCTCAGTTATCGCCACCATCTCAATCTGAACACATCCCATTCCTTTTACTTACAAGTCTCTGTCCATTGACTGCATATAATCTATACAAGGCTAAACTACTTGGGCAGACTGCTGTGAATTTTTGTAGAAGCCTGGTATTTAACTCAGTGCACTGCCGCCTCCCTCCTATCGCCCTTTTTGCGCTCCAGGCACAAGGTAACTCACCATGATTGACTATCCTCTTTCTCTTCCTTACGACTCTTTTGCCGGTGCCTTTCACTTTTGCTGTCTTCTGCTGCCTCACTTCCGCCGTCGCGTTCACGTTGAGACGCGTTCCGATGACGTCACGCAAACTACGTGCGTCCGCTGCCCGGCGACAATGATAATCATTCCCCGGAAGTTTCGGGAGTGCTGCTGAGAGATGAAATGAAAGACTACTGGAATATAAATTGCAGTTTTGTAGCTTTCTTTAATGGAACGAATTCGTTATGTTTAAGACTGAGCTACGTATACGCCAACGCGGCTCATAAGAAAACGATACGCTTTTTCCCGCTACATTCTGAAGCCGTTGTGGCCTTACACGATAAGATTCTGGACCAGTAGAGTGTCTGATTAAGAGACATAAAGAGTGAGAACTGTGTTTGGTACATTGTACAGACATGTCAACCCTCCCGATTCAGGCGGGAGACTACCGATTTCAAGGCTAGTCTCCCGCCTCCCGATTCCTGCAAGCAAACACCCGATTCCTCGGGGTTTCAGCAGACAGCTAGGGCTTGGTATTGTGTAACGTGCTAATTCTTCCAGCAATAGTCAGAGTGGCAATGCAGGGGCTCTAGAAGGGGTGAAAAACCAACAAAGCCTCAATCACATGCAAATGGTCTTTTAAAGACCTGTGAAGTACTGGGGGGTGGCTGTGTGTGCCCGGGAAGCTGTTTAAGCCCGGGCTGCCACACGGGGGGGGGGGGGGGGTGTATGCACTGCCAGCAACCTGCCAGGCCAGCACACAACACTTGCATCACCCTCTCTCTGCCTGCCATTGCGCTCCATGCTTCTGAAAGGTAAGAAAAAAACGTGCATTTGCGTTTCAAATGTCCGATCCTGGAGCAGCACACTTCCAAAGCCCATACATGAAGTAACCCGATTCAAAGCCCCATTCTCCCGATTTTTTTAAATAAAATCTCCCACTTTGCGCTTCTGAAATGTTGACATGTATGCATTGTAAGCGCTAAAACAAGACGTTTTAAAGTGGTGACGTAAACGGAGGCAGGCGCGAGTAGATGCACTTCACGATTTTACACGTCAACGCGCCTTACTGCGGAGGGCAATTGCTTGCTGGTCTATTTAGGACGTTAATTATTTCACTGCCTTTCTTTCAGCTTACTAAAGTATACATAGTTGAAATTCAAATGAATGGCTGTTGAGACACGAAACGTTGTCGTAGAAGAGAAGAAAGATGTTTATTTGAAAAGTAACATCTTTAGAGTCCACACGCAGGTGGAAACGTGTGGATAACAGCTCACCAAAGATCAAATCCACCCAAACATTCTATTATGTCATATTTGTGACAAATACACATTCTAAATAGTGACATAACAAATACAGGTCTACCAATAAGAATAAGATATGTAACACCTTTTGGGAAAGGTGTGTAAAGGAAACAAGCATTGAAAAAGCAGATTTTCCACAGTTTTAATGGGTAGAAAATCGTGATTTTATTAAAGGCACGGAGGCTAATATTATGCAGCATACCTTTATTGCTCCTCTAACACAGCAGCAACAAAACACTTGTATTAGAACATTTTCAAACTCTAGAACGTAGAATATGCATATATCCATAGAACCGGCAGCCATCTTCCTCTTTTAACTGCTGCAAAATAAACAGAGTCCAAATACATATGTCCATCTGCAGGTCCAAAATGTCCCATCCTTTGGTGCTCTCCAGCACTTATCACCATTATCCAAATCTTTTTTAACCTACTTAAAAAAATATATAAACAAACATTAAAATTCGGCGGGTCAGTGGAGGGATAATATTAGCCTCCGTGCCTTTAATAAAATCATGATTTTCTACCCATTAAAACTGTGGAAAATCTGCATTTTATGGCAAAGCCCGGAGGCCAATATTATGCATGTTCAAAGTTTGTCTAAAATTCTTTCCAATACATTTTCTACAGGTTTAAAATATAATTTTTTTAAAGTCGAATCATTTGACCAATCAGCCGCTCTCAAGATACCACTCAAACTAAAACCTCTCATAAACGCTTTACAAGAAATCGCAACCCCTAACCGAATGTGCCCCAAAAAGACTCGCATCCACACCAGTCTTACACATAACCTCTTTTACCCACCTTGCCAAGGTAGGTGCTGAAACAGCCTTAAATGGCTTCTTATAAGAAATTAACAACTAAAAAGAACCACTTTGCCTTAATCCTAAAGTCCTCTTCTCATATTCTCTAAGACGACTAACCACACACAAATTACTATGCCACTCCAAAAGAGGATAAAAAATAGTCCTTGACATAGTCTTCGTCCTCTTCCTCAACTCAAAACACACACCTTCCGGTTGATAACATCTAGAATTCACCTCTAAGGCCCTAATATCAGAAACCCTCCTAAAGGAGACCAAAACTCAGAAGCATAGCCAACTTCCAAGATAAACTCTTCAGATCCAAACATGAATTAGCACCCCAACTGTCCAGCTCTTTCAGAACCACTGAGACATCCCACAAAACACCATACTTCGCTTTAGGGGGCAAACTAATCCTAACACTCTTAACCAATCTTTTATCCAAAGCATGTTGTCCCACAGGCAATCCATCCACCAGAACATGCCCTGTTGAAATCGCAGACCTGCTTAAATTCACGGTATTATATGCCAAACCACTATTATACTAAACCGATAAAAAAATTTACCACCTCCACTAGATGTGCTGATACAGGATCCAAACCCCTTTCAACACACCAACCACTCCATTTTTATCAAGCTGATTTGTAAATCCTAGTTGACCCTGGTGACCATCATTCCGCAATGAGATCCGCAGCCTCCTTTGATAGGCCATGCATCTGCCAAACACTCCTGAAATCAACCAAGCCATTAGCCTCAACTGTCCTGACACTACCAACTCGTGTACATTCCCTTGCACATCCAAAATTACATCTCTTAAGTTCGGCAACAAGACTGGATCCTACATCAACAAGCTCATCACATCTGGGAACCACACTTGTGCTTTCCAAAATGGCGTTACCAGGACTATCTCAGCCTCTTCCCTCCTGACTTTCATCAACACTCTCTGAATCATAGAGAACGGAGGAAAAGCATAATTCCTCCCCCTCTTCCACTCCTGAAGAAAAGCATCTGTCCCCTTTGCTTCCGGATCCAGCCTCCAGCTGTAAAATTCCTTCAACTGGTCAGTCTGTCCGCAAACAGATCTGCCTGCAGAGGACCCCACCTCTGTTGCAACCTCTGGAAAACTTCCCTGTTTAACTTCCAATTGATCACATCCCTGAGATACCTTGAATACCAATCAGATTCTAAGTTGCTCAATCCTAGGATATACTGAACCTGAACCATAATCTCCCTCTCCAAACATAACCTCAAAAATTCCTTTGCTAACTCCGCTAGGCACCTCGACCGAGGACCCCCCAGATGGTTCACATATCGCACTGCCGAAAAATTCTCCATCTTCAACAGAACACAACATTTTACCTGATCCTTCAAAAAACTTTTTTATCGCAAACGGCCCCGCCATTAGCTCCGAACAATTTATGTGCAGTTCTCTTTCTTCCTTGGACCACTGTTCCCCTGTCGACATTGTTCCACACCTTGCCCCCCAACCGTGCAAACTCTCATCCGGCTTCATCTCTATCTCTGGAACCTCTCCAAATATAGCCCTTCCAATCCATGCTTCCAGACTCATCAACCACCAATCCAACTCTTCCCTAGTTTCCTGAGTCATTTTCACCTTCTGTGAATATTTTGTCTCCTGCCTCAAATCAAAAGCTTTCAACCTCTGTAATGCCCTGTAATGAAGGGGAGCAGGAAAGATTGCTTGAATCGATGCTGATAACAGACCCAACAGACGAGCCAACTGCCTCAAAGTAATCCACTTTGCATTCTTTACTCTCTTCACCTCTTTTCTTATTTTCTTCACTTTCTCCATAGGAAACTTCAACACACATTCCAATGTCTGTATCTGAAAACCTAAAATCTGCATCACTTGCTCTGGCTCCACATATTACTTCTCCCTGTTCACCACAAAACCCAGATCCTCCAGAACTTTTATTGCAAATTCCATTTGCACCCTTGCCAATCTCCTGTCCTCTGCCATAATCAAAATATCGTCCAGAAAAGCAATTAAACGAATCCCCCTGGACCTTAGCCATGCCACTACTGGCCTCATCTCCTTCGTAAAACACCATGGAGCTGAAGTCAATCCGAATGGAAGACTTTAGAACCTCCAATGCACTCCCTTACACCTGAACTGAAGGTAGTCTCTTTGTTCCTCGCACATCGGAATGGTCAGATAAGCATCCTTCAAATCTAACACAGTCAACCAATCCCCTTTCCTTAGCAAATCCCGCAACATATGAATTCCTTCCATCTTGAAATGGCTGTAACAAACCCAATCGTTCAACTCCCTTAGATTTATTACCGGCCTCATACCTTTTCCCTTCTTCTCTACAAGAAACAAATTGCTTACGAAACAACCTTGAACCCTCTTTGCAGGCTCTATTGCCCCTTTTGCTTCCCAAGCTTCTACTTCTTTCGTTACAACATCTTCCATCTCCTTTGAAAACCTTAAAATATTGGGAGTCCTCTCTTGTATTGGCGTCTGAATAAAATATTCAATAACCTGCCACAGTTTCCAAAATCCAAGGATCCTGAGTTATTTCTCTCCATCTTAAAACAAACTGGGCTAGTCTGCCTCCCAATTTTATTTTAGTAGAAATATGGCCTGGTATACAACTTACCTGAGGCACCGCTTGATTTTCTCCCTCACCGCATGCCTCTTGACATTGCTCTCTGCCTCTGCGGGTAAAAACAACCCTGCTCCGTCCGTGCAAAACCATAGTTTGCTCCATAGTTCGCTCCATAGGGTCTAAATCCTCTACCAAAGGAACCTCTGGTAATACCCTGTCCACAGCTGGGGAATGGACCCCGCATTCTTCCGGCCATTCCAAAAACCCTATGAATATCCTTCAGAGCCTTCTGTAGTGAAAGGTACCCACATACCTAGCCATGTCCTTCACAAATTCATCTCCAAAGAGCAAACCTTCACTTTGCTCCCCCAGTTCCTTACTAGCTAAATCTGCTAGCTTAGGATCAATTTTAAAAAGGATGCTTTTCCTTCTTTCCACACAATGTGCCGCATTAGAGTTCCCCAGAAGGCAAATCGCCCTCTGTACCCGCTGACGTAACTCAACTGCGTCCACTCCTGTATTGTTAGAGTGCGCCTCTTCACATAAATCAAAAATCTTAGTAAGAAGACCCAGCACATCCAACAGCCTATCTTGACATCCTTTGAGTCCTTTATCCAGACCCCTTCTTGGATCTTTGCCTGATTTATTCAGAAAAGCCATTATTTTCTGATCCAATTCTGGTGTATACGCCACTTTACTATCCAAACTAGGCCTTGGATATTCTGATCTCATCCTTGGTCTAACCTACTTTGGAATCTCTCTTCTTATCCATTATGTGACATATTTAGCCATGTGCTCAGCAGGAGTCCACTGAGGAGACAGAGGATGCTGAATCAGCAGAGGATCAAACAACTCCTCTCCGGGGCGTGGCTTGCAGCCGATCGTAATGGCCGCGGCTTAGAGGAGCTACGGAGAAGGCGCGAGTTCCCCCATTTATCCGGCACACAATCCGCCCACAAATCCTATCTCGAAGGCATACACAGGAATCGGAGCACACAAGGCACCCTCCGATCCTGATTCCAGCCGCCAACAACGTTCCCCGCGACTTCTGGGCCGAGGTGATGGTGGCGGCCTAGACCGCCAAAAAGACTGAAGCCGGGGCCTCGCTTGCTGTGGTGGCCCGATCAGGGCGTGCACAGCTCGGCAGTGCCAGACCCGTCGACTTCGCCTGGGTGACGTATGCCAGGATCCGAACACGCGAGTCATCCTCCGATCCTGGTGCTAATCCCACACTGCAACCCCCAAGACTCAGCGGTCGTGGGGGCGGCCGCGGCCCGGATGGGCAGCTGAAGCCGGGGCCTCAATTGGTGAGGAGGCCCGACCAAATTGAGTGGCACCCGGCGGCAAGGAGGCAGTAATGCCGGGAGTGTGAGATACCGCGCAGAACAGGGGGTCGCTCCGGCCGGGCAGCCCCGCCAAGCAGTGGTGGAGAGCCACAATAGCAGGACGGCATTGGGGGCCACGTGAAGGTCTAAAGTCTTGAAGAGCCACGGGTGACAAAATAAGCGGGGCGGCATCTGTAGGACCGCCAGGCACCATAACTTTCTTGCAAAATCAGGGTCAAGTAGGGGGCAGCGATACCCTTGTCCTGCAGGCCCAATCAAAGGAGCCTGCAGCTGCGGTGCACCCCGACGCTCACACGCTGTGCAACGAGGAGACGAGAGCCCCATAGACATTGGCCCGAGGACTCACAGAAGATATCGAGGAAGGATATCGGCACTAGCATTACCTTTGTCTCCCCACAATTGACCTGCTTACACATGGCGCAACTGGCCTTCTTTTCTAAATACCCACCACGAACATACGTCACGGCGGGAAAGCCGACAGGCCGCACGTGGCAAAAAGACACGCGGCGGTGAATACCGGCTAGTGCCCCGACCATCAGCCACAGATGGGGGCAGAGGTCCATGCACGACCCCCCAGGTCAAGCTTGACAAATATGCCTACTCTAAAGACTTCCCAGCTCTACCAGAACGACAGGCCCCATCTGACAAAACCCCACCACCGGAGGGACCAGCGAAGATCACACTGGGGGACATCATGTCTGCCCTTAATAAGGTCCAAACAACGGTGGGGTCAATTTCCTCTGATGTTTATTTCCTGAGGGCAGACTTTCAAAAAATGGCCACCAGGGTCACGGAGGTTGAGAAGGTGACAACGTCTCTCACTAAAGACACTACCACCCAGCTAAAGAAGGTCAGTAAACTGGAAGCCGAGAACAAGCCCATGGCGGCCAAGCTCGATGATCAGGAGGGGCGCTCCTGGCGCAATAACGTCAGAATTACTGGTGTTTCGGAGAGCGAAGGTGGCCCAGCAATGGATCTCTATATTGAAGACCTCATAAAATATAGGCTTCAACCCAGGGGGCTCTCGTCCTTTTTCTCAGTGGAGAGAGCACACAGGATACCCGGAGGCAGGCCTGGCCCCCCCCCCCCCCTGGCCCGCATCTTTAATTTCCGAGATTGAGACGCTATACTGCAAACAGCGCCGGTGGCCCCTCCACTACGTATACAAAATTCTGTGGTCTCATTCTTTCCGGATTACACGGCGGCAGTTACAAAGAGACGACGGAGCTTCCTGGAGGTAAAAAGGAACTCAGAAGCAGAGAGCTACCCTATTCCATGCTGTTTCCAGCTAAACAACGTGTGGTGGCAGATGGGAAAACGTGGCTTTTTGACACCGGAGGAGGCCCAGGAGTGACTCGAGGGCTGGAGACGCATGGGAGGTTCACGCCGGACAGAGAGATTTCGACAGTGGCTCGGAGAAGAAGACGACGCTCGGGACCACAGACGCGAAGGCGAGGAAGGGGCTTCCTCACAGATAGAGGCGAGAGTGTGAAACTTAGGCGGCATCACATGTTTGGGTCTGGCCCCGACGCGAAGGCATGCGTGCAGCAGATGCCGCGATGAGGGATGTTTACTCAGGGGGAGTCGGATGACCTGGCCAACCAAGTCATCCAGAACACCAACCTGAAGCAGCACAACATGACTCTAGAACTGCTCTGACAAGCCAAAATGTGTAGTTTAATGTTTGTCTTCGAGTAGGGGAACGACTGAGGCGCCTCCCGGACTTCCTCCCCTCACACAAGTACTGTTTAATGGGAATGAAGCACTCTGCACTGTTGGGGTGGCGGGTAGTTTGGGATCCGTCTGGCAGGGGAGTAGGGAGGGGGCTGGTGGGGGGTTTTGTTTTTTGTTTATGGTTGTCCTTTTCTTTTATACGCATATGAGCTCAAGTACAACAGATAGAATTAATCACACAACCGTTGCTCCACACGCTTGGTATTCCACTGGTTGAAACCCACTGTCGTGCAGTGATCACACAATTTACCAGACTATGACATCTGAGACCACAAGCTTACGATTAGATAACACACATGCGCAGGGCTCGCCCTTGACCATGATATCCTGGAATGTGAATGGGCTTGGAAATAAGATAAAACGGGGTCTAGTATTACAGTATCTTAAGAGACATGGCCCGTCAGTCTGCCTTATACAAGAAACCCACTTGGTGGGCACAGCTGTTAAAGCTCTGGACAGATGGGGGTTTAAGATGGTGACCCACTCTGAATTTACATCTGGTTCTCGAGGGGTTGGGATCCTGATCAGAAAGAGCTGCCCTGTGATAGTGACTTGGTCATGGACGGACGACCAGGGGCACTTTGCAGCGGCCTCCTGTCAGTGGGAGGGGAAGGTGTATAATCCTGTCTCATTGTACATACCTCCGGCACTTCACACACTCGCTTTCCCAGCCCTAGGTAAATTCCTGCTAGATCTGCCCCCCTGGGAACTTGTAATAGGGACGATTTCAACACCACAATGGATGATGCAAGGGACAGACGCCCACTGAGGGGGCGGGAAGCGTGCATATCGACCTTGCGGGATTTCGCTGATGCAATGGGTTTGGTGGATGTTTGGCGCATGCGAAACCCAACTGAACATCAGTATACGCACCAGTCAGGCGTGCATAATAGTCTTTCCCGGATAGACCTATTCCTCACAACGCCGATGGGTTTGGAAGCCATACGAGACAACACACACCTCCCCAGAGGCATCTCAGACCACTCCCCGATACTATTATACACATCACACCTCACGGGTCGGAGACGTATTTTCCCCATTCACCCCGGGTACCTCAAGGTGCCAACCATACGTAAGGCCATGCATAAGACCACAAACCAATACTTTCAGGAAAACATGCACTCAGTGACCTCCCCAGTCGTGCTCTGGGAGGCATATAAGACGGTCATGCGCGGCCAGGCCATCTCTGTGATCTCTGCCCACAAACGTGACATAACTCAACAGGTATTGACACTAGAGCAGGCGGTGGACCAGGCAGAGGGCGCACACGCTACAGATCCCGACGACGACACTTCCCCCTCTCTTAATCTCGCTAAACAAGCCTACAGGGATCATGTATGGGAGTAAGCCAGGGTGCGCATCACGAAGACGCAGCACAAGATATATGAAGTGGGGGACAAAGCTGGCAAATTGCTGGTATGGTTAGATAAAAAGGAAAGAGCTAGTTGGTGGGTAGCACAACTTCGAATAGCTGAGGGGGAAACGATAACAGACCCTGATGGCATCGTTAAGGCTTTTGCACGCCATTACGAAACGGTTTATACGCCTGTGGCCACGACAACGGTTGAGGAAAACATAGATTTTCTATGAGATGTACTTCTCCCCAAGCTAAAACCGCAGGATGTACAATCTCTGGAAGTGGACCTCACCAAAGATGAAATCGCTGCAGCTGTTAAGGGTCCACAGTTGGGGAAAGCACTGGGGCCCAACGGTGTCCCAGTAGAACTGTTTAAAAGGTAGGCGGACACTCTTGTGCCACACCTGCTGAGAATGTACCAGGCCAGCCTAGAGACGGGTTTGCTTCCTCGTGATCAAAGTGTGGCGACACTTATCACAATACTTAAGCCCGTCAAACTTCCCCAGGAGTGCAACTCCTATTGACCAATTTCACTCCTTAGCGCAGAGGCGAACATACTAGCTAAGGCGCTAGCTACCAGGCTACAGCCCCATCTTGCGGCACTCATACACCCAGAGCAATCTGGCTTTATGCCGGGCAGAAACACTGCAATGAACCTGCGACGGCTACATGGTGTTCTGGCACGAGGGCCTTATATCCAAGAGGAGGCGGTAATTCTCTCACTAGATGCCAGTATGGCCTTTGACCGGGTGAAATGGCCTTTCCTGTCTGCGGTGTTGCAACGTTTTTTGCTTTGGACCCAAATTTTGCGCCTGGATACAGCTGCTCTACGCACAGCCACTGGCGCAGGTGGCAATAAACGGACGCTTGTCAGAGGACTTTCCGTTGGGGCGAGGAACTAGACAGGGCTGCCCCCTCTGCCTGCTGCTGTTCGCCCTGGTATTGGAGCCGCTGGCGGCATGGATACGAAGAGATCCAGGGAATGCGGTGGGCGGAGGGATGGGAGGACCGTATCTTCCTTTATGCCGATGACATCTTATTATACTTGACACACCCCAGACGGTCCCTCAATTGCTTACTCAACATTTGTGCGTCCCACGGTAGGGTCTCCGGCTACACCATCAACTGGGCCAAATCAGTGCTATATATACTTAAGGGCCCTCCACCGCGCCTGCCCCGGGGAGCTGAGATACAGAGAACACAGACCGGCTTCAAATACCTAGGTATAAATATCATGCCCCACCAAGAGCAATTTATGGAGCGTAATCTGCTCCCACCGCTGCGAAGCCTGAAAAATGATGTAAAAAGTTGGCAATCGCTCCCACTGACATTGCTGGGGAGGGCTGCATTGTTCAAAATGATGGCTCTCCGTAGGTTCTTATATGCACTACAAAATACGTCCACGCCTGTTCCCAATTCATATTTTAAAGCCATCGATACGGAGGTGGGACATCTCTTGTGGGAGGGAAAACCTCACCGAATAGCTATGAGTAAATTAACTCGTAGCTGGTATGACGGCGGTATCGCCCTGCCCAACATACAGCTATACTATTGGGTATCCCAGCTCATCGTGATTAATCAGTGGCTGCACGCCCCACAGGACGAACCCACTCTGCGCATGGACAGGCTCACTTTAGGGATGAATGGTCTCCTGTGTGCCTTATACGATAAGCAAAGGAGAAACACACTAATAGGACCCACGGCCCACACTGTGCAAGTATGGTACATGGCGCAGCGAGCACTCGGATGGGAGGGGGTGATAACTCAGAACACACCACTGTGGGACTCCCCAAAGTTCGGCAAACTGCGCATGAGCAAAGGTTTTACAAGGTGGGACCTTATAGGCATTTCTAAAGTTGGCGACCTATGGAAAAAGGCGAGGTGGTTCCATTCGCACAGCTTCAGGCAACGTACCAGATGGCAGGAAGGGAGCAATATCGCTATATTCAAATTAGACACGCCCTTACAAAGGCCATACCCCCGGGAACCGACCTGCCCGAGTCCTCTCCGCTCGAGGACCGTTTGCTGATAAATAACCAGAGGGATCCCACACAGACTCTAAAGGAGAGATGGCAGGCAGAGGTGGGGGAGTTGGACAAACAGGAGTGGCAGGAGGCACTGGCGTCCCCGTGGGAGATAGCGACCCCTTCCAGATTAAAACTCGTGCAACTTAAAATACTACACAGAACGTACTACACACGGTCGATACTATACAAAATAGGGAGTGCAGACACGCCACTTTGCCTGAGGTGTTGCGGGCTCACTGGTTCTTTCTACCACACAATATGGGACTGTCCCCACATTACACCATACTGGAGGGCGGTTATGACAACGATCACCCTGGTGTGTGGGTTCGAGGTCCCCCTTGAACCTCGGCAGTGTTTGCTTAATGTGTGGGAGCCCACAGATCTAAACCATTCAGCACAGGACTGGGCTACACTCAGCATTACCCTAGCCAAGAGGAACATTGCAAGACACTGGGGAGCCCAAACAACACCCTACCACCAGCAGTGGTGTCGTGATCTTGATCGCGCCATGGTGGCAGAAAAGGCACTTTTTATTAATAGGGGATGCCCCTGAAAATGGACACGAGTGTGGGGGAAATGGAACAATTTTCGAGGAAACATATGTACTCCTTCACACGAGGACTCAGATTCGAGCATGAGTGACTGATGTGCCGAAAACGGACATGCCAAGAGCAAATCCCAATGTGAGACGAAGAAGTTTGGTAACTGTATGGAGGGGGGGTGGACACACCTGTATCCATATGTCTCTTTATTATGTACGCA
Organism: Triturus cristatus; assembly: GCF_964204655.1. Lineage (NCBI taxonomy): Eukaryota > Metazoa > Chordata > Amphibia > Caudata > Salamandridae > Triturus > Triturus cristatus. The sequence goes on along the minus strand of NC_140591.1, from coordinate 335,422,622 downwards.
ATTACTGCATGTTACACTATGTGGATTACTCTCTGAATACGGTCATGTATGTGAACTACTCTACTCGATGTATATTAAAATGCTAATAAAAATGTTTCCCAAGAAAAAAAAAAACTTCTCTTCCTGTGGGTCTACAAAATCGCCTATCTCAAATTTAATCTCTGTCTCAGCCACCTTTCTCTTTTTGAGTGGAATTCCTCCACATGTAAATCCTCAAAACTTGTTGTAGTGCACATCAACTCTACATTCCTACTTGTAGATGACGAATCACAAGCCACAACACTATGTTTCCTTTTTCGTGCCTTTATAGCACTTCCTTTTGCCTTTATAGCACTTTCTTTTTTAACCTTACGTTCAATCTCATTTCCATTTCTTTTCCTTTCCACATGCTTTCTTTTATGCGTCTTTTTTACGCTTGGACAGAGATACCCCTGCGACAACCGCAACCTCCTCTGTTGTCCAGAAATCATCCTCTGCTTATATCTTTCTTGAGTCCCTTTTTAACATACTTTTCTCCACACTACTCTCAATTGTCTTATCCAAAGATGCTGACATTTCTCCAAACATCTTCTCCATCTATACTTTCATTCTTTCCTCAAAACCTGTTTCTGTATTTTCCATCTTGTCAAAATTAATTACGATCTTCCTCACAAAACAAAAACCTAAATCTCAAACACTTCACAATTCTTATTCTTTTAAAAAAAATCTTCTCCTTCCACTATCTCCTTTAAACACACCTACTATTTCCCTTCCTCACAATACCGCCCAAAATTGTTAGTATCAGAATGCTCACTGCAACCAAAAAATCAACCTCCTCCTGAACTCGTGACCGAAGTCTGTCAGAAACTGACCCGTGTTCCGATAGACTCTGTGTCAAAATCCTCATCTGTATTGTATTACAATTCCACTATTCCCAAACATCAAAGATGGCTGCCGTATGTTGCGTAAATACTGCAGTAATCTCAATTACTCGTTGAAAATGCCCACAAATGAATTCTTTTTTACCCCTTAATTTCTCGCCTCATATTTACACTCTGCCATAAATACCTATTTAAAAAACATCTTTCAAAATCTGTTCTTATGTACTACAAAATTAATTATAATGATACTAATTAAAACCGTTCTCAATCATTCATTAACAATATATCATTTCCACACATTAACTGTTAATCAAACAACTCTAATCCAAACATACCACATTTCTATAAGAAATAAGATATGATTGAATTTATCTGTGCTTGAGCAGCAACAAAAGAGGAAGATGGCTGCCTGTTCTATGAATATATGCATGTTCTATGTTCTAGAGTTTTTAAATGTTCTAATTCTACTGTTTTGTTGCTGCTGTGTTTTAGGAGCAATATAGGTATGCTGCATAATATTAGCCTCCGGGCCTTGCCATAAAATGTAAATACATGTACATCTCCCTTCCTTACAGAATCACAAAGAACGATTTAATACATAATAAAAACTTTAAAGCGATTTGGCATTCCAACATTCCTTCCAGATGTTCTCCCTCTATAATTTATCTCTGAATTATTGACTAAATCAGCATTATGAAAATCAGGTCTAGGATCATTGTATTGAAAACCAATAGAAATACTAAACTGATTGTAAGAAGGGAAATCATACGTTTCTAAATCATTACCAATTCCAAAATTATCACTAGTATTTTTGGAAGAACACCCTTTAAGATCTTCTTCATTAATACTTTCTCTACTTGTTTCAAAATCAGATTCAAATAAGTTCTCAAAACCACTAAACTCTGTAATAGCCAATGATTTATTTTCTTTTTCAGAATTACATTTTTTCTTACTGGAAAATAATATTTCTTCTTGACCAGGTTTTAGCTTGATAACATCACTCTTGCTCCACCACCCTTTCCCCCCTAGGAAAACAGAGCCTTTTGAAACTTCTATGACTTTGTATGGTTTGGTGTATTTAGTCTCCTTTTTGAACTTTTGTAGGGATTTTTACAAAAACCCCATCATCTTTATTTATTAACTGGACAACAGTTTTGTTGGTTACATCGCTATGTCTCTTACTCATCTTTTGTCGTTCTTTGATCTTTTCTTTTACTTTAAATTTTTCTTCATCTCTTTTTTTTTTCTTTTTACACTGTCTTTGAATTTGATATCAAATTTAGGAATGAGCATGGTAATACACTCTCTTCATCTCATCAAATAAAAGGGTGTTTGTTTTGTGATAGCATTCACAGTATTATTGTAAGAATTTACCTTCTCTCTTAAAAAATCTTTTACTAGCAAATGAGATGCAATTGCCAGTTGAACCCCTTCTTGTAAAAATCAGTTTGTTCTTTCAACCTGATCATTTGATGAGGGACTATATAGAGATGTCTTCTCCTGTCTTATACCTAAATTACTCAAAAATCTTTTCATTTTGTCAGAAACAAGCGGAGTACTGTTGTCTGAAACAATTATCTTTGGTTGACCTTCAATAGCAAAAATTGTAAGTAAAAAATCATTTACAATGTCAGTAGTGATTTTAGGAATAAAAGCGTAATGAATCTATCTTGAATAATAATCTGTTAACACAACCTTAAATGTGTTGCAAGTATCCAGCATAGTGAAAGGTCCAGAAAAATCAATGACAGCTTTCATCCGTGGTCCGTTGGGTATTTCCATTAACTGCAATTCATATTTCCTCAACTTTCAGTGCTTGTCAGCACACAAATTATCTTTGCAAAAATCAAGGTACTTATTAACCATCACGTTCATGCCAGGCCACCAATAATATTGTTTCAATAAATATTTAGTAGCAGGTTCCTGGATGACCTCTGTGAGCAATGCTAATACGTTTTTTCCTTAAACTAAATGGTGGTGTAAATACATCATGCCTCATCAAAAATTCATTCTCAACACTTAACTCATCTGCTACTTGTAGATAACATTTTAATTCTTGAGATAAATGCCTTTGTGGTGGCCATTTTCCAGTAACATGATCAATTACTTTTTGTAAAATCATATATTTCTGTAAACATTCTTTCCATTCCATCACACATCTCAACTGCGTCAATATTTGACACAACACATTCAGTATCCTCTTTACAATCTACTTCAGTATCCTGCACAGGCAATATAGATTAAAAAAAATCTGTACAGCAGTTTTGACTACTAGGAATGTGTCTAATGGTAAAATTATACTTCTGTAGTTTTGATAAAAGTCTGACTAATCTTGATGACGCCTTTCCATTTCCTCTACCACACTCATTATTCATGTATATGAGTGGTTTGTGATCGGTTATACTTTCAAATACTTTTCCCCATAGGTACATTTTCAGCTTCTCAACTGCCCAGACACAGGCCAGACTTTCATGTTCAATGGTACTGTAAAGCTTCTCAGCTCCCTTTAGTCTCCTAGATATGTATGCAATAGTGTACTCTTCATTACCTTTCTTTGGACTAAAAACAGCACCGATACCAACTAGCATCTACTATTATTACATTACGCCTATTTGTGTCAAATGGATGTAAAGCGTTTGCTTTGACAATTGCCTTTTTGATAATTTCAAATGTCACACCTTGTTCTCAAGTCCATTCAAACTTAATCACCTTCCTCAAAAGTTTACGTAGAGGTTCAACCATGTCAGCATAACATGAAATTAATCGCGAATAATACTCATTAAGACCCATGAACGACTTGAATGTGTCTTTATCAACTGGTCTTGATGAATCTCTAATTGCATTAATCAAGTCATTTTTTGGTTTGATACCTTCTTCGGTTGATAAATGTCCAAGATAATCAATGCTTTTTTGTAAAAATGTGCACCTATTTTTTTAAACAGTCATACCTTTGTCTTTTAATATGGACAAAACAATATCAAGTCTTTTGTTATGCTCTTCCTTGTTTTTAGCATGAATTTATATGTCATCCTGAAATTTCTCTACTCCAGGAACATCTTTAAATAGCAAATCCATTAACTTTTGGAAAAACGCTAGCAGAAGACGCTAACCCAAATGGCAATCTCACGTATCTGTAAACACCAAAAGATGTCCCAAAAGTCATTACATCTTTTGATTCTTCATGCAATTGTATCTGATGATACCCCGACTTGAGGTCCATCAACTAAAAACATTTAGAACCTGATGTGGATGCTAACATTTCTTGAATTTTAGGGAGAGCAGGACAATCCACAATAATGTTCCTGTTCAATTACCTCACGTCTGCACATCGTCTGATTTCGCCATTTCTTTTAGGAAACCACAATAGCCGAAACCCATTCAGATGTGTCATTCGACTCAATCACGCCCTCCTTACAAAGTTTGTCTAATAAATCTTTTAAATCTTTTCTGACAGAGAGAAACAGGTCTAACCTTGTGTGTCACAGGTATTGCACCTTCTTTAAGTTTTATCCGGTGTTCAAATCCTTTTACACAACCTACATGTTCTCTAAATACTTCCCAATTTTTCCTGAGAACAGATTGTATATCCAAAGTTACATTCGAAACTTGAATATTACCTGTAAAATTTGTATCAAGTACAATAGGTTCTTTGGAACCAGGTTTCAATATAACACCTAGGTTTGTCAAATCCTTCCATCCAACAATGTTACGTCCTTTTTTCGCAACATAAATTTTAGTATTTATTACTCTGTTTTTAAATTTCAGGCAGTCTTCGAAATAACCTAACATGTCTATTTCGAAATCGCCAAAAGCTTTTGGGTTCACATTTGTTACGTCCAACTCAATATCATCCCATAGCTTGTCAAAAACAGTATCTGATAGAATTGTGATGGGTGAACTTGAGTCAGCTAATACTTGAAGTTCTACGTTTCCAATATGCACACTGCCAAGAGGTGCAACAATTTTACTATCAGGTTCTTCAACTGTTAAGACAATATTAGAACATATTTCTTCATAGAATTCTTCTATATTGTTAATTTTCACTTAACTGTTTACATTACATTTGTTATTTTTGTATGCAGTAGCAAAATGCCCTACTTTCTTACATTTTATGCATCTTTTGCCAATAGCAGGACCACCTTGAAAATCTGCTATGTGAGTTTTTAGATGTATGTATGTATGTATTTTGTGATTATACCGCGCAACTATCACCCAACGGGTATCTTGGTGCTCAGACTGTGATGGAGAGAAACTTTTAAACCAACAAAGTGTATAACTTCAGAGACAGAAAAAAACGAGACAGGAAAAAAACGAGGAGAGATAGAGAAGCAGAGGCCGATCAAGAAATGGGGGATTAAGAGGCCAAAAGCCCCTCCCTAGGAAAGAGCCAGGTCTTCAAACTTCGCCTAAAATCCATCAAGGAGTTGGCCTGCCTAATATTCAGAGGGAGTTCATTCCAAAGTCGCGGGGCCACTGTACTGAAGGCCCTACCTCCCATCCTGGCCTTCTTGATCCTGCCAGTGTTTAACAAGAAGGCATTCGATGAGCGGAGAGTCCTTTGAGGTTTGTACCAGGATATTTTCTCCTGCAGGGAAATAGGGCCAAAACTGTGTGCCGCTCTGTAGACAATGCACAGGGATTTGAATTTAACCCTTTCCCTCATAGGAAGCCAGTGAAGCTCCTGAAGCGCCATCGTGGTTGAGGAACCACGTTTCCTATTCAGCGCCAGTTTGGCTGCCATAGACTGGACCCTCTGCAAACTCTGATAGATGTAAAGAGGAGCTCCTAGATACAGAGAGTTGCAGTAGTCCAGCCTACTCAGTATGATACTTCGGACCACCAGAGGTCGTTTCTCCACGGGCAAGAGAGGTAGAATCTGCCGTAGGGCTTTCATGAGAGCAAAGCACACCCCTACTGTTTTTTTTAGCTTGAGAAGCCATTTGAAGATCATTGTCAAACATGACCCCCAGATTCCGCACCGTTGTCACGGGGACGATGGGTTCCACTTCTGGGGCCATTCTGAGGTCAAAAGGCATATCTCTTACTCCCGCTGGGGGGCAGTAGATCACCTCAGTCTTGCCTCCGTTGAATTGCAGGGAGTTAGCCCTGAGCCAGTCCGAAGTCTGACACATACATTTCTGGAAGTTGTCCATAGTCAAAGCACCCTTTCCCTCCAGTGAGAACACTAATTGTGTATCGTCCGCATAGTTAATAAGGTCAATCCCGTGCGCTTTGATAATAGGGATTAATGGCTGCAGATAAATATTGAAAAGGATGGGGCTGATGGCCGATCCCTGGGGGGCCCCATGTTCCACCAAGGTCCTACTGGAGGTAAAAGGGGGCAAAGAGACCACCTGTTGTCTTCCTGTGAGATAGGATTGTATCCATCTCAAGGCACATCCCTTCACTCCATAATGCTCCAGTCTGTTCAACAAGATTCGGTGGTTTACCGTATCGAATGCAGCTGACATGTCTAAGAGGACCAGTACTGACGAAAGGCCTCTGTCAGCCCGCATCCGAAGGTTATCCAACACCGTGACCAGAGCTGTCTCCGTGCCGTGACCTGGTCTAAAGCCGAACTGGCTCTTATCCAGGAGATGGAACTCCTCCAGATACCCAGAGAGAGATCTACTCACTACCTTTTCAAGAATTTTTATAGGGAAAGGCAGCAAGGAGATGGGTCTAAAACTAGTAGGATCTCCTGGGTCCAGAGATGGCTTCTTTAGTAGTGTAGTAACCACTGCCAGCTTCCATGTTTCAGGCACCACCCCTTCCTCCAAGGATTGGCAGCATATCTGCCACAGCCGCGGGAGCAGTGCCGGAGCATGCTCTTTCCAGATCTTATTGGGTAGGGGGTCTAGTGGGGACCCTGACCTCACATTCTGTGCACAGTTGTTAAACAACTCATTAGTGAGTGGTAAAAAGTGCTCCAGTGAGGTTACCATCCCTGGTTCTTCCGGGGGCATGTGTCCATTAATATTTAGAGGGGAGGGGTCGCACATATTTAGCCCCCCTATAATTTTTGCAATTTTCTCCTCGAAATGGGAGGCGATTTTATCGCATAGCGTCTGTGACGCGACCACTTTATTTCCCACACTAGTGCGATTAGAGAGGTCTCTAATGATCTTAAAAAGAGCTCTGGTGCTATTTGGTGCTGACAAAATGGAGTTGATGAAAAAGTCCGCCTTGGCCTTAGCCATCAACTATTTATACTGAGCTTGTACCTTTTTAAGAGCCACTTTATCATGCTCAGCATAGTGCCTACGCCATTTCCTTTCTGCCTGCCGACAAGATCTGCGTATGATACTCAGCTCTTCAGTGTACCACGGTGCAGATGTTTTATTCTGGCCTTCAGGCATTTCGGAGGTGCATGCTGATCTAATACATCGAGAATGTAATTCTGGTACAGACGGTAATTCAAGGCCACTGACTCATGAGGATCAAAAGGAGGCAAATTTCGAAAAAGTGGCTCAGCCCTGCTCCTCATGAGTTTTGCCCAGTCTCTCCCCATTCGATATGTGACAGGAGGCAGTCTAGTTGTTTTTCCGCCAGGTATACAAATCCGAAACTGGATCAACGAGTGGTCGGTCCAGGTCTGAGGTAGAATGTTAACCACCTCAGTTTCATTAAAATCAGCAAACAGGAGATCCAGAATGTGCCCTCCTTGATGGGTAGGTTGCTGGACCAACTGATGCAGGCTAAAACTCTCACAAGTTTCCCTGAGCTCTGTTAAGTGTCCGTCTAAAGTACCATTCTCCCACATATTGAAATCACCCAGAAGCAGCATTCTTGAGTGGGTCAACGACTGGGCCGCAATGACATCCAGGAGCGCCTGGTACTGAGTGTTGGAACTTGGGGGTCTGTAACTGACCATCCCTGTAAGGAGCCTCCCTCTCTGTTCTTGTAGGGAGAATCCTAGTTGCTCGATGCCCGCCACCTCATCAACCTTAAATGGGGCAAAGCCCCAGGTGTCCTTAAACAACACCCCGACCCCTCCACCCCGTCCAGTTGCTCTGGGCTTGTGGAAGATCTTATAGCCCTCCGGGCAGGCAAGCCCTAGTTCCACCAGAGAGTCATTACTACATCATGTCTCCGTGAGGAATAGCACATCCAAGTGCAGATCTTCCACCAACTTAGAGACTTCCTGATGATGTTCTGCCAAGGAGCGGCAGTTAATCAAACCACATTCAAGGACCAGGCTGGGCTGTGGCGTCACAGTAACTTTCTCCCCCCCACTAACCTTGTTCCTTATAGCTAGTAGTTGCTCCCTAGTGTATTTCACTGGGCTTACACCGGTTCTAGCGGCGTGGCTGATGCTGGGTGCGACCGAGGCGCGGACGGGCGCAGACGGGCTTGCCTCTGGTGCGCCTCCGGCGCGCCTTCGGTGCGCCCGCTGCGCACGCGCTGCGCGCTTGCATGGCCCCTCCTAAATAGAGGGTCAGCTGTGTCGGTTGAACCACTAGAGCGTCAACAAAAATGGCAGCGCTAAGGTGGCACCCGGAAGTGAGGAGAAAGACTTCTCGACGGGACGTTACCAGTGCTCTATCCCTCGCAAGCGCGAGAGTGTATCAAAGTTTTAAAGTGTGGGTAAGTGCAATTTTAAAAGTCTGTTACAGTTCTCTACACTAGAGCGCATCCAAATCCAGTACAATTTACTAAAAATTCTCCCAACCCCGATAAAAAGCCCCACAGACAGAACAGAGATCACAAAGCGCGCTCTCGTGTCACCCACACAGTCCGTGACACAGCGCAACACACGTTTAGTTAAAAGCAGTCCACATCTATAACATGCACATGTTTTACCTTCATACACTCTTAGTTTATTTCTCTCTCCTCCTCTTAGTTCAACTTGTTTCTTTTCCTGAAAGACAAAAACGTTAGTACAATTTGCTGCTTCATTTGATAAAACTTTAGAAGCTAGCATAGAACACTCAATTCCTTTAGCTATATCAATAACTTCCTGTAAACTTGGATTACGACAACCCAAAAGTCTTTCTTGAATCTTTTTTGAATAACAATAAAAAACAAACAAATATGTATTTGTCAACCATTTCATTATATTCACAATTCAACGCCAGTACTCTTAATGCCGCAATATATTCTTCAATAGTCTCATTTTCATTCTGTTTATGCATTGCGAACTTTTGTCTATCGACCATTATGTTTGGCTCTTCAGAAAATTATTTGTCCAACCTCTTTAGAGCTTCTTGGTATTCATCAAGCAGAATAAACTGTCTTGGCGCATTTTCAAACTCTGGCAGACTGTCAAAAATGTCCTGCCGTGCATTACCTAACAATCCAAACAAAATTGCTTTTTTCCTTTTTGCGTTGTATGCCTTTCCATCGATAGCAACTAAATAATTTTCGAAAGAGCTATGCCGGTTCCTCCATTGCATAGGTGGTTTTCCAGCTTCACTTAAAAAATGTGGAGGTGTACTTATTGCAATACTTTGTGCCGTGCTGTATTGTAAATAAGGCTCTCTGTTTTCCGTTTTTACTGATTTTTACAGATAAATACAGACAGAAAACACTCATTTTATTGTCTGTATTTATTTTTGAATGTGGATAAAAATGGAAATTGGGTTGCTTTTTAAGTAATTCTAAATACTGTCTGCCATGACTGCCAGGCCAATGGATGTGTGAATTGATTGATAAGGGGATTAAAAAAGAAAGGAATTTTTGTAAGGAGGGTTTAACAGCAGTAGATATGCACAAGGTTGATACTGAAATTTGCATATTTTTATATAAGTGGACTGATTTATCTTTTGCGCGTGTTCACAGCACTGAAACCTGGCAGACATTCAAGCATGAGAGCATATTGATCGGTTAAATAAATGTGGAAATATACTAATTTCAACTGAATGTTTCCACAAACCCCAAAATAAATATGGATAAATACAGATAAAACTAGCAAAAAATAAATATGGATAAATACAGACGGAAATGGCAAAAAAATAAACACCATAAAACTGGGAGCCCTAATTGTAAATGAAAAAGGAACTATAGTTTAAGTTTCCTGAACGCTTATTTACGACTCTGCCAATAAAATGTCTTACAAAATATTTAAATTGTAGAGTATTATGCTTTCATGTAGTTTCATGTATTCATTTTTATAAGTTCCTCTTTAAATTTGCCATGTATCTTACCAGAAAATAAATCCTAACTGTTGTGATCATTTTTCTGATGTGCCTTTACTCACAAACAAGTTCAATTTTTTAAACAAAATGGTGGCACACAAAGATGTAATTACATGCTTGAAGATAAGGGAGCCGCTGAGGACCAAATGCCCTTTTTTTAGTATTAAATGCAAGCCGTCCGACGTCACAGTAAGCCTTTTGCTGCCTCAACGATGCACGTGAAGCTAAACAGTTGCCTCCAACAGCTACCACAAACTTCAAAAGCCGTAAGCCTTCCACACAGAATTTACTCCAAAAATGTAGATATTTAAATGTACTTTTTTCCGCATATAATTTCTTTTCATGGAAGACTTCTCTTTAATTTCTGCTTTTCTTATACTTGCAATTTTCTGTATGTTGAACTACTCACTGCTGTGGGCCCAAACTTCCTTAAATATAACTCGTCACCAATTTGTTGAGACATGAAACGTGGTCATAGAAGAGAAGAAAGATGTTTATTTGAAAAGTAACATCTTTAGGGCCCACACGTAGGTGGAAACAGGAACGTGTGAATAACAAACCGCTCTCCAAAGATCAAATCCACCCAAGCATTCTATTACGTCATATTTATGACAAATAAACGTTCTAAATAATGACAAAGCAAATACAGGTCTACCAATAAGAATAAGACATGTAAAAACTTTGGAAAAGGTGTAAAAAGGAAACAAGCATTGAAAATGTAAATACATGTACAACAATGGCCAATGGCACTGCATTTTCTAAGTACTGAATATTGACTAAGGTATTTATTTACTTTTTGGTTTAGAGGCATGTTTCATATTCGTGCTATGTCAGGGCAGTTTATTGCAGTAGCAGTATCGGACCACGTTAAGGTGTCACACAAGGGTTGGACACAAAAAGATGTTTGTTTAGGAGTAGCCAATAAGTCATACACCGCATTTTTGAAGTTTCATTCTAAACCGCTTATTCTAAATTGGGCAATTCTATAAGGTGAGGCTTAGCAAATGTGATTACTAGTCATGCTGTGTTTAAATTCTGTTGCAACTTTTGTGAGGCAGGTTTACAAAATGAATAACTTGATATCCAAATTGAAAGAAATAGTCTTTGAAATTCCAATAGTAAATACCATGCATACGACCCAATAACCCCCTACTGCCACAGGACCTGGTCCAGTTGGTGTCTTTTAGCCATGAAACTAGGATACTTGCCATCTAACCTCAGCTTAACCTCGTCACCTAAATGTGCTGGAAATAAACACTATATTCTAAAGCTGGACAGATGCCTACAGCACAGGGACATTTCACTAGGAAGAGCGTGCCATTGGCCTTTTGTTCTAGTAGACTAGTTGGACATGTGGAACTAGGAGAAATGTTTTTTAATCCTGTCCTCCCATTTGGCCAAATTGTGTGGTCTTGAGCAATCACTTTTTGAACTTATTTTTCTGCTACTTTTTTGGGCAAGATTGGGAGTGTTTAGAATCAAAGTAAAAGCTGATAGCGAGTAGTTGAAAAGAAATATAGACTGGAGATTTTCTGTGGGCAATACCTAGTCTCATGGTATATTCTCTAAAATGCAATATGGTGGTAAATACACTCTGCAGCAAGCAGCAATGTGCTATATTCTGTGTCTACTGCTTTAGCTAACTGTTGGAACCTGGGCAATTCATACACTCACTGTGCCTCTGTTAGCTATTTTGACAATATGTCAGCACTCTGAAACAGGCATGATGTAAGACAATCACCAAAGACATAATCCTAGACTAGGCCTCTAGCATGCTTTGCATTGACACATTCATGGCTGTTTATCAGCTGGTGGCTGGATTTGTATCTAAATAGGTGGACTTATTCCTGAAGCTGCATTGTGCGGGACCCCTCATATGCTACAGTTAATCCCAGCTGTCAATGGGTAACTTGTTTGCAACTGGTTAGGGCTTAAAGAGAAGTGTCCTTTCAGAGGGTAAAAGAGGCAGGGAATCAAAATGCATGAAAGCTGGTGTCTGCTAGTGCCTCTTTGATGGCAGCTGGATAAGAGCCACAGTTGCTAGACAAACCTGCAAAATGCAGAATGGGTGTTCACCCTAGTTCTGGTACCTGTATAGTTGCTTATCCCCCACCATTAACTGCTTCCAGCTTCGCTCACGACCTCACTGAGTTGGTCCAGCATTATGTACTACAAGTAAATGCCAAGAAGTTTGTTAATTTTTGGATGCTTGTACTACTCTTGGCCTTATTTGAAGGGTTATGGGGTCTCTTCACTCTAGATATAATTTTCTTTTTTTCATGCTACTCCTGTGGCTGCTTTCTAACAGTTATAGTAGTCTGATCACACTGCCCCTTTCCTTAGAACCCCTTTTTTACCTCTAGGATGCTAAACCTCAGACATATCTTGGAAGAACATGGTTCAAAGTCACTACAGGAAGCCATATGGCTCTTTTGACTACAGCCATTTTTGCTCTGTTGTCCAGCATTTCTAACTGCTCCAAATCACCAGTCTTCTCCTATTTAGAAGCAATTGACCATTCTAGAGTTTCTACCTCCCATCATTTATTTCTCAACCACTTCCTCATTCTAGTGATTAATCGGGGCAGTTCCTCCGTTTGAGTAGAGAAGCGTTGTGCCATAAAGAAAAGCCCCAGGCCAGAGCTGAAAAGTAAAATGGTAATAAAGTTTTTTTATTACCATTTTATTTTTCTGCAACCAACCCATCACAAGCTGAGTGACAATATGGGGCGGGGCAGTGCGGCTGAGTGGCAGCAGGGAGCTGTGCACTAAAGTCTAAAATATGCATGTCTCTGGCCAGCCGACTTGCGACAGATGGCCAGACATGCAGATTAAACTTCTCTACCCTAGCTGTTTTAGACAGCTGTGTTAGAGAAAGTGCAGGCCTCCAGTGCTCTTAAGAGCGCTGAGTGAGGCCAAACCCTCCAATCCTGTCGCTGCTCTCATGCTGGTGAGAGCAGCGCCAGAATTGGTTAGTGAAGTTGGCTGGGTCCCACGTCAGAACCTGCCTTAAGACAAGACCAAAGGAGGAGGAGGTCACTTCGCACAGGAAGGTAAGTGTATTTATGTGTTTTTTGGGTGTCACCCACCCTACCACCCTCCGTACATGCCAGCCGCCACTGTCATTAATCACTCCCTAATTCAAGTCCGCCTACACATATAGGCACTTCTCTGGTCTCTCTTGCTTTCTTTAAATAAAAATAACCTCTCCAGCCTCCAATAGTTTGATAAAAGACCTCCAACCTGGAAGATATCCTGTTTTGTCTGTCTTCTAGCCAGGCATCCCTGATCCTGTTGTGTTATTGCATCTTGGTACAAGATCTGCTTAGCATAGATGTGGCCGCATCCCTCCGTAGCGAGAAATCTGCCTAGTCACATGGAGCCTGCCTCGACATTTTTAAAGTGCATAAGTAGGGACCTCTCCCACCTCACTTACACTGACCCAAACACTAGCTCTTGCACAACACATGGCACCAGCACACTACTGCTGTGAGAGCCCAGATTTGCTAGGTCGTGCTGTGTCTTCTCGCTGATATCCCATGCCTTGGGTGCAGACAAACTTTACCTATCCCAATAAATAGCTCGCGATAAAGCAAAATTTCACATCCACCTGTACCTATGTAGGATTAGGTCCAAGATGCAACCCAGTAAATTAGAACCCCATAGAGTAGTGGTAAACATCATCCGGGGTGAAATCAACCCCTCAGCACTACATCTTTTTTATGAGCCTAGCACAGGGGTCTCCAACCTTTTGTGTAGTGAGAGCTACTTCTGGTCAGTGAAAATCGTCGTGAGCTACTAAACCCCAAGGAACTCACGCATTTTTCTGGGAGACCCCCCCACGCCCAGTTTCATTGACTTTAAGCCTAATTTCTTCATCACCCATACTGTGGTTTGAACAAAATACGTTCCCTAGAAACACTGAAAGGACTGACTTTGGATTTGTGTTGTCAAGAGTTGACCCATTGCAAGTAATAGTGCACCCCTGCTAGTATATCAGTCCCCCTCATATAGTTGCTTATACAATTAATTAACGATAATGAGCTTCATCACAAACTCCCATTCCATCTCTCATCCTAATTTCACCCGTGAATCATCTCACTTAGCGTGTGTTCTGAGCTTGTTTGCAAGTTGCTTTCATACCATATTCCATGTTCTGTAAAATGTTTGTTCTGAATGTAATAATCATTCAGGAGCAAGGCAGTATTTGCTCCACTGTAAGCATTTTGGAATATGGGGAGTTAAGAATAATTAAGCATGCTTCGTTGTTTATGTTCACTTTCTCTAACACAGGCCTGCTCGAACATAAAGGCTCAGTATAAGTGTAGTTAGTAATTAGCTGGAAAGATAATTACTTGTGGTAGGAAGGCCGAGGCTTTGTGCAAGGGGCACATTGTGGAAGTAGAAAGGGCGCAGAAAGGGAAAGATACATTGTGGTAGGATGAGGGCTCCCTACAGGTAGGGGGAGTTTGGTGATAGATGCAAAGACTAGCTCCGGTAGCAGCGATGTTGGCACTAGATAGGTAAGGACTTTGTGTGGCGGTTGCAAGGTGGGCGCTATAGAAGAGGAACATACTGTCACAGTTGCAGGGTGGGTACTGTATGGAGAGGTAAATGTTGGTAGTATCAAGGAACCAGGGCTTCATAAAAAAGAAGCAAAGTTGGTGCTACATGGGCAGTAGCAGGGGGCACTAGTGAAGGGACTTTGGCATTATCGCAGGAGCACGGGGTTGAGCTGCACACGTCATTGGGAAGGCCTTGTCACTTACACCAATTTATTATTATTACTGTAAGATTAAACTCAAGGCTTTTTACCCTGTAGCTGACACCTACTGTGCGTGCAACACGAGACGGCCCTGCAACGATGTATGGGCCAGGCCTCACCCTGACTACCAAGGCAGCTCTCAGAAACTTGCAGTCACCAACCCATCTCTGAAGTAAACTGAGAATAGAACCTTAATGTACCCATGCTTTCAAAGACGCAAGTGCTGGAAAACTGCCGGCTCCATTTCAAAATGTAAGACGTGCACAACACTCAAATTCTTATACATCGGAACAACCAAATATGCGTGCTGTAGAAAATGCATCCTCTCTCTCAAACCCAAAACAGAGTAAAGTTAACAGTCTGAATCCCGATCTCGGGTCCACCCAAACCACCTACCGACAGGCCAGAAGCTCTAGTAGTCTAGAAAAGGAAATTGTTTAAAGATGTCCTTCACTAAGGCACGCTCAAGAACGGTGTTTAGAAACGTCTTCCATACAAATATACATACTCCTGTTTTTTAATTTATAGCTCTTGCTGGTACAGTTCAGTCAGTGGCTTCATAGCGCTTTAAATATGTCACAAGTCTGCGTTACCCATGTTATCGACTCAGGAAGATTAAAGGCTAAGTTTGCCTGACCACACTAAAGTCTCACCCAGCTGGCGTGACACATGTCCTTTCAGCAAGTGCCGGTACCTCCTGCGTCCCTCCAGATCTGTGCTGATAAACCCCATGCATAACCACTGAGTAAGCTTGCAGGCACACCTTTTTTAGACACCAAAAGACAGGTTTTGGGGTGGAGAAATGTCCCCTGAATGGCTCTGGAGAGTGGGGGACCTGCCTCCTCCAGGTCATCAGAGGAAGGTGTGTAGATTTGTGGCCCCCGCCTCAACACACTTTACGCGCTGGATTCAGCATTCGTGTCACGGATTGAGAACCAGAAAATGGTCAGTGGTTTGGAGCAGTACCCCCCGCGTGCCCTCCTCGAGTTTGACTGCCACCAGCTCCCCGAGCCTAATCTATGGTGGCTGACAGCGATGGCAGGGATATGAATGATACTGCCAAGGCAGGTCATCTTACCTGACCTGTACATCAATGCCTACCCACAAGGGAGCCATTCAGCAGCTTGAGAGGGGGGTGGTGGGCAGCACTGGACAGTGTCTGATTGTGACATAAACGCTGTAAAAACGGTTCTCATTCCTAACGCTATGAATTATTTTCTTAAATTGGCATCCACGTGACTTGACTAACATTAAACATCAGTGTTAATACCGCAGAGCTGCCTCTCCTATTATCAGGCTCCCATGACCAACCGCTTCATGGCAAGAAGACTCTGTCCCTGGCCTGGACATTGATGACAGGACCCTGCATGCTGGAGGCTTACACATGACGGTATGCAGGGTCTTTAGCAGGCCTGGTCTTTAGTGTCGTACTACAAGGCCCTAGGCCGGGCGTGCGCACACGGCTTACCTGCTGCTCTGGTATCGATGAAAATATTAGGTGGCAGGCTGTGCTGCTGAAAACGACAGATGGCGCGGGTCCCAGCAGTTCTATACTGCTTGCGCGACCGGCAAACCAGCTGCTCTGCCCTGCCAAGCCTGCTGCAGCACTAGCACCCTTTGCACTTGTGACACACAATGCAGTACAGTGCTAGTGAGGGAAAGTCAGGGGGTGCATAGATTGTCACGAGACACTCAACTGCACGTACAAAGGAGAGGAACGTCATCCTCTTCGGCCTGCCCCGCCCCAGCTAAGCTCAAAGCCAATCTAAGGAGATGGTTTGTGTGAGGGTGGGCAACGGAGCCTAAAAACAGCCTAAAGAGCCCAAACAACACTAAAGGGCTACTAAATTGAGCAGCAAGTGGTGCGAGGTACTCACAGGTTCTCTGCGAGCTACCGGTAGCTCGGGATCGACCGGTTGGAGACCCCTGACCTAGCGATATTCAAACTGAGCTAGACAGGAAGTGCAGGCAAGGCACTATTGAGGAGGACACTATTTGGGCTGAGATTTTCCAGAGAAGATGGTCTTAAAGGTAGCAAGGCCACGGCACCAGTGCACAAACATGTCAGCTCCTGCCTCTCTCTGAGGTCCCAGGGTGGTCCTTAGTGTACCTGGGGCAGTTTTCTTTAAAAACAAATGGACCCCAGACATGGAGGTCCAATGCATGGCCATTCACCTCGATGATACAAGTGGAATAAGTCTAGAAGGGAAAGGTTGAATGCCAGCACAGATAACCCATGTCAGGAAATCTGGGACACTGTGATAGATAGGTACACATGGCTAGAATGGAAGGGGCAACCCATAATTATACGGAAACTTACATTGTATTCCTTGTACCGCTTGGTACAAATGAAAATTGTGAAGCAATACTGCACGTACCAGATATGCAATGGGGCACCTTAGTGTTGATGGATATATACAGACAATGTGGAAAGATTGCCTACACCCAGCTCGTCCCTGGATGGTGGGGCCTCTGCACCCTCAAAACCATACACACCCCGACCCTGGTCATCCCTAGAGAAGATCTGTCCGAGTTGTTCCAACATCTGCTACAGAAGAAAACAACTCTATTGCTTCAGGCTCGAGAAACAATAACTGAGGATTACTTTAGCTGGGCTAGGTAAAAGTGCATTCTGGAAGAATTCAGACTGTTTTCTGACAGTCAAGTAAACATGAGAGGGTCCATACCCTTCTTCACCTTGCAAACAAAGGCAAACGCCCGCTGGTTGCAGATAACCAGCTGGCAAATGCTGAAGATGATCAACGATACTGAACTCGGCCTAACCTCTATCAAGGAAGAACTAAGACCAATCCACCTTATGGTGATGCAACATCGCTATGTGTTGGACTTGATGACTGCGATGGAGGGTGGTTTGTGTGCCAAAATCAGTGTGTTCTACTGTACTTTCATCCCCAGAAACTACATAGACAACAGGACACTAACACTTGCCATCCACCAACTGCATTATTTACAAGCTGACATGACGAGGGAGGTGCCCCTGCGCAGAACTTGTTTATAGACTTATTTTCCTGGTTCCCCCAATAGGTGCCCAGACTGTGCCTGTCATTGCTTCAAATTGGTCTTCTTGTTCTATTTTTGTGTGGTTTCCTACAAGTGGGGGTTTCCTACTGTAAAAATGCGGTTCTCAAATTAAGTAGAATGCAAATAGCTAGGAAATTAGTAATAGACACAACAGAAACACAGCAAACCTCGAACAACGTGACTGTCAGGAAGTATGGGGTAATTGATGTAGTTGAAAATTGAACTAGATGGGGTATTTTAAAATGTTTGCAAATACAATATCAATGCACATCATGATATATGTACGTATAATAACAAACTTGCCTCATCGTTGTTGAATTCACCTGATATGACCTTTCCCTCATCCCTGAGTCAGAAGTACACGGTCAGGCAGGCCCTGCAACCTAGGCCTGCAGCAACTGATTGACGGATCACAGGTGGGATGACATGTAACCCTTAGACAAACGTGCAAACAGGAAAACCCAGATCTATCCCACAGATAGGCAACAACACCACAATGTTCTTAGGAGATTGGCCCTTATAAATCATGTTTCGCTGAAGGGGCGCGCATTCCCA
Organism: Triturus cristatus; assembly: GCF_964204655.1. Lineage (NCBI taxonomy): Eukaryota > Metazoa > Chordata > Amphibia > Caudata > Salamandridae > Triturus > Triturus cristatus. Next base: position 335,404,264 of record NC_140591.1, on the reverse strand, counting down.
AAAACACCATAAAGTCAGATGCCACACTAAGAATCACTCAGCCAATCATAACACAACATGCACACTACACGCAGTGATCACACGCTCCCCATGCTGGCCATCTGTACACGTACGCACTGGCCACGCATTGTATTCACGTAGGGTCAAGATCCACCTGCAGTCCTCATCAAAAGATCATATTTATGACCTCTTGACTAGGCCCACATTTTTGTCTCCAAAGGAATGCACACATTACTTTACGACGCTTCATGTAATGTATAAAATGACAGCCGAAACCAATGTGCTTTGAGACAGTCTTTAGACCCTGACTCTGTTGCCTGCTCTCCTTGCTTCTGTGTTTAATTAAACCAAAGGTTTCTGTTTTGCCAAACGCCTCTTGTCTATTATTTTTTAGGGTAATTCACATTTGTGGAACACTGGAATCAGGGCTGTGCAGGGAATATGTGTTTATTTCTTCATCTTTGTTTGCTTGCATAGAGGTGGATTCCTTGCCAGCAGTGATGAGTGCTGTTCTTTGATCTAAACAGGCATGTGGGGCATGCCCGCGGAGTCTGGATTGGGACTTTTCATAGGGTGTTTTTTATGCAAGCTTCTGTGGTAGTGAGGGGATGGTGGAGGGGACAGGGAGCTAGCAACCATCGAGGAAATTGCTTTGTTGTCATTGGCAGAGTGGCAGACCATTTCAAAATGTCACTGTATGTGTATTTCATGACCCATGTTAAACAAATGTGTTATTATGTCAGACGATGGCTCATGAGGAACTAATAGTTACAATTTCTGTAAAGCTTTCTCTTTGGCTAGGAAAGCCTGTTCCAGTTAATAAGGAGCTCTGTTTTGAAGCTTTTAGGATTAAGAGGGCATTTAGCGTCTTTGATTGTTCCTATCATTGTGTGTGTGTTTTGTGTGGCTGAAAGGTAAGCATTCCTGTAAATGCAAGCATCTGTAGATGGTTTATTCTTAAGAAGAAACTATAAAAGGGCAAAGGCAGAGCCAGACTTTCTAATTCCTCTGTGTTTCCTTTTTCTGATTCTTCAGAGGAACTTGAAGGAGAGTATATTAAGTGTACACTGCTGAAGGCAGTTGTCATGGCTCTGTCAACTGAGAATATCAGAAGGAGGGAACGGAAGCATTGCATTCCTTTTCTTTTGAAGAAGTTGGTACTACCTGCAGTGCAAATGTGTTTACAGGAAGGAGTAGAGGGACAGCCACTGTCTTACCTGAGAGAGAATATGGGCTTTCTTCCAGGCCAAATGCAGGAATGTTATTCATACGTTTACCAATATGTGAAATCAGCAGGAGATGCTCTTCCCTTTCATGAGAAGATTTAAGCCCTCAGAGAATGGTGATTCTTGGATAATGTGGCTATATCCAGATTCATGCAGAAAATGTACATGCTGAGAATACTTTACCACATGTCTTAAAGATTGATTCAATGCTAGTAACACTGACAGGGAAACATCTGTCAAACCACAGGATTTTACACTGGTGGATGTGGTAGATAAGGTTTACAGAGATGTCTTTAGAAGGCATATGCTGGCAACAGTTTGCTAATAAGAGCCTACACAGCCCAGTTGTTATCCAAGGACTTTGATACATTAATAGGAGCAATGCAAGAATGAGAGGATTGTTCTGAACTGAGACAGTTGGAGATGGTGTCCTGGCTCATCGTCACACATGCCTCAGAGATTGGAAGGTGGATGTTACTCCTTGTGCCTCTTGTACCGTAAATGTCCTGGTTGTGACAGTGTCATGAGGCATTACTTTAATCCCCTAGTTCCGAACCCTTTCCACCTGCTGCCCAGCATTACATATAATGGGGGCAAAGATACAGTTTTCCTTTTTTATTATAATACTTTGGGTTTAGCGAGTGTCTCTCTGGTGAATTTTCCGTGCTGGACCGACCTCCTGTGAGACTTGAGGGAGCTCTGACAAAACTAAGGTTGGGTCACTTGAAGAAAGGGCTTGCGGAGAAGTTAATAAGCCACACCCATGCGTGTAACGGTGCTTGGCTTTGAGTCCCCTGCTTGATGTGTCCATGCCTCCTTGTTTCCTTCACTCTTCTGCATGAGAGCGTCAGTCTAGTCTTTTTTGGAATATCCCGGACTTCCTGTATTTTGCCAGTATTGGACACAACTCCACATCGGTGGGTTATTACCGGTTTTGGTCAGTCTTGACCTATCATCCCCTCATTCTTCAGGACCGTTATTTCCCCCTTCCTGCTCCTGTCTTTTCTTGACCACCCGAATTGTGATGTGGTGGTGGCCGCAATCTGAGAGATCTCTAAAAGCATATCCAAGGCTCTGGTGAGACGAGTGTGTACTGTTGCATCTCCTATTATGCTTTGTGTGTTTCCTTCTTGGATTACCCAGATTCCTCCAGCATAAAGGTCAGTGCACTAATAAACTGAGTAAAGAATACTGGACTATTAAACACTTTTTAAAAATCTATTCTGTGTTCCACTTTGAGAAGATTCTTGTTTTGTGAAGCCATTTTCTACATTTCTTTTGGGATGACAGTTCTGTTGTGGCAAGTGACATTAACTCATCCCTGAGATAACTTCAGGAGTTGTTTTATCGTGAGTGCATATGGGAGGATCCAGAACAGAGATATCATAGGTTGAGTTATCCTAGTGAACACACTAGAATACTAATAGGTCTTTTTTTGTTTTTACTAGGGTTGCTGTACATTGAAGAACGGTTCTTCAGAGTAAGGTGCTAGCGATCTGTTTTTTATAACATCCCAAGAAACCCATCCTCTATCCTCCTCTCTCTCTGAGGGCAGTTGCTGGCACTCTTGTTCCTGTCACGTGTAAGGGTTGCCCTTGGGGTGAGTAGGCTGCCCATCTTCGCTCATGCAGACTTGGAACCTTAGGTTGGTGCAAACTTAACAGTGGAGAATGCTGAAAGACTGCTCTCTTTCTGCAAAGATTCAGTTTTCAGGCTTAGCACTTTTTGGGGATCAGTCGGAGCAGATGGTGAAGAAGATAATTAAAGACAGGAAACATGCTTTTCCATAAAATGAGAGGAGTCCTCTGTTTCCACTTCAAACTTTCAGGACACTGTGAAATACCAGGTCTCAAAGTCTAGGAAGAAGCGTTTTTAACCTTGCTATTTTGAGAAGAAGCAAAAATCAGGCCATCATGCTCCAAGCTGAAAATATCAACAGTACTGACTCTTGGGCTGCAGTAGGTTTTCTGAGCCCCGGAAGAAGCAGTTTGCAACACTTTGTGAAGGTTTGGGAAATCAATCTTTCTTATAAATGGGTTTTGGACATAGTGAGGCGAGGCTATACTACGGACAGCTGCTATTCTTCCAGAGTTGGAAGAATAGGAACTCTGTTCCCAGTCACACCGTAGAAGCAGATGATGTATTGTCAGAAATAGAGGACTTGGTAAGAGAAAGACCAATGGTACCATTTCCCTCCAACAAAAAGTTCATGGATTTAACTTCACTGTGATCCTAGCAGAAAAGGTCATCAGTGTGTTTCGTCTAGTTCTGGACCGAAAGATGGTAAATGTTTGGGTGCTCACAGTTCATTGCAAAATGGGTTCTGTACAGAAGGTTATCCCCTTGATCCAACCCAGAATAAAATAGCAACTAGATCTCCAATATGCATATTTGCAAGAAGACCCATAGACTTCTTCATTTTGCAGAAAAGAATCATCATTTTCAATTATATGTTCTCTCTTTTGGCCTGATATCAGCACCCATAGTCTTTACAAAGTCACCCATTTTTGGCTCTATTGGTGGCCATACATTACTATCAGGGTATACTGATATACTTTAAAAAAAAAAAAAAATTTTTATTGTATTCATTAATTTTGTTTAGCAGTTCACAGCAGTGCATGTGGCACTATGTGAATAAACGATTACAGCGGTGAGAATATATGTGATCAGCAAAGTTAAAAAAAAAATTGCCATGTTATCTGCCCTTAAGATGGAGTACAGAAACAATTGCCACCTGTCAGCCAGTGCAACCCAACAACTGGGACTTGTCACAGATATCACATCAACTGAATTAACCTTGCATACCAAAGCAGCCCACATCGTCAGGCCCTTGCTAGAGTGACTTAATTCGGCTCAGTGACACTAGACATCATTCGACTCGTCCACATCCTGTACCAGAAGATATTGTTTATGCAAACCCGAAAAGCTTTTTGGGTGACTTTGCGGGGGCATTAGCTGGCTGATTATTTCAGACTGTGTATTACAAAAAATAATGTTTTTTCCCACTCAGACTGTGAAGGAGGAGGACCACATGCCCAGCACAACGCTATCTGCCGCTTTGCCAAGAGCAAACCCAGACCGATGAGTTTCCTAACATCTTTTGACAGAGGTTTTTGTAAAGAAGAGCCTTGATGGGTTTCTTGTATCTTCTTTTAGTTTATTGATCATCAGCATCACAGCAGAGAACAGCCTCCTTACTTCAATTGCTCTCTTCACAACTGTTCCTCATAGAATCTTCCTTTACTCTCATTCTACATGTATCTAAGTAACCATATCTATGACATACTAGAATGGAGATCTCTACACATCTCCCTCTCACAATACGAGTAAATAAATATAACACATACTATAATAAAAATTAGACAAGTAAAAATTATTTAACAATAGAATAATAAAATCATTTGATCAAAACATAAGGAAATATATACAGTGAATACTAAAAATCTATATCTGATATTTGCAGCTATTCCAAAATTCTTTTCAATGGCCTACATACTTTACAAACATTTCCAAAGCTCCAAGTTGTATCATCTTCCAAAACCACAACATTGGATTTTAAATTTTTAACTTGGAGAGGTCCAATGAATTTGCGTTCACCCTTGCGAACCCATTCATTTTTCCGTACTACTACCCAATCACCCACTTGAATAGATACTTGTTTAACTCCTTTTCTGAAATTATACATACTTTTCATCCTTTCTTGACCTTCTTCAACTTTAATCAATATTTGATCTCGATCAATCCATATTTTCTCTTTTTTAGACAACCAAACAGGACATTCTTTCTTTCCTGGCTCCCTCCCTTTAAAAGACACAAAAGGAGCTACACCTGTAGTAGAATGGGGAGTAATTCTATGCATCCACATAATTTTCCCTAATTCTTGTCTCCAGGACAGACCATTAGCAAGAGATAACTGTATATTATCCATGATGATTCGATTAATTCTCTGTACCAAACCATTAGCCTGAGGTCTGGAAAGAACTACTTTTTCATGAGTAATACCCATTCTTTTGAGATAATCCACCATCTCCTTAGAAACAAATTGCACTCCGTTACAATACTAGCAGGTAGTTTTATAACATTACAAGTATTGATTTCTCCCATAGTCTCCACCACAAACCATTTGGAATGATAATCAACCAATACAAGAATAAACCTATCTCTCAATCCTAATTTGTTAACTGGTCCAATAAAATCCATAGACAATTTTTCCCAAGGTTTAGATGGAAATTTTACGCATTCCAAAGGAGGTTGACGCACGACTTTAGATTTATCACTGATTAAACAAATTTGACAGTCCTTCACTAACGCTTCAACCTCACTATCAACTCCAGGCCACCAGAATGATTCTCTGACCCTCCGTTTCGACATTCCCTGACCCGGATGACCCTCATGAATAATCTCAAGAATATGTTTTCTCACCCCTCTAGGAGGATAATTTGTCACCTTCTCAAAATATTTCCATTACTTAAACTTAATTCTCCTCTCACATTAAAAAATTCCATCAATTCCATATTCTTACTATCATTGAAACTCCAACCTTCAACAATTTTAGATTCCACTTTTTTAGTACAGAATCATCTTCCTTGGCTTTGCTCCATTCCTCAGACGACAAAGCAATAACTCCTGTGTTAACATCAACGTCACCATTTATATCACCACAAACTTCATTACAATCTGTATCTAGAGGCATCCTCGACAGATAATCGGCAATTACGTTTTTCTTCCCTTTAACGTATTCAATTTCATAATTGAAATCCATGACAGATAATAACCATCTTGAGATTCTAGGTGTTATGCTGCCTTCCAATCCCCTTCCACCTTTGAAAATGTACATTAATGGTTTATGGTCAGTGCGAACTTTGAAAGGAAGACCCCATGAATAAAACTTAAAGTGACACATTCCCCAACAGCAAGCCAAAGCTTCACTTTCAATTACCGAATAGGATCTTTCTGCACCTTGTAATCTCCTTGAGGCAAAACCAATGATTCGTTCTTCACCATTAACTACCTGTGATAGTACTGCCCCAACACCAACACCACTAGCATCAGTAGTTAAAAGCGTTTTTCCTACAATTTCAAAACATCCTAATGTAGGTGCTTCAGATATTCTCTTTTTTATAAGTTCGAAAGCTTCTTTGCATTCAACAGACCATTCAAACTGGACATTTTTCTTCATAATATAGCCTTATAGCCCGCCGTAGCGGGCTATACCGGCTATTAAAGGCCCGCTGCAGCGTTAAAGGCCCGAGCCGAAGGCGAGGGACTTTAACAAAAGCAGCGGGACTTTAATAGCGGTATAGCCCTGCTACGAAGGGCTATAAGGCTATTAGAACATTCTGCCACTAGAGGGCAGAATGTTCTAACAAATTAAACAAAGGCTTCTCAAAGCTCGAGGGGATTTAAATCCCCTCGAGCTTCGAGAAGCTATTGTAAAACATTGGAATGTTGCTCTGCGGGCCTTTACCGGCCCGTAGAAGCATGGAGCACTCCATTGTCTACAATGGACCTCCCAACATTCCAATGTTCTAATATTCCTTAAAGGTTCGACAAGTTCAGTAAAACTATTTACATACTGCGCACAATACTCTGCTAACCCCAGAAAGGATTGAAGCTCATCCTTATTCGTAGGTTCAGGTGCCATAGTGTCGGGTACCCCACAAGTTTACCTGCTTCTTGTGGACAGATCTCGCAGAGACGACATGAGCTATCGCCCCCGCGCCCACCTTATCCCAATCTGGAACCTATAACAAACTAGGATGAAGATGGGAATGGGGAAGGTAGTTAAAAAATGGCAGGATGGCGTCAGAAAGACCAGTGGAGGACGTCCCTCAGTTTGGAGTAACCGTGGGCACCAGCTGGACAGGGAGACAAGAGAACACCATTACAATCAGCCCAGACAACCCTCTTCTGACACTAACACACACTCATGCAGAAGTTTAGGGTTTACCTCATATCTGAACGTCTTAAGCCTGTAGCCATCCTAGAATAAAACGAATAAGCGCTCCTGCGCAACCAAAGAAAAGAACCCAAGAATAAGCGCTCCAGCGCAATGTGGCAATGTCACGGAAAACACAAAATAAGCGCTCCTGCGCAATGTGGCCAAGTCATAGGGGAAAACAAAAACAATCGCTCCAGCGCGGTGTGGCAATGTAAGGACGAATACCAAAGATAGTGCTCATATGTGGCGATGGTAGTCTATATGCAACACTCTAGCAAGCACACCTGCTCTATGAGGCTGTATCAAGGGCAAAAGCAAGGCAAGTGCTCCTGCGCTAAGAGGCTAAATACGGGCAAGGCAAGGGCGAGGCAAGCGCTCCTGCGCTACGAGGCTGAACCAAGGGCAGCCAGCAAGACAAGCGCTCCTGCGCGGCAATACAAGAAGGTGAACACGGATACAAGAGGACTGAGCAGCGCTCCTGCGCGGCTCCGAGATTACCCGAAGGCGTTCTGAAGTGGCGAAGTCGTCAGGTGCAGGCGTCAATACGAAGCACCGTTTCGGGGGAAAGCCGCTGTTGTTATGCGGATTCCCCCAGAAGGGCCAGTGACGTCGTAGCGGTTCCGGCAAGGAAGGCTGGACCGCCAACTGCCGGGAAACCCGGAAGTGAGGATGCTCACTTCTGCATGAGTCATGGTTTCTGCACAACACAGCCATACAGGTGACAGGGGTACGGGGGGCTAAGAGACGAACCATGACAGCACCCCCACCCAAAACAGAACCCCCACCCCCACCCGCAACAGCAGACTCACACAGGGGTGGCAGGGCGAGGACTGAGTGGTGACAGAAATGGAAGGCGTGAACCAACCGGGAAGCGTGGCGAACATGATACAGAGGCTCCCAGGACCTCTCCTTCAGACCGAAACCCTTCCAGTCAACCAGGTAAAAGAGCCTCCGCTGGGTACGACGGGAACCAAGTATAGCCCTGACCTCGTACTCAATGTGATCATCCCTAAGAACTGGAGAAGGAGGGGAAGACACAGTGCATTGAACGGCACGTAGAAGGGAGACATGGAAGACAGGGTGTATTTTCATCTGAGGAGGCAACAAGAGCTTCATGAACACACGGTTAATCACCTTCCCGATCACATAAGGTCCCACAAAACGGGGCAGCAGTTTCTTGGGGCCGTGCACGTTGAGGTTCCGAATGGAGAGCCAAACCTTGTCTCCTATTTTATAGGTGGTCTCCTTCTTCCTGCAGTTGTCGGCGTACTGCTTATAGCACTCTTTGGCCTTGGCTAGCTCAAACCGGGCCTGCTGCCAGAGGGTGCAGAGCCTGGCATGGTATACCTGAACCATGGGCAAGGGACTGTTCTGTGGTTCTTCCCATGGCATAGTTCTGGGATGTTTGCCCTGGAGGCAGTAGAAGGGAGACATCCCGATGGCGGAATGCTTGCTGTTGTTATAAGCGAATTCCACCATCCACAACACTTCTGCCCATTCCTTTTCTGCCGACAGAAGCAAGCACCAGAGACACTGCTCCATGGTGTGGTTTGTTCACTCGGCTTGACCGTCGGTCTGAGGGTGGTATGCTGATGACAAACGAACGTCCAAATCCATGGCGGTGCACACCTCATTCCAAAAAACGAGACACGAACTGTGAACCCCGGTCTGTTATCACCACAGACGGGATGCCATGCAGTCTAACCACGTTTTGCAAGAAAACCACTGCCAGCTCGGCTGCCGAAGGTAATTTCTTCAGTGGTACTAAATGAGCCATTTTCGTGAGGTGGTCCACTATGGTAAGGACAGTAGTGTACCCTGAAGCGGTGGTTGGCAATTCCACTACAAAATCCATGGAGATGGTGTGCCAGGGATGAGGAGGAACAGGAATGGGATGTAACAGCCCAACGGACAGCCCAGACTGGTTCTTTCCCTGGGCACACATGGCACAACGCGCAATATGGGCCCTGGTGTCGTCTTCCAGCGTGGGCCACCAGAAATGTCTCTGTAATAGTTCCACGGTTTTGTGATATCCCGGATGGTTGGACAGAACATGGTCGTGACACATATACAAGGCCTGCTGTTGGCGGGCTACCAGAGGAAGGTAGTACTTGTCTTCTTTGTACAAGAACCCGTTCCGTGTGGTTACATCCTTGTGGTTCTCTACCAAGGAAGACGTATCAATTAGTGCGATGTCGTCATGGAGATGGGTGAGGAAATCAGAAGACAGAACAACACCCTGAAAACACTGCTCTGGAATGATGGGCAATGGCTCAGCGGCGAACACAGAGACGTCGGTGTCTTCAAGGCGGGATAGCGTGTCGGCCTTGGCGTTCTCCTTTCCTGGTCGGTACGTGATCCGTATGTCGTACTCGTTAAAGAACAGGGTCTATTGCAATTATCTGGATGTGAGGGCACGGGCCGAGCAAAGGAACTGCAGGTTCCTGTGATCCGTATAAATAATTACGGGATGTTTAGCGTCTTTCAGGTAGTGGCGCCACTCTTCGAAAGCTGTCTTGATGGCCAGGAGCTCTCGGTCTGAGATGGTGTAGTTGCGTTCGGCAGGTAGGAGTTTCCTAGAATAAAACGCCACAGGGTGGAGGAGACCCGTCCCAGCGTCCCTTTGCGACAACACTCCTCCCAGAGAGTTCTGCGAGGCATCGGCCTCCACAGTAAACGGTTGTTCGGAGTCGGGGTGCCTCAGAACGGGAGCTGTGGTGAATCTACTTTTCAGCTCCTGAAAAGCGTGCTTGGCTTCCGTATCCCAGCAGAAATGGACCCCCTTGCGTAGCAAGCGAGTAATGGGAGTAACAATCCTGGAGAAGCCTGTGATGAAGCGGCAGTAATAATTGGCAAATCCCAGAAATCTCTGGACATGCTTCACGGTGGTTGGAGATGGCCAGTGCAAGATAGCTTCTACCTTCTTGTTGTCCATTTGGGTACCAGCTGGAGTGATGACATGTCCCAGGAACTCGACAGACGTGGTATGAAAGACGCTCTTCTCCAGTTTGACGTACAAACCATGTCGTCCCAGCTGTTGGAGGACGGCGCGTACGTTTTGGACGTGGTCTGCCATGGACTGTGAATAGAGCAGTATATCGTCGATATACAGTATACAGAATATGTCGATGTAGTCCCTCAACGCCTCGTCGATGAAGAACTGGAATGCCGCGGGGGCATTGCAGAGTCCGAAAGGCATGACCTGGTATTCAAAGAGGCCGGATTTGGTCCGGAATGCTGTCTTCCATTCGTCACCCTTCCAGACTCTGACTAGATGGTAAGCCCCCCTGAGATCTAGTTTGGTGAAAATGGAGGCATTTTTCACCTGATCCAGTAGGCTGGAAATCAGAGGCAGTGGATACCTATTTTTGATGGTGATGTCGTTCATCGCCCTGAAGTCTATACATGTTCTGAGATCCCCCTCCTTCTTGGCCACGAAGAGAAGAGGAGAGGGTACAGGGGATCTAGCTTGGCGTATGAACCCATTCCTTAGGTATTCATCCAGGTAGGAGCGGAGGTGTTCGTTCTCCTTTTTGGTGAGGGAGTATATCCGCCTACAAGGAAGCGTGGAGCCAGGGATCAGATCGATCCTGCAGTTGAACGAACGGTGAGGAGGAAGGGTGTTGGGTCCCTTCTTGTCGAACACTGCAGCCAGGTCAAGGTATGCTTCTGGTACGTTGTCTTGTGTTGTGATGCCAGTTCCTGTCAGGGGTAGGGTATGGGCCTGTATGGCACACATACATGAGGAGTCGGTAGGCTTATAGCAGGAGGAGCTGCAGTAGGGTGAATCCACGACCAGGATTCCGGATGCCCAGTCTATCCGTGGGTTGTGGCGCACCAGCCACGGAAGGCCCAAAATAACTTGAAACTGGGGTGCATCTATTACATCGAAGGCAATGGTTTGCGTGTGTCCCTTCTCGAAAGACATAACCAAATCCTCGGTTTGGTACCGGATAAGACCGGAGGTGAGATCAGTACCGTCCACTGCCTTTACTGTCTCTGGTTTCGTCTTCAGTACCATGGCCATCCCCAGGTTCCTCACATACAGGGTGTCGATGAAGTTGCCGGTGGCTCCTGAATCGAGAAGGGCGGTTACCTGCCATACCTGCCCTGTCCAGGCTCGTAGGACCACCTCAACACCCAGGTGGTGGCTGCCACTGAAAAAGGCAGGGGTCGTTGTCTTGCTGGACGAAGAACCCAGTAGCTGGACCCCGCTACCTACTGGGTTTCCCCGTTTCCTGCCTTGTCGATTTTGGATACAGGTAGTGCAAACGGTCTTCTTTCTTTAGCTCGGGTAGGCTTTACTGGGCATTCCCTGATGAAGTGCCCGTTCTTACCGCAGTACAAGCATTGGTTCTGTTTTCTCCTCTTCTCTCTTTCCTCGTTAGTGAGGGGTCCCCTTATACCGCCTCTCTGCATTGGTTCAGGCACGTCACTGGAAGGGTTTGACTCGTCCTATGCTTTGTCCTTGTAGGACAGGAACCGGTTGTCGCCTCCTTTGGTTCTCTCATTTCTTCGCTCCTGTATCCTGTAGTTTACTTTGACCACTAGATTGATGAAAGGACCTATCTCATCCGGGGGATCAGGCATCTGTGAAATCAGGTCCTTCAATTCATCGCGTAGACCCCTGTAAAATATGGATACATTCTTGGTCTCGGGCCAACGGGCTTCTAAGATGAGCCTACTAAAATTCGTGATGTAATGGAGCAGATCGGTGTTGCCTTGTTTCAGATTGAACAGTTCGTTGTCCGCGGCTTGAACAAAGGTGTGACGGGCAAACATCCGCCTCAGTGCTTCCTTGAAAACCGGCAGGTTGTAGAGCATGGGGTCATCATTTTCCACCAGGGAGATGGACCATTGAGCGGCGTCGCCACCCATGTAAGAGAGGGCGAATGCGATCTTGGAAGCATCGTCCGGAAAGGCGGTTGCTCTAGCCATGAAGTGCAAGTGGCACGGGTGAAGAAAGACACTGTATTTGGTGCTATCGCCATAAAAGCGTTCGGGTGGAGCAAGTTGTACGGGGTGGGGAGCTATTACATGTATGGCGTTGTCTTGTTGTGTAGTAGAGGAGGTGCCCCCATAGGTGAATAAGGGAGGTTGTAGCAGTCCCTCCTGCCTAACTCTAGCGGAAGGAGAATAACCCCAGGGACCCGTAACCCCAGCTGCCACCAGACTCTGTAAGGCCATCATGTCTTGGCGTAAGCTGAGGTTTTCTGCCTGTATGTTTGCAAGCATAGCTGCTATGTCTTGCAGAATGATCTCGGGATCGCTCATGTCGTCCGGGCGAGATAATAAACTTGGGCTTCGTATTCTGTCGGGTACCCCACAAGTTTACCTGCTTCTTGTGGAGAGATCTCGCAGAGATGACATGAGCTATCGCCCCCGCGCCGATAACAAACTAGGATGAAGATGGGAATGGGGAAGGTAGTTAAAATATGGCAGGATGGCGTCAGGAAGACCAGTGGAGGACGTCCCTCAGTTTGGAGTAACCGTGGGCACCAGCTGGACAGGGAGACAAGAGAACACCATTACAATCAGTCCAGACAACCCTCTTCTGACACTAACACACACTCATGCGGAAGTTTAGGGTTTACCTCATATCTGGACGTCTTAAGCCTGTAGCCATCCTAGAATAGAACGAATAAGCGCTCCTGCGCAACCAAAGAAAAGAACCCAAGAATAAGCGCTCCAGCACGATGTGGCAATGTCACGGAAAACACAAAATAAGCGCTTGTGCGCAACCAAAGAAAAGAACCCAAGAATAAGCACTCTAGCGCGATGTGACAATGTCACGGAAAACACAAAATAAGCACTCCAGCCGGGAAACCTGGAAGTAAGGAGGCTCACTTCCGCATGAGTCATGGTTTCTGCACAACACAGGCATACAGGTGACAGGGGTACGGGGGGCTAATAGACGAACCATGACACATAGTAATTGCTTTCACAATACTTTTCTTAGGTCGTATACCCTCTGAACTTACTTCATGTCCCAAATGATCAACTTTTGTTTTCCTCAATTGACATTTTTCTCTTTTTATTGTTAAATTATGTTGCTCTAGTCTTGTCATTACTTCGTCAAATAACCTATCATGGTCAAAATAATCATTCCCTGCAATCAAGATATCATCTTGGAAACACCAAACTTTCTTCATGTCCCCAAAAATATTTTTCATGGCTCTCAGCTGAAGCCGACGCCAATACAAAAGGCATTCTCTTGTATCTAAATGCACCAAGAGGAGTGGCAAAGGAAGTAAAATGTCTAGATGATTCAGGCAATTTAATTTGATGATACGCTGCGGACATATCTAGAACACTAAAAATGTTCCCACTGCCCATGGTTGATAACATGTCAGATATATTGGGCAGGGGTTCTCTATCAACCCAGATGTTCTTGTTGAGATCATGCAAGTCTATGCAAAGACGAATTTTCCCACCATCCTTTGGAGCGATCGCAATCGGAGCTAACCATTCGGAAGCTTCGATTGGCTCAATGATGTCTTCTTTAACACATTGTCAATCTCCTGACGTAAGGGTTCCAACATTAAATTTGGTACATTTCTTATCTTGTGAACAACTGACTTCGCATTTTCTTTTAAAAAAATTTTATGCGAAAATGCCTTCAACAGTCCTAACCTTGAGTTGAAAACATTAGGATATTTTTCAAACAACTTATTATCATCAAATATGTCCTGAACAGACATTCTTTCTAGAACCATAACAGGTTCCTTGGCATTTGGATCTATAACAATATTTAAATCTTTCTGATGACGCCATCCAAGGAGATCGGAACCAAAATCTGTGATATATACTCTGCCTCTAACTGCCTCACTCTTAAATGTTAACGTCATCCAACACATTCCCAAAGTTTCTATTCTTTTTCCTGCATACCCCACTGTACGAATATCAGGACTGTATATAATTGGAACACATTCTTTGGACCAATTACTTTCAAAAGATATGTTGGAAATAAGAGTATATAAACTTCCAGAGTCTGCCAATACTCTTATCTCCTTTTCATCAAGTAAGATATTACAATGTGGTTTTTCTAGTTTATCAGTACTTCAGTTCTCTCTATTTCAACTTCCTTTTGCTCTCCCTAAACTAACAATAAAACATCATCAACATATTCACAAATATCTTCCACTTCTTGAACTTTGTTTCTTCCAATTCCTTTTCTACGGCACATTTTAGAAAACTGTCCCCTTTTCCCACAACTTCTATACAATGTTCCTCTAGCCACACAATTGAGACTGGTAGCTATATGCCCTGGGGCACCACATCTAAAGCATTTAATTTCTCTAGATTGATAATTTCCTTTTTCAAGTTGGGGTTGAGTCCTTTTAACATCTACATTAAGTTTTGCTTCTGTTTTCTTCTCGTATTTTTTTCAATAACTTCTATCTTTTCTTGTTTCGAGTTACTAACAGAACTTTCTATTTCTTTTATCCACATGTCTGTATGTTCCATTCCTTTAGCAATTTGTATCATTTCATCCAAAGTATATTCTTTTGTCAACAACTTTTCCTTTACTCTTTTGTTGTTAGTACAGCGCACTATTTGATCTCTTATTAAAGAGTCGTGTAATTGCTCTAATTTACATGTCACAGCTAATCCCCTTAAAGTAGCTACGTAAGATTTAATGTCTTCACCCTCTTTTTGGTTTCTAGTAAAAAATTTATGACGTTCAAGCACAACATTTGTTTTGGGCGTGAAGTATAGTTCTAGCATTTGTAATGACATATCATAAATGTTAGAAGGTTGTCCATCACCCATTCCCAAAGAGATTTCTGGTATTTCTTCGTATATTCTTCTTCCTTCAACTCCTAAATGATGTAAGAGGATTGCTTGGCGCCTAACTGGACCATACTTATCTCCTCCAATGGCTAACAGATAGGTTATAAATAATTGTTTCCATTGTAACCAGGGTATGGATGGTTCTCCTGGTGACGTTAAAAAAGGTGGTGGAGATGACATTGATTGATCTGACATGCTACCTGTAAGGAAAAAAGAAAAAGAAAAATCTATAATAAAAATGTAAAATAATTGGTTAAAATAATGAAAAGTAAAGTTTGTGTCTAAAAACTTTGTATTATATCTTCTTTAGTCTGTTTATAGTTTCTATTTCTTATTTTAGTCCCTTTTCAGTGTTTATTTTCTTAGCACAGGAAATGGTTACCCAGTCTAGTGTGGAACATCGAGATAATGATCCTCAAAATATGCCAAGGTATGAATAATTATGTATAGTGATAATTATCCTTTCTGTTTGTGAAATAAAGCACAGCAAAGTTTTTTTTGCTTTTACTTCCTTTGAGACAAATCGTCGTTTGGTCGTGTGACAGGATTTCTGATGACGTATTGGAATCTCCTATCCTAGCGGAGAACCAGCGTCAGTTTTTTTGCCACGCTGCAATGAAATGCTCCTTGAGCACAGAGACCGGTCAAAGTCGAAGTGTCGAACTCGCGTTTCAGTCAACGCGAACGAGTTGAAACAAAGACTTTCTTTTATTTCACAAGTGTGCCATCTGGTGGATTTTCAAATGAAGTCCTTTTCTTATATGCACTTAATAATTATTTTCCGATTCAAAAACGTAACGCTAAAACTCCTCGTGCGTTAGCAGTGCAAGTTTGTTTTCATTACGCGAATAATTTCATATTTGGAGATCGCGTTTATGTTGCAAGGTGACCTCGCGCTTGTGAAGAGTTCGGGCATGAAGAATGTTGATGCTTGAACAGGCAGCACGAGCTTGAGATTAGTGCTTGAAGATTAGTTTTAAATCGTATTATCCGCTAATAATAGTTACAGTCTTTTCCACAATGATGAACAAGAGAGTGGTAAAATAATATGTAGCGGTGAGAGTCAAATTAATATGACTTTGTAGTCACAAAGTCTTGTAAGATCTTGATTTTGTCTTAATCTTTTGTTTTCAATCCAAGGGTGAGATGCTAATTCCAGCCCCTTGCGCCGTCGCCATGTAAAGAAGAGCCTTCATAGGTTTCTTGTATCTTCTTTTAGTTTATTGATTATCAGCATCGCAGCAGAGAACCGCCTCCTTACTTCAATTGCTCTCTTCACAACTGTTCCTCATAGAATCTTCCTTTACTCTCATTCTACACGTATCTAAGTAACCATATCTATGACATGCTAAAATGGAGATCTCTACAATTTTGTATATCCCAAGAGGGCCTAGAGGGTCAGGGGCAAGCGGAGTTCCTATCACCTACCCAAACTCATAAAATATTTGATTCCAGAAGATAGCAATCTGGGGACAGGACCATGCCACATGGAAAAAATCTGCCCCACTGACACCGCAGCGCTCACAGCAGTCCGTGTCTCTCAACCCATATCTGTGGAGCCATGCAGGCGTGTTATATACCTTGTTAAGGAACTTGAAGTGGATTAATCTGGGCCTGCCGTTTAATGACACTGATTCGGTGACCTCGCAACAATACCTTAATTTACTGTCATCTATGGGAGCACCCAGGTCTAGCTGCCACTGTACTCTAGGCGGAGAGTAATTTATTCGGTTTTATTCCTGTGATATGGTGTATATATTGGAGACCAGCTTATGCAGAGATTTAGCTCAAAGGAGATAGGTGAAAGAAGGGAGAGCGGGAGGCTCCAGAAACTTGTCCCCCAATAGCGCCTTCAAGGTGTGTTGAGCCCTGAAATAATGAAATTGTGTGAGAGTTGAGGCACTGCCCCCCGGCGGCAACCTCGTCCCAAGTGCGGACTCTGCCCTCAGTGAAAAAAATCTCCCATATTATGGATCTGAACGCTCCTAAGTTATTGAATAGCCACGGCCTCCGCACTCAACGGGAACCATTGACACCAACTCAGTGGGAGCAGAGGGGAGTATAGCAGAGTGCCTGCTTGTTTTTGCCACGCGTGAACACTCGAATTGAGGGTCAAGAACACCATAATGTCTATTGGGGGGCTGGGTGAGTTGTCTGGGGATGGGGGGATGGATCAACTGCATGTGGACCATGGCACCAAAAGTAGGCATGTGAGCTCTGATCAGGGGCACCCAGTCTGCCCATGGAATATGGGAGCATGAGCGTATCCATCTTAACCCTAGGGGATTTTCCCACCCACTCTAGTTTGACCATCAAGGCCTTCCACCTTTTAAAAATATATTTCGGGATTACCATGGGAATGTTATTAAAGAGAAATAATAATCTAGGCAATACAATGCTCTTCATCAGTGAAATGTGGACCACGAGAGAGAGTGGCAGCTTGATCCATTTCTCTAAATCCCCCTCTAGCTTAGTCATCGCTTTTCCGTAATGATCTCACTTTACTAACTCTGAGTCGGTGTGCACCTGAATACCCAAGTACCTCACTGAGTCAGTGGTCCACTGTAGGGGCCATAATGGGTGTCAGTGGTAAAATAATAGATTTGCTCCAATTTATTTTTAACCCCGAGACGCCATCGAATGTTATCACTTCACGAATTAGAGGGGTGAGGATATTAGCAGGGTCACGTGTGTATAGTAACATATCATCAGCATAAGCTGACATAATCAGGTTATAGTTTGGAAAGAGAATTTCCCGGTGCCCGTGATACTCCCTTATAGAGCGCGCCAAGAGTTCTGCCACAATAGCGTATAATAACGGGGAGAGGGGGCAACCCTGTCTAGTTCCCCGAGATATTGGGAACGGAGATGTAACATGGTTCCCAGTTCTAACCCTAGCTATCGGCTGGTTGTATAGTACGGAGATTAATCAGAGGAAAATCTCCCCCAAACCCATCCTATGCAGCACTGCCATCATAAAGGCCCACTCAACTGTATCGAAAGCCTTTTCAGCATCTAAAAAGACGGCAGCGGCCTTGACTTTGGGTCTGAGATGTTGTATAACACCAACCAGTGTCCTTAAGTTTTGTGTTGATGTGCATACTGGCACAAAAACGGCCTGTTCCGGACGTACAAGGATAGAGAGAAGAGGAGCAAGTATGTTGGCTAACTCTTTTGCAAACATTTTTTATCCATGTTGAGGAGTGAGAGTGGTCTATAGGACGGGCAGACTTGGGGGGATTTGCCTGGCTTTAGCAATGTAACTATGAGCGCTTCTCTCATTGATGGCGGCATTATACCAGTGTCACCTATTTCCTCAAATAACCTACTGAGGTGGGGCATCAAGTGTTCAAAATAGGCTTTGTAGAAGAGGACAGTAAGTCCGTCTATACCAGGAGCGCTGCCATCTCGCATTTAATTCAGGGTGGAGCGGATCTCTGTAGAGTCGAGCGGCCTCATCAGGTATTCCCTATGGGAGTCAGTCAGCCATGGCAGCAGCACTTGTTCCAGGTAATCCAGAACCACTGATTCATTAACTGTGATACGTGAGCTATACAGATCACTGTAGTACTGGCTGAATTTATTTGCGATATCAGAAGGATCATTTAGAATAGTACCTTCGTCTTCTATAAGCTCCGAAACCCCCTTCGTCTCCCTCTGACATCGAGCCAGTGCCGCCAAAACCGCACCTGGTCTGTCACCCTCACCATAGGATCTGGCAACAGCATACAACCCCATATGTTTAACTTCATTGTCAGCCTCTTCGCTATACTCTTCCAGTGTGTTTTTTAATTGCGTCTGCTACCTGAGGATCACCGCACTCAAGGGGATCCAACTCCAGTTCACAAAGTATTTTTTCCAAGGTTGAAAGTCTACCTTTGACGGATCAGAGAACGCCTGCGTGCTTGCTGATAGTGACCCCCCTACTGAACACGTTGAAAGCCTCCTATACTGTGGCAAAGTGTTCAACTGAATCAGTATTAATGTCAAAATAGTCAGTGATAGCTGTGGCAAGCTCAGCCTTAAACACTAGGTCAAGTAGTGAATACGGGGGAAACCTCCATGGAAACGGGGCACCGATTTGGGGTGGAACTTTGACTTCTAGAATGATTAGGGAGTAATTTGAGAGAGTGCGAGGCCATATTGAACACTCATGGACATGGGGGAGAAGCGATCCAACCAGAAGTAGGAAGTCTATTCTAGTATGTATATCGTGAGTGAACCTGCCCGCCTCTGGATGCCTAGCCCTCCATACTAAGGGAGGGTGGCAAACTCCGCTCCGCCGGCGGAATTTGCGGAGTTTCGCAACTCCACGCTCTGCATAGAAATGCGAAGTTCAGCAAAAAACTTCATTGACCACCGGCGGAACGGAGTTTACCCGAGCCCCTGTCCTCACCCTTCATCAAACACCAACACACTGTATCCAAACATGACATGCTCGTCTCATGCTCAGGTCTCCCGCCCGCTGTGGCTAAATCCCACATGGCCTAGTCCTATCCCCACCCCGCCGACCTATCACTCTAAGAGCGTGTATTGGCTGTGCAAAGCATAAACGCACATTCATTATGCCCAATATAGGGCCTGCGCGAGCGGCTCCCCACAGGCACACTTGAGAGAGAAGTCTACTCGCAGGCCTCTTGCATTCTCCTCGATGACCGCAAATGTGCCCCGCTTACTTCCTTACCAGGTCCTGTGCCGGCGATCCACAGCCTGTAAGGGGATTGCGCACCACCCATCTTGTCACAGGAACCCTTCTGGCCAGTCCGCAGTCGCTTGTAGTTAGCAGCATGAGGACCTCCTTGGACGAAGAAAGATTTCTGCTGGATAAACACAGGTTGCTCAGGTGCGGCCCCTGTAAAGCCTTCAGTGCAGCAGCGAAACACTTGCTTCGGGTGAGAAAGTAGAAAAGTTCACACAGTGCAGGCTCTTCCTTGCAGTGAGTGGGAGGTCTACTCAGAGGGACTGTGCTCCTTGGGGCCCAGCGCCTCAGATGCAGATGGCCTGGGGGGCTGTGCCTACACAGAGCTCACTGTCATCATGGAGACGCCCCCTTCACCTTCCTGTGGTGGGCTCCTCAGACCGGGACAGCACCCGACTTCAGTACTCCAGAGCCAGCCAGTGTGTGCCAGCTGCCAGGCTCATGAGTGGCTCTTCTCTCTCGCCTGTTGTAATGCTCAGATCTCCCCTGGACCAAGGTATGTACCGTCACTTTCCCAGGGAGAGAATATCAGTTCCAAACCTATGGAATATAACATATACACAGCACTTCCTAAGGTGGGCAAACTTTCAACACTCCCCCAAAGGCAAGGCAAGAAAACAATATAACATATGAGTCTCCTCTAGACCGAGGTAACACACACAACACTTCTCTAGAGCGAGATATATTTTTCACATCACTTGCCAGGAGTAGAACAACTTCCTATAACACAATTACCTGCTAGAAGGGAATTCACCCATCCTTCTACAACAGAATACTTGGCCAAGAAGAGTCCACACCTCCTGCTTCAAGGAAAAGACGAATTCAAACATATGGAATATATATAAATTTATGAACACAATACTTCAATCACGGGCTGGCCGAATATATATTGATCATGGCAGACTCACATATCAAATAACCGATTGAAATACACAATCAAAGCAAATATATATATGTAGAAATATATATGTAGGGATATAAGAATCAGAAAA
This sequence comes from Triturus cristatus, assembly GCF_964204655.1. NCBI lineage: Eukaryota > Metazoa > Chordata > Amphibia > Caudata > Salamandridae > Triturus > Triturus cristatus. Next base: position 335,383,612 of record NC_140591.1, on the reverse strand, counting down.
TAAGAAGGAAAGGAGAGAATCAGTAAAGAATCAAGAGACAGTTAGTAGCAGAGACACCTCACCTACTGCTCCATCATTCCACCCCACTTCGCTCAAAGGGAGTCCATTGCTTGAACCGGGCGAAAGCTCAGAGGTGACACCAGCCTCCACTCTTCCGTGACAGCACGTCTGCTCCAAGGCGTGAATACAAATTCAAACACAACAAAGCTTCTAGCAAGCCTCGCCCCCTCGTTCTCATGAGAGCCCGTACCAGCCTGCTCCAAGGCCACCGCATCGGTTGATCAGGCCTTTGCTTTGGCTCCGAGACAGACCATGTACAGTCCTCTGATAAGAACCAGTTCTCTCTAGTCAGTACAGTGTGAAAAACAGGAGGAAAGCAAAACATGCCCTCTTCTTCGTGCAGGCACAGAAAATGGCTTCAGCATGAAAATGGAGTTAATTAAGCCATACACACAGAAAAGCCCAAAGCAAGATGAAATTGAAAAGCAAGATGACATGAGAACATGTCAAAGGCAAAAGTCAACCCTGCCATAAAGCAAGGTAAAGTCATAAAACAGAATGACATTAGACCACGTCAAAGCCAATAGGTCAAAGTCATAATTCACCTAACGCAAATAACATTATACACTTAATCCCTCAATATCCAACATTGAGCACATGTGTGCACCATCACCCACAACACTGCACCTCAACATCCCACACCTCCTATTCTTGGCAAGACTATTCTACTAAAAGACAGCAAGATTACAGGACAGAAGAGAAGCAGGCATATGCAAACCCATCCTACATTAAGGCTAGGGTAACATAGCACACTTAAGTCAGTACAAAATGGTGGTGGTTGACGGTCATCATAGGGTGTCAGACCACAAAAGTGGCTCATTCACTACACCTGTCCATTGTATGGAACACAAGGTGAACGAAAGCCATCCGGCCCACGCATTGTGTCATGATGAGTCATCATGACTCACGAGTGTGTCACTTCCAACAAATGAAGTGCTCCGCTGAGGTGAGAGAGATGGTCACTGCCGATCAGAGCCGAGCCTGCAGACTCAGAGCAGAAGGTGGAGAAAGGCAGCTCCCATGGCAGCGCACACTGTCACTGGTATTTGGTAAGTGTGTTGCTGCAGCGTAGCTTAAGAGTGACAACCACATGCAGCTACACAGGGAGGGTGAAGGGGTTTATTAATGTCTATTACCTTACTCAGCCTGCTCGCGGAACTCGCGTAGCAAGGCAGAGTTTTTGGGTCACTCCACGTGGCTTCGCGGAGCGCGACTCTATGCGCTCCGCCCACTCCTACTCCATACATCAACCAAGCCCAACTGCATTGCAATGTCAGAAATGGCTTTGGCAGCAGCCGAGAGGCGATGCGCCGGGCCACCGGATCTATCTAGTAGGGGGTTCAGAACACAGTTCAGGTCCCCGCCACATAATTGAGGTAATATAGGACAGTTTGACATCTGAGCCAGTAAAGACTTATAAAATAGAGGATCGTCATAGTTCAGCCCCTGTATATTTGCAACGTGGATATCCAACCCTCTACCATGGCACCTGGAAACTACATGTCTGCCATTAGGATCCGTCTTCAGCTCGACCAGATAGATCCCCGATCTGGGGTTAATCTTAGTGAGAACCCCCATGGCATGAGAGGTAAACCCCGCACATTGAATGCGCCCTGAAGCCTCTTGTTATTAATCATGCAATTATTGGGGGCTAAGTGCGTTTCCTGCAGCAAGGCAACGTCAATCTCGTGACGCTTGAGATAGGCCAGTATTTTACGTAATTTTCTAAAATCGTTCAAGACCCTGACATTCCAAGAGATGAAGCGGACTTTGCTTGGTTGGCTTCGTGGCATGTCTCCTAGCCATTGCTGACTATCCATTTTGTCCTTTGCAACCCTTTAAATGTAACGATCGCAGCTGATCCAACCGCATCTTTGAAGTGTGCACTGGCTGTGAAAACAAAACAAAAACCAACCCCCCACGCAATATCCTTTCCAACTGAGCAAATGCAGCCTGTATCCCACCCTCCCATAACTGTCCTGAACATTTACGATGATATAAGTGAATAAGTAAAAGAGAAAGAAGTCAATAAATCGCCCAGGGGGTAACCCACAGAGGCGGATGTAGCCAGGCATAACATTTAACACCAAACATAAACGCGCTGTCTGGCAAAAGTGATATAACACCGCGTGAGGACTGCCATACAAACCAACGATAGATTAGACCATATTTAGCAAGAGAATAAACCACCCTCCTACCTCATGCAACCCAGATTAGGCACAATTGCTTGAGCTAGAGAGGACAAAGAGAACTCAAACTTTAGATCAAATATTAAGTCTTACAGACTAAACAGCCATGTTATACAGGAATCTGAATCAACAAAAAAGCATTATAGAGGCGAATACAGAAACAGTAAGGCCGTGTCATGAAACTAGTCATTATCATCCAAATTTCCACTCCAGCCCGAAGCCCCCTCTACAGAGTTCGAGGCTCTCTGATTCTGTTACCCCACCCTCCATTCTTTGAGGGCCTTTTGAAGAGACTTAGGGTCCGTAAAGATCTTCGCCAAGCCGTTAACTACCACACTTAGTCTCGCTGGATATAGCATTGCATATTCAATATGCTGTTCTCTCAGCTTGTGTTTCATTGGGACAAATTGCCTTCTAGCGTCTTGGACCTTAAGAGTGAAGTCTGAAAATAGTGAGAGTGGGGAACCTTCATATCTTAATTCTCCCAATTCTCATGCCTTTTTAAGAGCAGCGTCTCTGTCCCTGTAGTTGAGTAGCTTTGCAATGATGGGCATGGAGGCACACCTGGGGTAGGACGAGAATCTAAGGACCGGTGCACGTATTCCACCACGAACATAGAAGAAAAAGTCTCAGCACCTGGCAAGTTAGTGAGCAAACTCTGGAACAAAAACTTCCATGATCCCAGTAGCAGTGGATTCCGGAAGGCCAGTGATAACGCAAGTTGCTACATTGGGATCTGGCTTCCAAGTCCTCCGCCTAATCCTGGAGTGCCATTAATACCTTTTCCATCTGCTTCTGGGTGTTGCATGGCTCAGTTTGCTCCTCCTCGACCTCAGCGATACGCCGTTCTGCCATATCTAGGCATTCCAACTGCTTGTCTAGTCTTTCGGAGATACGGTCCATTCTGTATGATAGGGAGTCAATTTTGCCATACATAGTTGAAACGCTTTTTTGCATAGTGGCTAAGATCTGCTGGATATCACCACTCGTGGCATCAGACTCCTCCCCAGATACGGTCGCCCCTGTGTCTAGATTTACGTGGTTTGAAGTTCAACTTCGATTGAGCTTTGTCCGGCTTGCCTGATGTAGACACCCAGGAGCCCACCCAGTGCAGTCACAAGGTGAGGAGCAGGTGTAACCGGGAGTTGTTCCCGTCAAAGAAGATGAAGAAAATAACACTAGGTTCAGGCCAGGGGCATCCAGCAGTCGCCCCTCACGCTGAGAGGACTAGTACCGTTAGTGAACTCGCCCTGCACCTGTGGGGTCTATCGAGGAGCAATCATCATAGTCCAGAGACTGAGACACCTTCTGCCCAGGCCAACAGTGTGCTACAATCCAACCCGATGCTGAAGGACAGGTACTGACGAGATCGATGCAGGTGAGTGCTTTAGATGAGTAAGGGGGGCAAGTAGCAGATGGAAGCTCCCCCCCTTTACCCGGTCACTCTGTATGGATGGTGGCCCTCCCAACATACCTTGTCCCAGCACAAGGGCTCACAGAGGCGAAAGCACCCAGAAAGCAGGCGAGCTCGAGCGGACCCCCGCACCCGATCCCAGGGACGGGGCCTCAAAATACCAGTCCAAGCAAGGTGAGGGGCCGCAGCACCACACTCACCACAGGAGGGCTCAAGGTCTGGGAAATCCAACATCTGCTCCCGTGGCAGCGAACGTAAAGCCCACAGCAGGTCGCAACCCCAGACTCAATTAACTGCCGCACCGAGTGGCCCGTGCAGCAGTCAGTCTCTCCTCGCGAGCCAGATTGGGAGGGGTCGAGGATGGAGTTGTCTTCAATTAATTTTGTTAGCTGGACATTGACGGTCTTCCCGGTGACTTTGGCTGCAAAGTGGAGGATGGAGATGGGTCGGTAGTTCTTGAGGTCCGTGGGATCTGCTGAGGGCTTCTTGAGTAGGGGTCTGACTTCTGCATGTTTCCAGTCATCGGGAAAGGTTCAGGTACCAGCGCTGGCAGAAGCAACAGACTGTTGACAGCAGCTAATAAGTGGGATTTTGGAAAAGCCAAGTTTTTAGAAGTGTACGGAAGGACAGGAGATTAGACTCTGAGCATAGATGGAGCGGAAAGGTGTTTCACGAATTGGCAGCGTTATAGCGGAAGGACTGACTGCCACTTCTCACCATTTTAACTATGGGGACTGAAGCTAGGTGAAGCTTGGTCAATCGAAGGCATCTTCTTTGACGACAGGGGGAGGTGACGGTCCGAATGATTGAAGGTCCTTTCTTCCAGAAGGACTTGTGGGCAATACATAAGGACTTAAATTGTATTCTTTCCATGATGGGCAGCCAGTGCAAGGTTTTCAGTGCAGGCCTTGCAGATTGGCTGTTAGGGATCTTAAAAAGCCTACATGCTGCACAATTCTGGGTAATTTCCCGTTTAGTTGTGGTTACCCGTGGGGCTCCTAAATACAGAGCGTTTCCGTAGTCCAGACGGGAAAGAATCAGGGCCTGGAAGATGTGCGGTGGCGAGGATCCGTGGGGGCTCCTGAGTGGATGCCTTAAATGGTAGAGTTGGTGTCATCGATGGTGACTGGGGTCCAGGAGGAGCTTGCGGGCTGCATGGCGTTGCTGGAGTGGGAGGTGGTTTCGGAGTCAGGAGTCTGGTAGTTGAAATTGTCGTAGAGGCCCTTTATTTTCAGATGTAAGTAGGAGCCGAGTTTGTTGCAGAGGTCCTGGGATGGGGTGATGTCTGTGGTTTCTCATGGGGCTTGGTAAATTCCTGGATGACACTGAAAATTTCCTTGGAGTTGCTGAGTTGGCGAGGATCTTGTATGGATGAAGGTCCTTTTGGTGAGTCTGATGCGTTGGTGGTGTTCAGTCATGGCATTCTTGTAGGTGGTGGATCTTCCGGCGTTTTGCTGTTTCTCCAGTTCTTCTTGAGACGCCTGCAGGTGTGTCTGGATTCTTGGAGGTTGGTGGTGAACCAGGCAGCCTTCCTCGGGCGATGTCTGTCGGAGTTACCTAGGGGTGCAAGCTCGTCTGCACAGTTGGAGATCTATCTCTGGAGTTCTTTAGCTGCGAGGTTGGCATCGGTCAAGGTGGTGGGAGCATCGCGGTTGAGGGTGGAGTTGAGCTGCTCTCAGTGTCTGCTGCAGTTTCTTCGTGGAGGGTGGGTTGCAGGTTTGGGCGGTGTGGGTTTGTTGACGAGGAAGTGTACGCAGTGGTGGTCTGTCCATGGGGGTTGCGTGGTGTGGCTGAAGAGGATGTTTTTTCCACTTGGAAAGATGGGGTCGAGGGTGTGTCCTGCCTTGTAGGTAGGCGTGGTGACGAGCTGTCTCAGTCCGATGTTGGCGAGGTTGTCCAGGAGGGTGGTGAAGTTGAGGTCGCTGGGGTTGTCAAGGTGGAAGTTCAGGTCTCCGTTGACTATGTAGTCCATGGAGGCAATAGCTTGGGATGCGATGAGGTCGGCGATGGTAGTGCCAAAAGAAGCACGGGGTCCGGGGAGTCTGTAGGTGAGGGTGCCATGAAGTGTGGTTCCAGGGCTGGTCTGGATTCGGAAGTGAAGGTGTTCGGTGGTGGAGAAAGAGTCACCCGTGGTGGAGGTGGAGAGTCAGAGGCAGCCCTTCTGTGTGATGGCGAGTCCTCCACCTGGGTGGGGGGGTGCGGTCCTTCCTCTGGGTCTTATATCCGTCCGAGGGCACTGCAAAGAAGCTGACAGCCTCAACAGAAAAATCAAAGAACCAGACACTAAATCATGCCTGGCTGGATTTGGACTATAAAAATGGGAGCCTGGGTCCCACAAGTTTTTGAGCAGTACTGCTCTACAGCTAGGTTCACATGGAGAGGATTGCCAAGATATTTAGTTTCCCGGGACCAGGACTAAGGATCAAGCTCTGTGAGTCTCACTGCTTGCTGAGGGGCCATCACCAAGAAAGCCAAGACCACTCTCCTTGAACCTGAAGAACCAGCCCTCAGCCTGCTTGCCAAGGACACTGTATCCTGTGAGCAGGCAGAGAGCACTTGGAGAGAGCGAGGTCCAGCGGGGATCTGTCTAGCATGGGCTGCCTCTGGAAGTCACTTCTATTATTAAATGGGGAATAACCAGCCCCACTGCAAGGGAAAGAGTGACTCTGTGATACTGCTCAGGACAACACCAGCACGCCAACCTTTAAAGACTGTGGATATTATTTAGTGTGTACTTTGTATGCTTTCAATGCTTATATTAAAATACTACTTTTTTAAATAAAAACAGGTATTTGACTGGGCAGTCAGCTTATTGCAGCTATTGTTTGTATTTTGAGTGTTGAGCCTGTGCATACCTCATACCTAACTCCCCCCTTGAAGAGCCTCAACTCGACTGAGAGTCAAGTGCTGAAAGAAGAAGTACTTAGCTAAGTTACTCATGACCCATCGTAGATTGATCCTGAGCAAAAGGCAACAATCACCATGGTTGGGCCAAGTAACCCCTGTTTGTCCCATGACCCTCAGAAAGGGTGGGACACTTAATGATTAGGAATCTAATGTGTGAGCACAGCAGATACCATTTCCAATTCACACCAGTAGCACAGTAAATCCAGTTTTCGTCACACAGAGTCTGGACACATTATGAAGAACACAGGGGTGTCAGTAGACCATAGCACCATGTCTGCAGATCAGATGACGGATCTATGTAGAGACAGACAGTAGAGTGCTTCAATGAGCAGGGACAAAGAAGCCTTTGTTGATTTCATTACGGACCAATTTGAGAGACTGGGTGAAAGGGGGGAGGCTCTGGTAGACTCTGGGGAGGGAACCATGTTAAAAACCCAGAAGGTGATGTAAGGATCATGTCTTTCTGCACAGAAACCCCTCTTTCATTTCAGTTTGAAGACATGTTATTGTACATGTAACTAGTGATGGATTGCTATTTCATCAAATGCATGTTTCTGGCATGCACTTTTTTTCTGTAAATGTATAATGAATATGTCTGATAAGCAAGATCAAGCAAAAACACATTCAGTGATAGTTTAATGACTTTAGCTTAGAAATTATTCTAGGCATGTCATAAATATTATAACTATTTGCCTCCATAATTCTAATTTGTGATCTATTTTAATCACTTGCTTTTAGGTTTCTTTCCTGTAGTTTGAGGTTCTTAAATGCATACAGTTCCATGTTTAGCTATAAGCTCCTTTTCAATTAGCATGTCTAATTTGTTTACCTTTGGCCCAGACACTGCATGTCATTAGGAAATAAATTCCTACGGTCTGACTCCTTTTTAAATAAGCCCAAATCCATCTGACGTAATGGAAGTCGACATCTTCAGTAATGAAGATCACCATGTTAGGAAATAGGAGTACCCATTTTTACTCAAAATATGCAGAATAATTCAATTGTGAAGTCAGTCAGATATAGAACAAAACCCCCAGTGCGACATCAGTCTGGGACAGGTGTCTTTTTCAAGGTCAAATAAGAACTGTAACCCAAACAATGTAGTCTATATTGGCAATTCTTAACCTTATTCATACATCCTCAAATGTATATGATTATGTCAAAACATTCCAAAGGCGATATTGCAAATTCCATCTCTGATAAGATACCATATATAAGGACTGCCACTTGACCACTGGGTTAGGAGAAAAACGTAACCCATGTCACAGATGCAGATAGCAGATCCAGATGAGCACAGCACCAAATTCCATGTCATCAGTAGAAGCCTCCAGCAAGACTCCCAGAGGCTCTGCAAATCATTCCATTCTGCCTTCAGAAACCAGGGTCAGGATTCTGTTCTCGCACAGACGTCATCTCTTAGCTCCTTGCCTTGTGCTCAAAATAACTGACAAGCTATTCCAACCAGAGAACAAACCCTGTTGTCCAGGTATATGCACCATCTCCGAAACTCAGGCTTATTATTTATTCATCTGCTAGAATTAGCATTGTGCATAGAGAGTAAGGGAGTATGGGCTAAAAATTGTGATGTTACAATTTTTCCTTGTTTTTACTGTTATTAAAATACTTAGCTGCTTTTAATTATCTTCTGTGATGTTACCAATATTATGTGCACTAGATCTCCACATTTTAAAATAACTATTGGGAAATAAATATGTTGAAATACATATTCCGTTTCAATAATGAACGATTGTTTGGATTACCACTGCTCCCTGTTAGTAACCCAGACGCATTCACACCACCTCATTTACATATTGGGTTGGGTTCTGTGGGGCTACAGCAGAGGTCTTCAATCTATGGGGCGCAACCCCCAGGGGGGGCATGGACTCATCAGAAGGGGGTTGTGCATTCATGAGCCTCACTTCTGCCCTGAATCCAAAACGTTTCTTCTTTGTTTTGGATTCGAAATGCTTGGCGAATGTTGGGGGACCCATGCAAGCCATACCTCGCTGGACTCCCCCGGCTGTCTAGTTTTCGGAAATGTATGGGTTTGGTAGGTTTCCCTAGATGGCCGCCGAGCCCCGGGCCAAAAACTCATGGGACCCCCCTGCAAAACCAGTTTGGTTTGTGATAGGTAATTTTGATGTCGCCTCAATAGGTATTGGGCCCTTGCCTGTCACGAGTCCTTGACATGCCCACGCGCGCGAGGTACCATTTTTATTGGGAGACCTGGGGAAACGCTGGGTGGGAGGAAATTTGTGGATCCACGCAGATTCCAGAACTTTCCCACACAGAAATTTGAGAAAAAAGTGATTTTTTTCAGCTAAATTTGAGGTTTGCAGGGGATTCCGGGTAGGAGAATGTTGGGGGACCAACGCAATACAAACCTTGCTGGACTCCCCCGGGTTTTCAGAAATGTGTGGGTTTTATAGGTTTCCCTAGATGGCCGCCGAGCTCGGGACCAAAAACTCATGGGACCCCCCCTTGCAAAAACAGGTTGGTTTGTGATAGGTAATTTTGATGTCGCCTCACTAGGTTTTGGGCACTTGATGGTCGGGGGTCCTTGACCCATCCACGCCAGTGAGGTACCATTTCTATTGGGATACTTGGAGAAATGCTAGGGTGTAGGGAATGTGTTGTTTCTTTCTGCAGCGCGAACATTTTGGCACAATAATGCAAGGGAAATGTGACAGTCACATTTTGAGGTTTGCAGGACATTGTGGGTAAGATAACTTGTTGGGATCCACAAGAGAGACATCACCATGTGCTCCCATGGGTGTTTAGTTTACGGCAATATCTACCGTTGGTAAGTTTTTCTTAGAAGAAATGTACACCTTGGCAGAGAGACACAAAAGACAAAGATTACTGCACAGCCATCTATTCCTCAAGCACACACACATACTGGTTGGAATTGGAACAAGGGCGAGTGATGGTTCAGTATATAAAATTTTATTAACAAGAGATTTCACAAAAATGAAATGCACTGTCAATAATTGAATGGACACAAAACTGAACCAGTGACTCACAGCTCGTGAGCTGTAAAGCCAACTCAAGGCACCAACCGCTTTACACGCCATTCACACACCTTTCATACGTGATACACACAAGACCATTCACACCACCAGGCACGAAAAAAACACATTACAACATTCAGAAAAAGGGACAAGGTACACCCGGCTTGAGAAAGACAGAAAAGACAAATATTTCTGCACAACCACCTATTTCACACATACATACCGGTTGGATTTGGCACGAGGGTGTGTGATGGGTCAGTATATACAGTTGTATTAACCAGAGATTTCACAAAAATGAAATGCACTGTTAATAATTGAAAGGACGAGAAACTGAACCATTGACTCACAGCTCGTGAGCTGTAAAGCCACGACAAGGCACCAACCTCTTTACAGGCCATTCATACACCTTTCATACGTGTGAAACATAGAAAACCATTCACACCGCCAGCCGCGGGCCCAGCACATTACAACACTCACACCAGCAGATAGCGCCATTCAAAGGCCCTTCACTTTCACATGCCCACATTCCTGATCGCTACACGGCAGAGGTGAACAGACAACTTAACAACGAACGTTGTTATAAAAAAATATCGTATGACCCAACTTTTGAACTACAAGGAAAACTGTTCAACATACTCCAAAAAGGCTTTGACCAAGGCTTTCTAGGAAAACACGAATATGAATTCTTGAAAAACAAACATCCACGCATTCCAATATTCTACGTTTTACCTAAAGTCCACAAGGATTTATCTTGCCCCCCTGGCAGACCAATTGTGTCGGGCTGTGAATCACTGCTAGAACCAATCTCAAAGTTTGTGGACTATTTTCTAAAACCGTTTATGGCAGAAGTTAAATCCTACCTCCGAGACACCACAGACTTCCTTAAAAAATTGGACCAGATGACATTTGTGGAAGGTACCAATATCCTAGTGACTCTAGACGTCGTATCCTTATACACAGAGATACCGCAGGATGAGGGCCTAGCAGTACTGAATAGCTTTCTCAACACACGAGCAAAACCAGAGAAAGTTCCTTCCCAATTCTTAATGGAACTGGCAACATTTGCACTGAAAAACAACTACTTCAGCTTCAAGGATGAGTTCTTCTACCAAACAAAAGGCGTGGCCATGGGCTGTCCTTTTGCCCCGGAATTAGCGGTTTTATTCATGTCTATGTATGAAGAAACTTTTATTTACCATAACAATCCCTTTACAGAGTTTATTGGAAGCTGGGTCCGGTATATAGATGACATCTTTATGATTTGGACTGGGGCGGAAGAACAACTACATTCCTTTTTTCTGTGGCTCAACAACCGCACAGAAGACATAAAATTCAGCATGAACCATTCAAAAAGCAAAATGGCATTCCTTGATGTGGAAATCTACGTCACGGACGGCCATCTAGCCACGACACTCTTCAAAAAAAAGACCGACAAGAACAAGGCTCTACATTTCTCTAGTAATCATCCACGAAGCCTCAAGGAAAATCTACCGTATGGGCAATTTTTGCGCATTCGCCGCAATTGTACTTTCAAAGATGAATACTTTCTCCACTCAGAAGCCCTGAAGAATAACCTTTTGTTACGAGGTTATCCTAAGAAACTCCTAAAAAGAGCCATAAAAAGAGCGTGGTGGACCCCACGTGAGACACTGCTAGAAAAGCAAACACCAGCGAAGATCAACAGGATAGTCTGTGTGACTACATTCGGCCCAACATCAAACTGGTTGAAAAAAACAATCAATCAAAACTGGCACTTAGTCAGACAGCTGGACCCGTTACTAAAAGAAACTCCCCTGTTTGCCTTCAAAAAGGACAAAAGTATCGCCAACCAAATCGTACGGGCAGCCATGCCAAAAACTAAAAATGCCACAATCAGAAGCTTCCTCAGCTTACCCCCCATACAAGGGCACCACAAATGTGGCACCTGTACATGCTGCGAATCAACCATCGAGGGTGACTGCTTCTCACACAATGGGATCAACTGGAAACATGAAACGTTTTCAAATTGTAAATCAAAATTCGTGGTATATGGAATTCTATGCCCCTGCATGAAGTTGTACATTGGGAAGACCAATCAAGAAATCAGACAGAGGATCCAACAACACAAATCAAGAATTCGCAAAAATACTGTGAATGCACCACTCGTCAACCATTGGTCCTCAAAAAACCACACAGAAAGAGAGTTGAGATGGACCATCATTTCCAAAGTCGAAAAGGACGCGAGAGGTGGGGACCTGGATTCAAAACTACTAAGACGGGAAGCAATGTTGATTATCAAATTCAACACGTCAGTTGACGGACTCAACGAACTTTCCGAAATCTTCAACCTATAAAATCAGAGTTTAGGAAGATAATGACCATTGGACCCCCCAAAAAGACTGAGAGACAAACCTGCCACAGTTTAAAGCCTGATTGACAACAGCTCAGAGGCACTATGATCACCCACCCTACTTAATTCTCTTCCGAAACCAACGATTGACCTATCATAACAAGTTGAACCAATTACAATGAAGAATTCTACAGTGATTGATACAAACAATCATTATCCCCGTGTGTTGGACAAAATAAAGCTTTGTTGTTCAAAAGAGAGGCCACCAACTCCAGAAAACTACATTTCCCAGAAACACGTAGACTGACGCTACGCCTTCACGTAACGCGTCAACCAGTGAAGAACACTCCTCTGCGAGAATCGGAACCGAGCAGAATAGCGAAGTCACAGAACCCCAACGAGACGCGGGAAATTCGTCACATTAAGGTGAGATTCTGAACCATCAGCAGGGTTGTGCACACACAAACAATAACGGAGACTCCATACTCACGAGTCACACTTTCTTGTTCAATTTAGTGAGACGAACACAACTGGCAAACTTTGGAGCCATGTTTTAAACAAACGGCCGGTATCTAGACGACCAGTCACACCGAGGAGTCGGAAAGAACGAACAAAGACCCCCGAGATTTGGCACCTTGACGTACATTTCAAGTAAGCACCATACCATTAGTCTGACTGATCCCTGACTTGTAGAAGAGAGTTTTATCTGTTGTGTCATGATAAGGTAGGCCAGATTGGATTACATCTCGTGTATTATTTGGTTTGACAGAACAAATTCGGGCTCAACAGTTCGAGGGAACACATCCCCTGTGAGGCATTGACTGCATTGAAGTTGCAGGTGAGAACTTTAAACATAGCGCTACCACCCCAGTTTTTAAGAGATAGGACATTGGGTAAAACAATTTTCTGTTCATCTATTGCAGTACATTGGTCCTGATGAGGTTCCCAGCAAGATACGGGTTCCGAAACGCGTAGACCTTACGAACAAAGGCCAATCGATCAATTAAAAAACCTTTTCTCAACAAAGAAAGAGTATAGGCAACGAAAGTACAGAAAATCTTTCTGGATGGCCTTCATGTGTCAGTCGACACAGCGTTTATCTAGTTTTTTGATGTTTTTTTGATATTTATTGAAGAATATGAATGGGTGTGTATGGGTATGAATGGTGAAGAGTGGAATGTTGTTCAGTTCAAAATCGCATTTTTGAAGGTGTCGAAATCTTATGAATTTGTATTTGCACTGTGTCACATTATTATTGATCAAAATACGGTGTGGTTTTTTATGAAAAGATCATGAATTGTTCTAAATTTAAAAAAATATGATGTAATTGAGTTACCTCTTTGATTAAATCTGACGGAAAAAGAAGTCCACTTTGTGATTGCTTAATTCAACACTCAGTTAAAACAAGAGCAGGCAAAAGCCTTGTGCAGCATTGGCACTCTACTTGGTACTTACACATTCCTGACACAGCAACCACACCAGCTCACGGATTGTGTGGAGTGGCGTTTGGCTAGCAGTGTGTGTAGTGACCAGCAGCAAGTCACTACTCACACACTGCCAGCCAAGCGCCAGTCCACGCACACCGCCAGCCAAGCACCAGTCCACGCACACCACCAGCCAAGCGCCAGTCCACGCACACCTCCAGCCAAGCGCCCGTCCATGCACATCGCCAGCCCAACGCCAGTCCACGCACACCGCCCGCCAAGCACCAGTCCACGCAGAACGCTAGCCAAGCGCCAGTCCACGCACACCATCAGCCAAGCGCCAGTCCACGCACACCACCAGCCAAGCGCCAGTTCACGCACACCGCCAGGGCACACTGCCAGCCAAGCGCCAGTCCATGCACACCGGCCAGCTAAGCGCCAGTCCATGCACACCACCAGCCAAGCTCCAGTCTACACACACCGCCATCACATTTAGGATTTTCTTATACAAAAAAGAAAACACAAACGAATTGCAAATAGATTCAAATCTACTAACACAAAATCTGAAACTAAATTCATTGCACAAATTCCAACCTTGAAACTGAACAAAAAATATAAAACAATAGAGACCAGGCCGTTCACTTTACCAACAGACTCTACATCTCCTACTGGGAAAGTCTTTTGAGGGTGTGGGAGGAATGTGATCAGGAAAGTGGTTATCTTTCTATCTAGCCACATCCTCCACCACTCCAACTCTAGGAACATTTGCCTGTTCCACTACAACAAGGCTGCCTATTACAGACTCCTGAAACTTAGCATAAGTCATCTTTGACTCAGGACAAGAATTCTTGAATACAACAAAAGCATTAAAGGTTGCCAAGTGGAAAAGATGGATAGCCAACTTCATATACCAAATGTAAGCCTTACGAAGAGCAGTGTTAGGTTCCAACCTCTGATCTACTCTATCAACACCACCCATGTGCCTAATATAGTCTAAAATGCACACAGGTTTGCACGCTTCAGCAACCTGGCTCCAAACAGTCACAGGTTAAGTGCTTTCATCATGTATGGTAGTCAGCATGTAGGCATCTCTCGTGTCTGAAAACTTCACAGTTAGAAATTCTTCGCAACGCAATGCACTGCACTGTCCCTGCACAAGCTTTTGACAAACAAGTTCTTTTGGGAAACCTTTACGGTTAGAGCGGAGTGTGCCACAAGCAACAGTGTCCACCTTGGCCAATTCCCTGAACAACTGCACACCAGTGTAGAAGGTATCTAAATATAAATGGTGACTTTTGTTAAATAGTCCTCTACCAAGTTCCCACACAATTTTCTCAGTCACTCCAAAAGTGGACGGACAACCAGGGGGGTTAATCCTGGACTCCTTACCGGTGTACACCCTGAAATTAAAGACATATCCAGCCCTACTGTCCCACAGCATATACATCTTAATTCCATAGCGTGCCCTCTTACTAGGAATGTATTGCCTAAAAACCAAACGGCCCTTGAACAAGACCAAAGACTCATCCACTGCTATTTCTTTCCCTGGAGCATAGATCTCAGGAAATCGATCAACAAAGTGATCAATGACTGGCGGAATCTTAAAAAGACGGTCATAATCAGGGTGATCTTGTGGCAATGCTAAACCATTAGCTACAAAATGCAACATCCGAAGCAGAAGCAAATACCTATCACGACTCATGACTGCCGGAAATATAGCCATTGCCATCAAGGGACTAGTAGACCAATATGAAGACATTGATGGCTTCCTTAGCAAGCCCATCAAAAAAGTTAAACCCAAGAACTTCTTCATCTCTTCCAGATTTGTGGGAGTCCACCGGGTAGCTCGAGAGTGGGGCTTAAGGCTGGCACTGTTGTCCCTCAAAAACTGTTCGGCATACTAATTAGTCTGCTCAAACAATCTCTGCCAAAAATACATTGTCCATAAACAACTGAAAAAAATGTAGCAGCAAAAAGTTTTCAGTATTCACTCTACACCCTGGAACACCAGTAAAGTCTGGCAATGCTGGCTGCACCATGCCTGGGGCAACTCAGAGGTCAGCACTTCCAACGGCACATCAATGTCCTCCACTAAACTAGGCACTATAGTAGCTTCATCCGCACTGAGAGTCGCTTCAACATCCGATGATTCCATTTGGAGAGAAAACTCACTGCCTGAATCTTCCACTCCCTCCTCTGCCTCAGATGCAGAGTCAGTCTCTGAACCATGGTCAGAAGAAGACTAAAAAGCATACCAACAACCTGCTGAGCAGTAATCCTGCGGATAGCCATTATCCTTACTGAGAAAGGAGACTGCACAGTCAACAACAACCAACACTGTGCAAAATAAGTAAAGAAAACGTGTGCCTTTATCACAAAGATCTAAATACTCAAAAACTATACAATTTACTTGCAAGAGACAGCTACACTCACCAGCACCCACTCTGCAGACAGATAGCAAAAAACAACTTTATCCCACTAGAAAGAAAAAAGCAAAACCAATTACTCACAAGAAAACAAAATACACATCAAGCACAAATGCAAAAAGTTTTTGACACTCAAAAAACAGAAGCCACACATACTGCTATTATTACACCATTTGCAAAAAAACACATTGTACAAAAAAAAGTCTATTACCAAACACATGCAACTACACAAACAGCAGAACCACCGTAACAAAACCGCAACCCGGAACAGTCTAAAGAACAAAAGCCTTGAACTAGAACAAAAAGGGAGATATAAAGCATTATAATTGCAATTCACAAGAAATAAAACAATTAACTTTATAACACGCTATGTCACTACCCAAATGGTCAATCTGCAAGATAGGCCTTCAAATAGGGCTGAGAAAAATGGGGGGTGATCTTGCCCAAGGGATTGGGTGAGGTTGTCTGCCAGGCCGATCTGTTCCCCCAGGTGGGGCAGAAAACAGCAGACAGAAATGTGCTCCCCTTGCAAAAGAAATAAACCACTGGTGCCTAGTAGGTTTTTCCGCCTCCCGCCTGTGGCAGAAAAGCCAAAAAAAGGGGCAGATCTGTCCCCAGGAGGGGCAGAAAAAAACATTAAGCAAATTTTACCCCCTTGGAAGCAACCATGTCGCTTCCATTACACACAAAACAAAATCCCTGGTGTCTAGTGTGGTTTTCTGCCCCCCCCCGCCTCTGTGGGCAGAAAGGCCCAAAAAAAGGGCCAATCTGCCCCCGGGGGAGGGTCACTCCCATTTTATTTTTTTCAACATCCCTGGCTCTAGTGGGCTTTTCTGCCCCCCCCCCCCCCCACCTCTGGGGCCAGAAACTCAAAAGAATGCAGGTGATCTGTCCCCGGGGGGGCAGAAAAGTCTTCAAATTAATGTGCCCCCTAAAGAAGCGACGGTTGCCCAAGGGGTCGCTTCCTTTTAATAAATAAAGAATCCCTGGTGCCTAGTGGGGGCATTCCTGCTGCACAATCGCGACACTGTGCGCGATCGTGCAGCAGGAATGCCCTGCATTGAAACATCAGGGGAGAGATAAAAATCTGCCATCCCTGCTTTGGGGTGTAGATGGGCTGCCCATGGGGGGAGAGCCAGCGCTTCCCCATGGGTGGGTGCCATGACACAGTGGTTCCGTCATGAGCACACGCCCACCGTTGCTCATGACGGAACCGCTCCGTCATGAGCATTGAAAGGGTTAAACACGGTGTGTCCGTGTGGGGCTTGATGCTGCTGACAATGTACATTCACAGTGAAATGCTTGGAAAGATTTAAATATGCAAAATGAAGCCTTATTTTCTTACTGTCTAATTAATCTTTAAGAACTAACTTGTTTGTAAGGTAAGTGCTGTGAATGAATTACTGCTGATGACAAAGTTGATGTCTGAAACATCATTGCTTTACATTTGTTTAAATATCACTGCAGAGAAAACATTCAGGCAGCATGGTTAAATGAAAGTGTCAATGCTCATGTTATTTGTCTGAACGTAGAATAGATCTTTTCATTAATTGAATAAGCAAATATTTTTTACAGCATCCAAATATTGTATGGTAAAGCCTACACAACTCCAATATTATTAAACATATTTGGTTGCGCAGTCTTTGTGAAAAAAAGCAGCACCGCAATGGAGCGGTGTGGGTTATGATGGTGCTATTATGCTGCCCACTAAATTGTCTTAATTTGGAACAGATTAGGATAGACCAGATTTACTTACTGAATCTCCCTACTGTCCTTTTCACAGCAAATTTATAACCTTTCTTTAGATTGATGATTTGTGCAGATCAAATGTCTTGGTCTCACATGTGGCCTGGAAGCTGAAATGTACTCCAATATAAACTCCAGGGTTGGGGCAAAGGCTCCGGTTCATTTTTTATGACTTTCAAATGTTTATTTCCAGTGTGCTTTCCGTTATCATTCTTGTAGCTGCAGTTTCATGTGCATTTTTGTGACATTGCAATGTTGTATTTTTCATTGTTTCTTCTGTTTTCATACTTGTAGCAGTAGTTTAATATGCAGCTTTATGACTTGGGAATGTTGATTATTTTCCGTGTTCTTTCCGCTTTTATTCTTGTAGCAGCAGTTTATTATGGTGCATTTGTTCAACTACGGTTGCCACCCTTTACAAAGAAAAGTGCTGGCCATTTGTTCATGTGTAGAACTCTGCAAAGGCTGGGGCATTATATTTCAAATTGAGCTATTTTAACATTGTTTGCATTTATTTTTAACATGGTGAATACATGCATGGAATTGTGAACCAGTTCATATCAACTTTACCAGACAGGGATGAGCAGTCGTGCTGTAAAGAAAAGAGTAAAGGGTGAAGACTGTGTACACCTTCCATTCTGAGTGCTGTAAGACAGTTTTCAACAAGATATCATTGACACACTGTAGCAGTGAGTCCTTTGTGAGTCTTCAGCTCATATAGAACACATGCCGCCATTTGTGTTTGCAATGAGATTTTGTGCACCCAATTAAGCACGTGACTCAACGCTGAATAGTACCTTCGCATACATGCTGTTGTCATTGTGGTATTAAATACCAATGTGTGCCTGAACTGTTCTCTCGTGACGTCATTTTCCATGACTGGTCTATAGGTTTGTCAGCAATAAATCATAATAAATCCCCCAGGTACCGGGAAGGGGAGAAGGAGGAGACAATGGTGTGCGGTAAACAACTGTCTGTCTAATGTCAATGCCAGGCTCTCACAGAATCACCGTGTGTGCTGATTTAGAGGCTACCCAGCTCCTCGCCGACTGCCTGTGTGATCTTGAATAATCTAGTTTACCTGTCTGTTAGATTACCTGTGTGCTGGTAGCTGCCTCTGGGTACAATGAACGTTACCCGCAAAATGAAACAACTGGTGTCTTTTGACTTCCATCTCTAGACTAGTGTGTTTTGCTACCTTTCACAGCTTCTCTTCTGACCCTCACCCTGCGAAGGCCTTCCCAAGACGAAGACTCAGTTGAGCCAGTCTGACTCTACAAAAAGTTGTCCTACACCTGCACCAAGTGCATGGGCACACGTGTTCAGAATGGATGTCATTCTCCTTCCAGACACTAAGCCTCCACTGTACTGATCGTCTGGACTTCAAAGAAGAACAATTCAAGGGGCACTGGCGTGAAAGAGGTTATAGGTCACATGCTAGGGACAAGAGATGCACCATGAGCATAGGTAGTCTGCTTCAAGGTGACCTTTGGGTATAGCCCATGTGCATACATTACAAGGGCATACCCCATGGCAGTCCTTATACCAATTGAACAGAATTATAGCTTAGGTGACTGGACACCGGGGCAGCCAGCCTCTTAGCATTTCCTCATGCCCTTTAGAATATACAGTTCTCTTGGCCAAGATGGTTACCAAAACCCGTAACAAATTACAAAACCCAAAAGAATATCAGGTGAATTGGCATGACCCTATGACCTCAGACGTCTCTGGACATAACAAACACATAAGGGCAGTGATGATGAATGGATGGGAAATGAGAGACCATATTACATATCTGATTGGACTTTTACCTACTCTGATTTTAGAGGGAATCTTGCTTACAGCCATGCATTGCCCGAGCAGACCCTCCCAGTCTCCCCCAAAAACAAATTGCAAAACCCTTTTTGGACACTGACTGTGCAGAGCATCCACTGAATGAGCTGGAAACTCACTCTCTGCAGGGATTTCCACCTAACTTTGCGCAAACCATGTGATACTGGCTCTTTACAAATGAGACTGCGTGACGAGAGACAGTATAATTTGATGCGTGGTAGTGCTGTGTGAGTTGGCAGGTCTGCTACTGCAACATCATAAACCCCCTTTAGTAACCTGCTCTGCCTTTCCTCTTACACTAATATTACTTTCAAAGGTGGGCCCTCGCCTCATCCCACAGGCGTGAGTTACTCATTCAGTTTGCTTCTTTGCAGTACCTCAGCTGAGGTGGGAAAGGTGGGGTCTCTAAAAAGAATTTGTCCAGAGAGGGTAACTAGGAATGTTTTGTGAAAGGTGTGCCCTGTGTGCTTATGTGTGTGGCCAAAAAAGGTGACTCTGAATCATGTGCTTGTGCATCTATCTGAGTTTCTGTTAGCGGATCTAGAAAAATCACACAACATCAAACACATACACCCAAAACAAGACAGTCCTAGTGGCTTTACCACTGCTTGTTAGCTATTATTTTTATTTAATATCACACAAATCAGTTACAATTCCTATTCTTCCCTCCACAGCTCTGTCCTCAGCAATCAGCACTACTCATACCAATGTCGGATGTCAGAGGACTTTACAGGACTTTACATCACTCGTATAGGAAATATTCCATGAGACAGTAAGGACTCCAAGGTGTAGGAATCACATGTCATCTATTCTGGTAGACATTACATTTTAAGCGTGCTTGATCAGGAAAAATTGCAACTCATGATTTAAAATATGACCCAGTGGTTGGGGTTGACTTAACTAACAAGAATTTATTCCCAGCCAAACACACACTTTTTTAGCAACTGTAGGATAAGGAAAGACAGGGGAAAACTATATGTTTTGAACCTATGTCCTGCATGCAGCTGTTGCCAATTCATAGCTCACTGTGCTACATTAGGATCTTAACCTAGTAACAAACTGATCTCTGTGAGAAAAGCAGTAACCCACTTAGCTCGCTATAAAAAATACAATTCTGTGATCTGCATGGTACACATTTTTCAGCAGGCACTACTTTATGGTGAATCAAAACAGTGACTAGACAAAACTTCATCTCTCTCCAGCAGGTACATTAATCACCAGAGTTTTGTTATTATTCTTTGGTTTTTATTGACACATTCTCTTTATTTTCATTTGGATTTGTGTTAATGCAGTGCTTTGTGGTATTTAGGTAAATGTAAAATATCTTTTCCATATTTCTATAGTGCTTTATAATGCAGTTTTGCTTTTTCTAAGTATTGAAAATAACCAAGTTTACTCTTACTCAATTTCATAGTCCTCAATTTGCTGACCTAATAAAGATGGAATGCTAAGTTAGCCATGCAAAGATGCTTGATCTCATTAGCAGGTGCATGTCATCCACCTGTGTTACTTATTGCTAACAATGCATGTGCGCTCAAGGAAATGAGAACCTTGGTAATGGCTCACATGGTCTGCTCACATAAGGAAGCCAGGACCAACTGCAATTTTTGTTTTAAGCATGTAGAAGGGACCTAATGTGTTATACGTGTTTTTTGCATCCCAGATGCAAAGATATTTTTAAGACATTTTGAGAATTGCAAAGAGTAAAAAAAAGCTATACTGCATCCAGCAGCAAGTTTGTGGTGGCTATCAATATTGAACTTTGGAATTTTCTATCATAGATCAAACACACATTTGAAATGGATCGTTTCCTGATGCCAAAAGATGGTAGGGTGTTCAAACGAAAGGCCGAAACAGATGTTGAGCACACACATGCACAAATGAGGAAGTTGATGCCTCCTACTTGGACTTTGGATTCACCTGCGTCACCATAACTGGTGAAAGTAGGCCACAATGTGTGGTTTGTGGCATGACCTTGGCTAACGAAAGCCTGACACCAAACAAATTAAAGCGGCACATGGAAATGAAACATGGGTCACTGGTAGGAAAGAATGGAGATTTTTTTACCGGAAAGCTAGAAGACATCACCCACCAAAAAGACACTGTGAAAAATGTGGTCTCCACGCCAGCAAATGCCTTGAAAGCATCTGACCAAGTGGCATGCCACATTGCCAAAAACAAAAAGCTTTTTACAGATGGAGAAATAGTGATTCTTACAGCAGTTCTTGACATGGCCAGGACAATACTAGGTGAAAAATTGGCTGAGAAGTTTGAATTGGCGCCCCTCTCAGACACAACAGTTTGCCGCCGCATCTCTGACATGTCAGAGAATATCAACAGACAACTCATAGCACACTTGAAATTGAGCTTGTTTGCTTTGCAATTGGATGAAGCGACTGACTTATCTAAGGAAGCTCATTTAATTGCTTATGTACGATACCACCACAAAACTTTAATATTGGAAGATTTTGTATTCTGTAAACCACTCAAGGGACAGGCAACAGCATCAGCCCTACATGATATTCTCAATGACTTTCTGCTCTCAAATGGCTTAAAATGGGACATCTGTGTTGGGATCTGTACGAATGGTGCCTCTTCCATGTGTAGCGCTAGGGCAGGCTTAAAAGCCAAAGTGTTGAAAGTGGCTTCTCATATTCTATGGACCCACTGTATGATACACCAGGAAGCACTTGCAGTCTGAAACATAGATAGAGAACTTGAGGATGCGTTGAATTCGGATGTGTAAATTGTTAATTTTATAAAGGCTCACCCCACTAGAGCTCGTCTGTTTACAATTTTTTGTGCAGAAATGGGTGCTGAACAAGATGGTTTGCTGTTCCACACAGAAGTCCAGTGGTTATCCAGAGGAAAGGTGCTGAATTGCCTTTTTGAACTGAGAAATGAAATACGACAATTCCTTCTGGATTTAGGCTCATACAAAGCAGAACAGTGTGTAGCCCCCATTGGCTTGTGCTTTTAGCATACCTTGCAGACATCTTTGATAAATTAAATTCCTTGAATGTGTCTTTGCAAAGAGCTGAAAGTACATCTTTCACCATATATAAAAAAATATCTACCTTCAAGAAGAAGCTAGAGTTGTGGAGAAGACTAGTAATTCAAGGTGGGCTGCTTGAAGCATTCCCATGTTTAGCAGAAGCTCATGAGGACACAGGATATGAACTTGAAAGTGCTACTGAGGTCATAAGAAATCATATGACTTCTCTCAGGGACAGTTTAGAAAAGTACTTTCCTGAGGACAATGATCATGTCCATGACTGGGTCTTTCAACCTTTTCTAGCGGATGCAAGTACTCATCTCCCAGTGCACCTTCAGGAAGATCTAATTAACCTTCAGAGTGACCGCATCCTCCAGATGAAATTCAGCAAAATCTAATTGGGGGAATTTTGGCTGAAAATGTCTGAAGAACATTCAGATTTGTCGAAAATTGCAGTCAAGACACTTCTGCCCCTTACCACATCATATGTATGTGAGATTGGGTTCTCAGCACCAGCAGTATTAAAGACAAAGTACCGTTCAAGACTTGAAGTGGAGCACAACCTGAGAATGGCAGTAAATAGAATACATCCACAGATTGACCGTCTCTCTGGAGAAAAACAGGCACACCTTCACTCTAGTTCAGAAAGGTGTTATCATTCAAATGAGTCAAATTATGTTTTGCTTATGAAAAATAAAGTACAGCACCATTTGTGCATTTTTGGGCAATTCGTTTTGGAGATTTTGTATTTGAGCTGTGTAGTAAGCCTCTGACACCAAACCACAGTCACCCACAAACCTTTGGTTTGCTAAACACTGTTTAATACTATTTCCCCTCCGTAAAATGATTTGCTATGGGAATTAGGGGTGCTTTTGGTTGTCGAAGATGGTGAGTACCAAGTTCTAAACTTTTTGGTCAGCAGGGGGTCCTTACGCCTTAAAGGTTTTGGCAGGGGGGTCTTGGCATCAAAAAGTTTGAAGACCTCTGAGCTACAGTAACTTGTTTTTCACATTTAGCACTGCTGCATGGAAGTTCACTCGTGTCAATGGGGGTGTGAAAACAAAACTTGTAGAGCTGGACCAAAGACTCAGGTTAGACAACTGCGTTAAGGGTTTTAGTGTGTAGGAAGTGATGACGCTCAGCAAATATGCGTGTAGTGTGTTTGGGTGAACAGGTAGGTATGGTGCTATACAGGAAGGGGAGACCCTTGTAACCCCTCAATGTGTGTAGGGAACACCCTACAGCAAAATAGTACAATGTTATCCTGTGCACACATACAAATTGAAATACGTAGATGCAACATTAAATGCAAGCAATATGTACAGTGTTCTTCAGTGATACTGGATATTCTTTATTCTTATGAGAAACGCAACCAGTCGACACGTGTTTCGTCGGGGAAGAGTAATCCCACGACTCTTCAGGGCTGAAGAAAGTTGCGTGAACGAAGTATACTCCCAAAACCGGTGATAATTCCAACCCGGCTGGGTACAAAGTTGCACAAAAGAATTATAGGGCAGCAAAGTAAGTCTGCACAAAGTCTTGGTAGTGTGGTATATTCGGCAAGCCGGTGATAATTCCAACCCAGCAGTCAGCACATGTCATTAGAGAAACGGGTCTGAATAAGTAGGCTTGGTTATGATGTCACTTTGCACTAGCACAGATCTATCCCAGACGTCTAGTGTGTCCTCTAATGCACTTTACAGAATTTCCCCAAAATGCTCAGTATGTCCAATTTCTAGGGTACCACTGTTACAAATTCCAGGAATTAATCTCTTGGGTCAGTTGAGTCTAGTAGATACCTTAAACTTGCAGTTGACTACAAAATACTAAAGCTGAGTAGGGGGAGAAGGCTAGGGAGCTTGAGAGGGAGAAGTTGAGAGTAGCCTCCCAGGAAGAAGAGTAGAGGGTGAAGGAGAGACAGGAGGAATGTGCCTGGGAAGAGACATTGAGAGAGTGGAAAGAAATTAATAGAGCCCAAAGACAGGTTAATGGAAATGAAAAGAAAGCTGGAAAGTAAATAATATGCTCCTGAGAAGGATAATCTTAGGATGGCAGCTTTCTGGGAGATGCAACTTGACCTCAAGTTCAGGCCAGGTAGTTGCCAAGATTCAAAGAGAGCTTGTACACGTATGTGGAAGGGCAGGATATCTTGGAGTGGTTTGTGAGCTTTGAGGCTACTTGTAAGGCTCAGGCACTGAATGAAGAGTCCAAGGCACCTGCTTAAATGTCGTTGCTTGCCTTTGGAAGAGATAGCCTTCATTGGAAGGATGCCTTTGGCAGACCAGATGTTGTACAAGCTCATGAAGGAAGCTCTGATTAGACGGTTTAGGCTGAAGCCAGCTTAATACCTTCAGAGGTTCGAAGGCTACAAGAGAGTCAAATGTAATCCATTTGAGACTGGGATTCAAGGTGTATTGCATGACTGGGATGCCTGTACGAGGGATTGACGTTGGGAATTTTCATTCTCTTAAGCAGTTGATGGTGACAGAGCAACGTAAGGAGTGCTGAACCCCACTTAGGCAATACCTGTCAGATCCTACAGAGAGGGATCCAGAGAAGCTTGCAATGTTGGAAGAAAAGTGATTAGCTAACAGGGTTGACAAGGGGCTAAAGAAGCATGGATTCAAGTCAAAAGGGGAGAGGAACCCACCACAGACAGGGTCCAAACTGGAGACCAGGGACATTTCCAAGGGACCCAAGCAGGGCCCAAGCAAAATGGAAATAGTAATGGAATGTCTGGTAAGTAACATCTTGAGAAGGAAGGACAGGAAGGTTATTCTGAGTCCAAGGTGGTGACTTGTTTTAAGTGCCACTAGGTCAGGTGAAACAGCCTGTACCAGCAGCATCCGTGATAGCTACCATGTTACACGGGGGTCAAGCGACCCATGAGGGCCCTCTTATGCTCAACCTGGTGGCTTTGAACATCTAGGAGAGAGACTCAGATGCTCTGAAGCACATTCATCCTAACAGAATGAGGTCTGTGCAGGAAGTCATTATCATTGGGAGGAAGGTGCCTGCCTTGAGGGATACTGGAGTTGTCATGACTTCTTACTGAGATGAAGTATCTCAAGCCTGAGGAGATTCTTTTTGGTACAAAGGATACAGGTTTGGTAGCCAGTGGTGAAGGCATGGAATATCCGCTTGCAAGAGCTGAAGTTAAACTCAATGGCAAAGCAGCCATAATAAATGTAGGGGTAAGAGAGAAAGAAGATGCTGGTTCTTTCTTGGGAAATAATTTGAATGCCCCTGGCATGCCAGAACCAGAAACCTTTATGGCTTGGACAGCATCAGCTATGTTGACTAGAGCAAAGGCTGCGCAGCAGTCTCAGAAGGAGACTGGGGCCATTCCTGATTTGCAGAGACTAGTACAAAGTAGTTTGCAGAAAAAGGCAGATTTTGAAAAGGGTTGGCCGTGGAGGTCATTGCATCTGCCCCAATGAGAGAGGAGGGCGAGGCTCCTTGTGTGGACCAGGTGCTGGAGTTTAGGTTGCTTACTGAGCTACATGGCTTTCTAGCTGCTGGGGTGCTACCTGAAATTATTTCTGCTAGGCACAAGAGGCGTGCCCTATGCTTGTTGGACTTTGCAGGGAAGCCCAAGAACAGGTCATTGTTAGACCTTACTTCCTTGAAATGAAATAGTGTATTTGATATAGCGCACAGCTACTCAGACTAGTGTATCCTGGCTCGTGACAGCAGAAGAAGGAGGTGCGTAAATACCTTGGCATGGTATTCACCCAAATGTTTTGCCTTCACTCATCCTGTTTTGCTGATTTTGTTTTTGCTGGCTTTAGGACTCTGCGCACTTTACCACTGCTAACCAGTGCTAATAGGATTGTGGTCTCTCCTTTAAACACGGTATCAGTGGTCTACACCTTATTGGTACATTTAATTTATTTGTAAGTCCCTAGTAAATTGTGCTACATTTTCTTAGGGCCTGTAAATTAAATGCTACTAATGGGCCTGTAGCACTTATCGTGCCACCACTAAAGTAGCTTTTTAAACTATTTTTCAGGCCTGCCACTGGAGCTTGTAGTGCAGTTGTAAACTGCCTTTTTGACCTCGCAAAGTAAACCTTTTGCCAGGGCTAACCATTCCTTTTTAATACTTATAAGCGACCCCTATGTTAGGCCCTAAAGGCCCATAGGGCAGGGTGCATTGTTTTTAAAAGTAGGAAATGTGTACCTAAGTTTTATATGTCATGGCAGTGAAAAACTAAAGTTGAATTTCTCTGTTGTGTGGCCTATCTCACCCATTGACTAACACTATGTTACCTTATTACATTTAATAAGTGATAACTTCAGAACTTTAGATTGGGAGCAGATAGAAATATACTGTTTACACTCAAATGAATTGTAATTTAAAATCCTCTTTAATTGTAAAGTCGGATTTTAGGTCACCATTCTGAAAATGCTACTTTTTGAAAGTCACGTGGTCAACTAAGTGGAGTACCTTTCAACATATTTTCCCCGCATCGATTCTTCATTCACCCAAGATTTTCTTTGGTGTTCAGATATCAGTGCAGTGCGTCTAGGATACGCATTACGTATACTTTCTAATTGTCTATTTTATACCTCATGCATTTTCAGGCCTTCACTAAATTTGTATGCGTTCATGGAATTGTATGATTATTTATATTGATATGAGGTATTGTTTGTCTATAGATCCCCTGAGGAAGGGTGTAATCAGCACCCGAAATGCATTGGGATAGAGTGATTCACGCCCAGCATTTATGATGCTCAATTGCAAGATATTTTGTTGAGAAAAAGTAAATTCCAACAAAAGAAGTGAATAAAACAAGGATTCATGAAGGAATGAATCAACGATACCATGAACAGTTGTTTGATTAATTTGTTTATATGTACGTGAATGTTGTTTGATTAAGTGCTATTTTATCATCCATTACTAATACAGTGGTTTATTTTGATGATGCAGTAATTTAGCGCACGAGTAGTGCAGACTCTGTCTAAGAATTTTCGTCCTAGTAGGTTCTCTGACTTTTTGAAAGTTGGCATTTTCTTGTCCCAACCGTTTGTGCTGTCTGCCAGTGTCCTGTGCAACATGACTGTGAATGGCCCTGCAGTTGGGATTTGTTATTGCTTCCAGACAATAGCACAAATAGGGCTTATGTGTGGACTGGATGGGACATCTTGGCAGGATGACTGGGAGTGGCTGTACCCAGCCCTACTTACACTTCAAAGGGTTTTGCCTCTTGCACACACAAAGGAATCTGACACCAGGCCTGCCCTGTTTCTATCACCCCAGACAGATAGGAGCCTCAACAGTGAAAGAGGAAGATCTTTCCAGAACCAGACAGGGGGGTTGGACAGAGAGTCCCCCCACACAAAGGCTGGCACCAGGTATAAATATTGGACCACCTGATCCACTCATGAGAACACTCCTTTACCTTTGGAGGTTACAGAAGGAGGACTGCCCTGCTGCCAAAGGACTGCCCTGCTGCTTGAGGGACTGCTTTGCTATCCGAGAAGGAAAAGTGGACCTGCTTGCTTTCATCCCAGGCTACCCTGAGTGACTCCAAGGTTCAATTGATTGACCTCCTGTGTGTGCCATAGGGACACAACATGCTTTAGAGGTCTCTCTGAACTGCCCAGCTGACCTGCTGCAATTGGACCTGCCTGAGCCCTGCTGGAGTGAGTCACTGATCCCCAGATCCTGGACCCTTGACTGACATCAGAGTGTACACCTCCTAAAGAAAAGGTGAAAAACCTGCAGTTTGGGTTCCCAGCGAACTGGCCCATTCGCTATGTGACTCTGCCACCTACGACGACCACCAACATGAAGCTCCAATGAGATCTGCTCTTCGTGTCAACTGCGACCGGCAGTAACGACAGGTAACATGAGACCTGCACTTCGTGTAACAGTGGCGACCATCCATGATGCTTAGCCTCTTCCTCACGATCTCCTCCAATGTGAACGGAACTGTTCAAACTGGACTTTGAAGGTAACTCTTCAATGGGACTTAGTTGGTCTTTGTATCCAACCCATGCTCCATCGTGGTCAACCTGAACTTGTGACGTTCCCCGAGTCTAGCGTGTCCAGATGACCCTGAGTAGCACCTTGTGTTTTTAGGCTCTATTTTCACTAAAAACCTTAAAATTTAATAAATCTGGTTCTACTGATTGGATTTGTGTCATCCTGGTATGATTTTATTTTTTTAAATGTACTTTCTAAATTGGTTTGGGATTTTTCTTGTGTTGTGTTTTTACTTCATTACTGTTTGTGTGCTGCATAAATACTTTACAGATTACCTCTAAGTTAAGCCTGACTGCTTTGTGCCAAGCCACCAGATGTTTAAGCACGGTTTAATGTAGTGACTTTTGCGGTTCATCCTGACAAGGATTGTGGCTGTTGCCTGAGTGGGGCTTCCACCTACCTCAGCCAATAACCCAATTTCTTACAGTCAGCAAAGGAGTGGTCAGTAAACAGTTTGTTGGCTGGGAGCATGGCCTACTAATTTATAGTGAGTCATTGAATCCTGAGTCTGGATCTAGCAAGAGGCCACTGGTTACATTGCTGCATAGGAATGTCCTGTTGTCACTCACCCATGAAGTGCCATTGGCAGGGCACTTGGGCATTAGACAAACTCAGGATAGGTTGGACCCTCTGTTCTACTGGCCAAGGATGTGCAGAGACAGAAAGGTTCTGTAGAACCTGTCCTGCATTGCCAGATGAGTGATAAGACTGGAGGGAGGGCAGAGGCACCATTAGTACCAGCTGTTCCATTTGAGTGGGTGGGAGGAGACATAGTAGGTCCATTTGATCCTCCGTCCTCCCAGTCAGGCAACAAGTATATATTTGGTGCAGTGGATCATGCCACCAGGGACGTTACCCGGAAGCTGTACCCCTGAGGAGCATGACTGCGTGGATGGTAGCTGAAGGAAGTGACCAGAAATGGGCCACCCGGGTCACTCACGACCACCTCTCTCGGCCTTCCTAGAAATGAAGAGTCGGGATGACAGTGGAGAATACAATCTAACACGTTTAGTAGTAAATACACTGCAGTGGAGCCCGGTCTGACCAGCCTCATGGGATAGCTGTCGTGGGACTGGCCTCAGAACACTTGGTAACACAAAATAAGCCTTCCAACACCTCTCAAAACCCCGCCCCTGATGAAAAAATACTGCTTGGGCAGAAAACTGAACAAAGAAGGCACTGAGGCATGAGCTACCACCTGCGAGATGGTTACACGTTATCACGTTCCCAAGGCCATCTTACTACGTCTCAGCTCTCTCTAGTGTGGGGGCATAACTATGTCCAGGGATAGGCATGCTAAGCTGAAGAAACTATTCTCATTGTGCATCTGGGTTCCAACCTTGGATGAGATAAAGAAACTTTCTGCTGAGGCAGGCAGAGAGCAGGGGCATAGAGGCTGGGCTTTGCTTACAGTGTAACATGGCAACTACGGAAGGGAAAATGGCGTCTCAGATGCTAACCTTAGCCTGCACAACTACGAAAAGCTGGACACACACACATTTGCAATAGCGATCAATATAAAATAGCTACATGAATGCTAACATGACACGCTATACGTCATGGGGAACGGGGTAATTATACATTAGATTCTATCAGACCCTCCTTTTCGCATTCGTTGCTAATCTTTTATTGTTGTTATCAGGTTAGGGCAGTGGTTCCCAAACTTTTCTGACCCGCGGCTCCCTTGGCCTATTGACCATTGGCTACGACTCCCCTTTATGTTTCTTTTTTTTGGAGGGGTAGGAGGAAGTAAGGGGGGTTTAAACCCTGCCTCGAGAGTACCTCCATTTTTCTCCCTGAAAATAATTGGGATGAAGCCGATGAAGGTATTATAATCATAGATGTAACAAAATAAAAGTATAACAGTTGTTTAATAAAAAACTTTAATAGGTTAAGTCAGAAACCATACTCTTCAGCACTGGGGTCTGCCGATGGAATTTTTAAAACTATTTTTTGTTTTAAAAAACAATAAAGTGAAAGTGGTGATGGATCCTTAGTGAACAGTCCTCCAGTGGGAACTGTGAGGATTCCGATTCCAGCTATAATTTTTGTGCCGAAGCCAATTTTCAGGCCAACAGGGGTAAATCATCCTGGCTGTGTCCAGGAGCTGAATGCCAATATTCGGACACATGCAGGGCAACTACATTCAGGAAGTGCTTCCTGTGTGGAGATATAACCTTGCAGGTGGATTGGATGCTCTCTTTCCCTTTACAGCCCCCAGCCAGAAATTCCTCACAACATTTACAAGGCAAAATGTATTTTGTCCAAGTAGTGTCCTATCTGTGAACAGGTGCTGGGGGCTTGCCATCAGTGTATGTATGTAAACAAATATACACTCAACCATTTATCTATTACATAATTATTAAAGGCATTGATTTTTGGCACTCATTAATAATGGTTTACTTACTACTACACAGTGGAACCAATTTAATCAACCTTACAATGGCAGTCAAAATTAAAACGTGCATGGGCTGTAACTTTTGTTTGGGCAGTTTTATATAGCGCAAAATCGACCCAAAGGTATTGGAGCGCTTTACACGAGCTTCAGTTAAATTGCACAAAGACACATTAATTTTTTTTGTAGGCACATGGAGATTAAGTGATTTGCCAAGAATCATAGGATGTTGAGCCGAGTTGCAGCAGCCAGTGGGGAATGGATCCCCGCACTAACAGAGCACTTGAGTTTCCCAGATCCATGCACGAGTAATTTTTCCAGCACAGGCTTTTCTTTGCATTATGGTGCTTGTAGTTTTGTTTGAGACTATAAATTCAGGACTACGAGTCCCAAAATGGAAAGAATCAAGCTGGATTGGACGAGCACGTATGCTTGTATTTCACAGCTCTGCAGTAATTAATGTATGTGGCTCGTTATTTCTGCCTTTCCCGCAGTAGGCTTGGAGTATACAATAGTGTCTCTATTTAGTGAGCCGAAAAGATGAAACTCAGGAAAACAAAATGAAACATTCTCATGTCTGGGCTCAGCTAATTTTTGCTACTAGCTACCTTTTAGAAGGAACTTGTAGAGGTGTAAGTAGATGGTTTGGCGTATCATGAAGCTGCATAGGAAACCAAAATGTCTGGAACTGGAAGTCGGCTAAGAGTGTTCACATTATCACTTCAGCATATTCCTCCATCATAATCACCTGTATACCATTTGCTCTCTACCCGCTTCGACTCCGCGGTATTTCCCCTCTTCTCTCCAAACAATCAAAGTTGACAAAAAGCGGAATTCTGGTGCCAGTACAAAATAAATATATTTGGCAAACAGAAGAAAGGGGGGTCATGTTGCTCTACTATGTGTTTACTTTTCATGTTTTGATAACGAAGAAAGCCTTTTAGGAGGAAATGTGTGCACGTTTAGAGACAACACTTTGTCTCTGTCCATGAAACACAACATAAGAAATAAGGTTCGAACATAACGACAGAGGGCACGCACGCAGTCTGTTTGGTCGCAGGTTTACGGGTTAAGGTAGAACAGCTGAGGCGATTCCTTTATTCTGCATATTAATCCTATAAAACCCGTTTCCAGCTGCTCAGTGCTCGCACTACCCGATCCATGCACTGCTCTCCTCGTGAACTAAAATGGGGCCTCGGGAGGAAGCGGGCACGAGCCATCTCCCCCCGGGGTTTTCGCCCACATGGTGCAGGCGACCGAGGGCAAGGTCGCGCGCCCAATGATAGATATAGGGGCGTGCGGGAGGCTAAGGCATCTGAGGAGAGGGAGCGGCGACGGTAGAACACGGTCGGCGTCACCTCACCTCAACAGAAATGGTGGAGGAGGAGCACCTGCGCGAGGCGCTGCGCATTATCAAGGAGGCTGGACGCGGAGATCTTTTAGTTCCCGGATGGCAGGAGGTTGAAGCGGTGGTTCGGCGCCCCCCGAAGCGGAAAGCAGCAGGTGGTGTGAGGAAGACGGTGGAGGCGTGTTTACCGCCCCCTCCTACGCCGAAGGCTGTAAGGAAGGTACCAGCCTACAAGGTGAGAGCGACCAGTGAAGAAAGGCCAGGAAACATCTCGGGAGCCAAGGGGGGGCGCAGAGCACACTCGCTTTCACCGGCAGCGCTGGAAGAGAGGCCGGTGGATTTGGGGGCTTCGCCGTTGGTGAGAGGAGCCCGGGAGCTGAGCACAACAGGCTTGTTTGAAGAAGAGGACCGGCCAGTGAGGGAGCAGGCAGGTTATGTAGGTCGGCCCTTAAGAGGGAGGGGCAGAAGAAGGGGAGGAGGATTGAATAGACAGGAGAGTGGCTTGGATAAACAAGCATTGGCTGCTGCAAAAGGACACAGTGCTTTTCAGGTGGGTGAAATGATGGCTGGGCAAGGTTGCGGGGCTCAAAAATTAATTATACAAAAGCCAGTCTCGCTGGTGGAATATTCAAGTGGCAGTGAGGTAGGGGAGGAGGTGGTTCTAATAGAAGAAGGGGTGCGTTCAAGTAGTGAGGAGGAAGAGGTGGAGGGTTTGGGGCATGTGGACCGAGATAGGTATTATGGCCTGTTTGGGGCACAGCAACAGCACGATGGTGAAGGTGAGGAGGAGCAGAATATGCAGTTGGTGAGAAGGAAAGTTGCGGCAGAAAAGGCCAGTGGACAAATTGTCAGTGAAGGCATGGTTATAGAGGAACAGGAGCTATATGATTACTCAGACTTTCACGAATATATGGTCAGACATGGACTGCAAGGCACTCGCTTTAGTCAGGAGTTTTTTTTCCCGAAAGCGCGCCCGCCGCCTGGGGGAAACAAGTTGCGGAAGGATGCAGAGAACAATGTTGGGGGTCACTGGGTATGGGTAGATCACTCATCGATGGAGCCTGTGCAACGGCATAAGAAGTTAACAAGCGGTTATGGACAGCGCCAGGGCAAGGAGGTTCAGCGGGGTCTTGGGAGCATGAGCGGCTTTCATGATTCTCAGTCGGGACAGCTGCAACATTTGCAAGAGAAAGCAGGAGAAGTAGCAAAGCGTGTGTTCTGCTTGGGTTTTCGGATCAGATAGAACCCGCTCATCAGAGCCTCTCTAACCCAGCCAGAACGTTACCCTCTCCCTAGGGCCTATTCACAACAAGTATATATATACCACCTAAGGACAGGGAATTCCTACTATATATACATATATATATATATATATACACATACATACATGCACATATATATATATATATATACACATACATATATCTAGACCTCTTATAATACAAGTGGCGGCCTCGCGATCCCAGACGGACCCAGGACTTCCTACCCAGACGGCAGCCTTAGCCTCGCGGTCCCAGACGGACCCAGGACTTCCTACCCAGACGGCAGCCTTAGCCTCGCGGTCCCAGATGGACCCAGGACTTCCTACCCAGACGGCAGCCTTAGCCTCGCGGTCCCAGATGGACCCAGGACTTCCTACCCAGACGGCAGCCTTAGCCTCGCGGTCCCAGACAGACCCAGGACTTCCTACCCAGACGGCAGCCTTAGCCTCGCGGTCCCAGACGGACCCAGGACTTCCTACCCAGGCGGCAGCCTTAGCCTCGCGGTCCCAGACAGACCCAGGACTTCCTACCCAGACGGCAGCCTCAGCCTCGCGGTCCCAGACGGACCCAGGACTTCCTACCCAGACGGCAGCCTCAGCCTCGCGGTCCCAGACGGACCCAGGACTTCCTACCCAGACGGCAGCCTCAGTACAAGTTCATCCTATGATTACCATAACATACAACAGGGGAATCAGTTTTACTATTTATCAGATCACACAAGAACTGCCAGTTTGAGCACAACCTGTTCTCTAGTTCGAGGGGCTCCTCTCTCCCTTATTCAGTTACCACCTACCTGATCAGGGTTAACATCTGTTCATGTCAAGTCACAGCTGACTAGAAGAATAGGCTACCCTCTTATACAAGAACAAGCAGCACATGTTGATTCACTACAAACTGGATACTTTATTATTTATTATATACGCAATCACATAACATTACTGTGTAACACATAACCTGCAAAGAAAAGTGAAAGATTAGGTTGTACACTCTAATAAGAAAGGGGTCGACATCACCTTAGTCGTGTGTAGCCTGCACTCAATGGTCATCTAGGTTCCCTTCTCGTCTGTGCCTCGGCTCGCCTGGAGGTCACACCTCCGTAGTCTCCCTTCTCCGAGTCACTGGGACCTCTTCCTCCTCGGCTACTCTCTCCTCTCTGGCAATTCTGCTAGAAGAGTATCTGTCTCTCGATTTTTCTCCGCCTTCAAGTTTGTCATCTGTCTTCCCTGGAATAAGTAGTAGCTTTACTGCTAACGGCTAGATGCCGCCTACGGACTGAAGTAAGTGCCACGTAACTGCCTCAGACTTTCACTAATATAGAGGTGCATTTCCTCATGGAAAATTCCGGCCCGTAACCTGCCGCCCACCAAATTCTTGTACCTCCCCGTACCAAGGACACTTTCCCAGCCGGCCGGCCTGATGTAATGTCTTCGGCATGAAGAAAAATACAATCCTTCGATAAGGGCCGGTCTGAACCGGTTCTCTCCAAGCGAATAACACCTCATAACTAAAACATCCCCTTTAACCTAGAAGCATCTCAAGCTGCCGGAGCAGAAAGAAAGATGGAGTCTCTCCCGTTTGAGGCCTACCAGGCCTGAATTCAGCACGGCTCCATGAAATACCCTCACTACAGGGCAGGTTATCCCTAATACTAACGAATCTATCCCCTAGGATATGTGTGCAAGCCCTAATCTATGGGGAAGAACACAGGATCATGTCGAAGTGCCTAGTAAATAGACTTCATTCACTACTCTAACCCTTAGGCTTGAATGGTAAGAGACTGAAGTCACCCTAATCACCCATCAACACAATAGGGCCGGGAAAATCGAGCAGTACATTTCACCCTTGACTTCAGTCTATTATACATTCATTAAACAGAACTAACATCTGTGGAAGAATAATATGAAACAAAGCTAACTGATCTATGTCTAGTACCAAGTGTGCAAAATTGAAGTAGTGAAGGAATACACTGAATAAAGCAACAGATAGAAATCAAAACAGCAATGGTAATCAGAATACCTCCTAATATTTGACGTAACAGATACAAATCAGGTAACCAATTAAAGAGCCAGTCAAACCAGCCCTGGTTAATGTGTTTTCTAACTTCCTCCGTCAAATCATGTAGCCTGTCAATGTGAGCGCGAATGGATTGTGTATGATCAGACAAGTTAAAACAACAAAGACCCTCAAAATCCGAACAATCATGTCCATGTTTAAGCAAAAGATAATCAATGGCCGCTCGATTTTGCAAGATGGCTCTCCGTTCACCCTGGGCGTCTAACAGCATGTCAGACAGGACTGTAGAAGTATGATTAATGGATTTTACCATCCAGCAGGCCATTTTCTCAATAGATTTAGCATTATAAACCGCCAAAGCAGGAACACCAATAATTGAAATAGCCAGGCTAAGGTATTCAGACTTGGAATATAAATGCAAAGATGAGTCACAATCCTCCTGTAACATCACTGTATCTCGAATCACACGAGAATTGGCATTCGGATGTGACGAGAACATCAGTAAACTGAGTCTCGTAATGGCACAAGGGCCACCAGAAATATTTGCGGGGACATATGGCCAGGAAGTATTACCACATGAGAAAAGCCATCCGGCAGGTAGTAACATCGTGCGATAATGACTAGGGGTAACTACCAAACTTTTGCAAGTCATCTTGTTCTGGACCGAAGCACATGTTTTCGGTGTCCTTTGAAAGCACAAAGTTCGCTCATGAAGGGTGAAGGAAGTAGCACCTTTCAATTTTAGACGCAGACATTCAGAAATTGCACTAGGATTACACGTAAGGATAAACACATATCTCCTTGTGTGATATTATAGGTAACTATTTGGGACTGGACGGGGGGTATCTGGTCTGGTAGTTCAGTACATAAGGGGCAATACGCATGGGTGGCAAAATCGCCCAGAAGAACATTGGGGCGAGCCTTTGAAATGTTAAAAATATTAGTCAAAGTTTCCAGTGAAGCAGGGACAGCAACCAGACAGGTCGCTAAGATGTCCTGTACAGATCTCATCGGCGTCAAACAAAAGTGAGGGGCATCGGTCACCCTTTTCGCCAGTAAGGTCCAAAAGTTCGATGACGAATCCCACGCAGCGAGGGAACGCGACACGGGTGCGTAGCTCATCCCGGGTTGACGGGATTCCTCCTCTCTCGTCGAACCAACCCGAAAATAGTCCGACGACGACACATCCTGCAGCAACAGTCCAAAGAATGATCTGAAAGAGAATCAAATACAGGCATTAATCATTCTCGTAAGTAACATTTGTCAGCCGGGACCGCTTCCCAGCTATCTTTCCCTGGTCTCATAACTAAAATGGTGTTGTCATGACCGGTGGCTATGACCTCTGCTTGTTCAGGGGGATTCTTAGGCGACTGCACCCAAACCCTGGCCCCAGGGTTATCTGTGGAGCCAAAACCTTTCTGGCCTCGTACAGTTAGCAAAGTTGGGGCAGTGCCTTTTACCATTCCACCACTGAAGACAGGCATTATGAGTAATTGAGCCACTCGGTCAGTTCGATGGATCAGCAAGTCAGCCTCACTGCTATTCAGCAGGAGCACCTTAATCTCTCCCTGATAATCACTGTCAATGACCCCTCCAAGTACCTGAATGCCTTTTACAGCCAGCCCCGATCTAGGGGCGATTAATCCAAAATTCCCGGGTGGTATATGGACACCAACACCGGTCGCGATGATGACCCGATCTTTACCTTTTATAACGGTGTCATCCATGGCATGCAAGTCTAAACCTGCCGACCCTGGGGTCGCTCTACATGGAGCCATAGCTCCGGGAGTAATTTCCCAGTACATCACAGTCTCTCTGATTTCATTTGGCTGAGCATTAACATTCGGAGGGAACAAACGCATAAGTGGAGATTCAGCATTTAGAAAAGGACGATTATTCAAAATTAATAGCGCTTGGGGCAAAAAGTCTCGCCAATTCTTATATTTGTCATCTGTCAATTTACGCAGCTGCTCCTTCAGCAGACCATTCAATCTCTCCACAAGACCCGAGGCCTGCGGATAGTATGGGATATGAAATACCCAGTCAATATTGTTTTCCACACAGAATTCCTGTACCAATCTTCCACGAAAATGGGATGCATTATCAGATTGAATTTGGAATGGCACACCATAATACATCATAATCAATTCCAATGTTTTAATGGTATTCAATTGGGTAGCTTGCTTACAGGGAAGGGCTACCAACAGGCCACTGTATGTATCGACAATAGTGCAAACATATTGACAATTCCTACTCATGGGAAGTGGACCGATGTAATCAATCTGCCAAATTTGAGCGGGCAGTTTCCCGCGATGTAAATGACCTTTAACAATTTGGGGCACTTTGCGCTGTCTGATATGCTGACAAATGGGACAATGTAAAATAACATTCTTGATCAAATCTAGGGGAATATAAATTCCTCGATCAGCAGCCCACCTGCTAGTGGCTTTCTCTCCAAAATGTCCTGCCTTCTGGTGGGCCCATTTCGCCAATCCCGCAATATCAGAATCTTGCCTGTCCACCACTGCCTCAGCAATTTTAGATTTCTCATCTGCAATGTTATGAAAAAATTTGTCAAGAGAATCTATCGGGGTGTGAGCATCCACATGGAAGATTGTAACAGTACTCTGTGGGAGCATCTCCCAAATCTCCTGCCATAATTCTTTTCCCCACAATTGTTTTGAATGCAATTCCCAATTATGGGAATGCCAAGTCGGTAACCAAACTGCCAGTCCATTGGCAGTAGACCAAGAATCGGTGAAAATATGACATGTGCCAGGTAACTCTTGTTTCAGAACTTGATAAACAGCATAAAGTTCGGCAAATTGACTGCTCTTACCCTCACCAGTTGTACTCAGCAATTTTTGTGTGATCGGATTATAGGACACCGCCTTCCAATGCCGTTTCATACCTATGAACCTTGCTGAACCATCCGTAAACCAGACATGGTTTCTGTCCTCTGCGGACAAATCATCAAAAGGTCTACCCCACTTAACAGGAGACTCCTGTACTAAAGGTACGGAACATTCACTCTCAGTCTCAGTTGATGGCGCTCGCGCCACCTGCTCATGTAAAGATGCAACTCCTTTTTGTCCCACACGTGCCCTGTCTTGTATATACCATTTCCATTTAATCACACTCGCCTCTTGAGCATGTCCAATTCGGTGAGTTTTCGGCAAACTCATAACCCACTGCATGATAGGAATTTCAGGTCGCAAAACTATATCATGACCCAAAGTCAGTTGCTCGGTATCCACCAGAGCCCAATAACATGCAAGTAACTGTTTCTCAAAAGGTGTATAACGCTCACCAGCATCAGGTAACTTTTTGGTCCAGAAACCCAACGGCACTCTACTCCTGCCTTGCTTCTGCCACAAACTCCAATTCGCATAAAGGCCCTGTACAGACACATTCAAATCCACCTCACCATCACGTACGGGCCATAAATCCAAAGCATGTTGAATCGCCTCTTTTGCTAGGTTGAACGCATCTTGCTGTGGTTTATCCCATTCAAATGCATTCTTTTTACGAGTGACACGGTACAAGGGGGCCAATATTTGACTCAAATGAGGAATATGCTGACGCCAAAAACCAAATAACCCAATGAAGCTTTGGGCTTCTTTCCTATTCCTCGGAACTGCAAAATCAAGAATTTTCTGTTTAACCTGAGGGATCACTTCACGGTGTCCTTCATGCCAATTAATACCCAAAAATTTTACAGCCTGGGACGGGCCTTGTAATTTATCCGGATTGATTTCCCAACCTTTCTCACGCAGGCACTCAATGACTCTGTCCAATTGGGTCTGAACTTCCTCTTGTGTTTCGCCTTGGATCGAAACATCATCAATATAATGACACATCTGAATTTGGGGATGAACTGGTACCTCAGCCAAATGCTCTGCCACCAGCCGGTGACATATCGTAGGACTATGCACATAGCCCTGAGGAAGACTTCTAAACGTCATCTGACGCCCATTCCACGTAAAACTGAACTGTTCCTGACACTCAGGGGCAATCGGAATCGAAAAGAAAGCATTAGCAATATCAATGGACGCATACCATGTACCTGGATGTTTTTGGATTCTTTCAATTAGAGTAATGACATCCGGTACCGCAACAGTCAAGGAGGGTGTGTGTTTGTTCAATTCTCGATAATCAACAGTCATACGCCAAGAATTATCACTCTTACGTACAGGCCAAACAGGATTATTCCAAGCAGAAGTAACTGGGGCTATAACACCTGCATCCACCAACTCCTGAATAGTGGTACTAATCTCCTCATGACCACCTGGAATACGATACTGCTTCTGACAAACCACTTTTGTCGCCTGAGGAACTTTTATGGGGGGCATTCGTAAACGACCAACCCGTATAGGCCTGGACGATATATAATGCGTAGTTCCAAATTGGTAACATCCATCATCTAAATGCAAAGTCATTCCTCTCAAAATATCAATTCCAATTATGAATTCCAAGAGTGGTACCACTAGTACAGAGTATTCTTTTCTAGGGATTCTACCTATTCTCATTTCAAGTAAAGTTTGAACGGCAGGAGTTTCCTTTCCACCTAATCCAGTAATTGTAAAAGACTGACCTGTAAACTTCTTTGATTTTCCATGAATAAGAGTGGCCTCCGCTCCTGTATCCACCAATGCTCGGGCCCTTTGGATATTACGATGTCTCCAATAAATTTCAATATCTACATAGGGTCTATTATCTCTGTGAGCCCATCTGTGTACTGGAGCTTGGCCTATTTCCTAGTCATGCTTACTGCATTCTGTGTACCAGGATAAATCAGGATAAAGAATCTCACGTTTCTTAGGTATCGGTGCCTCCTGTTCATATCCATTCCCAGTACGAAATGGATTCGTATTATCTGCATTGCACTGCTGGTTTCGATCGGCCAAACTATGACGATCCTCTCTCCTCCTCGACTCAGGGGATTGATCCCTATCATCTCTACGTCTGCTGTAAACATAATCATTTTTTCCCCTCTCTCTTTCCTCTTCTCTCTCTCTGTCTCTCTCTCGACGGGGGGACATATCACGTACATAACGTCGATCATCACGACGAACAGAGCGCCCACGGCGGTCGTCATCACCGCTACCGTCAGAACCACCACGATCACACTCAGTCATCCGAACACGCCGAGCACCCTCCTTCCGATCCAAGCCACGTTTGCGAAACAACTCCCACAAACGAGCAGTAGTCTCACCGTCAATGTCCTCCCTCCGCACACCATCGGCCAGAAGACCAGAAAAGATATCACGTCTAGTAAGTTTATTGTCACCAGGAGTACGAGTGTCAAGCCGGGACTGACGTTCAGGTTTAAACCACTCACCCAACTCACCGAGTTGGCGTATCGATTCCAGCACCGTAGATAACACGTTACCAGTCTGATTAATCAATAAAGTCATCATGACTTGCTTATAAGCAACAGGGGAAGAACGAATAATACGATTCCGCACAGAAGATGTCAACGAACCATCAAGCAACCTGTCAGCAGTACCCAGAAAAATTGCCGTTTTCATCACCTCCTCTTTGAGACGTTGTGCAGCGTCGCGCAAAGTATACCACGGTTTGTCATTCACAGGCCAATCAGACTCAGTAGGATACTTTATATTACAACCCTCAGTCGCCAATTGAAGTAAAGAAATTTGACCACCACCATTATAGTTACGAAAATGATCCTGTACAGTAGAATCCGAACTCAAGGAACAAAACTTCAAACAATCGCCATTATCTAACATAATGCCAGCAGCGCCCAGTTCATAAAGGCGCACCATCCATGTGAGCAAGGTCTCACCAGCTCGCTGCCGAAATCGCTGCAAAATATCACTAATTTCCTGTTGAGTAAAGTCCTCTAAAGAGTCTAAAGAAACACCCTGCGGAGCAGCGGGAGACTGCTGCAACTTCCGACGAAAAACTGGATGCACCGAGACCGCGGGATGAGCATCACAAGGAGCTCGACCAGTACACGTAGAGGAACAATCAGCGGAAGAAGCATCAACCCCGCTCGAAGGACGAGCGCAATCACGGGGTGCACCATCAGAGGTGCGAGAAGCAGGCTTACAATCATGGCGGGAGCGAGAGGACTCGCGCTTGACAGATTCCTCACCCGAGGAACAAGAATCACTCGAATTCCAGATATTACCATCCCATTCATCAGGATTCCAATCCAGTCCGGCTTTCGCCACGACCAGACGCACCTTTCGCGTCGAAACCCGACCGCGCCGATTCTTGTATTTATAACGAGCAATTCGCACAGCCGCCCTCTCGGCAATAGTCTGGTAAGTCTCAAGTTTGTCAGCAAGCAACTTATTTTGACACCGCAACAAAGTATGAGAATTCTGAATCTCAACAAAGTGCGCTTCCACATCCTTAAGAGATATCTGTAGCTTCAACAACCTCTCATGCAGAATCCTGTACGCAGACAGAACAATCCAACCTCTGCGCCCCAAAATGGGAATCTCCTCACCCTTCGAGATGGGTGCCTTCTGTAAACAAGTAATCACATTAGCCGGCTCCGCCAGCTCCAAAGAAGAATTCCAATTCTCACTCAAACCAGTAGAATCAGCCCACTCACGGGCTAAGGCTTCATAAGGCGTTGAATCCCATCCGGGAATATCAACGGGCAACTTAAAAGTAGATTTTGACTTTCTAGAAAACATCGTGAAAAAGAAAGAAGAAAAGAAAGAAAAAGAAAAGAAAGAAGAAGAAAAACTATACACACAAGTATACCACAAATAATATACAGACAAAACCACGCACACGCCGAAAGCAAACACGAGACAACACGACGCACACAGGTTTCGAAAACGGTTCGTGACGCCAAATGTTCTGCTTGGGTTTTCGGATCAGATAGAACCCGCTCATCAGAGCCTCTCTAACCCAGCCAGAACGTTACCCTCTCCCTAGGGCCTATTCACAACAAGTATATATATACCACCTAAGGACAGGGAATTCCTACTATATATACATATATATATATATATATACACATACATACATGCACATATATATATATATATATATATACACATACATATATCTAGACCTCTTATAATACAAGTGGCGGCCTCGCGATCCCAGACGGACCCAGGACTTCCTACCCAGACGGCAGCCTTAGCCTCGCGGTCCCAGATGGACCCAGGACTTCCTACCCAGACAGCAGCCTTAGCCTCGCGGTCCCAGACGGACCCAGGACTTCCTACCCAGACGGCAGCCTTAGCCTCGCGGTCCCAGACGGACCCAGGACTTCCTACCCAGACGGCAGCCTTAGCCTCGCGGTCCCAGACGGACCCAGGACTTCCTACCCAGACGGCAGCCTTAGCCTCGCGGTCCCAGACGGACCCAGGACTTCCTACCGAGACGGCAGCCTTAGCCTCGCGGTCCCAGACAGACCCAGGACTTCCTACCCAGACGGCAGCCTTAGCCTCGCGGTCCCAGACGGACCCAGGACTTCCTACCCAGACGGCAGCCTTAGCCTCGCGGTCCCAGACGGACCCGGGACTTCCTACCCAGACGGCAGCCTCAGCCTCGCGGTCCCAGACGGACCCAGGACTTCCTACCCAGACGGCAGCCTCAGCCTCGCGGTCCCAGACGGACCCAGGACTTCCTACCCAGACGGCAGCCTCAGTACAAGTTCATCCTATGATTACCATAACATACAACAGGGGAATCAGTTTTACTATTTATCAGATCACACAAGAACTGCCAGTTTGAGCACAACCTGTTCTCTAGTTCGAGGGGCTCCTCTCTCCCTTATTCAGTTACCACCTACCTGATCAGGGTTAACATCTGTTCATGTCAAGTCACAGCTGACTAGAAGAATAGGCTACCCTCTTATACAAGAACACGCAGCACATGTTGATTCACTACAAACTGGATACTTTATTATTTATTATATACGCAATCACATAACATTACTGTGTAACACATAACCTGCAAAGAAAAGTGAAAGATTAGGTTGTACACTCTAATAAGAAAGGGGTCGACATCACCTTAGTCGTGTGTAGCCTGCACTCAATGGTCATCTAGGTTCCCTTCTCGTCTGTGCCTCGGCTCGCCTGGAGGTCACACCTCCGTAGTCTCCCTTCTCCGAGTCACTGGGACCTCTTCCTCCTCGGCTACTCTCTCCTCTCTGGCAATTCTGCTAGAAGAGTATCTGTCTCTCGATTTTTCTCCGCCTTCAAGTTTGTCATCTGTCTTCCCTGGAATAAGTAGTAGCTTTACTGCTAACGGCTAGATGCCGCCTACGGACTGAAGTAAGTGCCACGTAACTGCCTCAGACTTTCACTAATATAGAGGTGCATTTCCTCATGGAAAATTCAGGCCCGTAACCTGCCGCCCACCAAATTCTTGTACCTCCCCGTACCAAGGACACTTTCCCAGCCGGCCGGCCTGATGTAGTGTCTTCGGCATGAAGAAAAATACAATCCTTCGATAAGGGCCGGTCTGAACCGGTTCTCTCCAAGCGAATAACACCTCATAACTAAAACATCCCCTTTAACCTAGAAGCATCTCAAGCTGCCGGAGCAGAAAGAAAGATGGAGTCTCTCCCGTTTGAGGCCTACCAGGCCTGAATTCAGCACGGCTCCATGAAATACCCTCACTACAGGGCAGGTTATCCCTAATACTAACGAATCTATCCCCTAGGATATGTGTGCAAGCCCTAATCTATGGGGAAGAACACAGGATCATGTCGAAGTGCCTAGTAAATAGA
Organism: Triturus cristatus; assembly: GCF_964204655.1. Classification (NCBI taxonomy): domain Eukaryota; kingdom Metazoa; phylum Chordata; class Amphibia; order Caudata; family Salamandridae; genus Triturus; species Triturus cristatus. The sequence goes on along the minus strand of NC_140591.1, from coordinate 335,339,544 downwards.
CTTCATTCACTACTCTAACCCTTAGGCTTGAATGGTAAGAGACTGAAGTCACCCTAATCACCCATCAACACAATAGGGCCGGGAAAATCGAGCAGTACAGCGTGGTACTGGGACGGCCTCGGATAAAAGTGCCTCGGCTAGCGGACCACGAGCGGGTCAAGGTGTTACGGGCAGACCACTTGAGCGGGGGTCTGTTTTAAATTGGAGGACTTACGATGGTGGAGTGGGCGATGGTGAACGCCCGGGGGGTAGTGCTCCAATTGGGGGATATGCAGATGACCTGAGCGGGTTTGTAGGTTTACAGAAGGATAAGGAGTGGGGTGCTAGGCCACAATTTCTAAGCATGATGGAAGACGATGTTGGGGGAGCTCGGGGGAAGAAGGGGGCAATTATTTCTGCTAGCTCTTTACAGGAGTCAAGAGCGGGCCCGGAAGAAAACACAGACCGTCGTCGGGAATATCAAGAGCGGATTTCTCGGACGGATTTCCAGAGGAGGGCGGACCAGCTGTCAACCGGTAAGCGTTGGTGGGCAGCTTGGGAGGAGGAAGATGGGGTTTTATTGGATGAAGGCACTAAAAAATTGAGGAGGTCGCTTGCAACTGAGCCAGTGGTTGGGCAAGTCGGGGAGAATCAAATTAAGGATAGACCTGAGTTAACTCCAATGGTGACAGCAGGGAAGGAAGGAAGGGTTCAGAAGAGGTTACCTTATATGGGACTAGCAATGCCTCTAGGGTCACATCTATCGCTAAAAACAAAGCAGCGCATATGGGATCATGAATTTGTCGATGTATTCAGGTTACTGCATCGTGATCTGCAGGCTAAAGAAGGGTCCAAGGAAGAGGAACTAGAGATTGTTAGGAGGCCAAGGGTGCCGCGTATCGTAGAGAACTGGACGTCAGCCTTTTTTATATATGCTAGCATTTACTGTGACAAGTATCCGGAAAGGGCAGTGACATTATTTAAGTACATGGATGTGGTGCGTAAGGCACATATGCATTTTGGAGGTTTTGCTTGGCTCAATTACGACGAAGAGTTTAGAGATAGGATGACTATTTGTCCGGATAAAACGTGGTGGGACGTAGATGCTGAGCTCTGGTTACAGTGTATGTCGTCAGTACATCCGCCGGCTACGACTCATACGGCAAGCGGTTTGCCTGTGATGTACCGGCCTTTTCTCGGGCATCCCGCCCAGACTGGGGCGGGTTCTTGGGGAAAAGATCAAGGAACAGGGTCCGGAGCATGTTGGATTTTTAACCTAGGATATTGCTCTAGGCAATTTTGTCGTTTGAAACACGAATGCTCACAGTGTGGGGGAAAGCACGCACTCTTACAATGTTTTGCTAGGAACACGGGGGTGTTGGACATAGATTTCAGGACCAAGGGCAATTGCCTCGGGGTGGCGGAGGCGGACGGGGAGGAGCTATCTTGCCTTATGCAAAGGGCGCATACTTCAATTAAGTGGGAGAAGCTGGTTTTCTGGTTAAATAAATATCCTGATGGGAGGGCAGCGGTAAAATTGTTTTGGGGGCTGAAGGATGGCTTTCGGATAAGTTATCAAGGTCCTCGGCAGCGAAGGTGGGCAGATAATTTGAAGTCAGCCAAACAGCATCCGGAAGTGGTAAGGGCTAAGCTGGAGGAAGAAGTGAGGTTGGGAAGAATAGCAGGTCTTTTCAAGCAATGCCCACTACAACGGTTGATAGTTTCCCCGCTGGGAGTCATCCCAAAGAAAGTCCCAGGTGAATTTAGAATGATACAGCATTTGTCCTGGCCGGAAGGATGGTCGGTGAACGACTTCATAGCCCAGGAAGATGCAGCAGTTTCGTACACAACAATTGATGAGGCATTGAAGATGGTAAATGCTTTGGGTAAAGGTGCATTGCTAGCAAAGTGCGACATTCAGTCTGCATTTAGATTGATTCCGATTCACCCTGCCGACTTTGAGCTGTTGGGAATGTACTTTGAGGAACATTACTATTTTGATAAGGTGCTGCCAATGGGATGCGCTGTTTCTTGCTCTTTATTTGAAATGTTTCGCTCCTTTTTCCAATGGGTGGTGATGCAGACTTGCTTGAAAGGCAAATTATGTCATTATTTGGACGACTTTTTGTTCATGGGCAAGTCAGGTGCAGATGATTGTGCAGCTATTTTGCGTCATTTTCAACGGATGGCCGCTTACATGGGAGTTCTGCTGGCCCCAAATAAGACGGAAGGCCCGGCTACGAACATGGTTTTTTTAGGAGTGGAGATTGATACTGACCTTATGATTGCCAGGCTTCCCATAAGTAAACTCAATAAAATAAAGAATTGCGTTCAGAATGCCTTGGGAAAGGGTAAATTGGAATTGAGACAGATTCAGAAGTTACTAGGGTATCTGGCCTTTGCCTGCAGAGTAGTCAGAGCTGGTAGAACGTTCTGTAGGCAGTTGGGTTTCGCAATGTCAGGGGCCACGTTACCGCACCACAGGGTGAGGCTGACGTCTGCCATCAAGGAGTACTTACAGATATGGTTGCATTTTCTAGAGGAATTTAACGGAGTACCGTTGAGATTTATTGAAGACATCACCCTGTGGCAGGTGCAAGTGTATTCCGATGCATCGGGGGCCCATGGTTTTGGGATTTTTTGGGATGGGAGGTGGTGCGCTGAGCAATGGCCACAATCCTGGAAGGTGCAAGGTCGCAGTATAGCGTTTTTGGAGATGTTCCCATTACTAGTAGCATTGGCAGTATGGGGAGAGGAGTTAAGTAACAGAACAGTGTTATTTAGGGCCATATGTAGGTAAATTACATTTACCGATTCTTAAATACCGAATTTTACCGATTCGGTATTTATGAATCGGTAAATGTAATGTAGGTAAATAATTACCGATTCGGTATATGTCGGTATTTTAGAATCGGTATTTACCGATTCGGTAATGGCAACTGGCATCCCATTCATTCCTATGGGCCTGGAGGCCCATAGGAATGAATGGGAAGCCAGTTGCCATTACCGAATCGGTAAATACCGAATCGGTAATGGGGGAGGCATCATCATGGGTGGCAGGGTGTCACATTGACACCCTGTGGCACCCCTGATTCGTCCATGTGTGCACATGTGGCGCACATACATGCCCTAAGGGCACGTATGTCTGCCACATTGCACACTTCAAATGGGAAAAAAATGCTTTTTTATAGGTATTCGTCATTTACCATCAACTTTTAGTTGGTGGTAAATAACGAATCCCCACACCAGCGACACACTCCCCCTACATATCATTTCAGGATTCGGTATTTACCGAATCGGTAAAATTACCGATTCGGTAATTTTACCGATTCGGTAAATTACCGAATCCTGAAATATGCCCCCTACATACCAAAAGCCTAAATACCGGTCGGTAACGAGATATTTACCGAAAATCGGCCGTTACTGACCGGTATTTGCCTTCCTACATATGGCCCTTAATGTGGACAATATGACGGTGGTTAAGTTGGTGAATCACCAAAAAGCCAAAGATTTGAGAGCACTTCGCTTGCTCAGAACGTTTATGTTATACAGCCTTAAGTTGAATATGGTATTTAGGGCTAAGCACATACAGGGGGCTAGAAATAACATAGCGGATGCCCTTTCTCGTTTCCAGTGGCGCAGGTTCCAGGAATTGGCTCCTGGGGCAAATGCAGCCAAAACGGTGGTTCCCTCCAACATCTGGGCTCTAGGGGACTGAGAGTGGTGCAACTCGTGGAGAAGTCTGTAGCGAAGTCTACGCAAAGGAGGTACGAGCAGGCTTGGAAAGAGTTTGCAAGTTACGTAACACGAGATGCTGACACGGGACATATGAATATAGACACTCCCAAGGTTTTAGATTTTGTGCTATTTTTAGTTGGCAAAGGTCTGTCACCTACCACAATAGCGGGAAAATTGGCAGGAGTCTCATTCTATGGGCAGTTACTGTGGGGAAAAGACCCAGTAGATAGTGTCTTGATAAGGAGAATTTTAAGAGGCCTCGGTAAGGAGCAGATGAGAAAACCAAAGCCTCGAAAACCCATTACTTTTGGTTTATTGAGGCAGTTAATTGACAGTTTAAAAGTTATTTGTTACAATAGTCATGAAGTGCAGGTTTTAAGATTATGTATGATTTGGCTGTTTTTCAGTGTGTTTCGAGTATCCGAGTTACTAGGTTTGAAAGAAGATTTCGGTTTGTCAAGTACAGATGTTGCCACAACAGGTCATACCATTAGGATTTGGTTGAGTAGATCCAAGACAGATCAGTTAGTGAGAGGAACTTGGATTCATTTGAACGTTTCGAATGTGGATGTATGTTGCCCGGTGTGCGAATGGAGTAAGTTCAGATTGAATAGTGCTTTTAAAGAAGGTCCAATTTTTGTTCATTCCATAGGTAAAAAAGTGGCAAGTTATCAGCTGTTGAGTGTGTTGCGGAGAACGCTTTTATCGGTTGGGCAGGATCCAACAGCTTTTGGAACACATTCATTTCGAATAGGGGCAGCGTCAGAGGCTGCAAAGTTGGGTTTGGGATGGGACACCATTAAACGCATTGGCAGATGGAAATCTGATTGCTGTGCAAGATACGTTAAGAAATAATGGCAAGGCAGGTGGTATGGTTTAACGTTAGTACTACTAAGGTATGTTGACGTTTTTTCTTTTTCATGTAGGTGACATTCGGACCATCGGTGCCCATAAGCAACAGATTTGGCTCTTAGGACATTCATTCATCAAATGGGCAGGGATATTTGCGAGCCAGCAGCATTATGGACGCTCCCTCGGAATACCTAGTGCGAGTCACGAAGTTTTTTGGTGTGGTAAGGGGGGTATGACTTGGGATTGTTTATTTCCATTGTTGGTAAGGCTCAGCCAGGAGAGAGGTCATCCCGATATATTATTGCTCCATTTAGGAGAGAACGACCTGGTTTCGTTGTCAGGTTTGGTTTTAATTAAGAAAATGCAGCTGGATCTGGCAGTGATAAAGAGCAATTGGCTGGGTACGAGAATTGTGTGGACAGAATTTGTTAGTAGACAAAAATGGAAAAATGCACGGAGCAACAAGGCGATGGAAAAAGATAGGAAGAAATTAAACCGTGCCATGAAAGTGTACTGTGCTGGAATGGGAATTAAATCAATGGCACACGAGAACATCACTATCAAAGAGACGCATTTGTTCAGGGATGATGGGGTGCGTTTGTCGGATTTCGGACTTTCGTATTACATTTTGGAGATTAGAGATCTGTTGGCACAAGAATTAAATGTTAACTTGTGGTGTGCTGGCAATGTAGAATAAAGGTTGCGAGCTACAATTTTTCTTGGGGTGGGGTCAGGAAAACTCGAGGTTTTCCTGAGTGGCGGAGTTGGGGGGTGGGTCAAGTCAAGAGCGGATTTTGATCACCCTCAGAGGGGGAGGGGGGAGGAGGGGAAGGGGGAAAAGGAGAACAAATACGGTAAAAGGGAAAAGGGAAAAGGTTTTGAAAAGAATGCAATGGAAGTTTACTCAAGTTATAAGTTTAAAGAAAATGAAATAACTCAAAAGGTTGGGCATTTATGGTTTTGGCTGTTTACTAAATTTATTGGTTTCGGATAAAGTTTGTCACCTAGTCTTAAAATAAAGTGGCCTTTTACCTACAATTGGTTGTTGGCGTCTGCATTATTTGGGGCGATGGGGCCTCGGGGGGAAGCGGGCGCGAGCCGTCTCCCCCCGGGGTTTTCGCCCACATGGTGCAGGCGACCGAGGGCAAGGTAGCGCGCGCAAGTATAGATATAGGGGCGCGCGGGTGGCGGGAGGCTAAGGCGTCTGAGGAGAGGGAGCGGCGACGGTAGAACACGGTCCCACCCACCCTATATAAAATAAAAAATAAAAGGTATAAAGATAGTGTACGGTCTGGTGCACTTTACGATGTAATGATTGTGATCTGTTTGTTCTTGCCACGGTTAAGATAGGTGACATACCACAGACTCTACAGAGGCTGAGTTGGGGGGTGGGTCAAGTCAAGAGCAGATTTTGATCACCCTCAGAGGGGGAGGGGGGGAGGAGGGGAAGGGGGGAAAGGAGAACAAATACGGTAAAAGGGAAAAGGTTTTGAAAAGAATGCAATGGAAGTTTACTCAAGTTACAAGTTTAAAGAAAATGAAATAACACAAAAGGTTGGGCATTTATGGTTTTGGCTGTTTACTAAATTTATTGGTTTTGGATAAAGTTTGTCACCTAGTCTTAAAATAAAGTGGCCTTTTACCTACAATTGGTTGTTGGCGTCTGTATTATTTGGGGCGATAAGCTGTTGCGCCGCCTCCAATCAGGGCTCGTGGGCAGTTAGGCATTCACATGCAAGTGAGAGATGTATGTTTTGTAATTATCCAGCTAACATTTTCAAAGTGAATATAAGAACATCCAGTGTAATAAATGAGCATGCCATAATGTAAATAAGACAAGTCGGGTGAAATAAAATTAAGAAGGACACTTTTACCAGGCGATCTCACGCTCTCAGCTTGCTGTGCTTCCCAACTCTTGCTTACTTCCTTCCTCTCTCTCTCTCTCAGTCAGCAAGTGCACGACCTAGTGGGCGCCAGGTACAGTGCACCCGGCCTACAGCTACATACCAGCAGCCGACGGAATTCCTAATGGATTTTTCTCAGCAAATGTGACGGTGGCGCCCCTGGCTGGTTTTGGTGGCGCACCAGGGTGCCACGGCGCACAGTTTGGGAACCACTGGGTTAGGGTCTTTACAATTCTAATGGAGGGGAGACATGATGTTACATATATAACAGTTAGCCATTGGGGTGATCGTCAGCAATGTTAGGTAGGTACACATATCAATATTCAAAAATGCCCTCATCGATAGACATCAAATCATGAACAGCCTGTACCATCGTGACGGAGGGTTTAGCTGTTTGCTCTTGAACTCTGGGCTTGGGTGTTAACTTTTGCATGCAATAAGAACAACAGGGGGAAGGCAAATGATGCACAGACTACTGGTGAATACAACACCTGCAATGGCTACTAAGAATAGGAGTATTTTCCAGCCCCATGTTGCTATAAGACCCCAAAACCACATAGACAGGGACCACGTGCCATTCTCCTGGTGGATGTCAGACGTTAGTATGTGTAACTTTTGTATTGCTGCATAGACTTTCACAGCGTGGTCCGGTATGTACACACAGCAACTACTACCAATGAAGCACCAGACCCCACCCCGATCAGCAAGGATGACTTCTAACACCATCCGGTTTTGGAGTGAAATGAGTCTCGTAGCCTGAAGTTCAGTCGTGATGTTGGTCAGTATTCCTGCTATGGTGTTGATAACTCCTTCTACAACCCTTGTGAGTCGGCGTAGACTACGGCAGTTATGCATGGGGCCCCAAAATGGCAAAATACCCTTCATGGCATCTGTAAATTGCTGCAAGGTAGTGTCAGTCTGATCGATATCATTCATGTCAAGAACCCTTCTTACTCAAGACAGATACACACTCCTGCGTTGTAATCTGTGGTCTCTATGATAGTTGGATGGTGGAATATACACAGGGGGCAAGAGAAAGGACACGCAACACATACCAGACCACCCCCTAGGAAGCCATATGTAAGCCTGGGACCAGCAAACGAAGTACACGTTGTGGGGCAGAAGCAATGGTGGACTACTAATGGTGTTCAAATCATAAGTATAGTTGCAAATACTCTCTCCTACCGGAACCTTTCCAAAACCTTGGACACAGAAACTAGTTTTTGTATTAATCGCCGGTACTGGCATTGCCTTATCCTGAGTAATATTACGTAACTGAAAGGACCTGAAATATTCAGTGACGTTAAAGTCTTGGAAATCTATCATCTCATCCAGAGGCCATGTTACATTTTTCTTCCTTTCACACACATTCATGCAGGCATCGGGATGTAGAGAGTCAGTAGTCCCATCCCTCCCAGGGGTAAATCCTTGGTGAGTTGCTATATAACCCAGTACAGCCTCATAATCAAGGTATGTCATATTCATTGCATCTAAATAATAATGGTTATATACCTTGGTGAACAACTGGAACCAGGCTTCACAGCTGGCCAAATAAGAGAGGAGCAAGGACAGGGACAGGTCATTTTTATCCATCACTGAGGGGAGTAAGCCACAAACCCAACAATCGTGACATTGGTGGTATGGTGGGCCTGATGGAGCATCTGTAGGAAGACATTATCCACATAAGTCTGTCTATGTCTTTCCTTATGTGGAGCAAAAGTGACAAAGACATATTGAGGGGGGGCCGTAGTAGTTCCAATCAGGGAATGCACAGGATGTCTTTCTTCCAGGAACCATAGGATCCATAACACTGATACCAATGCAAAGAAAACTATCACTAGGAACACTATCTTAGTCTTGGTGGGCCAGCTCAACCAAGTTGGGCTATGTTGGTCAAGATGGTGTTCTTCTAAAGGCTGTTCTTCTTCCATAACAATGCGGCCGAAGGGGTACATTTTATATATATCAAACTATCAGAGGAAAGTGCGTGCTATGGAGCCAGAGATACAAAAGAAGGGAAAAAAGGAAAATAAGGAAGAATACAAAACACACTGTTCGGTGTCTGTAGAGTCTTATTGTTCATTAACAATGGTGCTACCAAGCACTTCGCGGTGGGGCTGCCCAGTCACAGCCCTTTCTGTCTTTTAGCTCAGGATAGGGCAGCTTTCCTCCTGGAAAGACACCCCCCACTTATCCTGTTCAATGTCTCAGACAATGCACCAATCTCTCTTTCCCTGATCTACTGTTGGTACCACAGACAAGGTACATGGACCCTATGCTTCATCCATGAAGTCCATCCCTACTAACCTGACTTTCCCTTGGGTGCACTGTCCCTTCGCCGGGTAACCAAATTATACCTAGTCACTCGAGGCACTGTCTGGTCACGAAAAAGAATCCTAAATTCAGAGGAGACAGGGGACTGAGACTCAAGCTCCTGCGAACAAGATGGAAGAGAAACCAGGGCAGCCCTTATTTCTGGCGGGGTCGCCTCATTCAAAGCAGTGGCATTCTCCTCTTTTGTCTTTGCCCAGGTCAATTGGGCATCAGAAAAAGGAACAAAGCGAGGCACCTGCTCCGTCTCATGGTCCCCTTTTCCTTCACGGACCCAGTTGTCGTAGGGGAGGGGCAAAGGTACTCGCCGGCAGTTTGATGAGTGAATCCAGTGCTTCCGGCCATCCACTTTTACTGCCGTCCTCGTGGCAAGGGCCCCTTCCACCTCGGCTCAAAACACCCTCACCTCTGATAGTTCCGAACCAGGACAAAGTTGCGGGGTGGATGCAGTGCCCGGGCCCCTCAGGTGCTGGCGGGAGTGCCTCATGTATCTGTTGATAGATAAAACGCAAATTTTTAGTTAACTCACACAAGTAATCTACAAGCAATGGATATTCAATCTCGGAGAAGTGGCGTGACGGGGGACGCCCCACACATTTGCGGGGCGCCCAAAAACAACTTCGTATGGGGATAATCCTATTCTAGAATGGGCTGTCACTCTTGTGGATAATAGGGCGTGGTGTAGCGCGTCTGACCATTGCAATCTTGTGCTCTCCCTGATCTTTGCCAACTTCAACTTGAGAGTACCATTATACTTCTCAACTAAACCAGCCAACTGGGGGTGATACGCTGCATGAAACTTCTGCTTAATGTTCAGACCATCACACACCAGCTGAATCATCTTTGTATTGAAGTGACTCCCGTTGCCACTCCAAATCAATCGGGGCAAGCCGAAGCGCTGGAAAACCTCCTTCAAAAGGGCCTTTGCTGTCGCTATGGCTGTGTTCTCTTTAGTGGGGTAAGCCTCAATCCATTTACTGAACACACAAACAACCACCAGCACATATTTAAAGTTGTTAACTCGTTCCATTTTGATGTAATCCATCTGGAGAACCTCGAAAGGGAAAGAACGGGGGTGCAAATTTACCAGGAGGTGTAGAAGTACCTTCCCCAGGATTATGCATCAAGCAGACCATACAGTGCTTCACTAGATGGGCAGCTACTTTAGGGATATTGTCATTTTGCCACAAGGGGTCGAATAACTTGCATATTCCTTTTGCACTAATGTAGGCTGGGCCATGTGCCATTGTAACTACCGGGAATACATATGCATCTGGTAACATTCATCTCTGCTTTTCCGATTTATCGATCCAGCACCCCTCCACGTTTAAGCATCCCGTACTCTCCTGCCACGTCGCCCGCTCTTCAACTGTTGCCTCACTTTGTATTTCTTTCACATTCTCTAGTGTGTCCACAAACATCCCATTGTCAGGCACCCATCTAGCTGGCTCTGCCACAAACATTCTCTTCATCTTGGACCTGGCTGTCTCTTGAGCTGTCTGGTCTGCAAACACATCCCTCCCCACCACATCATCAGTAATCGCTTTATGGGCACTACACTTCACTATTGCCAGTCTTTTGGGAAGCGCCAGGGCTGACAAAAGCCTATGTATCAAAGGGCCGTGCTGTATCTTGGTGCCGCGGTAAGGCAGGAATCCCCTCTCCGCCCAGATCTGCCAACAATTATGGGCTACTCTGAACGCATACTGGCCTTCAGTATAAATATTGACAGCTAACCCCTCACTTAACTCACATGCTCACAAAAGAGCTACCAGCTCTGCAGCTTGTGCTGATTGGTAGGGAACACGTGATGTCTCAACTACAGTGTGAAGCGTAGTAATAGCATATGCTGCGGTGGTGGTGCCATCTGATAATTTGAAACAAGAGCCACCGACGTATAGTTCCCCTTGCGGGTCAGATAAGGGAACGTCAGTCAGGTCTACTCGTCCCTTTGTCTCCTCCTCTGTCCGGAATAAACAATCATGGACATCTGTGTCCTCATTTTCCGAAGGGAGGGGTAGTAACATGGCTGGGTTCAGCGTTGCACATCTCTTAATTGTGATGTGTGGCGCAAACAGAGTCAATTCAGACAAGCACTGGGAAGTTGCTGTGTCTTTGGCTTATTCAGAAGTCCACAGCATGGGCTACCATTACTGTGAGATCAGCATTGAGGACGAGCCCTGCCGATTGTCAAATAGAGGCAGCCACGGCCGCTGCTGCTCTTAAAGAGCTCAGGAGGGCTCTGGCGACAGTATCAAGAAAAGCAGAGAAATTAGCACACAGCCTCTGCTTACCTCCAAAGGCTTGTGTTAACACAGAAAGCGCACATACAGCCATTTTGTGTACGTACAACGCGAAAGGCTTCTGGTAGGTGTACCACGCACAGGTGCAGAGCAAAGCGCGACTCTTAATTGCTCAAAAGCTTGCTGACATTCATGCATCCAGGGTAAAGGTTCATGCACTTCTTGAGTGGTTAGCAGCAACAGCAGCTTTGTTAGTAGAGAATAACCAGGTATCCAATTATGACAATTAACCCTGGGCATAGTGGGCGTAGTGGGGCTACGCGGAGCATCACGGAGTGGGGGCAAATCTACGCACAGTCCGCACACTCCATGTAGCCCCACTACGCGCCGCCCGCCTCCCTCCCACCCTCTTTTAAATGCCCTTACAATGTTTAAAAGCATGTAAAAGTAATTAAAATGACTTACCTGAGCTGCGGCGTCCCGGGGCTCCCTCTTCCTGCTTTATCGCCGACTTCTTTCTCACAAATGCGCATGCACGGGGCATTTAAAAGAGGGTGGGAGGGAGGCGGGTGGTGGGCAACTCCGCTCCGCTGTGGCGTGTGCGTAGCCTGCCTGCTACGCCTACTTTGCGGACCGTGAAGTAGGCAACACTACGCACACTCCACGGGCAGAGCGGAGCAGTATGCCCACGGTTAATGACAATATGAGGTGATGCCTAAGAAGGCACGTACATCCCACTGAGTCTTGGGGCTGGGCATCTTAAAAATGGCATTAACTCGCACTGGTGTTAGCTTCCTTCCCTCCTTCGACAGCAGGTGACCTAAATAGGTGACCTCCTGCCGACAATATTGGAACTTTGAAAGGGACACTTTATGTCCATGCTGTGCCAAATGTAGCAACAATTTAACTGTGGCGTCGTTGCAACCCTCTTCAGTATCGGAGGCTACCAACAGGTCGGCCACATATTGCAATAATACGTAACCTAATACGTTACCTGAGGGAAGAGAGAGGGAATCCAACTGACCATTCAGGGCTTGACTATATATACTAGGACTTTCAGTATACCCCTGCTGAGGAGCTCGACAGAATTGGAAGCTCCTGCCGGCCAATGTAAAGCCAAAAAGGTGCCGGCTATCCGGGTGGATGGACATGCTAAAGAAAGCATTTTTTAGGTCAATCACAGAAAATATTTTGGCTGTAGAAGGAATCATTGTTAAAAGGGCAGTAATGTCAGGCACCACCGGAAACTGAGGGACCACTATTTTGTTAACCTCCCGTTAAATCAATCACAAAGCGATAGACATCGTGTTAAGCATTAGGGGAATCCAATGATGTCTTTTTAAGGCTAGGGAGAATAGTGCTTTTACAGACATTTGCAACCGTCTCCTCAACGACCCCTGCTTTGATCAAATCCTGTATAATCTGCAACATAGCCTGTTCCCCCGCCTGTGGTATTCTGTACTGGGGAAAACGAGGTAACACAACATTGTCTTTAATCATAATAGAGACTGGTGGTATCTGCAACAACCATACGTCCGTGTCTCCCGTTGCCCACAAGGAAGCGGTGCATCTTTTGAAAAACACTGTTTGGTACTAGCTACATCCAGTCTATTGTCATATAAACACCATCTGGAGAAACTGAAATTGTGGCATGCAACCTTTTCAACAAGTCTAATCCCCTTAAATTTTCTTTGCAATTCGTTGTCAATAAGAATGGCGAGTCTACAGTGAAGGGGCCAATAGGCAAAGCAAGGGGTTCGGAGATGGGGCTCACAACCCGTACTCCTGAAAAACCTACAGAGACATTGTTATGGCCAGACAGGGCTGCCCCGGGGACCAGTGAACGAGAAACAGAGCTATTCATTGCACCTGTATACACCAGAAACTTCTTAGCTGAACCATGCAAATCCGCCATGACATAAGGACCACGCTGATCTACAGGTATTTGAACTGGTCCCTCACCCTGTCCTTGTCTGTCCTACTTAATGGACATCTCTAACGCCTCGTCTAGATCATAATTGTCGTGATAGTACTGCCTTCCCCGAGGGTCATCAAAATAGTTCTGATCGGAGCGACCCACTGAGGATGCCCTGAACATCATCGTGACCGCCCTCACCACGACCCCGTCTGCCTGCACCCCGACCTCTCGGGGCTACAGCCTTCTGCAACAAGTCTGGACATGCACTCCGCCAGTGCCCCTCTTTCCTACAATACGCACACTCGTTTGGCCCTACCGGATCGCCACCTCTGCCTGTGCCATGCGCCCTTTGAGCCGGACCAGTGCCACGTCCTCTGCCGGACCCCCTTGCTGCCTGTTGTATTAGTACCTTAGTCTTCAACTCCTTATTCTTTTTCTCCACCTTCTCCTCATTTTCCCTATACTCATAGTACTGAGATATACTCAATATCACTGAGGGAGAAGAGGTAGTCCAGGTGCTCTCAGAAGACTGCAACCAAGTCGTGATCTCAGGAAGCAGGTTTGTAACGAATTTGTTAACAAACAACCGGACACCGCCTTCCGCCGATAAATCTTGTCCACTGAAATCCAGAAACACCCCTTCAAACCAAGGGAAAAAGTCTGACACACTTTCATCTTTCTTCTGACAACATGCCGTTAACTTATCCCAATCTACTCGTCTGGGCGGAATGAGAGAAGGCATGTAAGTAATGATACAACTCGGCAAAACCAGTATTTCAGCCTTACGCTTCTCACCAGGTTTCCGTACCTGATCCCATGCCCTAATCTCATTCCAAGTGCCCCCCAACTCCAAAACATGGTCCTGCGTATGCACCTTCCTCCATATATCCACTGGTACTAGCAACCTTAAATCATCTTGATATTGGCCAGCGTCATCACTGTCGATGAGGCGGCCTCCGCTAATTCTTTGTAATATGCAGTTGGATTTTTCCTAGGGTCCGGCAGCTGACTCTTAAGGGCTAACACCTCACTCCTTTTCCACGGATTGTAAACCCATTGTTCCTGAAAACGGGCCTCCACCCGTTGCTGAAGAACTACAACCTGCGCATTACTCCGTTCTGGGATCTCAGGATGGAAAATAGGGTGAACCTCCCTCATCGGGAATTGGGACACAATCGTCAGTGTGTTCTGATGCAACCTACCTCGATAACCAATCATCGTCGCAATATTACTAAAAACATCACTAGTGGCCATATCAGCAGCGTATACACGGTCACAAATGTCATATATTATTTGTGGTGCCGCACCTCCGAAACACTGTTCCCACCACCCTATTAATGTAGCCGACATATGCTTGAGAGCATGCTGTTGTACAAATGGTTCAAAATCTTTCAACACACTCCACAGATCCTCTACATTGTAGATCGGACTCCGTGCCCACTGTGCAGCCTGATCAGCTACCATCTTTTTCTCCTCGTCCCCCACGTCTGACTGAATCAGCACCCGCCCCATTCGTTCCCGTGCCGCAGCCCAGTTCCCCTCTTTCAACCCACGCACGGGTGTCCCAGCACCCAAAGATGCCGGGGATGAAATGTCTGGGAAAGACATGATGGATGAAGGGACGGGCACCAATGTCAGCAATGACTGCGTCGAAGGGGTGAGAGAAGGGGGGGCATGAGCAGGGACAGGAGACACAACGGGAGGACCTGCATCTATTGCACCCGCAGCTTGCGAAGCCAGGGATGGGACAGGCGGAACCGTAATCGAAACGGCCGGGTCAGAGACAGAGGGGCCAGATGCAGAGGCAAGAGGGGAAGAAGACTGAGGTGCCGAAGCAACAGGATATATCCTCTGTGGTGCGTAAGGATGTGGGGGCCGGGCTTCTAAGAGTTCATGTACAAAGGCATCACCTTCCTCTCGGTCGACATAAGACATTGCATTGCAATCGAAATTTCCTATCAGCACACTCTATACCCTGTTCTATTTTCTATCTATCGTAGGCTACTACTTTTTGTGTTACTGTTTGCATTTTTCCTTTCCGGGCCTCCTTCTCTGCTCGCATGTGCCTTTGCCTAGCTTCCTTCTGCCAGACCTGGAGTGAATCAAACATCGACTGCCTACTTCTCCTGCCAAATAATTTGTCCTGCAAATAATTCCATTTCTGTTAATCTTAGGTACCTGTTGTTGGCCACTGAAGCTCAGCATTGTCCCTTGTATATTTGTGCCATAATGTACTAAACATAATAGGGCCAATGCCGTGCTTGGTATACATATTGAAATTCGGGATGCCTTCCGGAGGCGCAGGTTCCCTCTCCTCCAGCTGAGCTTCAGCAGAACAACAGCGGCACCCCACACACCACAATTTACTCAGACAAGGCATCTTAACATCAGGCACAACCACCCGCAAAACAACGGGAATCCAACAGGCAGCCTACATTCAGAGTGCACCAAAATAAGACAGTCCGGAGACTGTACCAAGACAAGGCAGTCCGGAGACTGCACCAGACAGTCCTAATACTGTACCAAGACAAGAAGACAGGCTCTAGCCCCAGGCCTTTTCAAGAGAAACCAAATTCAGCAGGTGGCCTGACAGAGCGTTCGCAAACACTCTGTGTCTCAAGGGTCCGCAGACCCACCAAGTTCAAACAAGCCAAGAATGGTTCTCAGACCATATTAAAGATTATTCAAGATGGCGCCATATTTACCAAGAGACAAGACAAACTCACCTGGTGCACACAGGTCAGGCCAAGTTATTCTCCACCACCGACTCTTCAGACCAAATGGTCAGCTCCAAGGGTTTAGCCGTTTCAGGACCCCAGCCGGGATGACCGCTGGGCGAGGCACCACCCAATCAGACAGGAGGGGCAGCCGCGAGAACTAAGCTCGGTCGTGTGGGGATCCCTGATCCACCCATCCAACCGGACGCGGCTCTTACCTCCACACCCGATTCGGGGCAAGATGGGTCAGCCCGATGGAGTCCCTGTTCGGGCACCAACTGAAGGAAGTGACCCGAAATGGACCACCCGGGTCACTCACGAGCACCTCTCTGCCTTCCGAGAAATGAAGAGTCGGGATGACAGTGGAGAATGCAATCTAACACCTTTATTAGTAAATACACTGCAGTGGAGCCCGGTCTGACCAGCCTCATGGGATAGCTGTCGAGGGACTGGCCTCAGAACACTTGGTAACACAAAATAAGCCTTCCAACACCTCTCAAAACCCCTCCCCTGATGGAAAAATACTGCTTGGGCAGAAAACTGAACAAAGAAGGCACTGAGGGATGAGCTACCACCTGCGGAATGGGGACACGTTATCAGGCTCCCAAGGCAATCTTACTCGGTCTCAGCTCTCTCTAGTGTGGGAGCATAACTATGTCCAGGGATAGGCATGCAAAGCTGAATAAACTATTCTCATCGTGCATCTGGGATCCAACCTTGGATGAAATAAGGACATTTTCTGAACAACAGCTTCTGCTGAGGCAAGAAGAGAGATGGGCACAGAGGCCGGGTTTTGCTTACAGCGTAACATGGTGACTACGGAAAGGAAAATGGCGTCTCAGATGCTAACTTTAGCCTGCACAACTTTACGAAAAGCTGGACACACACACATTTGCAATAGCGATCAATATGAAATAGCTACATGAATGCTAACACAACAAGGAACACGTCATGGGGAACGGGGCAATGGTACATTTGATTCTAACAGTAGCTAGAGTCCTCCTGGGGATTTTTTCTAGGGTTGAATTTCCGAGAATAGTAATTTCTGACTGGAAGCCAATTTCATCTCCTCTTTCATGAGAGAGATGTGGAAGATATGTATAAGCAGGTTGGTGTAGTATACTACTTCTCATCTGCTTACCACCCACAAACCAATGATTTGGTAGAGCGGTTTAGCAAGACACTGAAGAGAATTATGAGAAATCTGCCAGAGAATCTCAGGAGGAAATGGGATCTTCTTGTTCCATGTCTCTTATTTGCTTATCAAGCAATTCTGCAGAAGGGGGTTGGGTTAAGTACATTTGAGCTTCTGTGTGGACACCCGGTGTGAGGTCCACTCACCTTAGTCAGAGAAGGGTGGTAAGGAACCTCAAAGTCCCCACATAAGCATGTGGTGGACTATGCGGTTGGCCACAGGAAGTTCATGGTGCAATACATGAGTCAAGCAAAGGAAAACCTTCAGGCTTGCCAAGCGCTGATGAAGGAGTGGTACAGCCCAAAAGTTACATTGACTGGGTATTAGGATGGTCAGGAGGTGTTGGTGCTACATCCGATTTGTCCCAGGGCTTTGAAGGACAAATAGTATGGGCCATACATGGTAGTTCTGAAGGTTTCTGAGTTTAGCTACGTGGTGGGCACAGGTTCTACAAGGGAACCCAAGAGGGTGTTCCATGTGAACAGACTGAAGCCTTACCTCCAGAGAGATTACACAGTGAATGTTATGGCTATGGCAGAGGAGGTTGAAAGACTGCCTCTTCATGACGTGCTGCATAGTGGCTTGTGGGATGGCACTGTGGAAGGGGTTCAGCTAGCCCCTGGGTTGATGCCTGAGGTCAGACACATATCTGTGTGCATGGCATAGACACAGTAAACAGTCTGCCAGTGAAGGGCAGGATGTGCAGAATGTCTGGCTAGATTCAGGGATGCATTAAGGCAGAAGTTGACAACATATTTGACCTGGCTGTCATTGAGAGATCCTGTAGCTCATGGTTTGGTCCTGTGGTGCTAGTATTAAAGCAGGGGTCTACTGACTTGCTGATCTATGTGGACTACAGAGCCCTCAATGAGGTAAGAAAAACAAAACCAATGCTCACCCTATTCCCAGAGCGGATGAGCTTGTGGATCGATTTGGTGCTGCAAATTACTTGAGCACCTTGGATCTCACCGTGGGTTCTGGCAGATTGTATTAGCAACAGATGCCAATGAGTATAATACATTTTCTATGCCAGCGAGGCTAAATCAGTTTGAGGTGATGTACTTTGGATTGAAGAATGCTCCTGTAACTTTTCAAAGCCTGGTGAACCATGTACTGGCAGGGTTGGAGGAGTACTGTGTGAACTACCTGGATGTACTGTACTGTTAAACAGGTGTTGGGTAGGACACTGGAAACAAAACTGGCCATCAAGGCAACCAAGTGTCAGGTGGGCAGGCCTCTGTAGTCTACCTTGGGCATGAGGTGGGGAACAGGAATATGTTCCCATTGGATGCCAATATTTAGTCTGTGATGGAGTGAGTGCATACTACTCGTACTGAAGTGATGGCCTTTTTAGGACGCACTGGGTCCTACAGGAATTTTGTGGTAAACTACGGGAGTATAGCTACCCTAGTGTCTGCTTTGACCTCCAAGGATCATCCCAGAAAAGTGAAATGGACTGAGGAGTGTCAGAAAGAATTTGAGGAACTGAAGAGGGCACTGTACACTGCGCCTCAACTGAAAGCACCTGACTATGGTTAGCCTTTCATTATACCAATGGGTACTTCTGACAAGGAAGTTGGAGTGGTGTTAGCTCAACTGGATGACAAGGGTAGAGAGCTTCCTGTAGCCTTTATGAGTAGGAGGTTACTACCTAGAGAACAGAACTGGGCGGCTATTGAGAAAGTGTGCTTTGCCATAGTGCGGGCTTTGGTTAAGTTCAGGTCGTATTGGTTTGGCACTAGGTTCATGGTGCAAACAGATCATAAGCCACTGAAGTGGTTGATGGTTATTATGAAGGGAGAGAATCCCATGTTGTTGAGATGGTCTATTTCTCTGTAAGGATTAGACTCTGTAGTAGAACACAGAGCCGAATTGAGCCACGGGAATGTTGATGGCCTTTCCCAGTGGTTTACTGATCTGACCACCCAACCTCTCCAGGTTAGTAATTGGTTTGGGATAGTCTGATCTGGAAGTGGCATCTGTTAGGACAGAAACGACCCTTGCATTGTGATGGACGTATACCCCTGCCCTGAGTGGCACAGCTGCAACGATGTCTGGATCCCTGGTGCTCATTTTTGTTGCCATGGACAAACACGGATCATGCGTGTGCTCCATGACATAGGCCTGTCTCACGGATTACAGTCTTGTAGGGCCAGGAGGGGTGCCTAAAGTGCTATCCTCATGATGGTGAACTGCCTTTACCAGGAGTTAAGTAGCACAAGCACTGGGGTGACAGCATACCGTGTGGTGATCAGTGGAGGTGAACAGGCCCTTTTACCTGTGTCACTGGAGTGCGGCCTACCGCTTACTCACGTAAAATGTCGCTGCTCTGTGTTTAACTCTTGCTTGTCCTTTATCAAGTCAGTATGTAGCACTGTGCAGCACACGTGTGGTTGCATGTGTGGCGGATGTATGTGTGCCTCTGAATGGTACAATTCATTGAGGACTCTGGGTTCCCAGAGACCATGGGGCGACCCAGGGCTGACTGGAGGAGCAAGTGAAGGTAGAGGAATCCCCACCAGATAGATTTGTGGATGCTGCATTCTTGTGTGCTGAGTGGGACACAAACACTGGAGGAAGAAGAGTCAAGCTCTTCAGTACACCTCAAAGGGTGCTGTTTGATTCAGGGAGGGGTCACTGGAAAGGGGCCTGGGCACATCTCAGGAAGGAGATGGGGCTGATAAGAGCATCATGAAATGTAGGTCTGGGCCCCTGGAGTTACCTTGTTATCACTGTAGCTGACATCCAGGTGTGAACCTCTAGTTACTCCCATGACCTGTGTTGTGGGGCTATCTGATTTGAAGTCCCTGCTACTGTGACAGACTGCTTTCTGGAGGAAGGGCAGGGCAGAGGTGAGGGCACTTCAAAAGGAAGGAGATACCCAAATCAAATGTCAAAGACTCAGACCCTACATTTCTTGTCTGGAAGTGGACTATAAGAAGGGGAGCTTGAGGCCCCCAAAATTGTCAACTGCCAAGCATCCAATCGCTCTGTATGAGGAGGAGAAGCTCTGCAAGACTAAGTTCTGCAAGCCTTCTGCCTGTGACCAGTGCTGGGGGCTAAGGCCTGCTTCTCTCCCAGCTTGAGGACAGGACATCACCCAAGGAAATCCAAGACAACCTATCCCTGGAGCCAGAAGGACCAGCACCTGCCTGCTTGTCAAGACCAGTGTGCAGTGTGCCTTGTGTGGGAGAGGAGAGTGCTTTAGGGAGTCAGGTCTAGTGGAGGATCCTGGAGAGTGGATCCCTGCAGCGAGGTGTGAGGAGACGGCTGTTGCACCGATCGGGTCGACACCCATGTGCAGGTTCAAATTGGTGACCCCATTTGCCAGTGGGGGCTTCCATGAAGTAGCCGTATTTGGTATCACTGCCATGCAATGAGGCTGTAGCTCATGTGTGGAGCGAAGTTGGCCACCTCGTATGCCGAAGAGGACCGTGTCGAACATTACTGCTGTGCTGATCGGGAGGCGGCCAGTGCTTGGCGTGAAGTCGGCAGCCCTGTATGCCAGAGGAGAGTGCAATGAAGTAGAAGCTGCTGTCGCCTGTGTGCAGAGCAAGGTGCCGGAGGAAGGGGTGCTATGAAAATTACTGCTGTGCTGATCAGGCCGTAGCCCATGTGTATAGTGTAGTCAGTGGCCCCGTATGCCAGAGGAGGCCACCTGAAAGGACAAGTACTCTTGCCTGGTTCAAGCTGTTGTCGAGAGGAGAGGTCCCCATAACGACCTAGGTGGGCCCGAGCCTCCCATTGAGAATCAGAACCAGAGCAAACACCCCCCCCCCACCTGTGGGAAGCTTCAGAGGAACTTACAATCTCACCAGAGTAGGCGCCGCAGACGACCAGCTGCTGCCCCTGCAGAGCCATAACTGCTACTCACCAACAGCAACCGCGACAGCTCTCTGTGAGACCAGTGAGTGGAGCACTTCTCTAGACTCTGGTCACTAGATTCCTGCACGAGTGGGTAAGACTCATCATAGGGCCAGATGGGTGCTGGAACACTTTTCAATTTTTGATAGAGTTGGAGTGGGTCTCCTGAGACTTGGACTAGTAGTGGGGCCTAACCTGAATGTCGCGTATAGTAAATGGGGAATAACTCCTACCGCTAGGGAAAGCAAAGTGGGACATAGGGACCTGCCTATCAAACACTAGATCCCTGACCTTAAGGGGAATCTGTGTATTACTTGTGTATGCTGTATTTCACTTTGTGTTGGTATGTAAATATTCCTTTTTTTCCCATTAAAGACAGTATTTGACTGGACAATCATTTATTGCTGCTATTGACAGGGGCGACTCCTCTACTAGGGCGGAGGAGCATCACCCCACTGTTTTCTCGCAGTGCGAGAAGCAGAAACATAAAATGGTAATAACTTTCAGTTAGTACCATTTTATGTTTGGTTGCGGTGGCCGGGCCTGCCCTGAGAGCAGGGCAGGGGAGGAGTGGTGTGCCTGCCCACTCCTGAGTGCGAAAAGACCATTTGATTGGCATACTGGGGCCACCCAAACCAGTCATGCGCACTTTGCCCCATTCTCAATGCAGGCTGCAATGCAGCCTACATGGAGAATATGGCCTTCCCATAAGCCCCTGGCTGGGCGGCGCCCTGACCAATCACAACATTGCTTGCAGCGTTATGATTTGCTTAGGGAAGAGAGCCTGGCTGCCTGCTTCTGATTCCTGTTCCTGGAGGTACAGAAAACAATTGGTCCTGGACCTTTCTTTTATCAGACAGAGCAAAGTTTTTGAAGAAGAGTTATGATTTAACTACAATTTTTCTGCATACATATAATGAGCAAAAGCAGGTTTACTTAATCCCAACACAATTCTTAGATGTGGACCAGATAGGGACAAAAACTTGACATCTGTTTACCTGTATAAAAACATTGGGTTATTGTTCATAAATTCAATTACACAAATGATGGACACTCTACCATACTCATAATCAAAGAGGAGAGGTTGCTCCAAGAAGGGCATGCAAAGATGGTGCTCGTGCAAAAGGTAGGTGAAAATTAAGGAACAACCTTATAATCAGTACAGAAAATAGCTGGTTACAACTAACCACAAAACCAGTTATATAAGGCCTGTCCACAATGAGTTCATTTCCATATATTTGCTACAATTGATTTACAAACAACAGTGAGGTATCATCTGTAACTCGTGCGGGTTAATAGTGACACGTGGTCCAGGCCCACTAGGGGGCAAAGCATCGACGTTTCGACCCAACTTAGAAGCATCGAGGGTGATAAATTCCTCAGCTGGTGGGTCTTCCTCAGGATAAGGGGAAATGGGTGTAGGAGACAAACTTATCTGGATGCTTGTAGATCAGGGCTTCCGGGATTGCGAAGCCCGCACTCACATTGCGGATTCTGACCCAATGTGTCAATATTCATGAGAAAGTAAACTATTCATGGTCACATCCCAGTGGATTCATATTCAATAGCATATACAGTTGAGGTGAACCAATCGCCATCTGCACCCACGTTGCGGTCTAGGGTCAGCGAATTCCAATATTCACAACATTCACAACGTCGTGGGATTTCCAATTAATTAGATTAATGCTCATGGAGAATCAATCGCCATCTAAATGATTCCGCTGCCCGGAACCAATCGATACCCAGGTCCAAGGACTTTGTTGGATCACCCCATTATTTCATAATGGTCCTGTTCCTGGAGAACAGGAGAGCAGAAGAAGACGTGGGACCCGGCCGGCGGATAGGTAAGTTTAATTATATTGTTTTTTAATTATTAAATTAACCCCCTCCCGGCGTGACCTCACCTCCCTGCACGACCTCCCCTCCCTGTGTGACCTCCCTGCTCCCCCCCACCCGCAAGTCATACTAGCCGCGACTGGCATTGAATGGATTTTGCCCCCTGAATCTACCCCCCAAGAAGCATTGGACTACTCGACCCGTGCTACCACTGAGAGGCAAGTGCTAAAGGGGTACTTGGCACAGTTGCTCAAGATCAATAGTAAGTCAGGCCCAGAGTAAAAGGCCTCATCCCCAATGGTTGGGCCCAGTAGCACCTGCTTTTCCCATGGCCCACTGAAAGGAATTCTAACACCATGTCTTCAGGAGTAGCGGAGGACGATAGGGTGTGCAGAGTCTGGGCACTACCTGGACAAAAAGGCTTGCATCTTAGAACAACGCATTTCATGAAGCACCTGAGTAAAGATAATGACTACATGCCTCATGAGCCTGTAGGAATCTCGCATTACTTGCAGAAGGTAGCCGGCATCTTGAAACAGAGAGTATAAGTTCCTCTTAGTACATAGCGTTCTTGCTAAACAATCATGATACATAATTGCTACATCCACGATTTGTTGTTGGAATCTAGTTATATATATAGTAACCTTTATTCGATTTGATAAACAAATCATAAAAGCATATAAATAACAATTCATTCATATAATATGTCACAAGGGTACATTTATCTGAAACAAGCTATAAGAGGGTTACCACATACATAATTAAAACCACTTACACTAGATATTGCGGGGAAATGACAAAAATACCTCAAGACTTCAGTCCCCCCTCGTGGTTCTTAGCTTTAGAGCAGCTCTTAAAAAGTTGGACACACAAAAAAGTGTAAAAACATCAGACGATAGTTTTAAAAAGAACAAAGCTATACGTGCCTGCCTAAATCTAACTTTTCTTAACAGGCCCTTCAAAAACATTTCTCTGGGGTAGGCGTAATACGGGCAGAGAAGGACTAAATGAAGGGTATCCTGTGGAGACCTATTGTCGCAGCCACATGGCCCTCTCTGTTCTGAATGTATGATAAATCCTGCCGGTACCGCCAATAGATGATGAATAAAATATAATCTAAAACGAGTAATTCAAAATCTATCATGTGCACTCGTCATTAATGTTAGATATGGTTCTCATCCAGGGGATACTCATCAATAGTCATAATCTATGAATAATCCCCGCCCATGTGCGGGATCCCGGAGCATATAGAAAATACATATATATAAATATATATATATATATACATATGTGAAAACATATAAATGCAGCCTAATATGTTCAAAACATGGCAATGCTGTAAATTACATTTTTTTTGCATAGTAGTGCCCCCGTAACCCGTAAGGAAAAAAGGAAGCATCAGGCAAATTATAACACAGCACTGCTTTATTGCCATAAAGCAACATGTAATTGTAGGCATTCGCCAGTAGGCTGCAGTAGAGTATCAAGAATCCAAGAAAACTGACACCTTGCCTTTAAGGCATTAGAGTAGGGGGACCGTGCCTTTAAGGCCTGCCCGTGACCCCCTGCTCCCATGATGCACTACAGGTGACAGTTGGGCCAGTTCTTTTTTCCGGCTCCTTCTGTGAGGATCCTGGAGCTTGAGCTCTTCAGTTTTTTGACTGAAATTTTGAATTACAGCTTTTTCTAGCTTTTTTCGACGTTTTCTGGCTTATAAGGGCTAATTCTGCTGGTTCCAGTGAATTTTCCAATTTTTTTCCAGTCAGAATGTCTCCTTTATTTAGGAAATGCCCTTCTTGTGGTAATAAAATGGCACTGGTGGATCCACACTCGGTGTGTATTGTGTGTTTACCATCAAAACACGATCCTGACCAGTGTCCCCACTGCCAGAAGTTCTCAAAGCGCACTCTGAGGGACAGAGAGCGCATTAAACTGCATGCAAGACTGGAGAAGGAACAAAGCCGTCGTGAAGGCGAGCATTCCTCATCAAGACCACCTTCTTCAGCTACGCAAGTACAGAAACGGCGACATACCAGCTCCCCGGGCTCCAAGAAGACCAGGAGTCCAAGAGGTTCGCCGTCGACGTCGAGGATGCCGGCGAAGAGGCAGAGAACTTCGGCGTCAAGGGATTCATCCCACCATCAAGAGTCTCCGCCGCGCAAAAGTAAGTCGGCGTCGAGAGGCGGCCCTTCGGGCTCGAAGGCTGCTAGTCTGGTGACATCTGAACTGTCTCCGTCGACGTCGAGGCTTCCGTCGACGTCGAGACACTCTCCGCCACCCTCGAGGGGGTCGACGTCGAGAGATGCGGCGACGTACATTCCGCCGCGAGTGGGCCGGTCGCCGTCGATGGTTACCCCCACTCGGCGACATAGAAGGTCGACGTCGAGAGCGACGTCAAGAAGTCGACGTCGAGACAGGTCGCCGTCAAGATCACCACGTCGACGTCGAGAGAGGTCGACGTCGAAGTCGCCCAGTCGACGTCGAGCGAGGTCGACGTCGAAGTCGCCCAGTCGACGTCGAGAGAGGTCGACGTCGAAGACGCCCAGTCGACGTCGAGAGAGGTCGACGTCGAAGTCGCCCAGTCGACGGCGAGAGAGGTCGACGTCGAAGACACGGCCGACGTCGAGGTCATCTAGCCGACGTCAGGTGCCAGAGAAGAGGAGATCGACATCGAGGTCTCCACGACCGGCGTCGAGACCAGAACGGCATACCTCACACTTGCCGATGGTGACGCAGACGTCGTCGACGTCAAGGGATTCGACGTCGAGGGCGAAGACTGGACCGCCCGCGGAGAGGTCCCCAGGAGAACAGTCATCATCTCCGGGACTGCACATCGTGCAAATATCTCCAGAAAGATCACCCGAGGCTCCAGAGCGGTTTGGACTGTCACCGCGCTGGTTACGAGATGTGGGCGCTGCCGCATGTCGGAGTCCGGGATCGGACTACTCCCGCATGTATTCCCCACCGCGCAGGAGTAAATCGCCTCCGAGGGATCCACGGCCAATTTCACCACGCCGGTCTCGTTCCAGGGACCGTCGCACCGCGCCAAAACGTCCAAGATCTCCGTCCAAGCGCAGATCAGGATCAAGGGCTCACCAAAGCGAACGCTCCCACAAGAGGCGACGCACCAGGTCGTCCACTGGGACTGCATCCACAAGATCCTCAGTCCGGGACTACTCTCCCACTTTTTCATCCACGCCTCCATCGCGAGTGTCCCCGGTGGATGACATTATAACTTTCTCGGACGTCCTGGGTAGAGGGGCGCAAAAGTTGAACATCGCACTGCACGCCCCTCAGGCACCCACTTCTGTGATCTTTGACACTTTACACCATCGGTCAGCTCCCAGACCTCTGCTCCCGTTGGTGCCAGGATTGTTAGAACCAGCGATGGCCACGTTCCTTACACCGGCTACAGCGGGCTCGGTCCCCTCGAGAATAGCAAAGAAGTACAAGGCTCCGGCCGAGGACCCTTTATTCTTGAGGGCGGACCCGCCAGCGGATTCGGTGATAGTGGCGGCGGCCATGAAGTCTCACTCAGCCTCAATATCTGCTTCTGTCCCCCCTGAGAAGGACAGCAAGCTGATGGACTCCTGCGGCAGGAGAATGTGCAACACATCTGCCGCGCACATGAAGGTCGCTAGCGCTTCAGCCCTGCTAGGGAGGTATGATCGTTCCCTATGGGATTCCCTGGCCAGATTCGTGGAGAAATTGCCTAGGGAGGACAGGCAGGACTTCACGGAGATCCTACATGAAGGCGGACTGGTGGCCAACCAAGTAATAAGCGCAGCGGCGGATGCATCAGACCTAGCCGCGCATGGCTACTCCCATGGCATCTGCTCCCGCCGTTCGGCCTGGCTCAGATTAACAGCCCTCAAACCAGATGCGCAGAAAAGGATTCTTAACCTGCCGTTTAATGGATCATCGCTATTTGGAGCTCATGCGGACGACCAAATGAGCAAGATGAAAACAGAATTGGACACTGTAAAGGCTGTGGGACTGGAAAAACGCAAAGAGTTCCGCAAGCGCTTTCGCCAGGGCGACAAACGTGCCTTTCACCAGCGCGTTCAAACGCCCCAATGGTCCTCTCAAAACCAACAGAGGTCCCAGTTTCAGCAAAGGGGCCGGGGCAGAGGAAGAGGAAATGCTAAACAGCAGCAGTCCTCTAACAAGCAACCTCCCAAGCAGTGAAAACTTACTTCCTCCGCACTCGTTCGCCACTCCGGTGGGAGGAAGTGTCACCGCTCACCTGGCAGAGTGGAATACAATTACAAACGACAAATGGGTGCTGAGTATTGTAGAGCGTGGCTACTTGCTGAGGTTCAAATCTCCCCCTCCGCAGGTACCCCCACGGAAACAGCCACTCCCTCTCAGCCAAAACAAGCTTTTAAAGGACGAAGTTGCCACTCTCCTCTCCAAAAACGCCATAGAGGAAGTTCCAAACAGGCAGAGAAATCGGGGAGTGTACTCCCGGTATTTTCTTGTTCAGAAAAGAGGAGCGATCGGAGACTACAGACCCATCCTCGATCTCCGCCTACTCAACAGATTTCTCAGAAGGGAAAAATTCAGGATGCTAGCACTGCACCAGATCTTCCCACATCTACACCAAGGGGACTGGATGTGTGCCATCGATTTACAGGATGCATACTTCCACATTCCTGTCTCAGCGAAACATCGGAAGTTTCTCAGATTTCGCATCTTTCACCAACATTATCAATACAAGGTCCTGCCATTCGGCCTCAAGTCCGCGCCACGAACGTTCTCAAAGTGCATGGCGGTGGTGGCTGCATTTCTCCGCAAACGGAAGATATTCGTCTACCCATATCTAGACGACTGGCTCTTAAAAAGTTCCACCCCGGTTCAACTCCAGAGTCATCTCTCGTTCTGCCTAAACCTTCTACACTCGTTGGGCCTTCAGGTCAACTACCGGAAGTCGATCCTCAATCCAACTCAGCGGATCCACTACCTGGGCGCCTCTCTAGACTCCTCAAGCGCAAGCGTGTGTCCTTCGGAGGAGAGGTTATCCTCCATGCTGCAAAAAAGCTGCACGCTTCTCAGCACGGAATATCCCACAGCCAGACAAGTGTCATCTCTCCTGGGATCCATGGCCTCGTGCATCTACATCGTGCCCAACGCACGTCTGCACATGCGTCCTCTGCAACAAGACCTAGAGGATCAGTGGTCGCAGAGGACCGGCCGCTGGGAAGATCACATTACCCTTCATCAAGCCGCCAAAGATTCCATCCGGTGGTGGATGAAGCGCTCCCATCTGCTTCACGGCGTCCCATTCCATCAGGCGCCTCCGACACAGACGGTGGTCACAGACGCCTCCATGCAGGGCTGGGGGGCTCATATGGGCCGGCTTCAAGTACAAGGTCTCTGGTCCGCTACCGAGCAGAGCTATCACATCAACTTCTTGGAGCTACGAGCAGTCCATCTCGCTCTCAAGTCCCTGTACCCATCCCTGCAGACCGACTATGTTCAGGTTCAGACGGACAACACCACAACTATGTTCTATCTGAACAAGCAAGGAGGGACCAGATCACGGGTCCTGTCTCTGGAGGCCCAGTCAATCTGGAAATGGCTTCTGGCGAGAAACCTGACGATCGTCGCTGTTCACCTGCCAGGGACCCTGAACGTGCAGGCGGACGGCCTCAGCAGAGACTTCGTCGAAGCGCACGACTGGGTGCTCAACGAAGGCGTCGCTCAAGACATCTTCCGCTTGTGGGGCATACCAGACATCGATCTGTTCGCAGACGCGGACAACAAAAAATGCCCCGTCTTCGCCTCCAGGTTCCCTCAACGGGGGTCGCAGGGGAACGCGCTTTTGATCAGCTGGTCGAGGACATTGCTTTACGCTTTTCCTCCTCTCCCTCTCATCCCGGCTGTGATTCAGAAGTTCTACAGGGCCAGAACTCGGATGATCCTAATAGCACCGGAGTGGCCCCGGCAGTGGTGGTACCCGGATCTACTCCAGCTGTCGGAGGTACCACAGAGGAGGTTGCCATGCCTGCCGAACTTGCTGACCAAGGACAAGGGGAGAGTGTTCCACCCCAATCTCCCCTCCCTCCGCTTGACGGCATGGCTCCTGAATTCATCCAGTACGGACATCTAGATCTTCCACCGGACTGTATGAGCATTCTTCGGGAGGCAAAGAGGCCCTCCACGAGGAAGTCGTATGGCTTTAAATGGAAAAGATTCTGCTTCTGGTGTAGAGATAACACCCTTGATCCGATCCGGGGTCAAGAACAGGTTATTCTCCCCTACTTACTGTACTTGGCGAAGTCTGGGTTAAAGTACTCTTCCATCAGAGTACACTTAGCTGCTATTACAGCCTATAGGAAGTCTCCTACCCAGACCTCATTCTTTCAGATGCCAGTGGTAAAGGATTTCTTAGAAGGGCTTAAGAAAGTTTACCCACCTGTGAGGTCTCCTTCCCCTTCCTGGGAACTGAACATCGTTCTCTCTAAACTGATGGGAGGTCCTTTTGAGCCGATTCATAAGGCCTCCTTGCAACATCTGACCTGGAAGGCTGCCTTCTTAGTAGCCATCACTTCGGCCCGTAGGGTTAGTGAAATTCAGGCCCTCTGCTGCAAGGAACCTTACACGGTGTTTCATGCTAATAGGGTGGTGCTCCGTACTCATCCGAGCTTCCTGCCCAAGGTGGTTTCGGACTTCCATATTAATCAGGTGATCACGTTGCCCACCTTCTTTCCTCAGCCGACCACACCCCCGGAGAGAGCTCTACACTCTCTTGACCTCCGGAGGGTTTTGAAATTCTATCTAGCTAAGACCCTTACTCTTAGAAAGTCAGACAGGCTCTTTGTTAACTATGGACCCACTAATACCGGGCTGGCTGCGGCCAAGAGATCTATCTCTAGATGGATTGTCTCTTGTATAGCTTTGGCTTACCAACTGTCCCACAAAGTTCTGCAGGGTAAACCTAGAGCACACTCTACTCGGGGGAAGGCTTCTACGGTAGCACTCCTTCGCAACGTTCCCATGTCTGAGATCTGTAAAGCGGCTACATGGCGCTCAGTCCATACTTTCACGCGCCATTATTGCCTAGATTCAGACGCACAGGCCGACGCCCAGGTGGGGCAGGCCTCTTTGAGGAACCTATTTGCATAACTGTAATGCAAGATGTGTCTTTTAATGTATGTTTTAACTGCTTTGTTGCTCGTCCGCGAGACTTTGGGTATGGGCTTGCTACTCTATTCATAGATTATGACTATTGATGAGTATCCCCTGGATGAGAAGGATTAGTTACTTACCTGTAATCCTAGTTCTCATCCAGGGGTATACTCATCAAAGTCATAAGCGACCCACCCACCTCCCCGGACGAGCAATGTTTTCTCTTTAAATAAGTGATGTATGGAAGGCAGATCTACTCAGGTGCGGAGGCACCGCCAAAAAGAACTGGCCCAACTGTCACCTGTAGTGCATCATGGGAGCAGGGGGTCACGGGCAGGCCTTAAAGGCACGGTCCCCCTACTCTAATGCCTTAAAGGCAAGGTGTCAGTTTTCTTGGATTCTTGATACTCTACTGCAGCCTACTGGCGAATGCCTACAATTACATGTTGCTTTATGGCAATAAAGCAGTGCTGTGTTATAATTTGCCTGATGCTTCCTTTTTTCCTTACGGGTTACGGGGGCACTACTATGCAAAAAAAATGTAATTTACAGCATTGCCATGTTTTGAACATATTAGGCTGCATTTATATGTTTTCACATATGTATATATATATATATTTATATATATGTATTTTCTATATGCTCCGGGATCCCGCACATGGGCGGGGATTATTCATAGATTATGACTTTGATGAGTATACCCCTGGATGAGAACTAGGATTACAGGTAAGTAACTAATCCTTCTATACCCTGAGTTGTTTAAACTAAAATATGATTTCTCACTGTGTGTTTGACAAGTTCAGTGGCTTCACGTTGCGCCGTGGCAAACTTTGAATACAAATCTTTGGTGTCATCCTTATCCTTGGGTCTTATTGTATCTGGTTTGATAAACAGGTCTGCACGCCCTAGTTTGATAAAGGAATCCCTGACATATTTTATCCAGGGGATTATCAGCGCGTAAACTAAGGAAAGACAATCCTGAATTACCAGCCTAGTCAGACCCGCCTCTAGGCTTGTCAAAATCTTCAGCCAACATAGTTGGAGCTTAACTGCCACCAAGTCAGAGATATATTTAACCCCAAGTTCTTCGTGAACGCTAAATGCCGGGGTACTATGAGGGACCTACAGTAAACACCTCAAGTATTTGTTTTTTTCCCTTTGCAAATGAGTAGCCTTGACAAATTCCCACACCTCACTTCCATACAGAACCTTGGAGCAACAAATTGAGCTATATAACTTTAAGATCATGCCCGGAGTCCTAACATCCTAGCCTTTGTGCAAAATTTGCAATAGAATCTATAGCCCTGTTCAGGGCCAAGCACTTTTCCTCTAATAAATGTTTAAAATTCAAATGACCATCAAAAAATATGCCCAAATATGTAAAGACTGGGAATTTACCTAGGGTATGTGAGCCTATTGTATAATTATAGGATTTACTTGGCTTCTTCCCCATTTCCATAACATATGATTTAGCGAGAGTAGGGGACATATCCAGGATTTCCATAAACTTCACAAAACCATCAATTAAAAGCTGCAAACCATGTGGGGTACGGGCAAGGAACACCGCGTCATCTGCGTAAAGCAGAACCAGGGCCGCTCTTACACCTATTCTCGAAGGGTCTGCTTTAATGCCGCGTAAGGTGGAATCTAGGCTGTTAATATATAGGATAAACAAAAACGGTGCTAATATTCATCCTTGTCTGACCCCACTTGAACATCCTGTGTGTATGTAACAGCAGCTGTGGTATTGGAGTGTAATGATTGGAGAATATTTATTATTACTGGGTCCACCCCGAGTTCATCCATTATTTGCCACAGTTTGCTACGATTCACGCGGTCAAAGGCCGCAGTGAGGTCCATAAAGGCTAAGTATGACACCCCAGACTTAGCTATTGTATATTTTGCGGTGATAAGGTACAAGTTGAGACATTGATCTACAGTGGATTTCCCTGGACGGAACCCGTATTGAGCATCCGTAATGATTTATTGAGCCTCTGCCCATTCCATCAACCTGTTTAATATCACCTGCCCCAAAACCTTCGCTGAAACATCTATCAGAGATATGGGGCGATAGCAGTGTGGGCTAGCCTTATCGCCTTTCTTAAAAATTGGCACAATAATGGCGGAAGACCAAGATGCTGGCATTGCTGAACTTATTGCCGCATTTAATACCCTAGTTGGAAGAGGGGCCCAGACCTCCATGTTACAATGAAAAAGGTCTGATGGGATCCCATCTGGGCCTGGTGCCTTATTCCTCGTCAGGCCCTGAATTCCTAGACTTACTTCATCCAGGGAGAAGGTCACAGAATTACTAGTTAGTGTTGTGGTTGGGGCCTGCAGCTCATCCCGACTATGTGAGTAGTTATACAAGCCCTGAAAATGCTGCTGCCATTGTTCTGGAAGAATATAATTGCTTAACCCTGGCTTTTTAGGGTCCATGAAACAAGGGTTATTTATTATTCTCCAAAAGCTTGCAGAGTCCTTCAGCTCTGCCGCCTCGGTGAGCTCCTCCCAGTCTGCACGTTG
The DNA here is from genome assembly GCF_964204655.1 of Triturus cristatus. NCBI lineage: Eukaryota > Metazoa > Chordata > Amphibia > Caudata > Salamandridae > Triturus > Triturus cristatus. Next base: position 335,307,310 of record NC_140591.1, on the reverse strand, counting down.
TAAATGGCCATTTCGTGCTTTCACAGCTAACTTGTAACTTAAATGGCAAGCAGCCACCCTCTCCCTGTCTCTTGGGGTCTGCTTAAGTGCCACTTTTAGCTCTTTTATGGCCTGCGAGCATTAGCTATCAAATCACCTAGGAGTTCCCACACATTGGACGCGTGTGTTGAGGACTTCAACAAGTTATCCACCAAGTTTGCAATATTCATGAAAGCCTCTATTAATTCATCCCCTTCCACTCCCAAATCTAAGCATTTCAATATTTCCTGATAACCTCTATCACATAAGGATGTATTAAAAGCAACAGTGTCAACATGGGCCCATCTCAGCCTTCTGCCTTAGTCCGTCACAGCAATCGACGACCCCCCCTTCCTGTCTGTTTAATACTGGCGATTGGGACTGAACAGCAAGCACTAAGATACTGAACAGCAAGCACTAAGATAAGTGAAATTTGATCACTAAACACACTGTGTTGAATATTAAAATTAAATGCACCTCTTTTCAATAAAGGGGAAACGAAAATAAAATCAGAATGGCATCATCTCCCTTTAAATGTGGGAGGAACCGAACTACCCTTTTTATTAACAATCATGTCCATCATGTGGGTTAACCCATTGGAATATAAATGACCAGTCAGTTCCCACCCGCCTGAGTATGGTCCAGGTGTGGTCCCTTCCTTAATGGACAAGATGACCAATCACCCTGAGCCGCCCTCAAGTGTGGGCACAAGTGACAATTAAAATTGCAGACTAAAATCAATTGTGATTGAGCCAGCCCCTTCCCTCTTGTGTGCTCCAGCCATGTATTTAGTTCATGTAGGCTGCTCGCGCCGAGCGCATTTGGCGTTACATTATACAAATGTATTAAAATTACCCTAAAGGTATTATTCGAGAATTTTAATCCTTGGACAACATATGAGTCCCAAGCCAGATTCTTCCAACTGCCCTGAATTCTCAAATCTATGAACATGATCAGGCCCCCCTTTGCTCTACCAGAGACCTATCTAACAGCTGGGCAAAAGAAGGTTTTATATCCTTCAATAATTTTTTTTTTACCTGTCTCCCATGTTTCCTGGAGGCATATTATGTAGTACTCCCTCATATAAGTGAGCCATTGCTCCTCCCCAAATTTACTAGACAGTCCTGCTATGTTCCACAAGATAATGTTTATGTCTCCCCCACTGCTCCCCACAATAGAATCAACATGCCCAGTACTACTCCGCCAGATGGCTGGCCTACCCACAAGATTTATCTCTGAGATATCAGACTCCCTGCACTCCACAGTGGATTGTAATGTTGTCCCCATGTGGGGCTCCACTCTCCTCTCTGCTATGTCAGTGTTGGCCAAAAGGATATCACTGACTCTGCCCCCACCTTCCCTGTGGTTTAGTCAGTCGATGTTGTTCAAATCCCTCAGTGGTGCAAATGCATTTGTTACTGCCACAGGCCTACCACCCCACCCAGTTCCCTGGTCCTGTCCTGCGTAACATTGTATGGAATTAAAGCTGTGCAATGGTCTATAAAAGAAGCCCAAGGGCAGTGGTTTAATGCCAGACTCTACAGCAAATGTGCCAGCTGAATAGGAGAGGATCCCATGCGCCAACTCAGGGAATCTAAACATAACAATTACGCAGTCTCCTAGGAAAACTTTCCTCGACTTTCTAATCCAAGACACCCTCTTGGCCATAAGAATGTGCAGATGATCTTTAATGTTAAATCTAGCATACTTGTACATCCAGTGCGCCACTTAATTGATTAACTGAACAGTGGACTCCTCCTGTGTGTTATTATGTCCTGGCACACCTGGGGGAACCACAGTATATGGGCAACTAGCCGGTGGAAGATCTATTACTGGGAGCTCACCACTATTGGGGCGACTAACATACCTTCCCCTCTCATTTGTTGTTGGTGTGCACTATCCCGCCTTGGTGCGTTGTGACAGTTCTCAAGTTGGACCTTCTCAGACCCTGCCTCCACTGGCCTTACGTCCTTTGCCCCCCAAATCCTCGATTGAGCCTTAGGGCGTATTGCTGCAGGGTTAAATTGAGGGGTATGATTTACCATGTCAACTCGTTTGTGCAAGCTCAAAAAGGTAGTTTCCGCTGTTCCTCAAAATAGGAAGTGGGAGAAGAGTCAGGTAGAAGGCTAGAACCAATTGTATCCACTTAGTATTGGAAATTGGTAATCCATTTGTCGGATAATAATGCCCTCACACACCCTTTCAGGTGTCATGCTTCATCATATGGGCTTGCTCCTCGTCGGGCCGGCGGTGCAATGCCCGACGGGCTCCCTATTAAAAGGGGCACTTTGTCGGAGATCTTTTAATCCGACAGCCGTATGGTGAAGTGCGGGTGAGGGGGCCTAAGTGGTGTAGATGTGACTAAGTGGTATAAAACAGGGTTAGAGTGCCAGCTGGGAATCAATTTTATTCTTGGGGCCTCCTTCCCTGATTAAAAACGTGAAAAAGTGGCACTCAACGGAGTATAATGTCTCATGTGTGAGTGAACTAAAAAATGGTCAACATGTTTCTCGCTATGAGTGTGTGTACTCGCGATTCTTCAGGACCTAAGAAAAGCACTATCTACAGAGGAATAGAAATAATAACAACAGTTTTCTGAACTGGGCCGTGTCACGTCAATCGGTGACTTTAATTATAGTACCTGTCAGTGTCTGGTGTAACCTGTAAAGGAAATGATGCCAGTTAGAGTAGAACACTGTTGATACATTGGTACAGCAAAATAGCCAATCGGTGACTCTTCAACCATGCTAGATGTAAAAACTGTGGTGGATTCCTAAAGCAAAAAATCATTTTTTAGTTTGATAAATACATTGGTGATGTGTCCCAATGGTGAACTAGAAGTGGCTATTCACCTATGTGGACGGTATAAAAATGCAGTAGGAAATACTTGAGAAAGGACTTACCCTATTTGGTATCAGTTTAGACAGCAACAGTACTCGGTGGGTGTACATAGAGCTAGAATTTCTCGTAGAGTAGAACTGTACACGAGACCAAATAATGATGTGGGTAAAACAATAAGTATTAAAAGCAGGCACTAAGTAAGGCAGTACAGTTATGGTCTAACGTATTAATGTACTAACAAACTTGTCCCACAGAAATAAGAGATAAATACACATCGAGGTAACAGTAGCGATGTGAAGGCAGTCATTCTGTAAGGTATAACAATTGTATCCAATATATAAAGAAACAGAACAATTCTAAGGTAGTGGGCATTATGACCTGGTGTCCGTGGAGTTGGAAAGCAGACTACGCCTACAGGCAGTTGGCTGGAAGGGCCCCTCATATATGTCTGTAGTACGAACTATGCGTCGTGTGGCCGCACAGTGATCCTACGCAGAGGATCATAGGATGGGTGTGAGCCCGTGTTTGCAAATACCCGAAGACAAGTCTTGTAAGCTCCACAACGCTAAGCGGAGAGGGCTAAGCCACCAAAAGATAAAGTGGAGGGTCATCAAAGGGGGTTGTTGTGACCGATCGGGTGGAATGGAATAAATACAAGTATATTCAAGAGTGGCGTGAGCTACTAGTTGAGAACCTAAGTGCGCCGGCGTTCCTGAGTCAATTATTAGGAGGGAAGGGGAGGGAAATCAGGTCCCAGTGAAGGTGAGGCTGCAGGTTTAGCGGTATTCGTAATTAGGGCGTAAATCTACTTACATTTCGTGCCGCTCATGTCGGCCGTATTGACCTACCCTCTCCACCGAGTCCGGAAGGTGATTAATGCATCCGGAAGGTAAGCCTAAAAAGAGGAAGCCGAAGTCAGGTGACTAAGGGCGGGGGTGGAGGTGGAACTGTGGTAGAATGGCGGCCATCATGGATAAGGATGTGCTCTCGATCAGTAGACCAGGAAAGTTTGTAAATGTGGCGGCCATCTTAAAACGGAGGGTTAAGCACTAACTGTATAGTCATAGTTGCATAATGGCTGGGAAAATCAGTGGAAAGATGGCTGTTTTTGAAACACTTAGTGGGATTTTGGTGGTTCTACTCGGGAGGACAAAGTGGGTGGTACATATCGGGTCTGGGAATGCATGTCAATGCATATGTGGTAAAGGTCTCGTACTGGGACTGCAGCCTCATCCAACATGGGGATCATACTCCTGATACAGTGTAGAATAGCTCAGGTTTTTATCGAGCTCCAAGGGATATCATCGTTGAGGCCCCCAGTATTCGAGGATAAACGGTGTATCCACCTCTGCTCTCTTGCAAACAGGCTCGATTTTGTAAGAAGGGGATTGGCTTCTAAAACCAGCCATTTTACCGAGTCCGGTGAGTGTCCCTTCTCGTGAAAATGAGCATAAAGTTTGGTGTTGTTTTTGTGGCACCGGAAATTACTGCGATGCTCAGTAATACGCAATTTAACAGGACGAGTCGTCATCCCCACATAGTAGAGATCGCAAGGACAGATAAGCAGGTAAATGCAGTTTGGTGTGTTACAATTTGTGTGGGTTCTCAATTCCCAAACAAAAGTGCTGTTCAGTGTGACTGTCTTATGTACTGTAGTAAAGGTACAAGCACTACATGTGCCACAGGGGTGGTGTCCCTTCACAGGTGGTAGTTGCCAGAGTGTGCGTTGTAGGGACTTGATCTCAGGTTTAGGCCTTGTGTGTATGAGCATATCCTTAATGTTTTTGGATCGCTTGTATGCAAAGCGTGGTGTCTCAAGATGTAAAGTTCCTGTATTAAGGATATTCCAGTGTTTCTTTAACACACGAGTCAATTGTGTAGAAACCGGTGTAAAGGTAGTGACACAAGTGAGTGTTGTCGAAATACTTGGCTCATTTCTATACTCCAAGAGTCCTTCTCTATTGTTGTTACGGGCACGTTTATTAGACAGAGTGATGCTCCTCTGTGGGTAGTTTCTCGCTTTTAGGTTCTGGGCCAGGATTGCTGATTCACTTTTGTATGAATCTAAAGTGCTGCAATTTCTCCTAACTCTTAGAAATTGCCCAAAGGGCAAGTTTTCTCTGAGTGACCTGGGATGGTGACTCTGGAAGTGTAACAGGCTATTGCGGTCAGTCGCCTTCCTGTACATGGTTGTTGAGAAGTGACCCTGTGTCAGCTTAATGGTTAGATCAAGGAAGGCAATCTGTGTAGGAGATGCAGTTATAGTGAACTGTAAGTAGGGATTCAGGTTATTAATCCATGTAAAGAACTCAGTGTAGCTCATGCGGTCTCCTGTCCAAAAGATGAGAATGTCATCGATAAAGCGCTTCCATAGGCGGATGTTATCGCGATATGGATTGGTGTCACAGAAGATGTGTTCCCCCTCAAAGGAAGCCATATACAGACAAGCTACGCTAGGAGCAAAGGTACTCCCCATGGAAGTACCTTGTGTCTGGTGATAAAGTTTGCCCTTGAACTCGAAAAAGTTTTCAGTTAGCGCTAGTGTAGCACAGGCTGTGATGAAGGATGGAGGGGTAAGAGACTCCCAAGGGGTTGCAATCAAAACCTCCTCTATAACCTCCAGTGTGGCCCTTTGGGGGATGTTCGTGTAAAGAGCCACAACGTCAAGGGTAATGAGGAAGTTGATGTCATCAGTCCCCTGCATCTGGTCAAGTAGGCGTAATACATCTGTTGTGTCCTGTATGTATGACGGGGTATCTTTAACCAAAGGTTGCAAGAAATAGTCGCAGAATTGCGAAAGGGGTTCGAGGATGGAGTCGATGCCTGACACTATGGGACGACCTGGTACTGGTGTGACCCCCTTATGGATTTTAGGTAAGACGTAAAAGTAGGGGGTTTTGGGTTCTTTCTTAATGAGGAAGGAAGCCTCATTCTCACTAAGCCATCCTTGGCTTTCGGCTGAATCAACCAGGCTGGTAATGGATTTTTTCAGGCGTTCTCTAGGGTTTTTGGAAATCGGAGTGTAGTATTTCCTATCCCCCAACTGTCGTAGGCATTCGGTGTCATAATCAGTAGTATTCATTATGACAGTGGCCCCGCCCTTGTCGGCTTGTTTGATGGTAATACTCGGGTCGTTGGCCAGTGTCTCAATAGCCAGTCTTTCTTTGTTACTGATGTTGTTGAAAATTCGGTGTCCTTGAATTGTTTTCACTTCCTTCAATACTGCCTGTTCGTAAGTCAGAACTTCATTTGGTACCATCCCCGCATGCGGGGTGAAAGTAGAAGGATTACGAAGACCTGAATCCTTTTCTGGTATCCATGTTTTTCCTTCAAAGAAAAATCTGAGGCGGATCTTGCGAAAAAATTGGTGTAATTCGCAGATCTGCATAAATGGATCAACTCTGGGGGTAGGGACAAAACCTAGTCCTTTTTGGAGGACGTCATCTTCTGTCTGTGTCAACTGCCTGGTCGACAAATTCACGACTAGGTTTGTTTCTTGTTGCTGTGGCTCCTGGTCTCCATCCCTCGTTGGGGAGGTTCTTCCCACTGTACTCTTTTGCCTTCCTGCGACGGCCCTCTTCTTCGCCCTCGCCCTCTGCCCCAACCTCTGCCTAAAAAAGGCTGGCTCATGCCTTGGGGTACAAAAGGGGGTGGGCAGTGTTGTCCAAATTGTGGGGGGCCTTGCTGGTACATCGGATATGGCCAAAAAGACGGTCCTTGATACATAGGCGGGGGAAAGGTATTATATCCTTGTCTGCCCTTCTTCCCTCTGTATTGATTGGGTCTTGAATATTCAGTGCTGGAGTCACTGTTGGTAGAAGACCCTCTTCTGGAAGAGTTGGTATCAGTATCTGATGAATAATTTGTGTTGGATGGGACATAATCAGCTTTAAGATATGGGTATACTTTCTCTTTCTCAAAACGTTTAATGTCCTTTTGCAACTTTGCTACTTTTTGTTTCATCAGATACTCTTTATGTTCGGCGATCTCGTTATTAAGTTCAGTCAATTTAGACTTGAAGCTGGAGCCAGGGTTAGATTGTTTTAACGTGCTTTCCGCTGCTTGAATCCGTACCAGTAGCTCGTCTGCTAGTCTTTTAGCTGTGTTAACAATAAGGATGAGGAGGTCTCTTGTACACTTCCAGGAGATTTGGGACCATTCAACTTTGAATTGTCCATCCTCCCAGAAGATCCTGGGGAAATTTTTCACAATTAGGCCATTAGGTGAAATGTTGGCCCTAAAGTATTCCGTCATCAGGGCTCCATGTAGTGTAATCCGTACCCACTCACGTTTCATGTCTGATAGTGATTGCCAATCGGCCGATTGGCTTCCTGTGGCGGTCTCGTAATCAAGACCCAAAATAGAGGGGGTCCTAAGTGTGATTATGACACCGAATGCCTACGACAGTTGGGGGATAGGAAATACTACACTCCGATTTCCAAAAACCCTACAGAACGCCTGAAAAAATCCATTACCAGCCTGGTTGATTCAGCCGAAAGCCAAGGATGGCTTAGTGAGAATGAGGCTTCCTTCCTCATTAAGAAAGAACCCAAAACCCCCTACTTTTACGTCTTACCTAAAATCCATAAGGGGGTCACACCAGTACCAGGTCGTCCCATAGTGTCAGGCATCGACTCCATCCTCGAACCCCTTTCGCAATTCTGCGACTATTTCTTGCAACCTTTGGTTAAAGATACCCCGTCATACATACAGGACACAACAGATGTATTACGCCTACTTGACCAGATGCAGGGGACTGATGACATCAACTTCCTCATTACCCTTGACGTTGTGGCTCTTTACACGAACATCCCCCAAAGGGCCACACTGGAGGTTATAGAGGAGGTTTTGATTGCAACCCCTTGGGAGTCTCTTACCCCTCCATCCTTCATCACAGCCTGTGCTACACTAGCGCTAACTGAAAACTTTTTCGAGTTCAAGGGCAAACTTTATCACCAGACACAAGGTACTTCCATGGGGAGTACCTTTGCTCCTAGCGTAGCTTGTCTGTATATGGCTTCCTTTGAGGGGGAACACATCTTCTGTGACACCAATCCATATCGCGATAACATCCGCCTATGGAAGCGCTTTATCGATGACATTCTCATCTTTTGGACAGGAGACCGCATGAGCTACACTGAGTTCTTTACATGGATTAATAACCTGAATCCCTACTTACAGTTCACTATAACTGCATCTCCTACACAGATTGCCTTCCTTGATCTAACCATTAAGCTGACACAGGGTCACTTCTCAACAACCATGTACAGGAAGGCGACTGACCGCAATAGCCTGTTACACTTCCAGAGTCACCATCCCAGGTCACTCAGAGAAAACTTGCCCTTTGGGCAATTTCTAAGAGTTAGGAGAAATTGCAGCACTTTAGATTCATACAAAAGTGAATCAGCAATCCTGGCCCAGAACCTAAAAGCGAGAAACTACCCACAGAGGAGCATCACTCTGTCTAATAAACGTGCCCGTAACAACAATAGAGAAGGACTCTTGGAGTATAGAAATGAGCCAAGTATTTCGACAACACTCACTTGTGTCACTACCTTTACACCGGTTTCTACACAATTGACTCGCGTGTTAAAGAAACACTGGAATATCCCTAATACAGGAACTTTACATCTTGAGACACCACGCTTTGCATACAAGCGATCCAAAAACATTAAGGATATGCTCATACACACAAGGCCTAAACCTGAGATCAAGTCCCTACAACGCACACTCTGGCAACTACCACCTGTGAAGGGACACCACCCCTGTGGGCACATGTAGTGCTTGTACCTTTACTACAGTACATAAGACAGTCACACTGAACAGCACTTTTGTTTGGGAATTGAGAACCCACACAAATTGTAACACACCAAACTGCATTTACCTGCTTATCTGTCCTTGCGATCTCTACTATGTGGGGATGACGGCTCGTCCTGTTAAATTGCGTATTACTGAGCATCGCAGTAATTTCCGGTGCCACAAAAACAACACCAAACTTTATGCTCATTTTCACGAGAAGGGACACTCACCGGACTCGGTAAAATGGCTGGTTTTAGAAGCCAATCCCCTTCTTACAAAATCGAGCCTGTTTGCAAGAGAGCAGAGGTGGATACACCGTTTATCCTCGAATACTGGGGGCCTCAACGATGATATCCCTTGGAGCTCGATAAAAACCTGAGCTATTCTACACTGTATCAGGAGTATGATCCCCATGTTGGATGAGGCTGCAGTCCCAGTACGAGACCTTTACCACATATGCATTGACATGCATTCCCAGACCCGATATGTACCACCCACTTTGTCCTCCCGAGTAGAACCACCAAAATCCCACTAAGTGTTTCAAAAACAGCCATCTTTCCACTGATTTTCCCAGCCATTATGCAACTATGACTATACAGTTAGTGCTTAACCCTCCGTTTTAAGATGGCCGCCACATTTACAAACTTTCCTGGTCTACTGATCGAGAGCACATCCTTATCCATGATGGCCGCCATTCTACCACAGTTCCACCTCCACCCCCGCCCTTAGTCACCTGACTTCGGCTTCCTCTTTTTAGGCTTACCTTCCGGATGCATTAATCACCTTCCGGACTCGGTGGAGAGGGTAGGTCAATACGGCCGACATGAGCGGCACGAAATGTAAGTAGATTTACGCCCTAATTACGAATACCGCTAAACCTGCAGCCTCACCTTCACTGGGACCTGATTTCCCTCCCCTTCCCTCCTAATAATTGACTCAGGAACGCCGGCGCACTTAGGTTCTCAACTAGTAGCTCACGCCACTCTTGAATATACTTGTATTTATTCCATTCCACCCGATCGGTCACAACAACCCCCTTTGATGACCCTCCACTTTATCTTTTGGTGGCTTAGCCCTCTCCGCTTAGCGTTGTGGAGCTTACAAGACTTGTCTTCGGGTATTTGCAAACACGGGCTCACACCCATCCTATGATCCTCTGCGTAGGATCACTGTGCGGCCACACGACGCATAGTTCGTACTACAGACATATATGAGGGGCCCTTCCAGCCAACTGCCTGTAGGCGTAGTCTGCTTTCCAACTCCACGGACACCAGGTCATAATGCCCACTACCTTAGAATTGTTCTGTTTCTTTATATATTGGATACAATTGTTATACCTTACAGAATGACTGCCTTCACATCGCTACTGTTACCTCGATGTGTATTTATCTCTTATTTCTGTGGGACAAGTTTGTTAGTACATTAATACGTTAGACCATAACTGTACTGCCTTACTTAGTGCCTGCTTTTAATACTTATTGTTTTACCCACATCATTATTTGGTCTCGTGTACAGTTCTACTCTACGAGAAATTCTAGCTCTATGTACACCCACCGAGTACTGTTGCTGTCTAAACTGATACCAAATAGGGTAAGTCCTTTCTCAAGTATTTCCTACTGCATTTTTATACCGTCCACATAGGTGAATAGCCACTTCTAGTTCACCATTGGGACACATCACCAATGTATTTATCAAACTAAAAAATGATTTTTTGCTTTAGGAATCCACCACAGTTTTTACATCTAGCATGGTTGAAGAGTCACCGATTGGCTATTTTGCTGTACCAATGTATCAACAGTGTTCTACTCTAACTGGCATCATTTCCTTTACAGGTTACACCAGACACTGACAGGTACTATAATTAAAGTCACCGATTGACGTGACACGGCCCAGTTCAGAAAACTGTTGTTATTATTTCTATTCCTCTGTAGATAGTGCTTTTCTTAGGTCCTGAAGAATCGCGAGTACACACACTCATAGCGAGAAACATGTTGACCATTTTTTAGTTCACTCACACATGAGACATTATACTCCGTTGAGTGCCACTTTTTCACGTTTTTAATCAGGGAAGGAGGCCCCAAGAATAAAATTGATTCCCAGCTGGCACTCTAACCCTGTTTTATACCACTTAGTCACATCTACACCACTTAGGCCCCCTCACCCGCACTTCACCATACGGCTGTCGGATTAAAAGATCTCCGACAAAGTGCCCCTTTTAATAGGGAGCCCGTCGGGCATTGCACCGCCGGCCCGACGAGGAGCAAGCCCATATGATGAAGCATGACACCTGAAAGGGTGTGTGAGGGCATTATTATCCGACAAATGGATTACCAATTTCCAATACTAAGTGGATACAATTGGTTCTAGCCTTCTACCTGACTCTTCTCCCACTTCCTATTTTGAGGAACAGCGGAAACTACCTTTTTGAGCTTGTATACCCCAGGGGCATCTTCTCCCGCTGGACCTCCCGCTCCCCTGAGAACGGAAATAGCCCCATTCTGTCCCCCCCTCTTTTGTAATTCAAACTCGTTTGTGCAATCAGGGGTCAGAGCCCGTTAAAGGTAATGGAGGTGGAATCCCTGTCACGGGCCCTCCCACTTCCGGTGCCCTCTGGGCCACAGATGGTACCGCTAATGGTTGAACAGAATGATTACAACAACACCCCCCTGTATTTGATGGGGTAGATGATGCACTATTTAACAGTTCAATCAACAAAATGTTCTCCTCAATTAACCGTAATTTACATAGTAAAGGATCCAGCAGCACAGACAGCAATCTCTCAAGTCTTCTCCACTGATCATTATTGCAATCGGGAATCAGTGGGCTAGGGGATGTGCCCTGTAGTGTGGAATGCCATGATGACCCTTGTTCGCCTTCCGTGACCTTAAGTTCTTGATTTGGTAATTTGGATGGTTGCTGCTTTAATCTGGGCTTCTGCTTTGGCTTTTGGGGGGCCCCACGCCTGGTCCATTTTGCCGGTGGTTCGTTATTAGCTGTAAATGACGATCCCGCCCCACTCCCCCTTGGGCTAACACTTAGGTGCTTTTTGGATCTAGTGGTGACCTCTCTGGTCCCGGGATCTGGTGCTGTTAGTGTTTCACTTGAGGCCAGAGATGCTAGTGGCACAATGGGCAAGACCTCTAGGTCTAGGGAGCGGGACACCTCCTGCACCGGCGTGGCACCACTCTCTGCCACGACCGGCACCGTACAGGTGGTGTCTGCTGGGATGAATGAGTCAGCGTCTAATGTCACTATCACTGAATCCACTTGCCCCCCAGGTCTGTCCATAATTACTGGGTCATCATGCAGGTAAACGACATCTGTATGAGCTCCTGTGGGAGATTTATCCCTGCTTATGCAACCTAACTATGATCTTTTGAGGCTCATAACAGTATCCAGAGAGAGTCTTTTTTCTGTTAGCTGTATTTCGTGTGTCAGCACCGACTCCGCCCGTGTCAGGAAGGCGTCGAGGGTCCCCACGAGACCCCCCTGAAAACATAAGAGCATCCTTTTGTTTAATCTGTTTAGCCATTATATACTAATTAACGAGTCAATTTATATTAGTGAACAGTACCTTAGTAGTGTGAATCCTGCACCCCTTCTCCGATGTCAAAGGGCGGGCCCGGCTCAGCCTCTTCCAGGCTCTGACGGGCGCAGACGGGCACGCCCTGGGCCTGCGCGCGTCCAGTGCTGCGGGAGCCTGGCTGCCTTTTAAGCGCCTCCGGGCGCTCTCCCCCTGCGTTGGTGGCGTGCGCGCCGCGTGGGCTGCTAGACAATGTAGTCGCGATCCGGGGTGGCAAGCAACAAAGTGGCAAAAGTTCAAAGGCTCCCGCGCTGCGGGAGCCTGGCTGCCTTTTAAGCGCCTCCGGGCGCTCTCCCCGTGCGTTGGCGGCATGCACGCCACGTTGGCTGCTGGACAATGTAGTCGGCGATCTGGGGTGGCAGGCAACAAAGTAGCAAAAGTTCAAAGGCTTCCATGCTGCAGGAGCCATGCTGCCTTTTAAGTGCCTCCGGGCGCTCTCCTCCTGCGTTGGCGGCGTGCGCGCCGCATGGGCTGCTGGACAATGTAGTTGGTGATCCGGGGTGGCAGGCAACTAAGTGGTAAAAGTTCAAAGGCTCCCCAGTCATCTGTTCTTCCGTGAAGTCGGAAAAGACATCTTGAAACTAGAGAAGTATCCTGCAAATAATAAAGTTGCACTGGTTTGTTTCACAAACTGTCATCCTGTCATGTGGCTAGGTTAGGCCCAGGAAGAAACACTGCCATTTTACCTGCACACATTTCTTATGTTGCCTTCTTTTCTACACAATGACTTTTGACACACATTTGCTTGTGTGACAGTGCAGGATTAGTTTCTTTGAATCCACATTGCTTACAAATTCCACTTCGTAAGTACACTATCACAACACCTTGAACATTTAGTACAAGGCCTTAAAATATATTGTGAAAATGTTGTTGTTTGTTATTCGTCCATGTGGCGACATGGCTATCACAGGAGAATAAACAATGCCAGGTTGGCTGAAACCTCGTCACGGAAGCACAGATACTGCTGTTATAAATACACACGTATTTCCATGTTGAAATCAGAAGAGCACTCTGCTGTCATTGCGAGGTTGTCGTTATTCTCAGAGTCTCAGGCCAGATGATTCCTGTTTACCCTCTGCGCGGAGGGATGTCCAACTTGTGACCAAGGCGGGGACGTGCACACACTTACCTTCAGGTAATGGGGAGTTAGATCATCCAGTAAGGGATTCTTGGCAGAACACCCGCCCTAGACAACTAGGTTACAGAGCACTTGGTAGGAGTACACTATACACAGTACTTATATGCCAGCATATATATACTGCTTTAGCACAATGGTGGAATTGTAAAAAGTAAAACTGAAATTCTACTTATTTGAGACCTTTAACGCTGCAAATCAATGCACCGGTATCTAACCTTACTCCACTAGCTTCCAATTCAACACTGCTGGGTTTTAAGGCTTTGTATCAAACACATGAAGCCTTTCATTGATGCAGCCCAGCCTACCTTAGAAGGAGGATATGTCCGCACAACCCCAACTGCACTCTACACTCAGCTAGCACCAACCTGCTCCGATTCCTCGTATCAGGAGAAGCCACCTTGGTGGTTGACTTCTGCAATAAGGTTGCTCAAATTTGGAATTCTAAGTCATTAACACTTAAATGAACATCCCTGCTGGCTTTTCTTCGGAAGCAGCTCAAAGCTTGGCTATTTAGATCTTGTTGATCTCGTGAGGGCCTCTCACTATTAGTGTTTACTTCTTTTCTTCTAGTGCTAGGACACCCAGCTTTTGGTACTATTGCTATTTACAATTTTTTTAATTCATTCATTAATTCATTTATTCAACATATCATATTTGTGAAGAGCTTTGCACAGTTACCAAGAAAGAGATGCCTCAGCCAGGGTTGGGGGTATAGGCAAGTACAGGTAGTAGGGCTGCGATCCTACTGTGTGAAGCTCTTGCGAGGATTCGAGAAGTTGCTTCTAGTGCTGCCAGATCTATGCTGGGTGTTTATGCAGTGAGGAACTACGTTGCTACATCATCAAAATAGTAATGGAAAGTCAATGACACAGTGTATCCCTCGCTCGCACAAGCTGTATCAACAGAGACCTAAAGCTGTCCACAGCCAGACACTAAAAAGGGGGAACAATAATGCAGTGGGTGAGGAAGGGGATTAAAAAGGAAAATATGGTTTTATGTGATCCTTTAAAAATTATTTGTGGAATACAATGTCAGAATTATAGGCATACACTAAATTGGATTCTAAGATTTAGTGCTTGACATTTATCTAGGAAATTTTGAGAAAACAGGTCAGGTGATATAAATTAAAAAAGAATTCTGCAAGATTGTTTTTCACCGCGATCACAAACAACTGCTAAGGGCCTCATTGTGAGAAGTTGGCCTGATGTATGATGTCACTAGTTCTAGTGTACACCTTATATCAGTCCAAACAACCCTTATGGTGATTGGTTGTAAAGTCAACCTTATAGACCAGCTATCCTAGTGGTAGCATGGACAAGAGCGGTCTTAGGCTAAACTCTGAATGGCATGTGAAGCCAGCTGTGATACCATATATAATCCCTTGAATACCAAATGAAAGGACACCACAACAGATATATATATATAATAAAGTGTATTTATTCTAGTCAAACCCTCAGCACTCTTTATGAGATTAGAGGTAAGTACAACACAGTCTTATTTAAGCATACATAAAGTCACACAGGTAAGTAATACAGTTAGGCCCTAGGGGCCACGCAAACCATATACTAAAGAAGTGGTATAAGGACCACTGTCACGGAAATAGGATAGGCCTAGGGCTAGGGAATGGCTGGGGCTACATTACACTAGCAACAGTTAGGAAGTGGGAGGCCCACGGGATTCAGGTGCAGAGTGGAAACACTCACGCGTAATGCGTAAAAGTCGATAGAATTACTAGCAGTTAGAAATTAACAGTTTAAGGACACTTCTGAAGCAGCTAGAGAGTCGAGACTCGGAAATTAGACCCTAGGATAGTCACTACCCTTGTGAGCACCGAAGTACCCAAGTTACCTAGCCCACGGGCTGCGGGTGCATAGGTGTGAACTTGCGTCGGGTTTCGTCGTGGACTTCTATGGATGCCTGAAGGAAAGTTGCTGACAGGCAGTCAGTGAAGAGTATCCGGTGGATCCCAAGGCTGGGATCAAGAAGAGAGGAGACCTGCAAGCAGAAGGGACAGAGTCAAGGTCACTAGCCAGTGACCACGTGGAACCAGGAAGGAACCAGGCGATGTCGTGAAGATTGCAGGTGAAGGTGAAGCTTGTTGCTGCAGCCACGGGGACCAGGAGATGTCGAGGACGACCAGGACCAGGAGGCGAGCTGTCCCACGAAGGCTCTTGCTGTCGGTGGTGTCGAAGTTGAACTAGGACTCACCAAGCCTTGGCAAGCGGAACCCACGAAGAATGGAGGACTTGCTTCTGGTGCAGACCAGGAAGGTCTGGGGTGCTTCTCTTTTGCAAGGAAGCGGGAGCCAGTCTGGAGGAGCCAAACCAGCAGTGAAGATTTCAGGATGCATCGTCACAGAGGCCACTAGCCAACGGGCAAGCAACCGGACAGGCGCGGCAAGCAGGAAAATGCAGAAGGGCCCCACGCAGGACTCGTGGAGTGTGGGGGGCTGATCTTCGGTGCAGATGGTGCTTGGGGTTGGGGCTTCTCAATCCCCGGTGCACAACTTCGAGGGTGCCTCAGAAGCTGCGCTGGAAGATACTAGCCACTTTTCCCAGGTAGCCGGTCCCACGTCTCTCGTCGCCTCCACGGATCTCAGCTCGGCTGTGGATGTGGATCAGGGTCGGAGAAGTCTGGAAGTCAAGGCTCTGGTCGGGCTCTGCAGTCGGTCCCTCGTAGAACTTCAGCAAAGCAAAGGGTAGTCTCTTGATGGTGCCTGTTTGCACAGGGTAGCCACTCCTTGGCCACAAGGGAGATTCTTCAGTCTTCTTCTTTCGTCGAATGTCGAAGGTCCAGAGTTTCTGTTCAAGTTGCAGGTTCAGGAAAATCCAATCTCCTGGGGCCCAGCTACCACTCTTATACTAATCTGGGGGGCTGGGTTGCCTGCTAGGTCACGCCTTATGGGTGGGACCTGGGAAGGGGGTGGTTACACCCCCTTCCCTTTGTCCAGTTTCGCGCCAGGACTGGGGCTGGAGTGCCCCAGCACCGGTTTGAACTGGACTATGCACGGGACACCTTGTGTGCCCCAGGCATGTCTCATTCCTTTCAGCCCTCCCTGCCCCAATACACTAAAGTCTGTCTGGGGCGGTGCTAGCACCTCCCCAAGCAGGAAACCTATTGTCCAAGCCTCCCTTGCCGGGATCACTCCCAGCAGCAGGAGGTCAGACTTGTGTCTGTGGCAGCAGCATCCATTTTGTGATGCTGAGGCTTTGGTTAGAGTTAAACAGCAAAGTAGGATTTTAACATGTCTCTCCCTCTAGAAGGGGGGAATAATATCCTCATCACCAGAAATGGTATGGGGGTATTATTCCAAAGTGTTAGACACCTTACACGACATGTTTTGATAAAGCCAAACCATAGTTACCATAAACGTTTAAGATTATAAGGCACTTTAAGAGTATATGGTAGGCTATATCATAGAACAGCTATAAGGACATGGTTCCGAAAGCTGCAGACAGGCTCAGCTCATGCTAGAGCACCAACTCACATGTTACCAAGCACTCTGCCTCCAGGATTGTTAAGGACTGCCATAGGAGTGGCTGATAGGTACACATGTGTCTATTTTAAGGGTAGATATAGGTATACTATATCTAAGCAAGGGGTGATTACACGACCTTGCCCCAGCTAGGTGATCAGCCAGTTGTGTCTGATTGGAAGGCCAGACCAGGGGTGGCATAATACATCCTGCAGCCCCTGGGAGGCCTAGGGTACACCTATGCCCTGGGTACCTAGGGTACACTGTACAGGGTCCAATAAGGTGATCCTTACCAATTGGGAATGTACCTAGGGTACATGGAGTCCATTTTAAAGAGAGAGCAGACAGCCTGAGACCCTGAATGGCAGGATCTCAGGCCAACTAAGTCGAAAAACCAGCTAGACACTAGGCAAAAAGTTGGGGGTAACCATAGTCAGATATCCACCTTCCTACACAAACCCCCCCCCCAAACAAAAGGAGATAAGGCTGGCCTTGACAAGGTAAGCCTCTATTGCCTAAGTGGCCATATAAGGAAGAACCAGCACTGGCATGGTTACCCCCTGTCTCATGGTCCACTAAGCAATCCCTCACCCTAAAGGTATCATAGGGTCTCCACCATAGGGAATCTCTACCTTTGGTGTGTCTTTGCAAAGTAAAAGGCTGGTGTTGAGATGGAGTACTGAAGTGAGTGTCCTCAAAGGGAGGCCTCAGCTTCCTCCAATCAGCCTCCACCATGGATGCCTTTCTTTCTTTCACTGAGTTGCACTGTGCTCTCAGGGTCAGCCTCTGGCTACCTAAAGCTGGAGGCTGGGTCCCTTTTGTGGGCTTACTGGGGGGACAGGTCAGGTTTGGGGCCCTAAGGTCCCATGTTTGCCTGTGCCCAACAGAATCCCTCTGGGGGAGGTCCCTAACTACCTGTAAAGGAGATCCCTCAGGAATGTTTTTAACCATCACCTGGCTAGGGCTACTAGCCAGGCAATCCTCATTTTTTGATCGGGGGTTCTTGTGGACAGGGGCCCTCTTGGGGTCCACTGGCCTCCCTGACCTCTGCAGCCCTGGGCTGACTGAGGCAGGGTAGAGAGAGGCAGGCTACCTGCACCAGACTGGGTCCCACCTTGGAAGGGGCCACTGACATCAGAGGCTGTGCCAGGCCAGGCCTGGCTACCTCTGGGGCAGTTCCTTCACAAGGGGTGAGGTCAGATCCCTGAGGAGGCTGACCTTTTCCTAATGTCTGGGGAGAGGGAGACTTTTCTTCCTCACCACTACTCTCTGTTTGGGTGGAGTGATCCATAGTTTCAGCCTTCACTACACCTATGTCAGTCTGAGTATGGGCTGAGACCATTACAGCCTTGCCAACCTTTTCAGGGAGGCACTCAGTTTGGGTTTGAGCTGTGACTGTCACAGCTCTGCCAATCTCTACAGGGAAGTCTGTCTTTGCCTGGGCTGTGGCTACCACTGCCCTTCCAACCTTTTCAGGGAGGAAATCTACTTGGACAGGGGTTGTGGCTGGCACAACCCCACCACCCTTTTGTGAAAGGCCTACCATTTTAGAATGGGTGTCTTGTTCAACTCCAGCCCAAGCTGAGAGTTCTAAGTCATTCCCCAGTAAGCAGTCCACAGGCAAGGTTGGAGACACTGCCACCCTTTTAGGGCCAGTGACACCTCCCCAGCTGAGACATACCTCTGCCATGGGATGACTGTTCTGTTTGCCATCAATGTTAGTTACCTGGTATGAGAAACCAGGCAAAATCTGCTCAGAGGGAACT
This sequence comes from Triturus cristatus, assembly GCF_964204655.1. Classification (NCBI taxonomy): domain Eukaryota; kingdom Metazoa; phylum Chordata; class Amphibia; order Caudata; family Salamandridae; genus Triturus; species Triturus cristatus. The sequence continues at coordinate 335,288,690 of NC_140591.1, read as the reverse complement.
AGCCTATGGGCCACCATAGTGATGCTAGCTCCAGTGTCTCTGTAGGCCTCAGCTTTTCTACCATTGATGTAGGGCTCCTGTCTGTACCTACCGAAAGTGTTGGGACAGGCAGTGAAGTTGTCAAACCCCATGCCACCATCACAGACAAGAGTAGCTGCTGTAGGGGAATTGACTAAGCCAGGGTCCCCCTGTGTTCCCCAAGAAAACCCAACCAAATTTTTGAGGGCACTCCCACCACCTGGGGGATTACTGCTGACAGTAATAGGTGGTGTGACAGGAGTAGTTGGAGGAACAGTTTTGTTTTTAGCCTTTGGGCAACTGCTGTCAGTTTTCCAATGCCCAGGAGTTTTATACTCATGGCAGTAAGGCTTTTTAACTGTGGTAGAGGAGGGAGCTTGGGACCCACCACCCTGTGTGGAGTTTTGGGGCCCTGAGGAAGATTTCTCTTTTGTTTTATCCCCACCCTTCTCTTGGGGCTTGGTGGCATCTTTCTTTTGGTCACCACCCTGATTTTTAGGCCTAATCCTGGTCCTGACCCATTTATCTGCCCTCTTTCCCAATTCTTGGAGAGAGGTCAAATCTGAGTCTACCAGGTGTTGATGGGGGAGCTGGTTCTGACAATTACTAAGGATATGCTCCCTCATAATCAAGTTGTACAATCCTGTATAGTCCTGCACCTTGCTGCCAGTTAACCAACCTTCCAAAGCCTTAGTGGCACAATCCACAAAATCAGACCAGTCCTGTGTCTGTGTCTTCTGGGTGTCTCTGACCAACAACCTATATTGCTCAGTGGTTAAGCCAAACCCATCTATCAGAGCACTCTTCAGGACTTTGTAATTGTTGGCATCCTCATCACTGACTGTGAGGAGCTTGTCTCTACCTTTGTCAGAAAAGGAGAGCCACAAGATAGCTGCCCACTGACTCTGGGGTACCTGCTGTACTTTGCAGGCCCTCTCCAAAGCAGTCATCCACGCGTGGATGTCATCCCCATTCTGATATGGGAGGACTATCTTGCTTAGGTTTCTATGGTCATAAGACCTATCCCTATCTCTAGGAATGCTGCTGCCACCAGTGGGTTCTGACCCACACAATTGTTGCTCTCTAGCCAGAGCAAGCTTCTCCTTGGCAAGGGCAAGTTCTTTCCTTTCAATCCTCAGTTTGGCTTCCTTCATTCTGGCCTCATGCTCTCTCCTTTGGGGGGAAGTCATCCCCCTGTGGGATGAAGCATTGGAGCTTCTTGAGTGATAGGAGTGGAGAGAGTCCCCTGAGGGAGATCTACCCCTCTTATCTCTCTTTTTAAGATTACTTGGGGGCCTGTAAGGGAAGCTCCCATGCAAGCTCCCATGCAAGCTTAAGTTAGCCTGACTAAGTCTTCTGACTGGGGTCTTGCTACTTCCCTCTTCCTCTGAGGTCTCTTCCAACTCATCTGTATCAGTTAAGTCAGGGGTCTCTTCTGTGGAGGGGAGGCCCTTATCTACAGGTATGGCACCATACTTGGCAGCTCTTTCAGCATCATAGGCCTCCAGAAGCTCCACTAGCTGTCTAAGGGTAGGGTTGGAACCCTGTTTTAATCTCCTGGAGGTACACAGTTGTCTCATCTCCTGGAAAGTGAATGCATCATATCTAGAGGGAATCTGTCTAGGATTCTCCTCTCCTGAGGGAGTATCAGTGTGATCTCCATTCAGGGACATGATTCTAGTGAGGGTGTGGTGTGTGCACCTACCTACACTAGTTGTATCTACTAAACCTCTCTAGTAGTTGTAGTCAGGGTGTGTTAGTCCCTTCAACCTACAACAACTAAGTCCAGTAGGACTTAAGTATTATAATCTATGTTATATGTACCTAAACAATATCTGTGTGATCTTTCAATTTAGTATCTCAAGATTACAATGGTATTACAACAGCAAGCTCAGATCCCAACCGCTGCTCACCAATGTGAGAAGTTGGCCTGATGTATGATGTCACTAGTTCTAGTGTACACCTTATATCAGTCCAAACAACCCTTATGGTGATTGGTTGTAAAGTCAACCTTATAGACCAGCTATCCTAGTGGTAGCATGGACAAGAGCAGTCTTAGGCTAAACTCTGAATGGCATGTGAAGCCAGCTGTGATACCATATATAATCCCTTGAATACCAAATGAAAGGACACCACAACAGATATATATATAAAATAAAGTGTATTTATTCTAGTCAAACCCTCAGCACTCTTTATGAGATTAGAGGTAAGTACAACACAGTCTTATTTAAGCATACATTAAGTCACACATGTAAGTAATACAGTTAGGCCCTAGGGGCCACGCAAACCATATACTAAAGAAGTGGTATAAGGACCACTGTCACAAAAATAGGATAGGCCTAGGCCTAGGGAATCGCTGGGGCTACACTACACTAGCAACAGTTAGGAAGTGGGAGGCCCACGGGATTCAGGTGCAGAGTGGAAACACTCACGCTTAATGCGTAAAAGTCGATAGAATTACTAGCAGTTAGAAATTAACAGTTTAAGGACACTTCTGAAGCAGCTAGAGAGTCGAGACTCGGAAACTAGACCCTAGGATAGTCATTACCCTTGTGAGCACCGAAGTACCCAAGTTACCTAGCCCACGGGCTGCGGGTGCATAGGTGTGAACTTGCGTCGGGTTTCGTCGTGGACTTCTATGGATGCCTGAAGGAAAGTTGCTGACAGGCAGTCAGTGAAGAGTGTCCGGTGGATCCCAAGGCTGGGATCAAGAAGAGAGGATACCTGCAAGCAGAAGGGACAGAGTCAAGGTCACTAGCCAGTGACCACGTGGAACCAGGAAGGAACCAGGCGATGTCGTGAAGATTGCAGGTGAAGGTGAAGCTTGTCGCTGCAGCCACGGGGACCAGGAGACGTCGAGGACGACCAGGACCAGGAGGCGAGCTGTCCCACGAAGGCTCTTGCTGTTGGCGGTGTCGAAGTTGAACTAGGACTCACCAAGCCTTGGCAAGCGGAACCCACGAAGAACGGAGGACTTGCTTCTGGTGCAGACCAGGAAGGTCTGGGGTGCTTCTCTTTTGCAAGGAAGCGGGAGCCAGTCTGGAGGAGCCAAACCAGCAGTGAAGATTTCAGGATGCGTCGTCACAGAGGCTGTAGGAGAGTAGGGTCTGCTTTCTATGTTCACCCCCACTTTTTGCTTTTGCTTTACTGGTTTTCGACTTAGATGTGGCTGTGGGCCTGCTATCCAGACCCACAGCCCTGCTGTTCTCTCTCTAAATTAATACTATGTACTTTAGGTGCATAACCCAATTGGATAGGATCACCTTAGTGGCCCCTGTACAGTGTACCTTAGGTACCCAGGGCATAGGTGTACCCTAGGCCTACCAGGGGCTGCAGCATGTATTATGCCACCCCTGGCCTGGCCTTCCATTATGACACAACTGGCTGATCACTCAGCTGGGGCAAGGTCGTGTAATCACCCCTTGCTTAGGTGTAGTATTCCTATACCTACCATTATATATAGACACATGTGTACCTATCAGTCACTCCTATGGCAGGCCTTAACAATCCTGGAGGCAGAGTGCTTGGTAACATGTGAGATGGTGCTCTAGCATGAGCTGAGCCTGTCTGCAGCTTTCGGAACCATGTCCTTATAGCTGTTCTATGATAGAGCCTACCATATACTCTTAAAGTGCCTTATAATCTTAAACGGTTATGGTAACTATGGTTTGGCTTTATCAAAACATGTCGTGTAAGGTGTCTAACACTTTGGAATAATACCCCCATCCCATTTCTGGGGATGAGGATATTATCCCTCCCTTCTAGAGGGAGAAGACATGTTGTAACCTACTTACCCGGTTAAAGTTAACCAGAGCCCCAGCATCACAAAATGGATGCTGCTGCCACAGACACGAGTCTGACCTCCTGCTGCTGGGAGTGATCCCGGCAAGGGAGGCTTGGACAATAGGTTTCCTGCCTTGGGAGGTGCTAGCACCACCCCAGACAGGCCTTAGTGTATTGGGGCAGGGAGGGATGAATAGAATGAGACAGGCCTGGGGCACACAAGGTGTCCCGTGCCTAGTCCAGTTCAAACCGGTGCTGGGGCACTCCAGCCCCAGTCCTGGCGCGAAACTGGACAAAGGGAAGGGGGTGTAACCACCCCCCTCCCAGGTCCCACCCATAAGGCGTGACCTAGCAGGTATCCCAGCCCCCCAGATTAGTATAAGAGTGGGAGTTGGGCCTCAAGACTTTAGATTATCCTGAACCTGCAACTTGAACAGAAACTCTGGACCTTCGACATTCGACGAAAGAAGAAGACTGAAGAATCTCCCTTGTGGCCAAGGAGTGGCTACCCTGTGCAAACAGGCACCATCAAGAGACTACCCTTTGCTTTGCTCCAGTTCTACGAGGGACCGACTGCAGAGCCCGACCAGAGCCTTGACTTCCAGACTTCTCCGACCCTGATCCACATCCACAGCCGTGCTTAGATCCGTGGAGGCGACGAGAGACGTGGGACCGGCTACCTGGGAAAAGTGGCTAGTATCTTCAAGCGCAGCTTCTGAGGCACCCTCAAAGTTGTGCACCGGGGATTGAGAAGCCCCAACCCCAAGCACCATCTGCACCGAAGATCAGCCCCCCACACTCCACGAGTCCTGCGTGGGGCCCTTCTGCATTTTCCTGCTTGCCGTGTCTGTCCGGTTGCTTGCCCGCTGGCTAGTGGCCTTTGAGACGACGCACCCTGAAATCTTCAGCGCTGGTTTGGCTCCTCCAGACTGGCTCCCGCTTCTCTGCAAAGAAGAAGCACCCCAGACTTTCCTGGTCTCCACCAGAAGCAAGTCCTCCGTTCTTCGTGGGTTCCGCTTGCCAAGGCTTGGTGAGTCCTAGTCCAACTTCGACGCCGCCGACAGCAAGAGCCTTCGTGGGACAGCTCGCCTCCTGGTCCTGGTCGTCCTCGACATTCCCTGGTCCTCGTGGCTGCAGCGACAAGCTTCACCTTCACCTGCAATCTTCACGACATCGTCTGGTTCCTTCCTGGTTCCACGTGGTCACTGGCTAGTGACCTTGACTCTGTCCCCTCTGCTTGCAGGTATCCTTTCTTCCTGATCCCAGCCTTGGGATCCACCGGACACTCTTCACTGACTGCCTGTCAGCATCTTTCTTCAGGCATCCATAGGAGTTGACGACGAAACCCGACGCAACTTCACCCCTATGCACCCGCAGCCTGTGGGCTAGGTAACTTGGGTACTCCGGTGCTCATCAGGATAGTGACTATCCTAGTGTCTAGTTTTCCAGTCTCGACTTCCTAGCTACTCCGGAAGTGTCCTAAATCTATTTAATTCAAAACTGTACTATTTCTATCGATTATACGCATTACGCGTGAGTGTTTCCACTCTGCACCTGAATCCCGTGGGCCTCCCACTTCCTAACCTTTGGTAGTATAGTGTAGCCCCAGTGATTCCCTAGGCCTAGGCCTATCCTATTTCCGTGACAGTGGTCCTTATACCACTTACTTAGTATATGGTTTGCGTGGCCCCTAGGGCCTAACTGTATTACTTACCTGTGTGACTTAATGTGTGCATAAATAAGACTGTGTTGTACTTACCTCTAATCTCATAAAGAGTGCTGAGGGTTTGTCTAGAATAAATACACTTTATTTTATATATATATCTGTTGTGGTGTCCTTTCATTTGGTATTCAAGGGATTATATATGGTATCACAGCTGGCTTCACATGCCATTCAGAGTTTAGCCTAAGACTGCTCTTGTCCATGCTACCACTAGGATAGCTGGTCTATAAGGTTGACTTTACAACCAATCACCATAAGGGTTGTTTGGACTGATATAAGGTGTACACTAGAACTTGTGACATCATACATCAGGCCAACTTCTCACATTGGTGGCAGCGGTCGGATCTGAGCTTGCTGTTGTAACACCATTGTAATCTTGAGATACTAAATTGAAAGATCACACAGATATTGTTTAGGTACATATAACATAGATTAAAATACTTAAGTCCTACTGCACTTAGTGGTTGTAGGTTGAAGGGAGTAACACACCCTGACTACAACTACTAGAGAGGTTTAGTAGATACAACTAGTGTAGGTAGGTGCACACACCACACCCTCACTAGAATCATGCCCCTGGATGGAGATCACACTGATGCTCCCTCAGGAGAGGAGAATCCTAGACAGGTTCCCTCTAGGTATGATGCATTCACTTTCCAGGAGATGAGACAACTGTGTACCTCCAGGAGATTAAAACAGGGTTCCAACCCTACCCTTAGACAGCTAGTGGAGCTTCTGGAGGCCTATGATGCTGAAAGAGCTGCCCAGGACGGTGCCATAGCTGTAGATAAGGGTCTACCCACCACAGAGGAGTCAGATGGGGCTTCAGATGGAGAGGTAGACAGCCAGGGCCAAGTAGGAAGACTTAGCCAGGCTAACCTAAGTTTACATGGGAGTTTGCATGGGATCCCCCCATACAGACCCCCAAGTGGGCTTAACCAGAGAAACAGGAGGGACAGATCCCCTTCAAGGGAATCCATCCACTCCCATGTCTCTAGCATCTCTAGTGTTTCCTCTCACAGGGGAATGACTTCCCCTGAGAGAAAGGAGCATGAAGCCAGAATGAGGGAAGCTAATCTGAGGATTCAGAGGGAAGAACTTGCCCTTGCCAAAGAGAAGCTTGCTCTGGCTAGAGAACAAAAGTTAAGTGGGTTAGAACCCACTGGTGGCAGCAATATCCCTAAGGATAGAGACAGGCACTATGATAATAGAAACCTGAGCAAGATTGTCCCTCCCTACAAGTGTGGGGATGACATCCACAAATGGATAACTGCTTTGGAGAGAGCTTGCAAAGTACAGCAGGTACCCCAAAGTCAGTGGGCAGCTATCTTGTGGCTCTCCTTCTCTGAGAAAGGCAGAGACAAGCTCCTCACAGTTAGTGATGAGGATGCAGATAATTACACTGTCCTGAAGAGTGCTCTAATTGATGGGTTTGGCCTAACCACTGAACAATACAGGTTGTTGTTCAGGGATACCCAGAAGACACAGACTCAGGACTGGACTGACTTTGTAGATTGTGCCACTAAGGCTCTGGAAGGCTGGCTAGTGGGAAGTAAGGTTAAGGACTATACAGGATTGTATAATTTGATCATGAGAGAGCAAATCCTTAACAACTGTCAAAACCAGCTACTGCATCAACACCTGATTGATTCTGATCTGACTTCTCCCCAAGAATTGGGAAAGAAGGCAGATAGATGGGTCAGGACTAGAGTTAAGCAGAAAAACCAGAACCAGGGCGGTGATCAGAAAAAGGCAGACCAGAAGGGTAATGATCAGAAACAAAAAGACCAGAAGTCTTCACCAGGCCCCCAGAAGGCTCAGGGGGAGGGTGGTCCCAAAAAGGATAAAAAGAAAGAAGGCCAAAAGAAACCATGGTGCAACTATTGTAAGTCCAACTCACATTGGTTTAGTGAGTGCACCAAAAAGGATAAGCCCCCAGCCACCATTGCCCCTAAGGCAACTGTACCCCCTAGTTTAGCTGTAAGTGGTGGTTCCCAGCAAAAGGGTGTAGTAGGGTTAACCCTGGGAACTGAGGAGGATTCTGGCCTAGTCAGAATACCTACTCAGGCTGTTCTGATCTGTGATGGGGACTTAGCTTTGTCCTCTACTATAGGCCCCAGTAAGCTGGGCAAGTACAGACAGACTCCTTTTATCAACCAAAGAATGGCTCAGGCCTACAGGGACACTGGGGCTAGTGTCACAATGGTGACACCTGCCTTTGTGGACCCTGGACAGATCATACTAGGTGAGAATTACCTAGTGACCAACGCTAGCAATGCCACTACCTCCCATAGTGTGGCTATTGTTAACTTCTCCTGGGGAGGGGTAACTGGCCTCAAGAAAGTTGTTGTTAGTTCAGACCTTCCTGTAGAGTGTTTACTGGGCAATGATCTTGAAACTTCAGTTTGGTCTGAAGTGGAGTATAGGACCCATGCAGAAATGCTGGGGATAGATGCACATGTCCTTGCTGTGACCAGGTCACAGGCCAAAAAGTGCACCACTGAACAAGTGCTGGATCCTGAAACTATGGACCAGTCACAACCCAAGAGAAAGAGCAGTAGGGTTAAGGCTGTGCCTTCCCCCCTGCCTCAGGTGGTGGATCAGCCCTCCCAGGAGGATGGTTCTGAGAGCCCTGAAGGAACTGTCCTAGAAGAACTTGAACCTGATCAGGTTGAGTTTCTTGGGACAGGGGGACCTTCAAGGGCAGATCTGAGGCAGGCTCAATTAGACTGCCCCTCTCTTGAACCCCTCAGACAGCTGGCTGCTGCTGAGGCTGCAGGGAATGCTCAAGGTACCCATAGAGTGTATTGGGATGAAGGGCTACTGTACTCAGAGGCTAGAGACCCCAAGCCTGGTGCATCCAGGAGGTTGGTCATACCACTGAAGTTCAGAGGCTTCCTTCTTACCTTGGCCCATGATATTCCCCTTGCAGGACATTTAGGCCAGAACAAGACTTGGGACAGGCTTGTCCCTCACTTTCACTGGCCCCATATGTCAGAAGATACCAAGGAGTTTTGTCGCTCCTGTGTCACCTGCCAAGCCAGTGGCAAATCAGGTGGCACCACAAAGGCCCCCCTCATACCACTACCTGTGGTGGGGGTTCCCTTTGAAAGAGTGGGCATAGATATTGTAGGACCAATGGACCCACAAACAGCATCTGGGCACAGATTCATACTGGTGATAGTGGACCATGCCACCAGGTATCCAGAAGCTATTCCCCTGAGGACCACAACAGCTCCTGTTGTGGCAAGGGCCCTGCTTGGAGTATTCTCCAGAGTGGGCTTTCCAAAGGAGGTCATTTCTGACAGAGGTGCCAACTTCATGTCAGGATACTTGACTGCAATGTGGAAGGAGTGTGGTGTGAACTACAAGTTCACCACACCCTATCACCCACAGTGCAATGGGCTTGTTGAGAGATTCAACAAGACCCTAAAGGGAATGATAAAAGGTTTACCAGACAAGCTTAGGCGAAGATGGGACATCCTTTTACCCTGCCTTCTGTTTGCTTACAGAGAGGTCCCACAAAAGGGGGTTGGCTACAGCCCTTTTGAGCTTTTGTTTGGGCATCCTGTAAGAGGACCCCTGTGTTTGGTAAGGGAAGGATGGGAGAGACCTCTCAGACAACCCAAACTTGACATAGTGGATTATGTACTTGGTCTCCGCTCCAGGATGGCAGAGTATATGAAGAAGGCTTCTAAAAACTAGGGGTGGGCGGAATTTGCGGAATTAACCTTCGCAAATTATCGCGAGAATGTTTAAAATTATCGCAAACAAGCAGAAATATCGCAAAGATGCGGAAGTTTTTTTCCGGCATGTTCGCGAGATTTTCTGCATGGTTGCGGGTCGCCAACTTACCCATGTGGTTGCTTGCGGGCGCGGCCATCTTGTTTTGAGTTGTTCTCGCGGTGCATGATCGCGAGAAGAAAGACGTGATCGCGCGACGCATGACGTCACTGCGGGCGCGAACTGTCGCGAGACAGCGCAAATGGCTAAAAACAATACAACATCTCATGGAGAACGCGACCGGATCAAGAAAACTTGTCGGCGAACGCAGGGATTCAGGTAAGGCGATCGCGCGCGCGCGAGAATGTATCATTTTACAGCGCGAGCAAGAAACAAATTATCGCCAAGCTGCGGAAACCGGAATTTTTGACATTTTCGCGCTCTCCGCGGAACGCAAAAATGTCAAATTATCGCAATTTCCGCGAACGGAACGAAATTTTTACCCAGGCCTACTAAAAACCTTGAGGCAAGCCAAGAACTCCAAAAAGCTTGGCATGACCAAAAGGCTGTGCTGACTGTTTACCAGCCAGGGCAGAAAGTGTGGGTGTTGGAGCCAGTGGCCCCAGCAGCACTCCAAGACAAATGGTCTGGACCCCACACTATTGTTGAGAAAAAGGGAGAAGTCACCTACTTGGTGGACCTTGGAACTCCCAGAAGCCCCCACAGGGTGCTTCATGTCAACAGATTGAAGGCATATGTTGACAGGGCAGACATGGGGCTACTCATGGCTACAGATGAGGGGCAGGAGGAAGAGAGTGACCCTCTCCCAGACCTGTTGACTCAGAACCCTGATGATGGCTCAGTTGATGGTGTGGTCTTTTCTGACAGCCTCACTGTCCATCAGCAACAGGACTGCAGGCAAGTTCTGCAGTCCTACAGACATATGTTCTCTCTGACCCCAAGTCAGACAAACTGGTGCACCCATGAGGTGGACACTGGTGACAGTCTGCCTGTGAAGAGTAAAATCTACAGTCAACCTGACCATGTCAGGGACTGCATAAAAGTTGAGGTACAAAAGATGTTGGAGCTGGGAGTCATTGAACCTTCAGAGAGCCCTTGGGCTAGTCCTGTAGTTCTTGTGCCAAAACCTCACACCCAAGATGGTAAGAGAGAGATGAGGTTTTGCGTAGACTACAGAGGTCTCAATGCTGTCACTAGGACAGATGCCCACCCAATACCTAGGGCAGATGAGCTCATTGACAGACTGGCAGCTGCTAAGTTTTTGAGCACATTTGACCTGACAGCAGGCTACTGGCAAATCAGACTAGCTGAGAATGCAAAGGCCAAAACTGCTTTCTCGACCCCAGGAGGACATTATCAATTTGTGGTAATGCCCTTTGGTTTGAAGAATGCACCTGCCACTTTCCAAAGGTTGGTGAATCAAGTCCTTACTGGGTTGGATGATTATTGTGCAGCTTATCTTGATGATATTGCTGTCTTTAGCTCCACCTGGGAGGATCACCTGGTCCACCTGAGGAATGTTTTAGAGGCCCTGCAAAAGGCAGGCCTCACTATCAAGGCCACTAAGTGCCAGATAGGGCAGAGCAAGGTTGTGTACCTGGGCCACCTAGTAGGTGGGGGTCAGGTTCAACCACTAGAGAGCAAGATCCAGACCATAAAGGACTGGACTCCTCCAACTACCCAGACTCAGGTCAGAGCTTTCTTGGGCCTGACTGGGTACTACAGAAAGTTTGTTAAGAACTATGGGTCCATTGTGACACCACTTAATGACTTGACCTCCACGAAGATGCCAAAGAAAGTTCAGTGGACAGTAAGCTGTCAAAAAGCATTTGATGACCTGAAGCAGGCCATGTGCAGTGCACCTATTCTGAAAAGTCCAGACTACTCCAAAGAGTTCATTGTCCAGACAGATGCTTCTGAGTTAGGTGTGGGAGTTGTTCTTTCACAACTGAATGTAGATGGTCAAGACCAGCCCATTGCTTTTATAAGGAGAAGGCTGACCCCTAGAGAGAAACGTTGGTCAGCTATTGAGAGGGAGGCCTTTGCTGTGGTTTGGGCCCTGAAGAAGCTGAGGCCATACTTGTTTGGCACTCACTTCAAGATTCAGACAGACCATAAGCCCCTCTTGTGGCTAAATCAGATGAAGGGTGAAAATCCCAAACTTCTTAGGTGGTCCATTTCCCTACAGGGGATGGACTTCACAGTGGAACATAGACCTGGGACTGACCATGCCAATGCAGATGGACTCTCCAGATATTTCCACTTAGAACATGAAGACTCAACTGGTCAAGGTTAGTTTAATGTCCCTAAGTTTGGGGGGGGGGGGGTTGTGTAGGAGAGTAGGGTCTGCTTTCTATGTTCACCCCCACTTTTTGCTTTTGCTTTACTGGTTTTCGACTTAGATGTGGCTGTGGGCCTGCTAACCAGACCCACAGCCCTGCTGTTCTCTCTCTAAATTAATACTATGTACTTTAGGTGCATAACCCAATTGGATAGGATCACCTTATTGGCCCCTGTACAGTGTACCTTAGGTACCCAGGGCATAGGTGTACCCTAGGCCTACCAGGGGCTGCAGCATGTATTATGCCACCCCTGGCCTGGCCTTCCATTATGACACAACTGGCTGATCACTCAGCTGGGGCAAGGTCGTGTAATCACCCCTTGCTTAGGTGTAGTATTCCTATACCTACCATTATATATAGACACATGTGTACCTATCAGTCACTCCTATGGCAGGCCTTAACAATCCTGGAGGCAGAGTGCTTGGTAACATGTGAGATGGTGCTCTAGCATGAGCTGAGCCTGTCTGCAGCTTTCGGAACCATGTCCTTATAGCTGTTCTATGATAGAGCCTACCATATACTCTTAAAGTGCCTTATAATCTTAAACGGTTATGGTAACTATGGTTTGGCTTTATCAAAACATGTCGTGTAAGGTGTCTAACACTTTGGAATAATACCCCCATCCCATTTCTGGGGATGAGGATATTATCCCTCCCTTCTAGAGGGAGAAGACATGTTGTAACCTACTTACCCGGTTAAAGTTAACCAGAGCCCCAGCATCACAAAATGGATGCTGCTGCCACAGACACGAGTCTGACCTCCTGCTGCTGGGAGTGATCCCGGCAAGGGAGGCTTGGACAATAGGTTTCCTGCCTTGGGAGGTGCTAGCACCACCCCAGACAGGCCTTAGTGTATTGGGGCATGGAGGGATGAATAGAATGAGACAGGCCTGGGGCACACAAGGGGTCCCGTGCCTAGTCCAGTTCAAACCGGTGCTGGGGCACTCCAGCCCCAGTCCTGGCACGAAACTGGACAAAGGGAAGGGGGTGTAACCACCCCCCTCCCATAAGGCGTGACCTAGCAGGTATCCCAGCCCCCCAGATTAGTATAAGAGTGGGAGTTGGGCCTCAAGACTTTAGATTATCCTGAACCTGCAACTTGAACAGAAACTCTGGACCTTCGACATTCGACGAAAGAAGAAGACTGAAGAATCTCCCTTGTGGCCAAGGAGTGGCTACCCTGTGCAAACAGGCACCATCAAGAGACTACCCTTTGCTTTGCTCCAGTTCTACGAGGGACCGACTGCAGAGCCCGACCAGAGCCTTGACTTCCAGACTTCTCCGACCCTGATCCACATCCACAGCCGTGCTGAGATCCGTGGAGGCGACGAGAGACGTGGGACCGGCTACCTGGGAAAAGTGGCTAGTATCTTCAAGCGCAGCTTCTGAGGCACCCTCGAAGTTGTGCACCGGGGATTGAGAAGCCCCAACCCCAAGCACCATCTGCACCGAAGATCAGCCCCCCACACTCCACGAGTCCTGCGTGGGGCCCTTCTGCATTTTCCTGCTTGCCGCGTCTGTCCGGTTGCTTGCCCGCTGGCTAGTGGCCTTTGAGACGACGCACCCTGAAATCTTCAGCGCTGGTTTGGCTCCTCCAGACTGGCTCCTCCAGACTGGCTCCCGCTTCTCTGCAAAGAAGAAGCACCCCAGACCTTCCTGGTCTCCACCAGAAGCAAGTCCTCCGTTCTTCGTGGGTTCCGCTTGCCAAGGCTTGGTGAGTCCTAGTCCAACTTCGACGCCGCCGACAGCAAGAGCCTTCGTGGGACAGCTCGCCTCCTGGTCCTGGTCGTCCTCGACGTTCCCTGGTCCTCGTGGCTGCAGCGACAAGCTTCACCTTCACCTGCAATCTTCACGACATCGTCTGGTTCCTTCCTGGTTCCACGTGGTCACTGGCTAGTGACCTTGACTCTGTCCCCTCTGCTTGCAGGTATCCTTTCTTCCTGATCCCAGCCTTGGGATCCACCGGACACTCTTCACTGACTGCCTGTCAGCATCTTTCTTCAGGCATCCATAGGAGTCGACGACGAAACCCGACGCAACTTCACCCCTATGCACCCGCAGCCTGTGGGCTAGGTAACTTGGGTACTCCGGTGCTCATCAGGATAGTGACTATCCTAGTGTCTAGTTTTCCAGTCTCGACTTCCTAGCTACTCCGGAAGTGTCCTAAATCTATTTAATTCAAAACTGTACTATTTCTATCGATTATACGCATTACGCGTGAGTGTTTCCACTCTGCACCTGAATCCTGTGGGCCTCCCACTTCCTAACCTTTGGTAGTATAGTGTAGCCCCAGCGATTCCCTAGGCCTAGGCCTATCCTATTTCCGTGACAGTGGTCCTTATACCACTTACTTAGTATATGGTTTGCGTGGCCCCTAGGGCCTAACTGTATTACTTACCTGTGTGACTTAATGTATGCATAAATAAGACTGTGTTGTACTTACCTCTAATCTCATAAAGAGTGCTGAGGGTTTGTCTAGAATAAATACACTTTATTTTATATATATATATCTGTTGTGGTGTCCTTTCATTTGGCATTCAAGGGATTATATATGGTATCACAGCTGGCTTCACATGCCATTCAGAGTTTAGCCTAAGACTGCTCTTGTCCATGCTACCACTAGGATAGCTGGTCTATAAGGTTGACTTTACAACTAATCACCATAAGGGTTGTTTGGACTGATATAAGGTGTACACTAGAACTAGTGACATCATACATCAGGCCAACTTCTCACATTGGTGGCAGCGGTCGGGTCTGAGCTTGCTGTTGTAATACCATTGTAATCTTGAGATACTAAATTGAAAGATCACACAGATATTGTTTAGGTACATATAACAGAGATTATAATACTTAAGTCCTACTGGACTTAGTGGTTGTAGGTTGAAGGGAGTAACACACCCTGACTACAACTACTAGAGAGGTTTAGTAGATACAACTAGTGTAGGTAGGTGCACACACCACACCCTCACTAGAATCATGCCCCTGGATGGAGATCACACTGATGCTCCCTCAGGAGAGGAGAATCCTAGACAGGTTCCCTCTAGGTATGATGCATTCACTTTCCAGGAGATGAGACAACTGTGTACCTCCAGGAGATTAAAACAGGGTTCCAACCCTACCCTTAGACAGCTAGTGGAGCTTCTGGAGGACTATGATGCTGAAAGAGCAGCCCAGGACGGTGCCATAGCTGTAGATAAGGGTCTACCCACCACAGAGGAGTCAGATGGGGCTTCAGATGGAGAGGTAGACAGCCAGGGCCAAGTAGGAAGACTTAGCCAGGCTAACCTAAGTTTACATGGGAGTTTGCATGGGATCCCCCCATACAGACCCCCAAGTGGGCTTAACCAGAGAAACAGGAGGGACAGATCCCCTTCAAGGGAATCCATCCACTCCCATGTCTCTAGCATCTCTAGTGTTTCCTCTCACAGGGGAATGACTTCCCCTGAGAGAAAGGAGCATGAAGCCAGAATGAGGGAAGCTAATCTGAGGATTCAGAGGGAAGAACTTGCCCTTGCCAAAGAGAAGCTTGCTCTGGCTAGAGAACAAAAGTTAAGTGGGTTAGAACCCACTGGTGGCAGCAATATCCCTAAGGATAGAGACAGGCACTATGATAATAGAAACCTGAGCAAGATTGTGCCTCCCTATAAGTGTGGGGATGACATCCACAAATGGATAACTGCTTTGGAGAGAGCTTGCAAAGTACAGCAGGTACCCCAAAGTCAGTGGGCAGCTATCTTGTGGCTCTCCTTCTCTCAGAAAGGCAGAGACAAGCTCCTCACAGTTAGTGATGAGGATGCAGATAATTACACTGTCCTGAAGAGTGCTCTAATTGATGGGTTTGGCCTAACCACTGAACAATACAGGTTGTTGTTCAGGGATACCCAGAAGACACAGACTCAGGACTGGACTGACTTTGTAGATTGTGGCACTAAGGCTCTGGAAGGCTGGCTAGTGGGAAGTAAGGTTAAGGACTATACAGGATTGTATAATTTGATCATGAGAGAGCAAATCCTTAACAACTGTCAAAACCAGCTACTGCATCAACACCTGATTGATTCTGATCTGACTTCTCCCCAAGAATTGGGAAAGAAGGCAGATAGATGGGTCAGGACTAGAGTTAAGCAGAAAAACCAGAACCAGGGCGGTGATCAGAAAAAGGCAGACCAGAAGGGTAATGATCAGAAACAAAAAGACCAGAAGTCTTCACCAGGCCCCCAAAAGGCTCAGGGGGAGGGTGGTCCCAAAAAGGATAAAAAGAAAGAAGGCCAAAAGAAACCATGGTGCAACTATTGTAAGTCCAACTCACATTGGTTTAGTGAGTGCACCAAAAAGGATAAGCCCCCAGCCACCATTGCCCCTAAGGCAACTGTACCCCCTAGTTCAGCTGTAAGTGGTGGTTCCCAGCAAAAGGGTGTAGTAGGGTTAACCCTGGGAACTGAGGAGGATTCTGGCCTAGTCAGAATACCTACTCAGGCTGTTCTGATCTGTGATGGGGACTTAGCTTTGTCCTCTACTATAGGCCCCAGTAACCTGGGCAAGTACAGACAGACTCCTTTTATCAACCAAAGAATGGCTCAGGCCTACAGGGACACTGGGGCTAGTGTCACAATGGTGACACCTGCCTTTGTGGACCCTGGACAGATCATACTAGGTGAGAATTACCTAGTGACCAACGCTAGCAATGCCACTACCTCCCATAGTGTGGCTATTGTTAACTTCTCCTGGGGAGGGGTAACTGGCCTCAAGAAAGTTGTTGTTAGTTCAGACCTTCCTGTAGAGTGTTTACTGGGCAATGATCTTGAAACTTCAGTTTGGTCTGAAGTGGAGTATAGGACCCATGCAGAAATGCTGGGGATAGATGCACATGTCCTTGCTGTGACCAGGTCACAGGCCAAAAAGTGCACCACTGAACAAGTGCTGGATCCCGAAACTTTGGACCAGTCACAACCCAAGAGAAAGAGCAGTAGGGTTAAGGCTGTGCCTTCCCCCCTGCCTCAGGTGGTGGATCAGCCCTCCCAGGAGGATGATTCAGAGAGCCCTGAAGGAACTGTCCTAGAAGAACTTGAACCTGATCAGGTTGAGTTTCTTGGGACAGGGGGACCTTCAAGGGCAGATCTGAGGCAGGCTCAATTAGACTGCCCCTCTCTTGAACCCCTCAGACAGCTGGCTGCTGCTGAGGCTGCAGGGAATGCTCAAGGTACCCATAGAGTGTATTGGGATGAAGGGCTACTGTACTCAGAGGCTAGAGACCCCAAGCCTGGTGCATCCAGGAGGTTGGTCATACCACTGAAGTTCAGAGGCTTCCTTCTTACCTTGGCCCATGATATTCCCCTTGCAGGACATTTAGGCCAGAACAAGACTTGGGACAGGCTTGTCCCTCACTTTCACTGGCCCCATATGTCAGAAGATACCAAGGAGTTTTGTCGCTCCTGTGTCACCTGCCAAGCCAGTGGCAAATCAGGTGGCACCACAAAGGCCCCCCTCATACCACTACCTGTGGTGGGGGCTCCCTTTGAAAGAGTGGGCATAGATATTGTAGGACCAATGGACCCACAAACAGCATCTGGGCACAGATTCATACTGGTGATAGTGGACCATGCCACCAGGTATCCAGAAGCTATTCCCCTGAGGACCACAACAGCTCCTGTTGTGGCAAGGGCCCTGCTTGGAGTATTCTCCAGAGTGGGCTTTCCAAAGGAGGTCATTTCTGACAGAGGTGCCAACTTCATGTCAGGATACTTGACTGCAATGTGGAAGGAGTGTGGTGTGAACTACAAGTTCACCACACCCTATCACCCACAGTGCAATGGGCTTGTTGAGAGATTCAACAAGACCCTAAAGGGAATGATAAAAGGTTTACCAGACAAGCTTAGGCGAAGATGGGACATCCTTTTACCCTGCCTTCTGTTTGCTTACAAAGAGGTCCCACAAAAGGGGGTTGGCTACAGCCCTTTTGAGCTTTTGTTTGGGCATCCAGTAAGAGGACCCCTGTGTTTGGTAAGGGAAGGATGGGAGAGACCTCTCAGACAACACAAACTTGACATAGTGGATTATGTACTTGGTCTCCGCTCCAGGATGGCAGAGTATATGAAGAAGGCTTCTAAAAACCTTGAGGCAAGCCAAGAACTCCAAAAAGCTTGGCATGACCAAAAGGCTGTGCTGACTGTTTACCAGCCAGGGCAGAAAGTGTGGGTGTTGGAGCCAGTGGCCCCAGCAGCACTCCAAGACAAATGGTCTGGACCCCACACTATTGTTGAGAAAAAGGGAGAAGTCACCTACTTGGTGGACCTTGGGACTCCCAGAAGCCCCCACAGGGTGCTTCATGTCAACAGATTGAAGGCATATGTTGACAGGGCAGACATGGGGCTACTCATGGCTACAGATGAGGGGCAGGAGGAAGAGAGTGACCCTCTCCCAGACCAGTTGACTCAGAACCCTGATGATGGCTCAGTTGATGGTGTGGTCTTTTCTGACAGCCTCACTGTCCATCAGCAACAGGACTGCAGGCAAGTTCTGCAGTCCTACAGACATATGTTCTCTCTGACCCCAAGTCAGACAAACTGGTGCACCCATGAGGTGGACACTGGTGACAGTCTGCCTGTGAAGAGTAAAATCTACAGTCAACCTGACCATGTCAGGGACTGCATAAAAGTTGAGGTACAAAAGATGTTGGAGCTGGGAGTCATTGAACCTTCAGAGAGCCCTTGGGCTAGTCCTGTAGTTCTTGTGCTAAAACCTCACACCCAAGATGGTAAGAGAGAGATGAGGTTTTGCGTAGACTACAGAGGTCTCAATGCTGTCACTAGGACAGATGCCCACCCAATACCTAGGGCAGATGAGCTCATTGACAGACTGGCAGCTGCTAAGTTTTTTAGCACATTTGACCTGACAGCAGGCTACTGGCAAATCAGACTAGCTGAGAATGCAAAGGCCAAAACTGCTTTCTCGACCCCAGGAGGACATTATCAATTTGTGGTAATGCCCTTTGGTTTGAAGAATGCACCTGCCACTTTCCAAAGGTTGGTGAATCAAGTCCTTACTGGGTTGGATGATTATTGTGCAGCTTATCTTGATGATATTGCTGTCTTTAGCTCCACCTGGGAGGATCACCTGGTCCACCTGAGGAATGTTTTAGAGGCCCTGCAAAAGGCAGGCCTCACTATCAAGGCCACTAAGTGCCAGATAGGGCAGAGCAAGGTTGTGTACCTGGGCCACCTAGTAGGTGGGGGCAGGTTCAACCACTGGAGAGCAAGATCCAGACCATAAAGGACTGGACTCCTCCAACTACCCAGACTCAGGTCAGAGCTTTCTTGGGCCTGACTGGGTACTACAGAAAGTTTGTTAAGAACTATGGGTCCATTGTGACACCACTTAATGACTTGACCTCCAAGAAGATGCCAAAGAAAGTTCAGTGGACAGTAAGCTGTCAAAAAGCATTTGATGACCTGAAGCAGGCCATGTGCAGTGCACCTATTCTGAAAAGTCCAGACTACTCCAAAGAGTTCATTGTCCAGACAGATGCTTCTGAGTTAGGTGTGGGAGCTGTTCTTTCACAACTGAATGTAGATGGTCAAGACCAGCCCATTGCTTTTATAAGTAGAAGGCTGACCCCTAGAGAGAAACGTTGGTCAGCTATTGAGAGGGAGGCCTTTGCTGTGGTTTGGGCCCTGAAGAAGCTGAGGCCATACTTGTTTGGCACTCACTTCAAGATTCAGACAGACCATAAGCCCCTCTTGTGGCTAAATCAGATGAAGGGTGAAAATCCCAAACTTCTTAGGTGGTCCATTTCCCTACAGGGGATGGACTTCACAGTGGAACATAGACCTGGGACTGACCATGCCAATGCAAATGGACTCTCCAGATATTTCCACTTAGAACATGAAGACTCAACTGGTCAAGGTTAGTTTAATGTCCCTAAGTTTGGGGGGGGGGGGGGTTGTGTAGGAGAGTAGGGTCTGCTTTCTATGTTCACCCCCACTTTTTCCTTTTGCTTTACTGGTTTTCGACTTAGATGTGGCTGTGGGCCTGCTAACCAGACCCACAGCCCTGCTGTTCTCTCTCTAAATTAATACTATGTACTTTAGGTGCATAACCCAATTGGATAGGATCACCTTATTGGCCCCTGTACAGTGTACCTTAGGTACCCAGGGCATAGGTGTACCCTAGGCCTACCAGGGGCTGCAGCATGTATTATGCCACCCCTGGCCTGGCCTTCCATTATGACACAACTGGCTGATCACTCAGCTGGGGCAAGGTCGTGTAATCACCCCTTGCTTAGGTGTAGTATTCCTATACCTACCATTATATATAGACACATGTGTACCTATCAGTCACTCCTATGGCAGGCCTTAACAATCCTGGAGGCAGAGTGCTTGGTAACATGTGAGATGGTGCTCTAGCATGAGCTGAGCCTGTCTGCAGCTTTCGGAACCATGTCCTTATAGCTGTTCTATGATAGAGCCTACCATATACTCTTAAAGTGCCTTATAATCTTAAACGGTTATGGTAACTATGGTTTGGCTTTATCAAAACATGTTGTGTAAGGTGTCTAACACTTTGGAATAATACCCCCATCCCATTTCTGGGGATGAGGATATTATCCCTCCCTTCTAGAGGGAGAAGACATGTTGTAACCTACTTACCCGGTTAAAGTTAACCAGAGCCCCAGCATCACAAAATGGATGCTGCTGCCACAGACACGAGTCTGACCTCCTGCTGCTGGGAGTGATCCCGGCAAGGGAGGCTTGTACAATAGGTTTCCTGCCTTGGGAGGTGCTAGCACCACCCCAGACAGGCCTTAGTGTATTGGGGCAGGGAGGGATGAATAGAATGAGACAGGCCTGGGGCACACAAGGTGTCCCTTGCCTAGTCCAGTTCAAACCGGTGCTGGGGCACTCCAGCCCCAGTCCTGGCGCGAAACTGGACAAAGGGAAGGGGGTGTAACCACCCCCCTCCCAGGTCCCACCCATAAGGCGTGACCTAGCAGGTATCCCAGCCCCCCAGATTAGTATAAGAGTGGGAGTTGGGCCTAAAGACTTTAGATTATCCTGAACCTGCAACTTGAACAGAAACTCTGGACCTTCGACATTCGATGAAAGAAGAAGACTGAAGAATCTCCCTTGTGGCCAAGGAGTGGCTACCTTGTGCAAACAGGCACCATCAAGAGACTACCCTTTGCTTTGCTCCAGTTCTACGAGGGACCGACTGCAGAGCCCGACCAGAGCCTTGACTTCCAGACTTCTCCGACCCTGATCCACATCCACAGCTGTGCTGAGATCCGTGGAGGCGACGAGAGACGTGGGACCGGCTATCTGGGAAAAGTGGCTAGTATCTTCAAGCGCAGCTTCTGAGGCACCCTCGAAGTTGTGCACCGTGGATTGAGAAGCCCCAACCCCAAGCACCATCTGCACCGAAGATCAGCCCCCCACACTCCACGAGTCCTGCGTGGGGCCCTTCTGCATTTTCCTGCTTGCCGCGTCTGTCCGGTTGCTTGCCCGCTGGCTAGTGGCCTTTGAGACGACGCACCCTGAAATCTTCAGCGCTGGTTTGGCTCCTCCAGACTGGCTCCCGCTTCTCTGCAAAGAAGAAGCACCCCAGACCTTCCTGGTCTCCACCAGAAGCAAGTCCTCCGTTCTTCGTGGGTTCCGCTTGCCAAGGCTTGGTGAGTCCTAGTCCAACTTCGACGCCGCCGACAGCAAGAGCCTTCGTGGGACAGCTCGCCTCCTGGTCCTGGTCATCCTCGACGTTCCCTGGTCCTCGTGGCTGCAGCGACAAGCTTCACCTTCACCTGCAATCTTCACGACATCGTCTGGTTCCTTCCTGGTTCCACGTGGTCACTGGCTAGTGACCTTGACTCTGTCCCGCTCTGCTTGCAGGTATCCTTTCTTCCTGATCCCAGCCTTGGGATCCGCCGGACACTCTTCACTGACTGCCTGTCAGCATCTTTCTTCAGGCATCCATAGGAGTCGACGACGAAACCCGACGCAACTTCACCCCTATGCACCCGCAGCCTGTGGGCTAGGTAACTTGGGTACTCCGGTGCTCATCAGGATAGTGACTATCCTAGTGTCTAGTTTTCCAGTCTCGACTTCCTAGCTACTCCGGAAGTGTCCTAAATCTATTTAATTCAAAACTGTACTATTTCTATCGATTATACGCATTACGCGTGAGTGTTTCCACTCTGCACCTGAATCCCGTGGGCCTCCCACTTCCTAACCTTTGGTAGTATAGTGTAGCCCCAGCGATTCCCTAGGCCTATCCTATTTCCGTGACAGTGGTCCTTATACCACTTACTTAGTATATGGTTTGCGTGGCCCCTAGGGCCTAACTGTATTACTTACCTGTGTGACTTAATGTATGCATAAATAAGACTGTGTTGTACTTACCTCTAATCTCATAAAGAGTGCTGAGGGTTTGTCTAGAATAAATACACTTTATTTTATATATATATCTGTTGTGGTGTCCTTTCATTTGGTATTCAAGGGATTATATATGGTATCACAGCTGGCTTCACATGCCATTCAGAGTTTAGCCTAAGACTGCTCTTGTCCATGCTACCACTAGGATAGCTGGTCTATAAGGTTGACTTTACAACCAATCACCATAAGGGTTGTTTGGACTGATATAAGGTGTACACTAGAACTAGTGACATCATACATCAGGCCAACTTCTCACAGAGGCCACTAGCCAACGGGCAAGCAACCGGACAGGCGCGGCAAGCAGGAAAATGCAGAAGGGCCCCACGCAGGACTCGTGGAGTGTGGGGGGCTGATCTTTGGTGCAGATGGTGCTTGGGGTTGGGGCTTCTCAATCCCCGGTGCACAACTTCGAGGGTGCCTCAGAAGCTGCGCTGGAAGATACTAGCCACTTTTCCCAGGTAGCCGGTCCCACGTCTCTCGTCGCCTCCACGGATCTCAGCTCGGCTGTGGATGTGGATCAGGGTCGGAGAAGTCTGGAAGTCAAGGCTCTGGTCGGGCTCTGCAGTCGGTCCCTCGTAGAACTTCAGCAAAGCAAAGGGTAGTCTCTTGATGGTGCCTGTTTGCACAGGGTAGCCACTCCTTGGCCACAAGGGAGATTCTTCAGTCTTCTTCTTTCGTCAAATGTCGAAGGTCCAGAGTTTCTGTTCAAGTTGCAGGTTCAGGATAATCCAATCTCCTGGGGCCCAGCTACCACTCTTATACTAATCTGGGGGGCTGGGTTGCCTGCTAGGTCACGCCTTATGGGTGGGACCTGGGAGGGGGGTGGTTACACCCCCTTCCCTTTGTCCAGTTTCGCGCCAGGACTGGGGCTGGAGTGCCCCAGCACCGGTTTGAACTGGACTATGCACGGGACACCTTGTGTGCCCCAGGCATGTCTCATTCCTTTCAGCCCTCCCTACCCCAATACACTAAAGTCTGTCTGGCGTGGTGCTAGCACCTCCCAAAGCAGGAAACCTATTGTCCAAGCCTCCCTTGCCGGGATCACTCCCAGCAGCAGGAGGTCAGACTTGTGTCTGTGGCAGCAGCATCCATTTTGTGATGCTGAGGCTTTGGTTAGAGTTAAACAGCAAAGTAGGTTTTTAACATGTCTTCTCCCTCTAGAAGGGGGGAATACTATCCTCATCGCCAGAAATGGTGTGGGGGTAGTATTCCAAAGTGTTAGACACCTTACACGACATGTTTTGATAAAGCCAAACTATAGTTACCATAACCGTTTAAGATTATAAGGCACTTTAAGAGTATATGGTAGGCTATATCATAGAACAGCTATAAGGACATGGTTCCGAAAGCTGCAGACAGGCTCAGCTCATGCTAGAGCACCATCTCACATGTTACCAAGCACTCTGCCTCCAGGATTGTTAAGGCCTGCCATAGGAGTGGCTGATAGGTACACATGTGTCTATTTTAAGGGTAGATATAGGTATACTATATCTAAGCAAGGGGTGATTACATGACCTTGCCCCAGCTGAGTGATCAGCCAGTTGTGTCTGATTGGAAGGCCAGACCAGGGGTGGCATAATACATGCTGCAGCCCCTGGGAGGCCTAGGGTACACCTATGCCCTGGGTACCTAGGGTACACTGTACAGGGTCCAATAAGGTGATCCTTACCAATTGGGAATGTACCTAGGGTACATGGAGTCCATTTTAAAGAGAGAGCAGACAGCCTGAGACCCTGAATGGCAGGATCTCAGGCCAACTAAGTCGAAAAACCAGCTAGACACTAGGCAAAAAGTTGGGGGTAACCATAGTCAGATATCCACCTTCCTACACTCATTACAATGCTGGTCGGACCGATATCCGTGGCCTCATCGGCGCCAGTTGGATAGCCGTGGACTCATGCTGAATGCAGTTCGACTGACAGCTGGAAGACGGCTGACTCCAACAGCCTTTCTCCGACTACCATCTCAGCAGCCACAGAGCTGTACAGGGAGTTCTGACCCCCGTCCGGATTACTATGTGCATTTCAGGTTACCCAGCTGTGGCGGTGTGACCGCCGGCCTCGTATCGTCAGAAACTAATAATTAGGGGTGCATACTAACCCAAATAAGCTTCTCCCTGACAGTCTCCGGCGTGGATCCCTTTCTCTAGATTCCCCTACACAGCGGCAGCTGAACACCGAAGACTACAACTGTATGGGTGCCTGAATACAGGTAAGTCCGTAGGTGGTATGTATCCCCATTAACTGGACTGTGCACAGATCGCCACACTACAGCATTGGGGTACATGCAGCACAAGACATATCCCCACATATGTCATGCATGTGTGTACATTTCACATTTCCTGTGAGTTTATACTAACTTGCAGCAACATATTCAAGGATATGTGCACCGCCATGGATGAGACAGCTATGGTAGCTGCGGGTGCATCGTAATACGGCGGGGGGACTTTCATGGCTACGGTGATCAGAATCAGATCGTGGCCATGGCGGTCAGACAATCGGTCATCATAATGACCATAACGAGGCTCTAAGTGATCATTGTGATGGATTTAAAAATAGCAGAGATGCATTACCTTCCACATGCTGCAGCTAGTAATAAGTCATCAGATTAGATTCAATATGTATTGCTCTGGTCTTTCAGAGAATGTGACCTTTAGATGTTTGATTTTACTTGTTTGTTTACTTTGGTAGATTGCTGCATCTCGAACAGGTTCTCTCTCAGCCCCTCCAGGCCGTCTGCTTCATGAGAGGGAGGGGATGCTCGTCCTATTGCTCTTTAATTTTTCTTTATCATGAGGTGCTCAGTGTACTGGAGAGAGAGTGAACAGCCCCAGATGTCACATTCAATACACGTTGTTCTCTTGTAGTATTTAGTTAGAGCTGTTGCTATCCTTAAAGGTAAGTTGGAGCCTCATGATGAAAACAAGAGTTCATGTGCTGGCTTCTTTGAACTATTTCAAGGGGGGGGGGGGGACAATTCCCAAAATACCAGCATGTTTTAAGTATGAGCTTTCAATATTTTGGATGTAGTTTTAATTTCTAAGTCCTCTCAGAGATGTAAATAGTTCACTTTTACTCTGTGCTTCGTTTTCATTCAAGGCAGCTCCTCTCAATATAGTTGGTGGCCAAACTCATTCCATTGCACTCAAATCTGCAGACACCATCCTTAGCATTATGCAACCCAGACCTGGTGATTGTTGTGATGGTATTCATTAGTACAGCTGTTCGACCTTGCAGCAGCCGCGTTAGTCACGCTCCATGTTTCTGTCGGAGCCTGTGATGGCAAAGTTAATAAAGAACTCTAACCCATATCCTTCTACAGCCTCCGGGAGTTCTTTACAACAGCTTCCTCTGATTACACTCTGACATGTTTAGCCAATACCATGAATGTAATACATTATACCTCGTCATTTTATTTCATCATTCTGTCATAGAGCGAAAGGCTTCTCTCATGCCAACAAAATGTGAGGTGTTCTATTAAATGTTTCTCCTTTATTGTACTGATATGTCAAAGCTGCGTGGTCCCTTTAACGAGATCCTAGTTTATCAGACATAACCTCATCCCCTCAGCACATCCCATGTTTGTGCTCTGTACGTTTATTAAAACACTTTAGTGTTTCTAATTTAGTTATTATACGTTGCCTCACGGTTGTGAACTTTAGCAAATTTAAATAGGTGGATCACCAATAGCATGCCTATTTTTCTGGTACTGTAATTTCACACATATACACTAGATGGTAGTCGAGGACTATGGCAAATTTACAAAGCCCGTGTATCTTCGAATGTGACTTGAAAGCGCTGTTGAAAGGTAAAGAGCGGTGTCGTGCTTCCCACAGCTCTGCAGTCACAGGTCTTATCAACTGTAGATAGTGGTTGAGTTTCGCATAATTCTAAGGTGCTGTGATCTATTTTATCATGCTCTGCGCTGACAATTATTCCGTTTTTATTTTTTAGCTACATCGTCCACACCCAGCCCGCTGCAGCGAGTCTGTTTTTAACTGAGAGCATCGCCCCTGCGGGCCACAGGTTTGCTTCATGTAATGTATGTACCTCAGACTAATGGTGAGTTGAGCACTTTTTTGAGGGTATAAGTCAAGAAAAATGTTGTTGCACTTCTGAATTCTAGGTTGTTGCGCATTGTCCTTATTTTCACGAGTAAGGTGTTTTTCACAGGTTTGCATCAGGCGCTTCCCCTTAAACGGGTTCTCCTGAAAGGTGGTTAGGAGATGGACCACACCTGAATCTGGACTCCACAAAAGTTGATGCAGAACTTTGGTTGGTGATGGAGGGAGCTCTGGGAGAGAGTCCTCTTGCTACAGGTAACCAGTGCTGCATCCTGAGGGCAGGAGCGGTGCGGACGCTTGCAGAAGTTCAGACTAAGAACTTGCCTGGCACAGTGGTGTAAAAAGGGCCCCGCAGGCAGCCCCCGCGGTGCGGAGGGTGGGAGGGGTGGCGAGCTCCAGGGGCCCTCCTCAGCCCAGTACCCTGGCTGAAGAGCTCCTGAGTGTGGCCGGAGGGGCCCCCCTTCATGTACTTTGCAGGGGGGCCTCGACTTTCGTTACGCCACTGGCCTGGCAGCGATATCCTCGATTCTGACGTGTTATCTAGGTTTTACGTGGAGTTCACATAGATGGTTGAGACGTGACAGCACGAGGGATTTTGAGGTCTGTGGATAAAAGTGGTATCGGGTGGGTACACACTTCCTTTGGGCAGGCAGAGCCCTTTAGATACCTTCTTAAGCTGGTTGGGGCCATGTTACTAGTGAAGTGAGCGCAGGTTCAGTTATGCCTGCATGCAAAATGTAAATATTGTTGAGTATATCTATATGGTATAATGAATTTCCATTTTTTACGGCTCTGAAAGTGTTAATATAACTATTTGTACTATATTCTTAGTTTTTCCAATTTAAAAACATCATTTTAGGTTCTGATAATACAGATTGCCATTTAGAGCCATCATTTGCTAATGATATACAGTTTGTAGGTTTTTTTCTTGAATGGTATGTGGCATATGCCTGTCTGAAATTCCTCTTTGGTGTTGCACACCCGTCATGTCAACTACATGCATGTAGTTAGGGGGAACTTCTGGCAGAGACGATCCTGTCACCTCGAAGGAGCGGTTCGTTTACTAACAGATTTCTGTTATATCACCCATGAAGGAGTTTGCTTCCAAATACAGCCTGTGTATGCATTACAGTTATTTTACTCCATAAAGGTCTCCAACTCAGGCCAGCCAGCCCATTTGCAGTCCCCTTTTAAATTAGGGGGTAGGTTTCTGCAAGAATTTCGTCCGTGGCACCCCAACAATATAGAAATCTGGGCTACCTTTTGTTAGTCCAGTAACTGAATTCCCACTGTTAAATCCTGTGTAGCCGCAATTGTTTCATGTTTTCATCATACAGACGCCACATGGGAGAGGTGCACCTATGGGCAGGGTGAGGATAAAGAGTGCTACAGACAAAATAGCATTCTACCTCATAGAATGTTTTCCCTGATCTTAAAAATTCTTTTTTTCTTGGGCTTCTTCAGTTATTCAGCACCACCATATGATGGCGCCATAAGGCCTCCACCTTAACTCATCAATCGATCAGGATTTCTAGAGCGCCTGTAATCATCGGGGAGGGCTACGCTGCTTGGGTGGACTCAGTTGAACAACCAGGTCCCCTTCTGAGCTCCTGAAGTGATGATGAGGTTCAGAGGTGGGGGGAGGCCATTTCAGGACTTCGCGGCGAGGGAGGAGAAGGAGCGTCCTCCATTGTTGCTTCGGCAAATGCGGGGGTGTGAGTAAGGGAGAAGGAGGTGGAGCACAGATGTCTGGAGGGTTGGTGAAAGCCCAGGTGGTGGTTGATGTATGCTGGCCGTTGGTTGTGCCGGGCTTTATAGGTGTGGGTCAGCATCTTGAACTGGCATCTCTTGTGGACGGGAAGCAGGTGGAGTTTCTTCAGGTGTGGAGTGATGTGGGTCTGTGTTGGGAGGTGAAGGATGAGTCTGGCTGCTCACACTCCATTGTCTTCATCTTATAGAGGCCCAGAATGAACTATCAATATGTGTTTTAAATGTATTCATAGAGAACAAAGTAACCCAGGAGCATCATGGTGCTAGAACAATCATTAACAAAACAAGCAGATCACAGACGTGGCAGGAAGTAGTAACAAAGTTAAGGAAACAGATGGATAATTAGCCTGTTCTTGAAATCCCTGAAATTATAGATCTGGTGAATGT
This sequence comes from Triturus cristatus, assembly GCF_964204655.1. Classification (NCBI taxonomy): domain Eukaryota; kingdom Metazoa; phylum Chordata; class Amphibia; order Caudata; family Salamandridae; genus Triturus; species Triturus cristatus. Next base: position 335,260,446 of record NC_140591.1, on the reverse strand, counting down.
CCAGAGTGAGGGTACTCCAAAGTTTGGGTCCCACAGTCTCAAATAATCTGCTCTGCATTTCTCTTTGTAGTAGTGGGGAATGCTGAGAAGGGTGGCGGAGCTGGAACATAAAGATCAGGACTGCGTATAGAATGAAATCAGTTCTGGGATTAGCCTGGGGCCAGGAAAGTGGAAAACTCAGTTTAGAAGACACAGAACTTTGAATTTGAGCTTGTGAAGCATGCAGAAATATTCTCAAATTATTATTATTGAATTTGAGCTTGTGAAGGATGCAGAAATATTATCAAATTAGCGGCAGCCAAAATGAAATCCTGCTGCCATGTTTAGATGCTCTGACCGCCCCTGTGGACCCCACTGCATTCCAGTTGTCTAGGCGGGGCGAGTCAAAATGAGAGCACTCATCACTTGAGCATATTTGTCAATGGGAAGAATGGTAGAATGTGTGCATGGTACAGGGTTTTTGAATCTGGTAGTCAAAAGTTAGTTTGTTGTCAAACCATACCTCAAGGCTTGTGACTTAGACTGCAGAAGAGGGCAGGTTACCCAAAGAGGAAATCTAGGCCAGATGCAACCAACATGATAGTTCTCCACCTATTAATAAGAATGCAGTTTTGTCCCTGTTTATTTTCAGAAAGTTGGTGAACATTAATCTATGAGCTATATATACAGTTTTCATGAGCACCATAAAATCAATAAGTCCAGCAGTGTAATTTAGCCACAAAACACTGTTGTTAATCTTTGCGTCTTTTATTCAGTTCCAAAACATTTCTTCACATATATAGATGTAGCCAACATGTGTTTTGTCAGCATGGCACTTGGCCACAGACTTCCTCAGGGCTACAAGCAAATACAGAAATAAATATATCATTAACATTATCCTATGTAGAGTCATGTTATTTGTTTAGGATAATGATACATGAATTTGTGTCTTTTCTTGCCACAGCCTGTATACAACAAAAGGGCAATTGAAACAAAAGATTAGGGGTGGGTGGAATTTGCGTAGTCGCTCTACACAAAGCTCCGCAAAATGGTAAAAACTCTCCACGAGCATGCAGAGTTCCGCGAACACGTGGAATTGCTTGTTCCACCCATTCGCGATGCTTTTTTCCTGTTCGTGAATGGGGAGATATCTCGCAAACACGCATTTTGAAAGCGCGAACAAGCAAAATATTCCGCGAAGCTGCGGATCTCGGAATTTTGGGCAATTCCGGGTTCACCGCGGAACGCGAAATTACCCAAATTCCGCAAATTCAGCGAGCGGAACGAAATTTACCGCCCAGGCCTACAAAACATGCTGGTGACAGATGAAACAGACTCTTCAAGTGGCTAAACAACAAATGCTAAAATCAAAGAAATCTGTTCGTATGGCGAAACCATGCATGCCATTACCACGTATGCCTTTACAACGCGTCCATTACAACGCATGCATCTTTAGCAGGCATGCCTTTAACACGAACATTTTTACCACACATATTTCTTTCCATGCATGCTTTTACAACGAAAATGTAAGTATTTTACAGCGAAGTAAAAACCCTTATATATATATATATATATATATATATATATATATATATATATATATATATATATATATATATATATATATATCTCTCACACGTACAATCCGGCGCAATCCTTTCCAGATATAACGAAGGAATCACACAGGAGCCGTGGCCTCTATTTTTAGTGCAGGTTTATTGCAGACACAAACGTCCGACGCGTTTCGGAGTAGGACACTCCTTCGTCACGGGCAAACTTTGTGCATTTCAACTTTGTTAATAAAGATAAATTAACATGTCACGTGATGTAATGAACATAAACAAAATACTTTACATATTACAATTCATATGGGTATTTACATTTTTTGAAGTTAACTCAAGGTAAATTCGTGTAAATGGTAAGTATAATGACTAGCATGTCAAGAACAGTATATTCAAGGGTTTTACGGAGATCCGCAGTTTATAAATAGCACGCGCAAAAAGCGTGTACGGATAGCAAGTATCAGAGAATTCATATATACCCTTCGTATTTCCCTCCCTAGTGGGAAAAAGTGCTCAATTCTGGTCAACAAAATAACGGTAGAACTTAACCTACCGCTTAAATAAATTCATGTCTGCCGTTCTAAGACTCGAACTCATCACGTTAAAAAGTAAGCCAGTGGTGTATTAGTCCATGGTGCTACGGGAGTATTCACTCTGACCTCCCCACACTATATAATGCAGACAGACTAGGAATGCCGAATCAAACGCCCCAGTGGGCATGCTATAATCAGAAACAATACATAGTCTTTATCAATAACAAAGAGTTGGTCCAAACGTTTTAAAGAACAAAAGGGTTATAAGACTCTTCCTCGCTGATTAGATCAATACAATACTGCCACGGTGGGCGAAATCATAATAAACGGATTTCCTTGAGGTATTGCCCATGTGGGCAAACTGTTCAAAGGGTAGCCACTTCATCTACTTCTCCAAGCATCAGTTACCTTGAAAAGAGACAGAATGTCTTATTAAAATTCTTCATATTTTTTCATGGAATTATTAAAAGATACACAAAATTTCTAAAAAACAGCAAGCAGAAACAGCAGCAGGTATGCACAAACTAATTGTACCAAATATTTAGTATAAATGCACTGACAGCTCCTCATCCATATTCAACCCATGGGGCATCATGGTATTGAATCTAATTATAAATTTGGATTCCAATTTCCTGAGTTCTAACAGTCTATTGCCACCTCTTGTATTTGGAAAAACACAATCAATTGCGGCAAATTTAACAAGACTGGCATTGCTGTTGTGATTATCCTGAAAGTGCCGGGCTACTGGATATGTTTTATCATTTTTGTTGATAGCTCTCAAGTGCTCCAACACTCTTTTCTTTCCTGAATGGATGGTGCTCCCTATATAGTATTTCGAACAGGGACACTTGAGGATATACACCACAAATTCCGTGTTACAGTTTAGGTGTTTCCGTATAACCCAAGGGGCCTCATTGTTGTTGAATTTCACTGATTTTATGCTACAACTGTATTTACAAGCCTTACATTGGTTACATGTAAAGAACCCCTTAACCGCATTTTCTTTTATAGGATTGGGGATCATATTATTGCATAACTGATCTCTTAGTGATTTGGGTTTGCGGAAAGTCAAAGATGGATGATCACCTATATGATCTTTTAAATCCTTATCAGTTTTCAGCACTTCCCAAAACTTTTTTAAGCTCCTCCTCACCTCCCATGCAAGGGTGCTGTAGGTAGTGATAAACCTTACAGTTTCTTTAGGCTTGATAATTGGAACAGTTTCTGTTGGGAAAAGAAGTTCCTGGCGATTGAGAGCTTCAACTTTATTAATCGCCTTCTTCACTGTTTTAGCACTATAACCACGTGCCAAAAAACGTTCTTGCATAATGGATTTTTCTTTTTCAAAATTGCTGGTAGTACTGCAATTTCTGCGTGCCCGCAATAGCTCCCCAAAGGGTATACTTTGTATAAGGTTATGTGGATGGCAACTGTCCGCGTGAAGTAGACTGTTGCCCGCCGTAGTTTTTCTGAATAAGGAACTTTCTATGGTGTTATTTTTAATCTCAAGTTTGAGGTCCAAGAATACCATGGTGTCTTTGCTTACTTGGTGTGTGAATTGGAGATTCATTTCATTAATATTAAGAGTCTCTACAAATTCTATGGCTTGTGCCTCAGTGCCACTCCACACACAAAAAATATCATCTATGTAGCGTAGCCAGAGGACAGCATGGTTCTTAAAAAGTTCGATGTTGTGGACCACCTGCTCCTCCCACCAGCCCAGGTAGAGACCTGCAAAGCTGGGGGCGAAGCAGGTTCCCATAGCTGTCCCCTGGATCTGCCTATAGATGTTTTTGTCGAAAAGGAAAAAATTATTATTCAAACACATTTCAATCATTTTGAGCAACATCTCTGTATGATGTAAAAAACTTGCTGGTCTACTATAGAGAAAATGTTTACATGTTTCCAGGCCTAAAGTTTGCGGAATACTGGTATAAAGACTGCAAACATCTAGTCCTAACATGAGATACTCTGAAGACCATTCTATGCCAGAAATGTGCTTAAGGAAGTCACTAGTATCACGGACATAGGAAGGGAGGGATTGAACCATCGGTTGGAGAAAGTAGTCCACATATTTGGAAGTATTTTCCAACGCACTCCCACATGAAGAGACAATAGGCCTCCCTGGTGGCCGTTGGGCATTCTTGTGCAACTTTGGTAACAGATATAATACTGGTAGTTTAGGGTGTTTGCATGCCAAATAAGAAAATTCATCTGCACTTATCATGCATGCATCTTTCCACTCAGTGATCTGATTTGCCACTGTAGACATTGCTTGATTATAAATTAGTCTAGTAGTTTGACAATACCTACTAGTGTCAGACAGTTGTGACAGTCCTTCTTGTTTGTACATGTCCACAGGCCAAATGACCACATTTCCCCCTTTGTCGCTCTGCTTTATGACAAAGTCATGATTTGATTCCAGTGCATTCAATGCTTTGAGTTGGTAAGGGTTTAAGTTAGTTCTTTGGTATATTTTATGGTTTTTCAATTTTTTTAGTTCATTAACCATCCCTTTCTCAAAGCAATTTATTGCTTCACAGTTAATTTGGGGTAGAAACACAGATTTAGGTTTAAACGGAGTTTCCGCTATCATGTCTACAGGAAGAGCCGTATCCACTATTCCTGCTAGTTCTTGAGCCACTTGGAAAGTCTCTATGTCCTTAATTTGAACATCCAATTGTACGTTGGATATTTCAATAGGTAGTTTTTTGGGCTTATTTGAAAACCATTTCTTCAGTTTTAATTTTCTTACGTAATGAAATAGGTCAATCCTACTCTCTGTATAATTGAATCTAGATGTGGGGCAAAATGATAGGCCTAACATTAAAACATCTAATTCAACTTTACTTAATTTGTAATTAGAAAGGTTTACCACGGTTCGTGTTTTCATGTTTTCTTGGCGAACCTGCCCCTTGTTCTTGTTCCCACTGGGCTGTCTGATTGCATGGAATAGTTTAGCTTTCTGCCTCCTCTTCCTCCTCTTCCACGACCTCTTGCCGGGCTGTCGCTGATAGTCATCGTATTTGATTTGTCTATTGTCAGCAACTCGTACTCCTTTAAAAATCGGGCTTTTAGTGCCTCCGCTGCGTTTCCTTGTATGTTAGTGGTTATTTCTGACTCGCATTGCACAATTTGTTCCATTGTTTCTGATACACCACTGCTCAATGTCGTTGGTCCCTCTCCTCCTTCCGCTCCTTGTGTTATTTTCACAATTTGTTTGGCTTGGTTGGTCTGTTCATTTCTTAATTTCTCGAACTTCTTGCCGAAAGTTAGTATCTGGCCATTGTTGTAATCAATTTCGTCTCTCTCGAATTTGGATAGTTTTTTCATTTTGATTTCATCCTCTAGTTTTCCCAGTCTCTTATTCATTTTCTCCATTTCCGTTTCAAATTCTTCTTCGCTCATTAACTCTTTTAATGTCACAATTATTTCTTCACTTTCTAGAGTTAGTTTGATACTTTCTTTTTCGGCAAATCTTATTAGTATCTTCAACATGTTCATGGAGCATAAATGATTGTTTTCCATCCACTCCGATAACATTTCCGGATCAGGCTGTTGAAGTGTTGGGGTTATAAAAATACGTAACCCTCGAGGTATACGATTGCAGTCCACGTAGTGTTGCAAAGCTGTCGCTTCCCACCATTTGGACTGCTCTTTTTTAAGTACTTTCCACAGCGAGTCCCACAATTTTCTTTTATCTTTCATCACATTGGGGGCGGGAATGATTTTCTGTCCACCCTCCTCAGTGCGGATTGTTTTGTCAAATAGTTGCACTGCTGCTGCTTTACGCTTGCTGTTTCTAGTGTCCGCCATTGTTTTTACAGTGTATCATGTACACGTAGTTTCCGATATAATTCTCGGATTGCACTTTTTCTTGCGCTATGAGTAGTGTTAAACATTCACGCAAGATGCCGATTACCACGATCTCCCTTCCGCCTCGATAGCAACTTCTGTGGAGTGATACTTCGACTCACCAGTCAGGTCCGATGTCCGAGAACGCAGCTCCCTGCTTCCCTTCCTCGTAGCTCGACTGGTGTTCTGGGTAGGCACTCCTCCTGCCGCTGTGTTTCAGGCGGTGTCTTTCGTGTGGGCAAGGGGTTTTTTTACGACATAAACACAAAGTTTGTAGCTGTTCCCAAGCCTCTGATCCGGCGGGCTCACGGCTGGGGTAGCCACCCCCAAAACTCTCACACGTACAATCCGGCGCAATCCTTTCCAGATATAACGAAGGAATCACACAGGAGCCGTGGCCTCTATTTTTAGTGCAGGTTTATTGCAGACACAAACGTCCGACGCGTTTCGGAGTAGGACACTCCTTCGTCACGGGCAAACTTTGTGCATTTCAACTTTGTTAATAAAGATAAATTAACATGTCACGTGATGTAATGAACATAAACAAAATACTTTACATATTACAATTCATATGGGTATTTACATTTTTTGAAGTTAACTCAAGGTAAATTCGTGTAAATGGTAAGTATAATGACTAGCATGTCAAGAACAGTATATTCAAGGGTTTTACGGAGATCCGCAGTTTATAAATAGCACGCGCAAAAAGCGTGTACGGATAGCAAGTATCAGAGAATTCATATATACCCTTCGTATTTCCCTCCCTAGTGGGAAAAAGTGCTCAATTCTGGTCAACAAAATAACGGTAGAACTTAACCTACCGCTTAAATAAATTCATGTCTGCCGTTCTAAGACTCGAACTCATCACGTTAAAAAGTAAGCCAGTGGTGTATTAGTCCATGGTGCTACGGGAGTATTCACTCTGACCTCCCCACACTATATAATGCAGACAGACTAGGAATGCCGAATCAAACGCCCCAGTGGGCATGCTATAATCAGAAACAATACATAGTCTTTATCAATAACAAAGAGTTGGTCCAAACGTTTTAAAGAACAAAAGGGTTATAAGACTCTTCCTCGCTGATTAGATCAATACAATACTGCCACGGTGGGCGAAATCATAATAAACGGATTTCCTTGAGGTATTGCCCATGTGGGCAAACTGTTCAAAGGGTAGCCACTTCATCTACTTCTCCAAGCATCAGTTACCTTGAAAAGAGACAGAATGTCTTATTAAAATTCTTCATATTTTTTCATGGAATTATTAAAAGATACACAAAATTTCTAAAAAACAGCAAGCAGAAACAGCAGCAGGTATGCACAAACTAATTGTACCAAATATTTAGTATAAATGCACTGACAGCTCCTCATCCATATTCAACCCATGGGGCATCATGGTATTGAATCTAATTATAAATTTGGATTCCAATTTCCTGAGTTCTAACAGTCTATTGCCACCTCTTGTATTTGGAAAAACACAATCAATTGCGGCAAATTTAACAAGACTGGCATTGCTGTTGTGATTATCCTGAAAGTGCCGGGCTACTGGATATGTTTTATCATTTTTGTTGATAGCTCTCAAGTGCTCCAACACTCTTTTCTTTCCTGAATGGATGGTGCTCCCTATATAGTATTTCGAACAGGGACACTTGAGGATATACACCACAAATTCCGTGTTACAGTTTAGGTGTTTCTGTATAACCCAAGGGGCCTCATTGTTGTTGAATTTCACTGATTTTATGCTACAACTGTATTTACAAGCCTTACATTGGTTACATGTAAAGAACCCCTTAACCGCATTTTCTTTTATAGGATTGGGGATCATATTATTGCATAACTGATCTCTTAGTGATTTGGGTTTGCGGAAAGTCAAAGATGGATGATCACCTATATGATCTTTTAAATCCTTATCAGTTTTCAGCACTTCCCAAAACTTTTTTAAGCTCCTCCTCACCTCCCATGCAAGGGTGCTGTAGGTAGTGATAAACCTTACAGTTTCTTTAGGCTTGATAATTGGAACAGTTTCTGTTGGGAAAAGAAGTTCCTGGCGATTGAGAGCTTCAACTTTATTAATCGCCTTCTTCACTGTTTTAGCACTATAACCACGTGCCAAAAAACGTTCTTGCATAATGGATTTTTCTTTTTCAAAATTGCTGGTAGTACTGCAATTTCTGCGTGCCCGCAATAGCTCCCCAAAGGAAATCCGTTTATTATGATTTCGCCCACCGTGGCAGTATTGTATTGATCTAATCAGCGAGGAAGAGTCTTATAACCCTTTTGTTCTTTAAAACGTTTGGACCAACTCTTTGTTATTGATAAAGACTATGTATTGTTTCTGATTATAGCATGCCCACTGGGGCGTTTGATTCGGCATTCCTAGTCTGTCTGCATTATATAGTGTGGGGAGGTCAGAGTGAATACTCCCGTAGCACCATGGACTAATACACCACTGGCTTACTTTTTAACGTGATGAGTTCGAGTCTTAGAACGGCAGACATGAATTTATTTAAGCGGTAGGTTAAGTTCTACCGTTATTTTGTTGACCAGAATTGAGCACTTTTTCCCACTAGGGAGGGAAATACGAAGGGTATATATGAATTCTCTGATACTTGCTATCCGTACACGCTTTTTGCGCGTGCTATTTATAAACTGCGGATCTCCGTAAAACCCTTGAATATACTGTTCTTGACATGCTAGTCATTATACTTACCATTTACACGAATTTACCTTGAGTTAACTTCAAAAAATGTAAATACCCATATGAATTGTAATATGTAAAGTATTTTGTTTATGTTCATTACATCACGTGACATGTTAATTTATCTTTATTAACAAAGTTGAAATGCACAAAGTTTGCCCGTGACGAAGGAGTGTCCTACTCCGAAACGCGTCGGACGTTTGTGTCTGCAATAAACCTGCACTAAAAATAGAGGCCACGGCTCCTGTGTGATTCCTTCGTTATATCTGGAAAGGATTGCGCCGGATTGTACGTGTGAGAGTTTTGGGGGTGGCTACCCCAGCCGTGAGCCCGCCGGATCAGAGGCTTGGGAACAGCTACAAACTTTGTGTTTATGTCGTAAAAAAAACCCTTGCCCACACGAAAGACACCGCCTGAAACACAGCGGCAGGAGGAGTGCCTACCCAGAACACCAGTCGAGCTACGAGGAAGGGAAGCAGGGAGCTGCGTTCTCGGACATCGGACCTGACTGGTGAGTCGAAGTATCACTCCACAGAAGTTGCTATCGAGGCGGAAGGGAGATCGTGGTAATCGGCATCTTGCGTGAATGTTTAACACTACTCATAGCGCAAGAAAAAGTGCAATCCGAGAATTATATCGGAAACTACGTGTACATGATACACTGTAAAAACAATGGCGGACACTAGAAACAGCAAGCGTAAAGCAGCAGCAGTGCAACTATTTGACAAAACAATCCGCACTGAGGAGGGTGGACAGAAAATCATTCCCGCCCCCAATGTGATGAAAGATAAAAGAAAATTGTGGGACTCGCTGTGGAAAGTACTTAAAAAAGAGCAGTCCAAATGGTGGGAAGCGACAGCTTTGCAACACTACGTGGACTGCAATCGTATACCTCGAGGGTTACGTATTTTTATAACCCCAACACTTCAACAGCCTGATCCGGAAATGTTATCGGAGTGGATGGAAAACAATCATTTATGCTCCATGAACATGTTGAAGATACTAATAAGATTTGCCGAAAAAGAAAGTATCAAACTAACTCTAGAAAGTGAAGAAATAATTGTGACATTAAAAGAGTTAATGAGCGAAGAAGAATTTGAAACGGAAATGGAGAAAATGAATAAGAGACTGGGAAAACTAGAGGATGAAATCAAAATGAAAAAACTATCCAAATTCGAGAGAGACGAAATTGATTACAACAATGGCCAGATACTAACTTTCGGCAAGAAGTTCGAGAAATTAAGAAATGAACAGACCAACCAAGCCAAACAAATTGTGAAAATAACACAAGGAGCGGAAGGAGGAGAGGGACCAACGACATTGAGCAGTGGTGTATCAGAAACAATGGAACAAATTGTGCAATGCGAGTCAGAAATAACCACTAACATACAAGGAAACGCAGCGGAGGCACTAAAAGCCCGATTTTTAAAGGAGTACGAGTTGCTGACAATAGACAAATCAAATACGATGACTATCAGCGACAGCCCGGCAAGAGGTCGTGGAAGAGGAGGAAGAGGAGGCAGAAAGCTAAACTATTCCATGCAATCAGACAGCCCAGTGGGAACAAGAACAAGGGGCAGGTTCGCCAAGAAAACATGAAAACACGAACCGTGGTAAACCTTTCTAATTACAAATTAAGTAAAGTTGAATTAGATGTTTTAATGTTAGGCCTATCATTTTGCCCCACATCTAGATTCAATTATACAGAGAGTAGGATTGACCTATTTCATTACGTAAGAAAATTAAAACTGAAGAAATGGTTTTCAAATAAGCCCAAAAAACTACCTATTGAAAAATCCAACGTACAATTGGATGTTCAAATTAAGGACATAGAGACTTTCCAAGTGGCTCAAGAACTAGCAGGAATAGTGGATACGGCTCTTCCTGTAGACATGATAGCGGAAACTCCGTTTAAACCTAAATCTGTGTTTCTACCCCAAATTAACTGTGAAGCAATAAATTGCTTTGAGAAAGGGATGGTTAATGAACTAAAAAAATTGAAAAACCATAAAATATACCAAAGAACTAACTTAAACCCTTACCAACTCAAAGCATTGAATGCACTGGAATCAAATCATGACTTTGTCATAAAGCAGAGCGACAAAGGGGGAAATGTGGTCATTTGGCCTGTGGACATGTACAAACAAGAAGGACTGTCACAACTGTCTGACACTAGTAGGTATTGTCAAACTACTAGACTAATTTATAATCAAGCAATGTCTACAGTGGCAAATCAGATCACTGAGTGGAAAGATGCATGCATGATAAGTGCAGATGAATTTTCTTATTTGGCATGCAAACACCCTAAACTACCAGTATTATATCTGTTACCAAAGTTGCACAAGAATGCCCAACGGCCACCAGGGAGGCCTATTGTCTCTTCATGTGGGAGTGCGTTGGAAAATACTTCCAAATATGTGGACTACTTTCTCCAACCGATGGTTCAATCCCTCCCTTCCTATGTCCGTGATACTAGTGACTTCCTTAAGCACATTTCTGGCATAGAATGGTCTTCAGAGTATCTCATGTTAGGACTAGATGTTTGCAGTCTTTATACCAGTATTCCGCAAACTTTAGGCCTGGAAACATGTAAACATTTTCTCTATAGTAGACCAGCAAGTTTTTTACATCATACAGAGATGTTGCTCAAAATGATTGAAATGTGTTTGAATAATAATTTTTTCCTTTTCGACAAAAACATCTATAGGCAGATCCAGGGGACAGCTATGGGAACCTGCTTCGCCCCCAGCTTTGCAGGTCTCTACCTGGGCTGGTGGGAGGAGCAGGTGGTCCACAACATCGAACTTTTTAAGAACCATGCTGTCCTCTGGCTACGCTACATAGATGATATTTTTTGTGTGTGGAGTGGCACTGAGGCACAAGCCATAGAATTTGTAGAGACTCTTAATATTAATGAAATGAATCTCCAATTCACACACCAAGTAAGCAAAGACACCATGGTATTCTTGGACCTCAAACTTGAGATTAAAAATAACACCATAGAAAGTTCCTTATTCAGAAAAACTACGGCGGGCAACAGTCTACTTCACGCGGACAGTTGCCATCCACATAACCTTATACAAAGTATACCCTTTGGGGAGCTATTGCGGGCACGCAGAAATTGCAGTACTACCAGCAATTTTGAAAAAGAAAAATCCATTATGCAAGAACGTTTTTTGGCACGTGGTTATAGTGCTAAAACAGTGAAGAAGGCGATTAATAAAGTTGAAGCTCTCAATCGCCAGGAACTTCTTTTCCCAACAGAAACTGTTCCAATTATCAAGCCTAAAGAAACTGTAAGGTTTATCACTACCTACAGCACCCTTGCATGGGAGGTGAGGAGGAGCTTAAAAAAGTTTTGGGAAGTGCTGAAAACTGATAAGGATTTAAAAGATCATATAGGTGATCATCCATCTTTGACTTTCCGCAAACCCAAATCACTAAGAGATCAGTTATGCAATAATATGATCCCCAATCCTATAAAAGAAAATGCGGTTAAGGGGTTCTTTACATGTAACCAATGTAAGGCTTGTAAATACAGTTGTAGCATAAAATCAGTGAAATTCAACAACAATGAGGCCCCTTGGGTTATACAGAAACACCTAAACTGTAACACGGAATTTGTGGTGTATATCCTCAAGTGTCCCTGTTCGAAATACTATATAGGGAGCACCATCCATTCAGGAAAGAAAAGAGTGTTGGAGCACTTGAGAGCTATCAACAAAAATGATAAAACATATCCAGTAGCCCGGCACTTTCAGGATAATCACAACAGCAATGCCAGTCTTGTTAAATTTGCCGCAATTGATTGTGTTTTTCCAAATACAAGAGGTGGCAATAGACTGTTAGAACTCAGGAAATTGGAATCCAAATTTATAATTAGATTCAATACCATGATGCCCCATGGGTTGAATATGGATGAGGAGCTGTCAGTGCATTTATACTAAATATTTGGTACAATTAGTTTGTGCATACCTGCTGCTGTTTCTGCTTGCTGTTTTTTAGAAATTTTGTGTATCTTTTAATAATTCCATGAAAAAATATGAAGAATTTTAATAAGACATTCTGTCTCTTTTCAAGGTAACTGATGCTTGGAGAAGTAGATGAAGTGGCTACCCTTTGAACAGTTTGCCCACATGGGCAATACCTCAAGGAAATCCGTTTATTATGATTTCGCCCACCGTGGCAGTATTGTATTGATCTAATCAGCGAGGAAGAGTCTTATAACCCTTTTGTTCTTTAAAACGTTTGGACCAACTCTTTGTTATTGATAAAGACTATGTATTGTTTCTGATTATAGCATGCCCACTGGGGCGTTTGATTCGGCATTCCTAGTCTGTCTGCATTATATAGTGTGGGGAGGTCAGAGTGAATACTCCCGTAGCACCATGGACTAATACACCACTGGCTTACTTTTTAACGTGATGAGTTCGAGTCTTAGAACGGCAGACATGAATTTATTTAAGCGGTAGGTTAAGTTCTACCGTTATTTTGTTGACCAGAATTGAGCACTTTTTCCCACTAGGGAGGGAAATACGAAGGGTATATATGAATTCTCTGATACTTGCTATCCGTACACGCTTTTTGCGCGTGCTATTTATAAACTGCGGATCTCCGTAAAACCCTTGAATATACTGTTCTTGACATGCTAGTCATTATACTTACCATTTACACGAATTTACCTTGAGTTAACTTCAAAAAATGTAAATACCCATATGAATTGTAATATGTAAAGTATTTTGTTTATGTTCATTACATCACGTGACATGTTAATTTATCTTTATTAACAAAGTTGAAATGCACAAAGTTTGCCCGTGACGAAGGAGTGTCCTACTCCGAAACGCGTCGGACGTTTGTGTCTGCAATAAACCTGCACTAAAAATAGAGGCCACGGCTCCTGTGTGATTCCTTCGTTATATCTGGAAAGGATTGCGCCGGATTGTACGTGTGAGAGTTTTGGGGGTGGCTACCCCAGCCGTGAGCCCGCCGGATCAGAGGCTTGGGAACAGCTACAAACTTTGTGTTTATATATATATATATATATATATATATAATCTACTGGCGGTCGCCAGTAGATAGTTATAGTTAGGACCCTGTTTCCATAGGAAATCCGCAACATTCTATTTGGAATAACTTTGGCGCCGGTCGACGAATCCTCGCGAAATTTTCAAAACTAATGGGGCGCTACGCTCCGCTCCTACCCTGAAAGTCTCGGGGGGATTCATCAAGCGGGGGCTGAGAAAAAAGGGGGGTCCCAAAATGCGTTTTCCCCATGCATTTTTCCATAGGACCTTTAGACACAGCTACAGCCCGAACGGCTGAACAGAGTTACTTGAAATTTGGCAGAGAGGTAGTCTACAGGTCAAGGAAGTGCCTTTTGTAGGTCTGGTGTAAATCTGTTCAGTAGTTCCTGAGAAAATAGCATTTAAATCAATATATATATCTGTGGCAGCTTACTGTGCGCTTACCGTGCGCTTACGGTAAGCTTACCGTACGCGTACGGTGCCGTGCGCAAGCGCGATTCTGATTGGCTGTTAGATATTAGTAAACATTCGAATCGGTCGAAACCAGGAAATGGCGGCCGCCATTTTCTCTCTCGCACTCTGAGGGGGGAGGAAAAACAAAGTTGGATATCATGTAAAGGGGCAGGCTAGACAGCTCTTAACCACCTAGCCTTGGTTAGGGTGTCCCAAAAGAACCCCCAAGGACAACATTTTTTTTTTTTTTTTTAAAACGCCGATTACGCTTACCGTACGCGTACGGTTAAAAATTAAACAAAAAAAAAAAATATCCACATTTTCCCCCCCCCCGTGTGCAAAAGGTGCCCGAAGTGTACCTTTTTGTGCATGGCATATTTAGGTATTGAACATTTAATAGATAACCTTTCAAAACGAAGCACATAATATGTCCTCCGTGTGCGGACGGTGCGTATCGTGCGTACATGGCCCATCCAGCGTAACGTGGGCACGCGGTGCGCGTAGCGCACCGCGTGCCCAACGTGCGTGCACGGCACTAACTGCGTAAAGTGGGCGCGCGGTGCGCGAAGCGCACCGCGTGCTCACTGTGCGCGCACGGTGCGCGAAGCGCACCGTGCGCGCACGGAACGAACTGCGTGAAGTGGGCGCGCACGCCACGAACGGCGTAAAGTAACTTAGCATTTAAAAAACCGTACAAAGTCACTGAAAAAACCATAGGTTTCACACACGTTATAGTTAGGAATTAGCATTTAAAAAACCTTGCAAATTCACTGAAAAAACCATAGGTTTCACACACGTTATAGTTAGCGGACATTTCGCTCATAAAAAACCAATGAAATTCCCCCGTTATAGTTAGTGCAGGCAACTATAACTCACGCGACCGCAATCCTCTGCTGATGACATATGTGTCTTTATGAAAAAAAAATATTTGTAATATATGTATAGCTAAAATTTAATGGAAGAAGACATGGGCAAATAAGTGTCTAAATACAGTATTAGCATCAGCAGAGGATTGCGGTCGCGTGAGTTATAGTTGCCTGCACTAACTATAACGGGGGAATTTCATTGGTTTTTTATGAGTGAAATGTCCGCTAACTATAACGTGTGTGAAACCTATGGTTTTTTCAGTGATATATATATATATAACAGTACGTTTCTCGTCAATGGTGACAAAAAGGATGTTCCAGCCCAATTCCATATTAGGCCTGGGGTAAAATTTCGTTCCGCTCGCGGAAATTGCGATAATTTGACATTTTCTCGTTCCGCGGAAAGCGCGAAAATGTCAAAATTTCCGTATTCTGCAGCTTGGCGATAATTTGTTTCTTGCTCGCGCTGTAAAATAATACATTCTCACGCGCACGCGATCGCCTTACCTGAATCCCAGCATTTGCCGACAAGTTTTCTTGATCCGGTCGCGTTCTCCATGAGATGTTGTATTGTTTTTAGCCATTTGTGCTGTCTCGCGACAGTTCGCGCCCGCAGTGACGTCATGCATCGCGCAATCACGTCTTTCTTCTCACGATCATGCACCGCGAGACAACTGAAAACAAGATGGCCGTGCACGCGAGCAACCACATGGGTAAGTTGGCGAGCCGCAACCATGCAGAAAATCTCGCGAACATGCGGGAAAAAACTTCTGCATCTTTGCGATATTTCCGCGTGTTTGCGATAATTTTTAACATTTTCGCGATAATTTGCGAAAGTGGATTTCGTAAATTCCGCCCACCCCTATTCCATATACGCAAAAGAATTTATTTCAGTATGGCATGTAGCAAGTCAAACGCCGGACGCGTTTTGGTGCAGCCGCACCTTGATCACGGGTCAAAGGTTTGTTTCTGAAAATCACATATATATAGAGTGCACTTTACAGATTAACATAAAAAATAAAGGTATGACTACATATCCCAAATGCTCTAATACAGTGGAGGCAAGTTGTCGGCCATATTGGAACGGATGCAAATCCATACAAAATATACTGTTTATACCGGACTACTTAAACAATGTCAAAGCGAGTGCGATTTCGTAAATAATTTCATGAGAATATCCATGCCTTGTAAATGATTCAACATTTAACAACAAGTCAATTGATGATTCTGCCCTAGTGGGCCACTCTTTATATCTCCATCGCTCTTGTTGAAAAATAGTCCATCTGTGATTTCACAATCATGCTCTAGTGGGCAACTCAATACCTTCCAAATCTACTTTTGGCCTTGCAGTTAATCATAATTTAATACAACAATACTGATGTTACAAAATAGTCCATCAATCAATCCACAATTCAGCCCCAGTGGGTTTATAATCCAACTTGTACATAGCACATGTAATCAAAGGCAAACCTGACTTGCCAATGATTTCCCTTCACCACAATAAGAAGCACTCATTACAATCAGTAATCCATAGTTCGATATTTTAGCTCTCTTGTTTTTCTCAACAAAGCAAGCTGATATCTTCGTCTCCTACAACAAAATATAAAAACAGTGTCATTAATAAATTCAGTGATGATTAAAATCAAATATGGCTAATACTGATGCAATTTTTCGGAAGTGGATAAGAACCTACAAGATACACATCTTATCCTAAATGAACTGATAACTCTTCGTCTTTGTGCAGTCCTAAAGGAAAACCTGTTCCAAATGTTATAATCATTTTAGACTCAAGCCGTTTATGTTCCCTCACTCTATTTCCTCCTCTTTCAGTTACTGGAACTCTATCTAATGCACAAAACTGCAGGAGACCACTGTTTTTATTGTGGAACTCCTTAAAATGTCTTGCAACAGGATAGTTTTTGTCTTCATTGTTGATAGCTCGCATGTGTTCTAAAATGCGTTTTTTAACTTGATGTACTGTGCTCCCAATATACACCAGGGAGCAGGGACAACAAAGAGCATACACACAGTAGTCAGATTTGCATGTTAGATGTTTTGAAATGTGAAAAGGTTTTTGTATTAGAGAAAGTTTTATATCTTTTCGATTGGTACTGCTTTTGCAAGCCTTGCATGAACCACAGATTCCCTTCTCGTCTCCTCCCGACTTGCCGAATTCATGCCTATAAATTTTGTTAAAGGGGACCCGATACGGATCCCCGGGCTCGCTATCAAGAGCCGTATGCGTGTTTCCTCAGCTGCGATAGTTTCCACAACCACCGCGCTGGTTCCGCCAGCTACCCGGTATTTCGTATACACTAATACGGGATAACAGCTCACCATTTTAAGACCAAACATAATGGCGATAGGTCTCTCTTAACCTTTTTTGCTATTGATCATGTACCGTTGAACCCAAGGGGTGGTGACAGGGTCAGCAGTCTGAGAAGATTAGAATCCAGATACATTATCGATTGTCAGACCAAAGTACCTGGCGGTCTGAATTCTAAGGTAGAACATGGGAATAGAGGTACAATTGTATGAGTAGAAATTAGTATCCGTATCTGGTTTCGAACTTCGTGAAGGTTTGGAAGGTTTTAACAAATATTTTAGGTTATGATTATGCAAAGATAAAAATGTATTGTTGTTTGATGGTTAGACTGGGAAAATCATAGGTGAATTTATTTAGTATTTCGATTGTGCTTAAATCTAGTATTGTCAGGATGAAGAATGAAATGATTGACATTAATGAAATTATCAAATGTGTGAGCAATGGCAACTACCAAATGCCATAATAATTGTTTGAAAGCCCATTGAGGGCAGGAGAAAGGATCGAATGTTTGGAATTATCTGACATTTGGGCAATGGTGATTATATGTTTGGGCCCATTCACGGGCAATATATTCTCACCTAATGTTAATATATAATGTTTAGGAGTGTATGGCATATGTATTACATATTTACTCAGGTACATCTGTGCATTTGTGTAATCACGCGTTTGAAAAATGTCATTGAAAAATGTCATTGCACGTTACAAGATGTCTGCCATTTTTGGCTGAAGTTGCCCTTCTCAGTGTTTAGTAAACATGTAAATGACATAAAAGAGGGCAGTTTCTGGCGCGCCATATTACCATCGATAAAGGCGTTTGCCGAAATGCGTCTGGTTACCGTGAGTCCTTAAATAAAATTTTGGACTCGCCCCTGTGAGGGCTTTCTTTGTGTTAGAAAGAAAATACGAAGTCGGAGCTGTTATAATTGCAGTCGCACCACCTGCACGAGAGTGCGCGAAGGAGGTGAAACTAAGGAGCTGAGGGATATAAATATATATATATATATATATTCACTGAAAAAACAATTAGTTTCAGGGATATTATAGTTAGAGATAAGCATTTAAAAAACTTTTGAAATTCACTGAAAAAAACATAGGTTTCAGGGACGTTATAGTTAGAGATTAGCATTAAAAAAAAACCTTAGAAATTCACTGAAAAAACCATAGGTTTCATTGACGTTATACTTAGTTGGACATTTCACTCATACAAAACCAGAGAAATTTGGCCGTTATAGTTAGTAGAGCTAACTATAACTCACGCCCCAACATTGCACTGCTGACGACGTCACATATTACATCACTCATGACATGGTCAGTGACATCACTGATGACATCACTGATGACATCTCAAATGACATCACTGATTACATCATTCAGTAAATGTGTGTTTCTATAAAGTTGAAATATGTTTTATATATGTTAATGCCAAGGTGTATTGAAGAACGAGTTGGTGTATAAGTGTCTAGGTAGAGGATTTAATAGGTGTGTGACTGACATTATGAGTGAGTGATTAATTGTGTCTTACTGAATGCATGGGTTAGTGTCTAAAGTGTGTGAATGTCTGTATCAGTCTGTCTGTTGTTGTGTAAGCTGCTGCATGGGTTGGTTAGTAGCTACATGAGTGTCGTTATGGGTTATTTATTGGTTGCATGTTTATCTCTATGGGTGCCTCACTGTTTGTGTGGGTGGCTGGATGTGTGTGACTTTGTGCAGAGATGTGTGAGTGGGTGATTAACTGGGTGTATCGGTTCAAGAGTGCACCTGTGAATGGCTGTATAGGTGGGTGAGTGTGTGTATGGGTGTGTTCATGAGTGTTTAGATGTCTCAGTGGTACATGTGTGAGTAACTACATGAAAGACAGTATATGTGAGTGTTGGAGTATATAATAGACTATATGTGAGTGAGTGATTGTGAGAGTGCCTGTATGGATGAGTGTGTGCTTGTGTCAGTGATTGTAAAAGAGAGTAAGTATGTGCTAGTATCTGTATAAATGAGTGAGGTGGTGTGTGTATAACTGTATAGGTGAGTAAATGGCTGTGATATTGATTCTTTACATGACTAGCTAGGTGTGTCAATAATTATATGGATGATTGGCAGTGTGTAAGTGTCTGTATTGGTGTATGAGTGCATATGACAGTGCTGTATTGATGAGTGACTGCATGTATGACTGACTGTATGGGTGAATGAATGGATGTGTGTGTATACCTAGGAATTAGTCAATGGGTATGTAGTAACTGCTATTGGTCTGTCTATGGTTTCAAAAATGGTAGTCTGTATTTTAGAGTGCGTGTATCAAAGGTCATATAAGGGTGTGAGGAGGTGGATAAAATTATCACATGGATGATGTCATCATTGATGTCATTTGAGATGTCATCAGTGATGTCACTGCCCATGTCATGAGTGATGTAATATGTGACGTTATCAGCAGTGCATTGCGGGGGCACGAGTTATAGTTAGCGCTACTAACTATAACAGCCGAATTTCTCTGGTTTTGTACTAGTGAAATGTCAAACTAACTATAAAGTCAACGAAACCTATGGTTTTTTCAGTGAATTTCTAAGATTTTTTAAATACTAATTTCTAACTATAACGTCCCTGAAACCTATGTTTTTTTCAGTGAATATACATATATATATATAATATAAAATTGTCATTACTGCCTATAGAAAACCAACTGCAGGGAACACAATCCTACACGCAACCAGTGCACATCCCAAGCACCTTATCAGCAGTATTCCGTACGGGGAACTGTTGAGGCTTAAACGTATTTGCAGTACCCCAGCAAATTATGACAAATGTAGAGAAGAAACTCTAAATCGATTAAGAAAAAGAGGCTACAATAACAAAACGTTAATGGAAGCCGTAAACAAAGCTGAGAGTCGAACTAGAGTATCACTGCTTCCACAAAATAATGAGAATGATATAACTCCTGCAGACACAGTCAATGACACACCCAGACTGATAATAGCATATAGCAGACAAGAGAGAAAAATAAGATCGATCATGAACAAAAATTGGCCCATTATTCTCACTGATAATGTCCTGAATTCAAGACTTCCAAATAAACCAGTAATTACTTTCAGGAAAACACAATGTATGGGGTCTAAGTTGTCTAAAAACAGCCCAGAACTGACCAGTAATGCATCTTGGTTAAAACCAAGACAGGGCTTTTTTAAATGCACATCATGCAGAGCATGCAAGTTTGGAGTGAACACAACCCAGTACAAATCTCCCTTTAGAGAAAATGAGATAAGTATAAAGGGTAGTTATAACTGTCGTACCGAATTTGCTGTTTATGTTCTTACGTGCACTTGCGGGCTTAGGTACGTGGGAAGCACCAAGCTTCAGGTGCACGTAAGAATATTGCAGCATTTACGAGCAATCGTTAATAATGATCCGGCTTATCCGGTTGCTCGCCACTTCAAGGAAGCACATGACAACGATGTGAAATGCTTATCTTATTTTGTAATTGATTCAATCCCAGCACATCGCAGGGGAGGAAATCGAGAGAAGATGTTAAGACAACGTGAAACTAAAACCATCTTAGAACTCGATAGTAAATTCCCGAATGGATTGAATAATACAGAGGATTTACACACGTTTCTGTAATTTAACTCAATATACATATCTCCCAATAGCTTTCGCAGCAATGGATATTTATAGAAACAATGATGTAAGTAACTAGTTGACCCCTGATAATACTGAATTTAGTTACTGGATGGAAGTCTCTTTGAGTAAACTCATTGACATTTCAATTTTTCTTACTTTTTATCATTTGATATCATGAATATTAAGCACTGGCACTTCTCGTTCACTCAAAAGGAATACCCACAAAAAGTAGCTTTTTTAACCACATTTTATATAAATTTTTATCACAATTCTGTGTTATTTATTTATTCATAAATTGTGAATGTTACGCATTAAGCACTTTATAAATTTGGTAAACTTATACCTAAAGAGCACATTTTGCACAAAATTTGCACGAGACACTTTCTTTTATAAAATACGAATAGGTACTGTGAAAAACAGCACTATGCTGGTATCATGCAGTTTGGAAAACAAAACGCATTGAAGCAGTTATATGTTTTTCCAATGGCAGACATTTGCACAGAATACTGTTGAAAATATGTTTTCGTCATGGTGAATTAATGTGTATATTTTAACTATTTATACATATTTATTTATTATTGAAAATGTAATGTTTCTTTGTATGTTTTATACATTTTAAATTATTTATGTATAATTCACACTATGACGATTGTTTTTATCACCGATATATGTGATTTACAATATAACAGAATCTGTTTTCTAATACCATGAATGTTTAAGTAAGCATTGGAGCACATAAACTAAAAAAAGAAAGTGTTTCTTCACTGTTTAGCACCATAGGGGTGTGTTCTTTCCCATTTAGTACATATATAAAGACGACGTACTATAAGCTCTGTATGTGATCAAGGGCACTTGATGCCCGAAACGCGTCATGAAATGAGGAATTGAAAATAAAAAGAAGAAAATTTTGCCACTAACTTGTCCTGGTGGTCCGTTTCTGTCAGTTCGCCGCAAAGGAAGTGCTGAGAGGTGTTTAAGTGCATATATATATATATATATATATATATATATATATATATATATATATATAGATATAGATCACAAAAGGATCCCAGAGCTACAACCATCCACACGAACGGCGCAACACCACAAAACAGACTCCGCAGGCAAAGTTGATAGTTAGTGATGATTTATTCCAGCATCAAATGTCCAAATGACGCGTTTCGGCCGCTAGACATGCGGCCTTGATCACATATATATATAAAATGACAAAAATGAAAATCCGTATTTGTAAAGCGCGAACTACTAACCATTACGGGTCTCAAGGCGCTGGGGGTCGTCATGGAAATTAAGTGAGCTATTGCCCAGAGTCACATGGTGCTGAGCTGAGTTGAGCTGCCGCTGGAGCTGGGGATCGAACTCTGAACCCTGTGCTCTGAAGTCAGCTGCCCTGGCCGCTGCACCACACCTCTCCACATAGGGTTTTTACTTAGCTGTAAAATACAATTTTGTTTTAAAAGCGTACATAAAGCATACATGGTAAAGGCACATGCATGGTAAACATTTTACAGGTAAGTATATATAAACACTATCTGGTATATTACAAAGGAATATTGCCACCAGAATGTTAATTTTAGCAATGTTCTGGTGGCGATATGCCCTTCTCCATATTTACAAAGCGGCGTTAGGCCGCCTTGTAAATAAGGCTCCTTTACACGCATCACTTAGTGTGAAAGGAGCATGCAATGGGTGTTGCTGTGGGCATTCCACATCAACATCCATTGTTTTTGATGCTGCACCAGATTTACAAGGAGGCGTAAATCTGTGGCAGTGCCAAACACGAACACAATGCAAGAGCAGATGTTAGAATGGCGCATGAGGAGAAATGCTTTTATTTCTCCTAATTTTAGGTCTCGCCTGACCCAGCGCATGCGTTGGTCTGGCGAGACTTATTGAGAGGGCTCCAAAAAGTGCTACCAGGCCAGCCTACAGCTACAGTGCATGTGCACGGGCGCGCGCGCGGCGCTTTACTGTGATTATTTTCACTTTCGCGGCCTCACGACCGCTTTGATGTTTGATCGCGATCGCGATCACTTTTGCACCCGCACGGCCGCTTGGCATAGCCAATAGGTCTCACTTTTGGGACCTTATAAGTATTTAGGTATGCAACTGTTGCATGGCTAAACACTTATAAGGTCCAAAGGCGAGACCTATTGGATATGCCAATGCTTGTTTGCTTTTTCTATGTGTGCTACATTCTTAAGCACACAGAGGGAGAGCAAAAAGCCATTAGTGATTGTTAATGTGCAGAAAGGGACACCATCCTGCACATAAACAATCATTCCCTGCAACACAGGCACCCTTGCACTATGGCGCTAGGCAGCTAAATTTAGCACCAATGCTAGGGTAAACACAGGGGTGTGCCGTATTCTTGTGAATGTGGCACAACCCTGCATTTTGAAAATGTCGGAGCCAAATTTGTTGCAGCTCCACCCATTTCCAAAGAGGTACCGACACACTGGAATCTTAAATAAAGCAATGTATTTTTGCAAGGCTACAACACGTTTTGGCAGTCTCCATTGCCTTGTTCACATAACGTAGATGCCATTATTCCAAACCCATAAATAACATAGACATAGTAAACATTTATTCAGTTGTGCAAAAAACGCTTAATAATTACATTATTTGAATTTTTTCTTTTCCCTTATTTTTCTCCTTCTTTGCTCAACCCAAATTATATATATATATATATATTTATATATATATATATTACCTACTGGCGGTCGCCAGTAGGTAGTTATAGTTAGGACCACGTTTCCATAGGAAATCCGCAACATTCTATTTTGAATAACTTTGGCGCCGGTTGATGAATCCTCGCGTATTTTTCAAAATAGGTGGGGCGCTACGCTCCGCTCCTACCCTGAAAGTCTCGGGGGGATTCGTCAAGCGGGGGCTGAGATAAAAGGGGGGTCCCAAAACGCGTTTTTCCCATGCATTTTTCCATAGGACATTTAGACACAGCTACAGCCCGAACGGCTGAACAGAATTACTTGAAATTTGGCAGAGAGGTAGTCCTCAGGTCAAGGAAGTGCCTTTTGTAGGTTTGGTGTAAATCTGTTCAGTAGATTCTGAGAAAATAGCCTTTAAATCAATATATATATCTGAGCCAGCTTACGGTGCGCTTACGGTGCGCTTACCGTACGCGTACGGTGGCGTGCGCGAGCGCGATTCTGATTGGCCCTTAGATCTTAGTAAACATTCGAATCGGTCGAAACCAGGAAGCGGCGGCCGCCATTTTCTCTCTCGCACTCTGAGGGGGGAGCTGATAAACAAATGCCAAAAACATATAAAGGGGCTGTTTAGACAGCGCCCATGCACATAACCATGTTAGTTGAGTCTTCAAAGATCCCCCAAGGCAAAAAACGGTAATTTTTTATTTTTCAAAAATTTCGCCGATTACGCTTACCGTACGCGTACGGTAAATAATTATTAAAAAAAAAAACCCACTCTCTCCACCCCGTGTGCAAATGGTGGCCTAAGGCCACCATTTGTGCATGGCATATATGAGCACAGCATTTCCCAAAAAAATTTCAACAGATTACCTATCACAAGGAAGCGCATAATATGTCCTCCATGTGCGCACGGTGCGTGAAGCGCATCGTGCGTACATGGCCCATCTAGCGTAACGTGGGCACGCGGTGCACGTAGCGCACCGCGTGCCCACTGTGCGTGCACGGCACTAACTACGTAAAGTGGGCGCGCGGTGCGCGCACGGAACGAACTGCGTTAAGTGGGCGCGCACGCCACGAATGGCGTAAAGTAACTTAGCATTTAAAAAAACGTACAAATTCACTGAAAAAACCATAGGTTTCACACACGTTATAGTTAGGAATTAGCATTTAAAAAACCTTGCAAATTCCCTGAAAAAACCATAGGTTTCACACATGTTATAGTTAGCGGAAATTTTACTGATAAAAAACCAATGAAATTCCCCCGTTATAGTTAGTGCAGGAAACTATAACTCACGCGACCGCAATCTTCTGCTGATGACATATGTGTCTTTATGAAAAAAAAGTATTTGTAATATATGTATAGCTAAAAATTTATGGAAGAAGACATGGGCAAATAAGTGTCTAAATACAGTATTAGCATCAGCAGAAGATTGCGGTCGCGTGAGTTATAGTTTCCTGCACTAACTATAACGGGGGAATTTCATTGGTTTTTTATCAGTAAAATTTCCGCTAACTATAACATGTGTGAAACCTATGGTTTTTTCAGTGAATATATATATATATATATATTACCTACTGGTGGTCGCCAGTAGGTAGTTATAGTTAGGACCTATTTTCCATAGGAAATTCGCAACATTCTATTCCCAATAACTTTGGCACCAATTGATGAATGTTCGCGAAATTTTCAAACCTTATGGCCCGCTCCGGTCCGCTCCTATCTTGAAAGTTTTGGGGTGATTCATCAAGCAGAGGCTGAGAAAAAAGGGGGGTCCCAAAACGTATTTTCCCCATGCAATTTCCCTTAGGAAACTTTAGACATGGCTACAGCCCGAACTGCTGAACGGAATTACACCAAATTTGGCAAAAAGGTAGATCTTGGTTCAGAAAGAACCCTTTTTGTTAAATGGTGTAAATCCGTTCAGTAGTTCCTGAGAAATTCAAAATGAGAAAAGGTTCGATATCTATGGTCGCGCAGGATCCGCGCACCCTCCCGATCACAAGCTTTATGCTAATTGGCTGTCAACACTCTAAACCAGGAAGTGTTGGCAGCCGTCTTGTGCCTCGGAAGAACTGAGGCATAAGAAATCAGTGACACAAGTGCGCAAAACGCAAAAAGGGGGCAGGGTAGAAACACCCTGACCCCCTAGTTATGAGTGATGTCACTGACCATGTCATGAGTGATGTAATATGTGACGTCATCAGCAGTGCATTGTGGGCGCGCGAGTTATAGGTAGCTGAACTAACTATAACGGGGGAATTTCTAGGGTTTTGTATGAGTGAAATGTCCAGCTAACTATAACGCCCCTGAAACCTATGTTTTTTTCAGTGAATATATATATATATATATACACACACATACACATATATATGTATGTGTGTATATATATATACATAAAATACACATATATATCTAGCCTTAATAACCCACCACCCATAAACCCATACCCACCCTAAAAATACCCTTGCCACCCAAAGATCCATTCCCATCCTAAAAATTACCCTTGCCACCCAAAAACCCATACCCACCCTAAACTCTAAAAATACCCTTGCTACCTGAAAACCCACATCCCCGAAATACTAAAAATACCCTTGCCACCCAAATACCCTTACCCACTCTAAAAATACCCTTGCCAACCAAAAAAACACACCCACCCTGAACCCTACAAACACCCTTGCCACCCAAAAAGCAGCAAGCAAAAATGTGTATGACAGATATCCTGCTCCAAGGCTTCAGCTAGAGTTAATTCTCTTGACATCATTCATCAACCTTTCTGTCTTTTGTCAATTCTACTACATTTGTAAAAAAAAGAAAAATTTTGGGTGTAATTGTCCAATGGAGCAACGGCGGACCACTTGGTCCGCACCTCACGCCAGTTCCAATAAGTAAGTTTGCCACGCAACCAACCCCAACACCAGCCGTTGCGTGACGTCACTGTGCTCCAGTTCAACGGAATGCTTTTTTATCAAATGGGGGTGTGCAGCTCATAATGTCCAATAGACAGATTTGATATAAACAAATTTGGGTGTAATTTAGGTCAACGAACTTATCCGCAGGATATATATAGGGCTGCTATACATTTTCCTCTATTTTGCTTAGGGAAGGTCTAATAACTCCTAAGATTCTTAAATCACACTTTTAACAAAGGGTTCTTAAGTGCTTTGATAAAAGCAAGTCTGGACAATACAAGTACAGTGTGGGGGGAGAAAAAAATGACTACTATCCACATGGTTCTTATATTCAGAAAGTATAGAAGTGTCTTGACTTGGCTGCAAACGATACAGTAGCTCTTAACAAACGAAAGTATGCTGATCTATAAATGCATGGTGGGCCAGCCCCATCATTATGTACAGAAAAGATCCTCAGCTATAATCCATCTAGAACTCTTCTGCAAACGAGCCATGGATTGCTGACTATCACACGTACATGCCTGAAATCAGAAGGAGACAGGAGGTATGCTGTATTTGGCAACCGTCTGGGGAACTCTTTGATCTCAGATCTTGGAGACACCTCCTCGCTGTTTAGCTTGAGGGAGAAAATTAAAGCCTTTCTTATTCCAGGAGTGATTCAGTTATGTTCCCTAGGGTCTTCACTCTTATCAAAGTCTGGACTTTTTATTTTGTGTATACCCTTTTTTATCTCTAATGAGTGCCATTTGAAAACAAAAATAAACAAGTACATTCAAACCAAATCTACCTTAGCATTTGCTCACAGGGTAAGAAAAGATGGTCATATCACCATTCTCTATATAAATCCGCCAGTGTGAATGATATAGAATGTGCCTCAAAATACACCAGTGCAAGGTAATGCAAGAGAGGACCTTGTCGGGAGAGTCAGAGCCCTCAGCTCAGTTCAAGATCTGCAAAGAAAATGTAAGCTAATTGTACAAGTGACTCAATGAAACCACACTCACAACCACTACTTGCACAATAATCCTCCTCTTCTCTCTTCTCCCCTGCTTCTTAGTCATTGTGACTAACCTCCGATTTTGTGGTGAACAATGTTCTGTTTACTGGTTCATAAGCCACCATCATTTTATAGCCTGTTTCTGGATAGTTGAAGGTAGAAAGAAATCCTAGAGGAACTTTCACTCATTGGCATGACAGATAAACTTATAATTATATGTGATATGTTAATTTCTACTTGTGGTTTCCCAGAGAAGTGGTGCCATTCAAGGCATTGATATATATTTTTAGCAAATCTCTACATATAGCTAATAGCAGTCTCAGAGTGACTTGTTGGAATGGATGGGAGCTACATAAGATACAAGTGGTATGAGACTGACATAGACTGTGTTGACCCTCCAGTTTACAGAGCAAAAGACAGATATTTTATGAGATGAACAATCCTGGGAAACATCTGATGTAGGTGTGGAGTAGCTGGTCATAGAGTATCAGGTATAGTTAGATGATATCATGGGTGAGTCTACTGTGACATTCTTAGTAGAAAAATTGAAACATGATAAAGCAATAGAAATGTGCACCATAAAAAAATTGATAAACAGGCCAAGTGTGTTGCAGGAAAATGCAGATTGGTCTTTGGCACCTCACCACTAGGAGTGTAGCATGCTGAAAGTATCACAGTGACTGAGTGAATCAAGAAATAGTTGGCTAAGGGACTGAAATTCAATTAACCATAAGCCAATTTGAAGCGGCGAGCTTTTTTGAGAATTAATAAAGTGTCCTGCATGTGTCAAATGTGTGGGAAGGGAGTTCCAGAGTTATGAGACTAGTACTGTAAGACATCTGCATCGAAATATTTTAGTGCTGGCTTTTTGCACAGTGAGTTTGTTCAATAGCCTATCTCAGATTCCTTGATGGTTTGCAGTGTGGAAATGTATGCAGTGGTGAACCCTTGATGAGCTTTCTGAGGATGATTGTGTCTTAAATTGTGGTCATTCCTTGATAAGAAGACAATGGAGGGTTTTCAGATATTGTCGCCCCTTTTTTGCCAACCAAAGATGAGCCAGGCTGAATGGTTGATCTGAATTCTTTGGAGCTTTGACAAATCTCTTAGTGGAAGGTCAGTCTAAATGGCATTTCAGTAATAGACATCTACACGTATCAAGGAAATATCTTGGCAACCTCCCACATTGGGAAGAAAGTTTTCTTTGCTATAGAGTTAACTTGAGGGGATAAGAAGTCCCTTTCAAAGATTATGCTCAGATTTCGCATCTTATTCACTATAGTTTTTGGGGACCAAAAGTAGTCAAGCCAAGTAAATGGAAAAAGGGAAGTTGCGAGAGGTCCACGTAATTCATGAGCAATGTTTAACTCTACTGCTGATTGAAACAGATCCAATTTAGTTTCATTCTGTTCCTGTTCTGTTCGACTTCCTTTAGGCAGTGAGCCACTTGATCTATTTCTATCTATCTATCTATCTATCTATCTATCTATCTATCTATCTATCTATCTATCTATCTATCCATCCATCCATCCATCCATCCATCCATCCATCCATCCATCCATCCATCCATCCATCCATCCATCCATCCATCCATCCATCCATCCATCTATCTATCTATCTATCTATCTATCTATCTATCTATCTATCTATCTATCTATCTATCTATCTATCTATCTATCTATCTATCTATCTATCTTTGTATCTATCTATAAACTTTTGGTCAATCCAAAGTTAACTGGGGAGATATTTTAATGGCCGCTTTCCAATGTTTTGGATGTGATTATTCAGGGCGAAATAAAGTGAAGGCCATACTACTGTATTCAAACAAATGATGCAAGTCATTCAGTCAACACAATATGGTTAATACTGTTAAAGGCTCCTTAGTAGCATATCTAATTGTAAGCACAGGTCTGACCCCATTCTTGGGCACAGAATGGTTCATCTTTTACATAACACAGAAATATTTTGATACCAAGATCTGGTTAGAAGGGGGGCGTGGCTTGGCAGCCTAACATGGCGGACGTGCCCTAGAGGAGCTCCGTCTGCCTGAGCCAAGATCTGCCGTTACCCGCCATTTATCCTGACCCCACTTCTCCAGTATCGCATCGAGGCTGGAGGAGAGGTCATCGGGCGTGTTGGGAGCTGATTTCGCCGCCCTACCTCCCCCGGGTGTGGTTCAGGCGGCCCGCGGAGTCGACGAGAGAAGCACCTGCCGGGCCTATTTATGTAGCGGGCGCCAGCGGCCATGCTGTTTGCACACTTCCTGGCGCAGGGTCCCCGGCATATGAAGAGAAGTGCTAGCCAGGGTATCGCCCCGTCAGGCTGCTCGGGACCCCAAGGACGAAGAGGCCATCTCTGTGAGGAGTCCGAGATCGGGTAAAGATCCGATAATCTCCCCGGGGCCTACTATTAGCTGCATCCGGGCACCTGGACTCCTGGTTTGAAGAGTACTTTTCGGCAGTGAAGGTTCTCCCCCCCTCCTCTGTCGACTGTGCCTGTGTTGCCTCGGGGAGCTGAGTCGGAGCGGCGCATAGCCGATTCGTGGCTGCTCTTGACAGCGAGCCAGGCCTCGGTGGTACTTCTGTAGGACTAGACATGGTGCAGTGTCTGCGTCCATGCAGTGGGGTCGGCCGGCAATGGGCCTCGCACCTGGGCACTGAATCTGTTTGAGGACTCCCCCCTCGACCATCTAGGGCAGCACGAATACTCACAGCACCCAGGAGGAGGCTGTCCAGAGGGGATCACACTGGACTGCTGGGACCCAGTCATACGAGCCCTAACGACTTCTGGCTACACACCAGGTGGTTCCGGTTGCGCGCCTGGTCTGTCCAGGGCTCCATAATAGCCGCCATACCGGGGGAGTCCCCCTGGCCCACGTTGAGCTACGCAACAAAGATTTCCGCATTGGCACCAGGACTAGAGAGACGGTGTCCTAGGCCACTGAGCCTCAGCTTGCATCTACCGGGGCGGCTACTGGGCCGGGGGTCCGGTGAGTTTGGTTCCTTTAGGGGGCCCACTTGGCTGACCTCCCCAGGCTGCAGAAACGGCCAGGCTAGGCACGGTGCGACTTGCAGTCAGGGAGGCCGGATTCCGTGAGGCCCGGCCCGGGACCCCGCCTAGGTGGATAATTTCCTCTCAAGATGGCTCAAATCCCTGCTGCCTGCGGAATCTATGTTCACCTGCTTTGTGGTTGAAAGAGCCCATCGGGCCCTGACAAAAAAGCCCCCGCCCGGTGAACGCCCGTGACCAGTGATCGCCAAACTCCTCAATTACGCAGTCTGGGACGCCATACTAAAGTTTGCAAGAACCCTTAAGTACCAAATGCTCTTTAATTCACATCAGATCATGGTATTCCCTGACTATACTCGGCTAGTGCAGCAGCAGCGCCAATCCTTCGTTGCTGCGAAGCGTAGACTCCGGGAGCTAAATGTTACATGCTGCTGTACCCTGCGAGGATGAAAGTAATTTTCAGCTCCAAGTCCTACTTTTTGGATTCTCCAGAGGCGGTGTTCTTTTGAGCCGATGAAACAACACACCTTAAGCCACACTCACTGCCACCGCTGGACTCAGACTCTTCCCAGAGCTCACACAGAAGCATACAGAACAGAGGCAACTCAAAGCGGCGGCACAGATCTCATTCTAACTGGAGGGCTCCGAATCAGGATGAGGTGGCTGAGGGATCCTAGATAAGGAAGACTTTGAGGCATGAGGCTCAGCCTGATGCCTACATATGTATTATTTGCTATGCAACATTCGGATCCACTACAAAGGGCTCTTGGCCACGAACGGATCGTCCATACCCCGGGACATTTGGTGTTATGTTGTATAATGTTGGGATAGTTGGGCATTTTTGGTGGAGTTCCCTGGGTCTCTCTGGTTGGGGCCCCTGCGAGGTTTCCGCCGTGACAGGTACTCCTTGTTTCTGGAAGTATTGGTGAAGGGGGTGGTGGGAGGGGGTTTGTTGGTTTTACCCTGTTTGTAACACCGAACACGCAACTAGATCATACATTGACACTATAGTAATTGCGGACAATGACTGTATAGTGGCCAGATGACACATCAAACTCATAGCTCTCCATTGGGAGAACTGAACATCATATCTTGGAATGTCCGGGGGCTCCTGAATAAAATTAAGCAGGGAGCTGTACTTTGTTTAGCAAAACGGTATGAAGCAGATATACTCCTACTCCAAGAGACCCACCTTATGGGCAACAAAACTTCATGCCTCAGCAGGTTCGGATTTGCCACAGTGTACCATTCTGGGTTCACCCACAGCTCCCGGGGTACGGCAGTCCTTATACATCGCCGTGTGTCATTCTCTAAACATTGGATAGACCCCGGCGGGCGATACACCGTGGTCACCACCACGGTAGCTGGGGAACAGGTAACTATTGGTAGTGTATATGCCCCGCCCCCCCGGGGCAAACATTTGTAGACAAAGTCACATAGCTATGGGGCGACCTTCCCTAGGGTTTGACAATCCTAGGTGGGGACTGAAACGATGAAATGACACCCCAGGAGCGGTGGCGCGCCATTGAGACAAGACCCCCTCCCACCAAATCCATATTGAACATCCTGGCTCATACATTGGGGAGGTCAGACTCCTGGCGGGCCTTTAATCCCTCAACTAGTGGGTTCTCATATACTATTGCGGTGCATGACACGCTTTCACGACTGGATTACATATTCCTCCCCCATAGTTATATACACAGGGTGTCACACACGTCCATGTTATCCTGGGGTCTGTCGGACCATTCGCCAGTTCAGCTTAAACTGTGCCTGAAAGTTCAACAGGCTCAATGCCGGTGGCGCATGTCCCCGTGGCTCTTCAGAGATTTTCGCTATCAGGAGGTTCTGCGGCAGGCCATCATGGATTACCTTCTGTGCAACCTAGACACATCCCAGTCGAGTATCACCCAGTGGGAAGCTCTTAAGCCATCGATCAGGGGAGTGGATATAAGCATCCATACTGGCAAGAAACGCAGGTGCCTGGCCCAGATACTGGATTTGGAAGACTGCCAGCGCCTATTAGAAGCGCAAGTACTATCCGGGTCAGCCCCGGGATCACGGCGTAACCTACTAATTATCCAGCAGGAAATCCACCAACACCGCACAGACGAGACCAAAGAAGCTTTGTTGGCAACGCAACATAGGATATACCAGTGGGGCGATAAGTCCAGCAAAATGCTATATCGGCTATGCCAGGTCAAAACAGCCCCTGTGCAGGTGCCCTTTTTGCGGGACGCGGTTGGCTCCCCCAGCCTGCAGGACTGTTATACAACTCTGGAGATACACAGTAATATCTATGGGCTGATGAGGAAGACTGACACGCTCCACTCCCCTCTGGCAGGGTACGTATTTCAGCTCCGTATCTGCTCTGGTCGGATTCCGCAAGTAGGATCTCATTGGAATCTCTACGTTGGGTGACATCATGCACGGCACCGCACTCAAGTCCTTTCAACAGGTGCAAACCGAGTTTCACCTGCATAAATCCCAGTTCCACCGTTATTTGCTACTGCAACATGCTCTAGACCCCCACAGAAGGCCGTCTTCTAATGGGGGACATTGGGGCACATAAGATAAAACAAATTTACCAGACATTAACTACTCACACACATAATATAATACATAAGACTAGGGCAGCATGGGAGGTAGATTTGCCGACCCTGACAGACGATGACTGGACCGAGGCCCTAGCTAGTCCCTGGTATGCGGCGGTCTCCTCACGCTACCGCCTCATTCAGTTTAAAAAACCTCCACCGGATTTATTACACCCGTTCCCGGTTATGGAAGATGGGAGCTATCCAGCCCCCTTGTTGCCTTCGCTGCACTAGCAAAGAGGGCTCTTTCCTCCATACTGTATGGAGCTGTACGGGGATACAACCATTCTGGACTCGGGTGACGTCCTGTCTGGACCAGGTACTGGCCTGGACCATCCCACTTGACCTCAGACTGCTGCTCCTTCATAGCACAGACGAGATCGGGGGGGGGGGGGGGCACTACAAGCAGCACCTTCTGTTCTTGGGCCTAACCCTCTCTAAAAGAGATATAGCACAGAAATGGAAGGCAACATCTCCACCTGGCATAGGGGGATGGAAGATGGCAATGGATAGGTGTATGGGGGCTG
This sequence comes from Triturus cristatus, assembly GCF_964204655.1. Classification (NCBI taxonomy): domain Eukaryota; kingdom Metazoa; phylum Chordata; class Amphibia; order Caudata; family Salamandridae; genus Triturus; species Triturus cristatus. Next base: position 335,226,844 of record NC_140591.1, on the reverse strand, counting down.
AAATTTTGGTCTTTCAGGCGAGGGGATGCCCACCAAAGCACAGAAAAATCTGGTCCTTCTGTGCAACATATAGGGGTATAGACGTACCCCCATTACCATATTCAGACTCTCATGATCCCACTGGGTGATACATGGGTCATTTTCCACTATCATAGTCCGACAAAACTGATTGCAAACTTTTTTAACAATACGCAATTAAGACTCTCTAGGTGGGTTCGGTGTAGTTTGCTACCTTTTCGCCCTGGTGTTCTGCAGGCCAAGCTGTTTTTGTATGTTAAAACCATGTACTGGATGTCTTTTGCACTATATGTAATGTTTTTACAGGGCTCCACTCATTCGGTACCTTTCAAAACAAATACAATTTGTTGTGAAAAAAAAAAGATCTGGTTGGAAGCAACACAGGAAGTCTATCGGAAGGATGTTGGTTTTCAAGTGAAGAGAGTTACATGCATGCTATAGAATTCAAAGCCTTTGCAATGTAATAAAAGCCTATGAGGGTCCTGTAGTTGGACAGTATTTTAGGATTGGCATGTTTGAGGTTCATTTAGTTTCTTCATTGTGTAGTTAGTAAAACCTATTACAATTTTTAAATGAAACAACCCATGCATTGACCGCTTAGCCTGGCACTAAAAACAAATTTAAAATACAATTAGACATAGCACTGTTCAGATTATTACATTTGAACTTTGTTACATATAAATCTCACACCTAGTGAGACAGATTTGTGGTCACTGTCATGGAATTTAAACCACAGATAATTATTAAAAAATATTTAAACACAGAACCGATGACCCTTAAAATTGGACTCCAAAATTGCCCTTCATCCCCTTCCACATAGGCCAAACTGTTGCACAACATTAGCTCCGAACAAGTCTTCTAAAGAGTGTCTTCAACACCCACCTCTTTTCAGTCTTCTTCCTGGGACAATTGCAAATCATGAGACAGTGTTCCTGTGATATAATCTGAATGTCTTCCACCTAAACTGGAACTGGCAGATTTCCATCCATTCCAGAAGTCTACGAGGGAAGGAGGAAGTAGTCTGAATAACTTGATTTTCATCCCTAATTCAATAAAAAAATTTACACATAGTGGAACTCGTCCCAGTCTATAAGAGGACAATTACTAAAAACAAGAGCCATTTTCGGAAATGCCAAACAATCTTCATAAAATTATTTTACTTTCAGGTATTTCCTAATTTCATTTTGAACTCTTCATAGGATGAAGTTGAGACCCAGTCATCTGTTGAATGTATAGTTCTCATAAAAAATTTCCCCAAGGATTATAATGTGAAGCATCAAAATTGGTCACCTCCTACTACAGCAGAAATGTTTAAGACAGCACCATCAGCTGAATGTAAGCCAAAGCAGAACACGAGGGCCTTTGCTTCTGCAGCAAATGTTTGCTTCACCAAGACAAACGCCAACTTAATATGTGATTGTGATGTTGAATTAGGAAGGCAGAAAAGAGACCTAAGGGAGGGCGCGCGGCACCACTTAAGATGCCCACCTAGTTACGGGGCTCCGTGCTGCATCGATATTGCCGCTTGGATTTCTGCAGTTTCTGTGCTGCTATAAATGTGGCAAGTAATTGTGTGGAACATCCCCTGCATGGAAGGACAGCACCTATACATATCACCTATAAATATCAAATGACTCTGGCGGCTACATTGTGGCTGTCATTTTGTCTTTTGGTGTGTTGAACGTGTTTCCTCAGCGATTGGTTCTTTTATGAGGTATTGGACTTCTACATCACCTTTGAGTCTCCCCTGATGTTTTTGAAGTGTTTTGCAATAGCTTTAGACCCCTCATCCAATTTTTTAAATACATTGTATCAAGCTACCTTTTTTCATTGTAGGGAGGAGTGGTTTCAGGGAGGGCTCCACCTGCTTGCACAAGGATATTATTATTTCCAGTGGTTTATCCATCAGTTTTATTAAAAAAATGATACATGGGCAGAAGTAAGAACTTGTTACGCTCAAATAAGAGATACTGTCAAGGATCGGTGCTCTTCGGAATCGCTCGGGAGCAGAATGTCGCTGTTCCCAATGCCCCTTCCCAGCTTTCCGGGCTACGCGCTTTTAGTACGAGTCAGCCCAAGAAACCTAAGGGGGGGAAAGGGGATGGGACAGAGAAGAGACAGTCACTACGTCTTTTTCTTTCTTGAGTGTTGTCGCTCTTTCTATCTTCCTTGAGGTGACAGTAGTGTATATACTGTAAAAGAAGTAATCACATTAGTAAGGTTACTCTATTCCTACACCCAACTCTATCAATGTTCGTGTGTGATCTTTCCTCTCTGATACCCACCCTGTCTTTAGTGACCAATGCTCCTCTTCTGTTGGGGTGTTGTCTTGGCGTGGTACTACTGTAAATGACAGAAGTTTTTTTCTTTTAGAGTTGTCTACTCTCTCTCATTATCTCACTGTCACTATTCTTTTCTTTACTACAGGTTCTCTTACCCAAGATACAACTGATGGTGCCTCAACTGGATTCTGGATAGGTGGGTACTTCTTCTTACATTTCCTGAGTATCTACTAAGTATTTTTCCTGTCTGCTTAGTCGCTACTCAGTACTCCGGTAGTTCTTCCTAATTAAGGAGACTCTGAAGTGTAACCTAAAAACACTAGCTACACTCGATAGTGCGCTCCTCAAAAGGACTTCGGTTCTGCGAACTGTGCTGCCTTGATGCTCTACTCTATGGTAAGCTGCCTTTGCTGACGTTATAATTCTCCGCTATGAAAACTGTGAGCAGAGCTCACTTCACTGACTGGAAACTGGAAATTCTCCTGTACCACTGACAGATAGTTTTATTATCGCTGCTCGCCTTCACAATCTCCTCAGAAAATAATTGCTCTTGGTGTTTCTGGCATATTGTCACCCTGACCAGCCATTCAAGGGGGACTAGTGTTGCTTTTCTTATATTCTTTGTGACGCGCTAGGCTCAAGCAATGAAACTCTTCAAAATATTATACGCTAGTGCAACGGAACAGTCTTACTGGATTTCAGGAACCTGGAACTCGAATTCTCTAAAACTCTACGAAGACTTCTCCCTCACTAAACTGCACGGAACATGACAGGTGACTTTCTCTCATTACTCTGGTGAAGTGCGCCACTCCGCCGGGCTGACACCTGGATCCTGCTGATTACTATGGAACGCTAGAGCGCTAACCTGCTGCTCAAGCAGTCCATCTGTAGCGGCCATCTTAGATTCTGGTCTGTCTTTATTTCGCCTTCCTGTGCTGTGTTGATTGCGGGGGGGGGGGGGGCAGGACTTTAGTCCTAAACGTAAGGTTAGTTTTTGAGTATGGTCTGCTGGTCCTGACAGATACACTGCTAACTTGCCTGTATCTGGTCTCTCCTCTGTTTAGTCCTAATTGGACTGTTTGTGCACCACTGGCGATATGGCTCAACCTAGTTACTCTTGGCCTGTGGCATCACCAATTACATGATCAAAAATGCAGTCACCATCCACTGCTAACAAAAGACTTAAGCAAGATCCTCCTTATCTGCCAAAATCAATATCTCCTGTGTCTTTGGATACTGTTTTTGAGGAAATAGTGCTTTGAGACCATTTATTGAGGAAACCAATACCCGCCTGCAAGTTATTGATAATAAATGGTCCTCCATGAAGTCTCAATTGTCCTTGATGGAGCAACATGTCAGTGATATACAGGCTCCATCTGCCAAAATTGCAACTTTGGAGAAAGATGTTCTGCTGTTAAAAATGTCTACTGAAGATCTTGAAAACAGGAACAGATGAAACAATCTTCGTTTGTATGGTCTTCCAGAAGGGGCTAAAGGTGACGATCCTGTTGCTTTCTTCTCCTCTTTTTTTTCCAAAACGTTTGGACCTTCCTGCGTCTACTAATTTAAATATCAAGCGGGCTCACAGACTGGGTCCCCGCCTACCGTCTTTATCTGCTCTAACAAAGCCACATGGTGTGATCCTTTTATTTTTGAAATTTACTGACCTTCTACAAGTTTTAAATGCAGATAAATAAAAAACTTGTTTGGTCTGGTGCAAAATTGTTCTTGTCCCAAGATATCACCACAGTAACGGCTAAACGATGGAAGGATTTTCTTGAGCTTCAACCTGCATTGCGACCCTTGGGTGCACGTTATAGTTTTTTCCATCCATGTACTTTTAAGGTTACATTTCAAAACAGTAATTCTACTTTCGAGGATCCTGTGGATCTCAGGAAATTCATTAATTCAGACTCTACGACATCAATGGAGACTGCTGTTCCTTCCGCTTTAACTTGGCTTTTCTGTAATATGTTTTGATATGCCTCGTTTACTCTCTTTTGACCCTCTACAGGTTGTATTTTGATACTTGTTTTCCTACCAGATTGATTTTACTTTTTTCTCTCCATTACAGATTATTCTGATTCCTTGTGTACCCGTTCCTATTCGTCCTATATTGCATTCCGCTGTGGTGCGTTCTCCCCTGTTGGTTGTGCTATCTTCATCTGTCTGTAACCATTCCTTGTTCTTTCTTGTTTCCCCTTAAAGGTATTTATTATAGTTGTCATGTTTGACATGTACTGTCCTCTCTTGTTGTATTTCTTATTCCTCCTTTGATTTTATTCTTCTCTTCTCCTCTCCTCTCCTAACCTTTCTTCTTTTTTGTCTATCCTACTGTATATTCTATTTTGCACTTTCTCTTCTTTTCTATGTATTTCTCTTCTTTGCATTATTGTTGATTGTGTAGTTTTATATATCTTTCTGACTTTTTTCATTCAGAGTTATATCTTGGATTGAAAAAGGTTTTGTTAATCCTATTAAGAGGCAGAAAATTCTATCCCATTTGGTTTCCTACAACCCAGATTTAGTTATTTTACAAGAAACCCATGTTACAGAGGCACATGCTTTGAAGCTCAAACGGAATTGGGTTGGCTCAGTCTTAGTATCGCCTACATTCACAAAGAAAAATTGAGTAATTATTTTATGTCATAAAAAGTTAAAATGTACTGTTTTGTCTCAAGAAATAGATTCTGAAGGAAGGTGGTTGTTGGTTAAGTTGCTTAATAATGATATTTTCTAAATGTCTTTAATATTTACGGCCCAACCCAGCGGGATTATTTATTCTGGCCTAATATTGGGTACATATTCATTCTAGATAGTGATTGTAACCAGATCATTAATCCATTTATAGATCGTCAGTCCCAACTCCACTTTATTCCTCACAGAACCCATAGACAATTCCACAGCACAATTTTACTGACCCATCTTGTTGATGCATGGAGATTATGAAATCCAGATGTAACAGAATTTTCTTTCTTTCCCCCTCTTAAATGGTGCCTTAGTTGATTAGATTAGATTTTCCTTTCTAAGTCTTTGGTTCAAAACCTAATTTCTTCTTCAATTGAACCTATTGCCATCTCTGACCATGCCCCAGTTGTTGCTGAGTATGATTTTCTCCAACCGCATCCCAGGTCGAATAGGTGGAGATTTCACAGTTCCTCATTCACCTCTTTTGTTGATGAATTCTTTTTATTAAATACAGACCCAAGTACTTCTCCTCAATTATTGTGGGATACTTTTAAGGCTGCAGCCCATGACTTTATTATTGATTATGTTATATAAAAAAAGAAGCACTTTCTTAATCAACATAAGACTCTATTAGCTAACATTAAACATCTGGAACATCAATTTTATCCTACTTCCTCTGATTCCACTTTACAGGAGCTTGTTCATGCTAAATTAGATTTTAATAAAATAACTACTGATAATGCTTCCTCTATATTATTATGTAATAGTGCTCGTTATTACGGAGGACGTAATATAGTAGGTATGCTTTTGGCTGATTACCTTAAGTCTTGGAATGGACGTGTATTTATTGATTCTATTCAATCATCAGATGGAAAGCATCTTTTTAAAGATCAGGATATTTGAGAAGAATTCATGAAATATTATAAAAATCTATACACTCCGGATTCTCCTGTCTCTGTTTCTCTTATTGAAACTTATCTTAACAACATTCCTCCCACTGGTGATAATCTCAATTTTACATCTCTTGAACCTCATTTATCAATTTTGGAGCTATCTAAAACATTGGGTTTACTCAAAAAAGCTAAAACCCCGGGCCTGGATGGCTTTAAGGTGGAATTCTACCTACATTTTTCAAATGTATTACTCCCTAAACTTCTACAACTTTTTCATTCTTTTTATCCTACTTGTATGGCGGGGGTATTTTTCAAGAAACCGTAATATGCCTAATTCATGAAGAGAGTCGAGACCCCATGCAGTGTAAGAACTATCACCTTATTTCACTGATAAATGTAAATTATAAAATCTTTGCCAAATTGCTTGCTTTGCAAGTCAATCCTCTTCTACCTCATTTGATTAGTAATGAACAGTGTGGATTTGTTAAGGGTAGATTAACCTCAGATAACTCTCGGTTATTATGGAATGTACTAAATAAGGCTCCTTTTCTCTCCTATTCGCTGGCTACAGTTTCTATAGATGCGTAAAAAGCATTTGATAGCGTGGACTTGTCTTTTTTACTTAAATATCTTAGGTGGCACAGATTTGGTCCAAATATTATTTCTCTCATCTCCTTGTTCTATACAGCTCCTAGAGCTCACGTATTAGTCAATGCCTCCCAATACTTCCCATTCTAACGTGGAGTTCGTAAAGTTGGTCTCTTATCTCCTCTTTTATTTTACTGGCTCTTGAACCCTTTTTGTCCCATATTTGCAATAATAACTCTAAATCTAGCTTTCATTATGTTGAAAATCATCTGAAGTTATCTGCTTATGCAGATGATATTCTTTTTATTTCCAACCCTGATGTTTCTATATCCCCCTTATTGCAGGAAATTTCTGAATTCTCTTCAGTTCAGGTTATAAAATCAATTCAGATGGAACAGAAACTCTTCCCATTACCAAATTGTGTGTTAAGCAACCTTTTGAATCCACTGGATTCCTTTGGAACAGTTCTAAAATTAAATATTTAGGTATTTGTTTATCAACTCCATTTCAGACATGGTTGTAATTTGATACGAAAGCAGGACTTAATAGAATTGAAAAACTCGTTTCTTCTTGGAACCCTCTTTTTGTCTTTGTCTTACAAAAATAGACACTGTCCTTTCCAAATTTCTATGGAATACCAACTTAATTTAGAATTTCCTTATCACATCTCAGGATACCAAAATCTAGTGAAGATGTGAACTTTCCTGATTTTCTGGCTTACCATAAAGCTTCATATTTTAGGCAAGCCTCTAATTGTCTCCTTTCGGAATCTTCCCCCTTCACACCACTATGGCTTTTTATTGAACATTCTTTACACACCTTTCTCTGTAAAATAAGTTCTTGCTTTTTCTTCAAAGACTACCATTACTTCTTTACCTCTATTTAAACATACATGCTCATTGTTGTACAATCGTCTTATCATTATTAATAACATACCTTTGATATTGGAAAGCTTGGATACTTAAGGGACAACTTGGGTTCAAGATTTGTTCGTCGGTATGAATCTTTGTTGTTTCCTTTTAATTTCAAGCCACTTTTAAGTGTCCTCATTCGTAGTGGTACAAATTTTCAATTCTTATGCAAATAATTCTAGATGTATTCTATTAATTTCCTTCAACTGAAACTATCTCGACAGAAGAGTCACTTCTTAGAATACTTACACTTCTTCCAAACGCATCTTTAAATTCTAAACATCTTTCAGCCCGAGACCCTTTTCTTTTTTTTTTTTTCTTTTGACGATAGTTATGACACAATATACAGCTAACAATGTGTATTAACTTAACCAGCTTCTCTGGCACAATAAAAAAAAAAAAAATCCAACACAAATGCCCTTGGAAAACAGAGTCGACATACATGCCTTTAGAAGATAAGGAAGAGAGAGAAAAAAGAGAAATAAACCCCTTATTCTTCAATCCATTTGGTCAATGGTGCCCACAGCTTCTTACCCCGTTCCTGTTTCCTACGACCTTTAAGTCTATACACAGCTAGATCCATACTGTATATGGCCAATAATCTTGTTCTCCAGTTGATGAACGTTGGAGGATCGGGGCTAATCCATTGAGATGTAATATTGGCTCTTAAAACAGCCATTGCTATAAATATTAAACCAGTATCTGACCGGGTCCATCCGAATATATTTTGGGTTTGATCAGTCCCCAAGATCACTAAACCGGCTGTGATTGACAAAGACTTGCCAAGGACCCGGGTCACGAAAACCTCAATATCTCGTAGATATTCGACCAGCTTAGGGCAGCTAAAAAACATGTGTATGGTGCCAGCTGCTAAGAGCCCACACCTACTACATGACTTACCCCGTGGCCCTGACCATTTAGCAATTTTTCCCGGGGTGTAAGAAAGGTCAAAGATAGACATGTAATGTTGTGCTCTCAAACTGCCGGTTATTAAAGTTTGATTAGCTAATTCGATAGAGCCTTCCATGTCTGTACTCCCCTGTACCAACTTACTCTCCCTTCTCCAAGTCTGAGTGGCTAAGTCATCAGAAAGCGTAGAGAGTAAAGTTTGATCAATTTTCCCAAGCCTGGATTTAGATACTAGAGCATCCAACAGCGGAATCTTAATATAGTTACCCCTCCCCTGTGTCATGGTTTTAGCCAGGAAGCTTCTGATTTGTAAGAACTTGAAAAAATGTCTTGCGGAAGTCCATATTTTCCTTGCAACTCAGAAAAAGAGATGATTTGGCCCTCACAAAAAAAGTCTCCCAGAGACTTGACTCCCAAGGCACCCCACACCCTAGCTGTTAAATCCTGAAAAATCGGCGGCAATAAGCCATAAGAAAGCAAGGGGGTATATGCATTTAAGTTCGATACCGCTAATTGTCACCTCATTTACCTCCATATTGAAAATAATGATTGAATTATCTTGAATTTTGTTTTCTTATAATAACTCGGTTCGATGATTCTGACCAAACAATTGGGCGCTTCCTCACCTAATAAAAGCTCGTATATTGTAGGTTTAATTGGTTCAGGGACTACCACCTTGCTTCTGATCAGCAATGTCCCCATGTGCTGTAACAAAGCTGCCCAGTGGTACAATCGGAGAGACGGGAATCCCCAGCCCCCCCTTAATTTTGGAAGGATTAACCATTTAGCTGCCCTTCTAGCTTTATGGTAACTCCACAAAAATCTGATACAAACTCCTTCGCCATACAAGAAGCTGGGAATTCAAGAGGAATTGTCCGGAACAAGTATAGGAATTTTGGAAAAATGGACATCTTTATGACATTGCAATGCCCATAGAGTGAAAGGTGAAGGTGATCTAATCTTGACAATGCCTGATCGGAGCGTTTTTTATTATGGGTAACATGTTCAGCTCAGGGATTCGCTCAACCACGTTGGTAATCTTTATGCCCAGATAAGTTGTCACTGCTACTGTTGGGATCTCCTGAGGTCTAGCAGTATCAGAATATATGACCTGGGTTTTATCGGCATTTAGTTTATAGCCTGATAGAAGGCTGAATTGTTTTGCTATATCATAAACCGCAGGCAAGGCAGATCTTATATTTTTTGTAAATATAGCTACATCGTCAGCATATGCTAATGTTTTATACGAGGTCCCATTTACCGTGACTGCTTCGATCCGTTGATCAGCATCCAACTTACTGAGCAGCGGATCAATATAGAGGGCAAACAATAGTGGTGAGCAGGGGTACCCCTGACGGGTTCCTCAGCTGATAGATAATACATTAGATTCCCGCCCAGAGAGCCGGACACGGGCCTTAGGCAAGACATATAAAGCCTGCACAGCTGTAAAAAAATCCGGCGGTAACCCTTTAATCCTCAACATCCGCCAAAGAAACACCCAGGAGACCCTGTCGAATGCTTTCTCTGCATCCAACAGGATCATCCCCAGGGGCATCTTCGAAGCCTGGGCCCAGTCGAGCAGCGCTATTGCCCGCCTGACATGATCCGATGTGTCACGCCCAGAGATAAAACCATGTTGCCGTATGGAAACCAGAGGGGCAATAACCCTTCCCAACCTCAATGCTATTATTTTGGAGTATATCTTACTGTCTGCACAGATTAAAGAAATAGGACGATATGAAGAGGGGCTGAGTTCCGGCTTATCCTTTTTTTTAAAACTACAATAGTAGTGTAGTGCCAAGAATCAGGAGTATGGCCACTCTGAGCTTTTAAAAATAACAGCTCAAGTTCCCCAAGTAGAACTTGTCTAAAAGTGCGATAAAATTCCAGGGGCAATGCATCAGGGCCCGCAGCCTTACCTGCAGCCAGTGATATTATGGCAGATTCAATTTCTTCCCCTGACATTGGGGCAGAAAGCATATCTCTCTGTTCAGGATTAATCTGAGCCGTATCATAGTCAGACATAGAATCCTCACCTGCAGCTGCTACCCCTTCTTTTTCTATAGAATAAAGTTCCTGATAAAACTCCTGAAAAACCTCCAGGACCTCATCAGGGAGATCCTGAATCTGTCCCCCTGACTTTTTTTTGCGGCATATTCTATTTGAAACTGCTCTTTGCTGAGTTCTTTTAGCTAGCAGTCTGCCGGTGTTCTCTCCATATTCATATATATCGGCCTTATATTGCTTACATTTTATAGCTAGATCTTCCCCAAAATGCTGATGTATTTTAGTTTTGGCTATTGATATTTTTTTTTTACATTCCTCACTCTTCTGTAAATCTCCAATCACCTGTATAAACTCCTCTTCAGCTTCCCTGAGCTGATCTATCAAACCATTAACCATCTCTCTTGCTTTCCTCTGTTGATGCAGAGAGATGCTCAGAGTCTCGACCCTCACTGCAGCCTTGAAAGTGTCCCAGACTATCAGCTCCGAGGCAGACCCCCTATGCCACTCAAAAAATTCGACGAACCATTTTGATATATATAGACAGTATTCTACGTCAAATAATAACTTTCTATCAAAAGTCCACGTTGTCTTTGCTTGTACAGAGTTTTCAATCGGGAGTTGAATCACTTGGGGATTGTGATCAGAAATCATTCTAGGCAAACGCTCACATATGATCCTTCCTGCTATTGTATTAGTAACAAAAAAATACAAACATACAAATTTCTTATGGGGAGCCGAGAAGAACGTATATCCAAATTCCATTTGACGCTGACTATGCCAAATATCAATTAATCCATGCTCCTGACATAGCCCTTGTAAAGCCTTGAAGATTTTAACCTTCCGTCCGAAATAAGGGTCATTGCTTTGAAGATTAAAGCAGGCATTCAAATGAATATTAAAATCACCACCAACCACTATCAACGGAGACCATAAAGCTAACTCAGTGTTTAAATAGTCAAGGCTTGTGGGGTCATCTGAGTTGGAGCCATAAAAAGAGCATATAGTATACAGTGTCCCCCTAATGCCTGCCTCAATAATTACCCACCTCCCTAAGTTGTCTTCCTTAACTCGATTACAAGTTAAGAGCCCATGCCTTGCCATTATAGCTGTTCCACGAGTGTTAGTGGCTTGCCTAGTACATGCAAGAAGATCGAGTCCCAAATCCTTTAACCACATTCTATTGTTCCAACAAATGTGGGTCTCCTGTAGACATACTACATCGAGTATCATTTACTCGATAAGTTTCGCCAATATCCCTCTCTTTTTCCTTTGATTGAGTCCACAGCAATTTAAAGAACCAATTCTGATATTTCTATTACTTCCTGCCATACCAAGGGGTTGTTTCTAACAGCCAAAATAACACAGAAACTTTGCCACAATCTTTCCCATAAGGACAAAAGATCTTAATAGTAAGAGATTTAATCTTGTCACGACTACTGTATTTATCATAACTATACAATTGAACACATACTTGAGGACCACTCCCCCTTAACCTACCCCTCCTTCCCTCCACCCCCCCTAGAGCCCTCCCCTTTTCCCAAACCTCCTCCCCCACTCGCCCCCCATCATGCGAGGCATGGGGACCTACTGTCCCTGGTGATTCTGAGCTATCCCAACTCATCCCTCCCAGCAGTGAGACCTTGGCCTAATCTGTTATGCCTTAATTATTAGAATTACATGAACGGTTTGAACACCAAAAAGCAAAGAAATAAGTTCCATGTATAAAGAAGAAGGAAAGCAAAAAAAAAAAAAAAAAAGGAAGGAAGAAGACACAAAGGGAAAAGTTCAAAAGGAGGGAAAATAAGGATCCACTTAAGGTCCTAAGGATTAAGCTCCTTCTATATTTCTGCGACTGACCCTAAATTCAATTATACAAACAGAATTTTAAGACATATTCATTGTCAGTAGGAATTCTTTGGCCTGAATCTTTGACTGGAAGTACTGCATGCACCCCTGAAACACCACCTTCAATTTGGCTGGATTTATGAGAAATGCCTGGGCCCCTTTTGCCTGAAATTCAGATATTAGCGGTCAAAGAAGCCAGCGCTTCTCAACCGTCTTCTGGCAAAAATCAGGGCGGACAAAAAAATCACACCCCTTCCCAGTTCTTTTATGAACAGGTCTAGCAAGGTCGTATAAAGACTCCCTAGCTAAGAAGTTATTTAAAGAGATCATAATAGCACGTGGGCGATTATCAGATTGTCCTGTTGATCTCCGTTGATTAAAAGGGAAGCGATGTGCCCTTTGAATTTGCATCTTCCAGTCCCATTGTGGTAAGTCTGGAAAGGCCTCTCCGAATAAGTCTATAACAAATTGACGAACATCGGGCCCTTCTTTCCCCTCGGGGATGGACAGTATTCGCAAGTTATTCCGTCTTGTGCGATTTTCTAAATCCGTCAGCTTCATTAAGGTATCATCCCTTAGCATTTGCATTGACTCAGTCTTCTTTTTCCAATTCATCCTCCAATTGGGATATCCTGGTTTCTGCCTCCCCAATTCTGACAGCGGAATCCGCGCAGGTCTTAGTGATTCTTCGGATTGAGTTTTGCAACTTTCTGCAGACCCCTTGCGTCCGAGCGCTCTCCGCCCTGGTCTCCTCTCGATGGGCCATAATGACTTGATAAATCATAGCCAGTGTTATTTATTCCGTGCATTGCATCGTGCTGCCAGGCTCAACCAAAGTATCTCCCTTTCTCTCAATGTCTTGATTTTCTCCTAAATTTGGCGAGTAGGAGTGGCCCCATCTGCCCTACTAGCAGTCGAGGGGAAGGTAAGGGCTTTTTTGATCGTACCAAGATTAGACAAGGAATTATCTGCCCCTTCTTCCCAGTGCAAGCTGCTGTTATCACTTTCTTCACCCACCCAATCCTTACCCTGACTTTCGTCTTCTGAGGAATTAGTATGATCGGAAAGTGAAAAAAACTTATCAATGACATCCTCCTCTCGATAATTAGTATCATTGGCAACTTTCTGAATAGCAAGGTCTTTCTGCATATCCAGATCCGAGTCAACAATATCCCCTCCCATGCCATTAATTCTTTGGACTACCTCTCCCAAAATGCACTGGGATTGCAATGATACTGATAGATTTGACTCATCATTAGGATCATCCATTTTTACCATTGATGTTGTTTAGGCAGGATCAGACATAGATTTCAAAACTTCAGTGCTGTGGCCCCCTGCAGCCTGACCTCCTACCCAGGGGGTATGGTCACCCTTGCTACCCCCCTCCATTAGTGCTGTTAGCCTGGTTGCAGGGTCCTTTCTGAGCCTTCTCTCCTTGTAGCTCAGAGCCCACAGCCCTGGGTTTCCCTGAGGATGATCTTCCAGCATTTCCTGCCACAAAGTTAGCGGAGTTTGCTATGTTACCTGTCATTTTACTTTTAACCATCTGAGCCTTAAACAGTGCCGGTACTGTTTGCTTACCGCGGGTTATTGCTCCGTTCTTTAAAGTTTTATGCTGCTCACCAGTATTAATCAACTCTGCTCCAGGGCAGGGGCTCGTAACCCCGGGGTCACCTTCAACTGAGTTGCTCGCGATTACTGATTTTGCATTGTCTTCCGCGCCCAATGCCACTCCGCGTCCTCTCACCCCCTTGCTGCCTGTCTTCGGCGGCATCCTTACACCCTCCTCCTTCCTGCTGGGAGATACGGACCAGGCACCCACAGAACAGCTGAGAGCTCGCGACGCCAGCAAGCAGGGAAGCGGAATCCTCCGTACCGCGTTCTGCGTTCCCCAGAGTCTCCACAGCATCCAAACCGGCCGGCTGAACACCGGGGTCTCCAAGCAGTTTAGTGAATCGCGCATATTGCTTTCCCCCTTAAAGTCAGTACGGTGCTCAAATCGCCATCAAAAGATCTACACTGGAGGGAATAGCCGGTCAGCTCACTCAGCCGAACGATCGGCCGCCATCTTGCCCTCAGCCCGAGATCCTGATCGAATTAATATCAAGCTAGAGTTCAGCTGGAAAGCTGATTTGGGATGTGTTTGAAGCATTGATTCCTGGAACAAAATCTGGGCTAGATTATAAAAGTTTCCAGATCTGTTTCTACTACTCAAGCTATGTTCTTTTTATATCATAGATTATATTATACAGCTGTATATATTGCTAATTTTTCACACACAAATAATAAGATTTGCTGGCCATGTGGTTATCCTTATTCTGACTTGAGGCATCTTCTTTTTATCTGCCCCTCTATTGCCTCCTTTTGGAAAAATGTTTGGTCCTATCCCTCAATCCTTTTTCAATTTACATTGTCCTGTGTCTCGCATAATAGTTATTCTAGAAAGTTTATCAGATACACTGGGGTTAGGTTTTCGTGAAAATGGTTCATTTGACCTTATGCTAGCCTTTCAAAAAGTCACACTTAACTGGAAATGTTCATCTAAAATTTCAGTTAAGGCCTGGTGAAATAATGTTTGTCACTATCACAGATTGGATATTGCTTTTGTCTCTTCATGCAAACCATTTGTAAATAGAGATTTACATTGGTTGCATTTAACTAACTATTTTAATATGATGGCAAAAAGACAAGGATTCCGTAAACATTCTGAATATTTTAAGCCTCCATAAATTATTAATTTCTCTGCTCTTTTCTTTAATATCTTTTATTATTATATTAGTTTTTTAGGTATTTCCAATTTTCCATTTGCCTCTACTACAATGTAATGATACTCGATCTTCAGGTGTAAAGATTTATATTTTGATTCTTTTCTTCCCATCTTCCCTTTCCCTATGATATTGGTAAAATTGTGAACTGCTTTCTCCTCTGCTTTATTATATAATTTATTAAACATATAAAAAAGAAAAGAGACTAAAAAGTCCGATACTGGACAATGTCAAACCAGGAAGACAACTTCTGCGGTAAAACCTCTTTACCATAAGTAAACATGGGAGTTAATGTTTCCTTAATGGTGTTCAAAACTGGAGC